>NC_064923.1:289952860-290626922 GCF_023897955.1 Schistocerca gregaria
AAAAAAATAAAAAATAAAGAAGTGGCAAAGGATAGCCCTACCCTTGATTTCCCATATTTTCCCTGATATATAGGCAGCTCTCTGGGGTGGGTTTACTCAGGAACCAACGCCTGAAGTGGATCAGATTTTTTGTTATAGGATGAAAAGTGGCGGTGGCACTTAGGGGTTTTTTTAGTTCCATTTTCCTAAAAAAAGAAAAGAAAGCGGTTCAGGCGCAAATTAATAAAAAAAGATGGTAGAGCACTTGTCCGCGAAAGGCAAATGTAAAAAAGTAAAAAAAATAAAAAAGACAAAAAAAGATGGATAGAGCGTTTGCCATGTAAGCAGGAGATATCGGGTTCGAGTCCCGGTCGGGGCACATATTTTCAACATATCCCTAATGAAGTACATCAACGCCGTTTGCAGCTAGGGTGTCCATTTAATTATCATTTCATTTCTAGCAAAGCTGCATGGTCACCTACGGCAACTGTTCTTTCGGAAACAGATACTATCGTCATGTACAACTGAAGAAACTAATTTTTAATTATCTGTGGTTGGCAAAGATTACGACAGAGAAGAATGTGATGTTAAGTTCAGCTTTTCTAACATATTAACTGATTAACTCCGCGACACGATAACAGTGATTGCTTATCATACTCCAAATAGAAGTGAAGTTACTGTACCCGCCCAGCGTCCAAGTCGAACCTAATAGTAAAGTCATGGAAGGTCACTAAACTCATCGCGACCTATACTGCTGGTGCCGCCCGTTAATCTCACCTTTTTGGGTGCAGTTGCTCCATTGTCCTCGGATGTGGTCTGATCCGGAAATCTGCTACGCAAAGTCTCCACCTCAAACGTCCTCACTGAAGTCTAAAATCGAAATTACTCAGCTGGAAACTATGAGGAAAATCGAACACCCACCACAACAGGACCGTGGAATGGTTCCGTTCAAAAGTAATCACACACACGTTAAGACATTTATCCCACTGGGAAACGAGACGATCAGTTCCCGTTTCGTAGGACGTGGTCGGCCGCTGACAGATCCAGACCAACGTCCACCCTTACACCTCCTCGTCCAACAGAAACCGACGTCCACGCATGTCTTTCTCCTGGTAGGCAAAGATGTGAAAATCACACAGTAAAGGATCCAGGCAGTACAGTAGATGCTCCAGTGTTCCCCAACCAAACTGCTGAAGTACAGCCTTAGTCTCACTGGCAATGGAGTGTGTGTGTTATCCTGTAACACAATGATTCCGTCCAACAGCATTAACGAACATTATGTCACGTTGCAGTTTCCACAAAGTGTCTTCATAGCGCTGCACATTGGTTGTGGTTCCACACTCGAGGAACCCAAAGAGTAGAGGGCCCCTGCAGTCAAAAAAGTAAGTCATCATGACCTTACTGGAGCTTGTGTGTGCAACTTTGGATTTATTTGGGAGAGGGGAGGGGCAGATGTGGGATGTTTCCACTGTTGGGCTGTCGAAATGCTGACAGCTGAATCAACCTGTTGCGTGATATCGCCCGCCCCCACACTGCCAACTGGGCATAGGCTGAAATTCAGCGATTTGATTGGGAAACACTGAAACATCTTTCGTCCAACCCGGCTTTTTCACCGAGTGATTTTTACGTTTCTGGTGACCTGAAGGATGTTGTGGATCCATCAACGGCCGATCGAGTTGTGCGAAACAGGAACAGTATATCTCCTCTCCCAAAGGGATAAAAGCCTTGAAAGGTGCGGTGATTACTTTTGAATGGAACCATTCCATGCCCCCGACGGCGGATATTCAGCTTTGATTTGGCTGCCTCTCATAAAACTGAAGGGCCTCACCAGAAAGCAGAATTAAAGGTATCGAAAGACTGAAGAGTGAGTCTGTTCTGTAAAAGTTTTTCGCGCCTGATGTTGCAGATGCTATTAGAAATTTACATTTAGCATTCCGCCAACGAGAAAGATAAGGTAATGCCACTGCACTCCCACCAAGAGCAAAGAAAATGCGGCCATCTCAGTCAAGTGGAGTGATGCCGCATTTCCCAAAAACTTTCGCCTAAGAAATTTACGTCGCTGTGTTCCAGCCAGTCCCGATTCTTATATTTGACGCCTCTGGCATGCTGTTTTCTAGTATGGAAACACAAAAAGAAGCAAAAATCCTGGGCTAGACGCAGAACTGGTGGCTGATTCGTGTGGCTTTCTTTTAGAAAGTCTGCAAGATCTATATGTCCCTTATAAAGTTCCTCTTACGAATGCCTCAAATACCCTGTGCTGTTTAAGAATCCTCCTTTCATTCCTTTCATCAGGGAAACATGTTTCGAACGACCAGAGTATTGAGGTTTTTGGCTGAGGTGCCTGACTGGCGTCGTTTCTCGAGAAAGCGAGTTCCGTACCGCCGACTCGACAGTGCGGCTCGGTTCGTTGCATAGTGGGCTCGGGGGCCAAGCAGCAGTCTTCCGTACATGCGGCCTGTTGTACCCCCACCTCCTAAGTTCAGCAGAGGGTTAGAATGGTCTCTGTGTTGGAACGCCCTGCCTCCTTTGGAGCGGACATAGTTCTCCATAGTCGTTATAAGTCGTACCCAGTACTCAAGCAGAGCCTAACTACATAATAAGAAATCGCTAACGCAGTCTCTGTCGTTATATTGAAAATATAAACGTGCAATCTCTCCAATTTCGATTGGATTGAAACTGTCTCTAATTTGTACATCAAAAATTTAGTTACTTTGCACATTAAAGAAATGTGGCATTAAAAGGGACGAAGCATGCTGCTTTGACACTTTGCACCTTGTCTCTTCAATGATCCACTTATTTTCTTCCCTCTTCTAACAATTCGCTACATGCATTCGCCATTACTTGCTGAGAATGGTTATGATAGTGGTGCTGCTGCTGCTGATGATGATGAAGCAGATGTTGATGATGATGATGATGATGAAGCAGATGTTGATGATGATGATGATGATGAAGCAGATGTTGATGATGATGATGATGATGATGATGATGATGAAGCAGATGTTGATGATGATGATGATGATGATGATGAAGCAGATGTTGATGATGATGATGATGATGATGATGAAGCAGATGTTGATGATGATGATGATGATGATGATGAAGCAGATGTTGATGATGATGATGATGATGATGATGAAGCAGATGTTGATGATGATGATGATGATGATGATGAAGCAGATGTTGATGATGATGATGATGATGATGAAGCAGATGTTGATGATGATGATGATGATGATGAAGCAGATGTTGATGATGATGATGATGATGAAGCAGATGTTGATGATGATGATGATGATGAAGCAGATGTTGATGATGATGATGAAGATGATGAAGCAGATGTTGATGATGGTGAAGATGATGAAGCAGATGTTGATGATGGTGAAGATGATGAAGCAGATGTTGATGATGGTGATGATGAAGCAGATGTTGATGATGGTGATGATGAAGCAGATGTTGATGATGATGATGATGAAGCAGATGTTGATGATGATGATGATGAAGCAGATGTTGATGATGATGATGATGAAGCAGATGTTGATGATGATGTTGATGAAGCAGATGTTGATGTTGATGTTGATGAAGCAGATGTTGATGTTGATGAAGCAGATGTTGATGTTGATGAAGCAGATGATGATGATGATGAAGCAGATGTTGATGTTGATGTTGATGATGAAGCAGATGTTGATGTTGATGTTGATGATGAAGCAGATGTTGATGTTGATGTTGATGATGAAGCAGATGTTGATGTTGATGTTAATGATGAAGCGGATGTTGATGATGTTGATGTTGATGTTGATGATGTTGATGTTGATGTTGATGTTGAAGCAGATGTTGATGTTGATGTTGATGATGAAGCAGATGTTGATGTTGATGTTGATGATGAAGCAGATGTTGATGTTGATGTTGATGATGAAGCAGATGTTGATGTTGATGTTGATGATGAAGCAGATGTTGATGTTGATGATGAAGCAGATGTTGATGTTGATGTTGATGATGAAGCAGATGTTGATGTTGATGTTGAAGCAGATGTTGATGTTGATGATGAAGCAGATGTTGATGTTGATGTTGATGATGATGATTATGCATATGATGATGATGGTGTGACAGTGACAGCTGTTTACTAGTATCACTCCCAAATAATGAAGTAAGATACAGATTAAGTGCCGGCGGGGCTAGCCGAGCGGTTCTAGGCGCTACAGACTGGAACCGCGCGACCTCTACAGTCGCAGGTTCGAATCCTGCCTCGGTCATGGATGTGTGATGTCCTTAGGTTAGTTAGGTTTAAGTAGTTCTTAGTTCTAGGGGACTGATGACCTCAGAAGTTAAGCCCCATAGTGCTCAAAGTCATTTGAACCATTTTGAACAGTTTAATTTGGTAGGTACCCACCAATCTAAGTGTTTTACAGAGTTAAGTCCTCTTGGACATAGTACATCTATCACCTTCTCCATTCTGTAAATGGATTTCATTGAGTCATAGAGGAAAGTCTAAACAGAACCACTGTCTAAAGTGTCTTTTTCGCATACATTTCCAGAGCTGAAGGCAGCATAAAACAAAACGAGAATCCCAACATGGAATTCATTAATTCATTCATTCATTTGCACATCGTATTCCATAAATCCCATCATGTAGGGATGTCTTCAGGGATGTAGAACAAATCAAGTTCACATTAACGGGCAAAAACAACAACCACTGATGGCTACGTTTGTAGAATCCAAAAACAACAAATTTTGATCTCTAATTTATTCAGACTGATACATATGGGAACTTCTGCTGGATTCATTCATATACGTATGTAAGAAGAAAGCCACTTTTCGTTCTTTTCTACTCATCTGCATTTCTCAACTAACATTGTAAACAAAGCATTTACGAACTTTACACAGACTACTATCTGGTGCCCACATACTGAGAATGTCAGAATCCATCTAACATAAATATTATAGTTACGTGGGTTTGCATTTGGTGACTAAATACTGGAAAAGTCAGGATCTAACGAATAAAAATATTAGTTACGCGGAATTTACATACCTAAGTCGGAGTACTCTGATAAATTGTAGAGGCAGTTAATTAAGTATTCTTTTAGTTTGTTTTTAAATATTTGGTAATTTACTATTTTCCACCGGATATTCGCAGGTTGTGATAACGTAAATCTCCTTTCTGAATCCCAGAGAGGCATCCATAGCCTACAGTGAACTCAAGTCCACCTCTGGTCTTCCGCTGTTGATTTGCTTAACTCATCCTAAATTCATTCTTGTCATGAATAACACATAAAATTTGACAGAAAATGTACTGGCATGCCAGTACAAAAATCCGTAGGTCACCGAAGATTTCTGCAAGATTTTTGTTATCGACTTCAACAACACATTTATTGCGTGATTCTTTAGAATAAATACTTCTCCTTAGCTGCAATGGCCCAAAGAATAATATCTGCATGCTGGTAACGTCACCGTTGAGCACCCGTAAGCTCCAGTAATGTCAGCGGACAAAACTGAGTGAAAGTGTGCCCGAAACGCTGCAAATATCCGTCAGGAAGACGCAGTTTACACTGCCACTTAGGCTGCAGAAGGTCAGGTGTTTTGTAAGGTAACAAGATCGTGGGGAGTGCGGGAGGCATTCATTGTCAGCCAGCTGTGGTGCTGGGCTGCCGGGAGCAATTTGCGGCCGCCGCCAGGATGGCGCCTTCCACAGGTGGTTTTCCTCGAAATAGTAACTGCCCGACGGACAGGCCATTACTGCCATCTGCAACCCGTCAAAAGGAGGGAGAATTACCGAACGGACATCATAACGATCGAACAGAGGATGCCACGAAAATCGCGAGTTCTCAAACTACAAGTATTGCAAAGTGAGCGCACTTATTTAATAAATAAAAAGAAAAAAACGAACAGATAAAGATACCTTATGAAGGGAGTCGTGTGTCTGCAGTAAACAATAACAAACAATTATTGTTTTGGAACAAGGGTAAGAGGCCTTGCTTGTGCTAGGGGATGGGGCAATCGCCTATTGGTTTAGTGCAAAGCCTAACACTGGGAGGCAATAAGGACGCCAACCCGCTGAAAATCGTAAGACAGAAGATCATTCTAAGCTGCACCTTGAGGGACGATGGACATGCCACGCGAGTGATACGTGGTACAATTCGAGATGAATCCGGAGGCACTCATGGGCGAGTAGCTAAGCTGAGCACATTATATACATATAGAGAGTCTCCACCAAAAGTCGTCATGCTCATGTTCTCTGCTGTTTCGGCAGATATTTGCAATTTCGTTTATGCAACAAGTAGCTGAAGTCAGCGCAACATCTTTCATGTAGCGCCTAGTGACAATAGAAAGAGTCAGTTTGTTTCTCGTTAGAAACAAAATGGTTTTGAAAGTGTAACTTTCAACAGAGCGTTCCCAAATTGGTCAAGTGCGACATTCGTTTTGTTATTGTGGTCTTCAGTCCAGAGACTGGTTTGATGCAGCTCTCCATGCTACTCTATCCTGTGCAGTCCTCTTCATCTTCCAGTACCTACTGCAACCTACATCCTTCTGAATCTGTTTATTGTATTCATCTCTTGGTCTGCCTCTACGATTTTTACCCTCCACGCTGCCCTCCAATACTAAATTGGTGATCCCTTGATGCCTCAGAATATGCCATACCAACCGATTCCATCGTCTAGTCAAGTTGTGCCACAAGCTCCTGTTCTCTCCAATTCTATTCAATAACTCCTTATTAGTTATGTGATCTACCCATCTAATCTTCAGCATTCTTCGGTACCACCACATTTAGAAAGCTTCTATTCTCTTCTTGTCCAAACTAGTTATCGTCCATGTTTCACTTCCATACATGGCTACACTCCATACAAATACTTACAGAAACGACTTCCTGACATTTAAATCTATACTCGACATTAACAAATTTCTCTTCTTCAGAAACGCTTTCCTTGCCATTGCCAGTCTACATTTCATATCCTCTCTGCTTCGGCCATCATCAGTTATTTTGCTCCCCAAATAGCAAAGCTCCTTTACTACTTTAAGTGTCTCATTTCCTAATCTAATACCCTCAGCATCACCCGACTTAGTTCGACTACATTCCCTTATCCTCGTTTTTCTTTTGTTGATGCTCATCTCGTACCCTCCATTCAAGACACCATCCATTCCGTTCAACTGCTCTTCCAAGTCCTTTGCTGTCGCTGACAGAATTACAATATCATCGGCGAACCTCAATTTTTTTTTCTTCTCCATGGATTTTAATTCCAACTGCGAATTTTTCTTTTGTTTCCTTTACTGCTTGCTCAATATACAGATTGAACAACATCTGGGATAGGCTACAACCTTGTCTCACTTTCTTCCCAACCGCTGCTTCCCTTTCATGCCCCTCGACTCTTATAACTGCCATCTGGTTTTTGTACAAACTGTAAATAGCCTTTCGCTCCCTGTATTTTACCCCTGCCACCTTCAGAATTTTCTGTGTTAACAGGGACATTAAACACGAGAAATAATGAGTGCTCCAGCGGCGACAGTATCAATCTGGCCAACGATGACTGCTGTTGCGCGATGCTCAGTCGCTGCCTCAGTACTAATTCTTCTTCACGTTTTACTGTTCATGTTAATAGAAATCGATAAAACGAATAACGAAGTAGATTAATCTGGGACCTCTCTATCGAATGTGTACGTAAAATTGAGCTATAAAAATCATTTTGTTTGTAAGGGAAAACAAACTTTTCAAAATGGTTCAAATGGCTCTGAGCACTATGCGACTCAACTTCTGAGGTCATCAGTCGCCTAGAACTTAGAACTAATTAAACCTAACTAACCTAAGGCCATCACACACATCCATGTCCGAGGCAGGATTCGAACCTGCGACCGTAGCGGTCGCTCGGTTCCAGACTGTAGCGCCTAGAACCGCACGGCCACTCCAACCGGCGACGACGCTGGGCGTCGCATGTGAGACATGATAAGCAAAATTTGTTTGGGCTGGCTCCAGCTACACGTTGCAATAACGAAATTGCAAATGTCTGCCGGAACACCAGAGAAAATATGCCTGACGACCCATGGGAGACAGTCAGTATACATACGACGATTCACCTTCTCCCAACGCTGGGTTTTATGCAACCCGCAACGCATTCAGATACCATGCTTAAGTTTTCATATACTCTCATCGCTATGCAGTTGAAATCCTGTAATATGACAGAAACAAAAATTCGATATAAAAAAAGTCTAGTAACCCTGGACCTAAAATGCATATCTTAATCGGTATGAGCACTACTTCATCTCTGATACTGTGAAACAAATCTCTTTTCCTGGAGGTTCTTTGAATTTCTTATTTTGGGAGGAAGTAGTATGGACCACAACAAGATAAAATTGTCTAGTAAATATGGACTGTCAAACGCATACCGTAAGAACAGTGAGCACTTGTTCAGTAGATGTGTATCATAGTAGCGAAGATGAACAAGTGCTCATAGCTCTTACGGTATGCGCTTTACGTTCCATGTTTACTGGACAGCCGGCCGCTGTGACCGAGGGGTTCTAGGTGCTTCAGTCAGGAACCGCACTGCTGCTACGGTCGCAGGTTAGAATCCTGCCTCGGGCATAGATGTGTGTGATGTCCTTAGGTTAGTTAGGTTTAAGTAATTCTAAGTCTTAGAGGACTTAACAGCTGAGGCCATCAGTCTCCTAAACTTAGAACTACTTAAACCTAACGAACCTAAGGACATCACACACATCCATGCCCGAGGCAGGATTCAAACCTGCGACCATAGCAGCAGCGCGGTTCCGGCGAACCATTATTTTTACTGGACAATTTTTTCTTCCTTTGGTCCACACTGCTTCCTCTCAAAATATGGAATTCAAAGAGCTTTCAGGAGAAGAGATATTTTTATTTTTTCACAATATCAAAGATGATGAATTGCTCATACCTCTTCAGGTATGCATTTTAGATCCCGTATTCACTGGACTTTTTTGCTTCGAATGATCCTTCCTGTCACATCCCTGAATATTGACCACTCCTCGTAGGATAACATGTATATTATTTATAGAATGTTTTTGCCAGTACAGATATTTAGTTAAAGGACTAGCACGTATAAATGTGAATGTCTTCGGCTAATTGCAGCCAGAAACTTTCGTTGGTATTATATGCTCTTTAAAGTAAAAAAGGTGCGTTTTGTTAATTAATGACCAGTATTTTACAGCGTTTTACGGTAGCGCCATCGTAACAAGTCACATATGTGCACCTTCACTTTCGGACTCGGAAATAAAAGTCATCCGCATTTTCTTTCCGTATTTTCGATGATAATGGTTGGTGGCGACTCTTTTGTTCAAAAGTTAATTACTTTATATTACATTTCAGCACTATCAGTTAACTTGGAACAGGGCCATAATTAATTGGCACACTCCCAAGTAGTGGGGAGTGTGCGAGGGAAATAAAGGATCTCAGAAAGTGGGGGAGAATACCTGTTACGACCACCAAGGAAAAGATAGTAACCCCAGAGGTTGTTGCAAAATAAATGCGTTAAAGTGAATTAGGATTAGTTACCTGAATAAAAACTGTCCCTTCCTGGACAAAAAGCAATTGTCGAGACCGTCATTTGCATTCAGGCTTCAGGCAATTTGCTAAGCATCGCTCGGCTGACTTGGCCTTTTTTCTGCGATGGACTTCTTTGTATCGCGTTCCGCCATTAGCTACAGCTAATGGACACTGCAGCTGCTGTAGAATTTCCTGGCAAAGCAGGTGTGGCGCTGGGAACGGTCCGCAGCGGTTAAACGGCGCTTCTGCGAAACTGCAGCCAGGTTTTACGGCGCGCCACCGGTTGGGCTGCAGCTCTCGGAAGGAGCCCGCAGTAGCCTTACTCTGAATCCGAACTCTCGCGGTTCCTTCACAGGTTGTCGCGACGACTTAATGGCATCCGTTGGACGACGGACAAAACTCACAGCCACAGAGGTGTCCACATCTACACGTACAACATTAGTGGTTCCATGTTCTCTAACATTCGCATACTAACAAGGGAACCTCCCCATTGCACCCCCCTCAGATTTAGTTATAAGTTCGCACAGTGGATAGGCCTTGAAAAACTGAACACAGATCAATCGAGAACTATGAAAAAATAAGCAAAATATACAAAGTGAGTAGAACATGGGCAAGATAGGCAACATCAAGGATAGTGTAAGCGTAGGAGAGCTGTGATCCCGTGGTTAGCGTGAGCAGATACGGAAGAAAAGGTGCTTGGTCCAAGTCTTCCCTCGAGTGAAAAGTTAACTTTCTTTATTTTCGCAAAGTTATGATCTGTCCGTTCGTTCATTGACGCCTCTTCTCACTGTAATAAGTTTAGTGTCTGTGTTTTGCGACCGCACCGCAAAATCATGCGATTAGTAGACGAAAGGACGTGCCTCTCCAGTGGGAACCGAAAACATTTGATCGCAAGGTCATAGGTCAACCGATTCCTCCACAGGAAATCACGTCTGATATATTCTATACGACACTGGTGACGGCATGTGCGTCCCATGACAGGAATATGTTGCCGACCCACCTAACTTGTACACTTGCCGAATAGGTAAAAAGATTATTCTACCTTGCCCGATTGAGGTTTTCTTGTGGATTTGATAATCACTCCCAAAAAAGTGATGAAAACATAAGAGTTTGTCACATAAACTGCAACAAATGAATGCAACAGTTTCACAGTCGCATCGGACGGACGGGCGCACACAACAATTGTCTGAAAATAAAAAATTAAACTTTTCACTCGGGGGAAGACTTGGACCAAGGACCTGTCGTTCCGCAGCTGCTCACGCTATCCACGGGACCACGGCGCTCCTGAGCTCACACTATCACTGATGTTGCCTACTCAGTTTGTGTATTTTGCTTATTTTTTTCATAGTTCCACACAATTTCTTCCTGTTTTCTCGATTGATCTGTGTTAAGTTTTTCAAGGCCTATCTCCTTTGCCAACTTATAACTAAATCTGAGGGGGGTGCGATGGGGAGGTTCCTTTGTAAGCAAGGGAACAAATGATTGTCTGTACAGTTCAGTTAACGAAGGTATATTAGGGAAAAAATTCGCTAGTACCAAATTTTTGCCGGCCGCTGTGGTCGAGCGGTTCTAGGCGCTTCAGTCCGCAAGCGCGCTGCTGCTACGGTCGCAGGTTCGAATCCTGCCTCGGGCATGGATGTGTGTGATGGCCTTAGGTTAGTTAGGTTTAAGTAGTTCTAATTCTAGAGGACTGATGACCTCAGATGTAAAGTCCCATAGTGCTTAGAGCCATTTGAACCAAATTTTTGTACAGGAGGAGGATGGAGTGGCATCACAACATACTAAAAGTCCTGACCGGTGATGTGTGGGCGTGGGAGTGACATTGCGGCCTTTGAAGGTTACTTTTTTATGGTTTTCTTGAACAACTCGAAAATCGTAGTTTCTAGCGATAATGTTTCCTGGTAAAAAATTAAATTACATTTCCTGGAAAAAGGTTCTGTTCATTTTTCTCTGGAACTAACTGTTCCCCCGTTGTAGGTAATGTTAAAATCTCAGATTATTAAAAATAATGAATTAAATCTTCTTCACTTCAAACTGTATCAATTCGAATAAAATTTTCGAGCTTTCGATGGCTACCTCCGCCATAGTCGTCATGGGTGCACACTTACAGGGTGTGGGAGTGAGCTTTGGATAGCGAAAGGAAGCAAAAGACGGATGCTTGACGCTTCTAGGGAGGCAAGAGCGGCAGCTTCGAATGTGGCGCCGGCCCCTGGTCGCCGGTTCGAATCCTGCCTCTTGCATGGATATGTGTGATGTCCTTAGGTTTAAGTAGTTCTAGGTTCAAGGGGACTGATGACCTCAGATGTTAAGTTCCATAGTGCTCAGAGCTATTTTTGAACCTCGCGCCACTTCTTCATTCGGTCCTGCGGCGGATCGGAGCTGCTATGAGCTGCCCAACTCACCCCTTCCGCGCACGCACCATTTCAGCCCTCTCTGATTGGTACCAGATTCTGCAATCGTGCCTAAATAAGCGGAAAACCGTACCAGGCCCGGTAAGCAACCCATCCCTCTGACTAACACAGTAAAGTGTTTAGGACTAATTCTCGACGGAAAACTAACATTAAACGCATATCTCCTTACCATCCAACACAAACCCCGAAATCGGCCAAAAGGCCGCTACTGACTAATAGGCAATTACTGGGATCTAAACCTTTCTACCACTATCCTCACCAATAAATCGCTCATCTGCCGCATCCTAATCTAGGCCAACGTTGCCTGGATCTCTGCCTCACGTAAACTCTGCAAGTCTCTTGAAATCCTACGCCTCGCCTTCCGTATCCGCCTACCTTCCCCAACGCGCATCTTGTACCAACTCATCCAATTCCCACACTTTCTTCTCTTCCTAGAGCACCTTCGAATCCGATACATTAATCGCGAAACACGGTCCCAGCACCCAATTTTCTGCCAGTCCAGGTACCCTGCTGCGCCACCTCATCCACATTCCACCTTCAGTGAAACCTTCATGCCTCACCCATCCTGTCCCGCCAAAATTTAAACCAACTCCACTCTCTAAAAACGAAATCTGTTCCGAGATGTACCCCTTACCAACCCTCCACTCCCCACCATTATTCAATTTTTTCCTTTCCCCTTCCTGCCTTCTAGTCGCTGTCTGTTATTCTACAGGGCCCCACAGTCATACTCATCGTGGCACGGCAATTTTTTCCATATATTAGACAGCGTAGCCGTTACAGCATGGCATCATTCACATTTATCAGTCCCTACATTTTAAATGTAATATATAATCGTCAAACTAGTTTTAAAAACTATCAGTCTGTTCCATCTATGAACATATTCCAAACATCTCGTTTATTATCATCTGTTTTTATGTAAAACTCGCAAATATCGTCCACCAATGTGTTTTTTACAAAATCATTTGTTACAATCATTTTTATATTTCTTAGCCATTTTTTAAATACAGCTTATGTAATCTTTTGCTAATGACGCGGTTTTTATTCGCTGCCAGGCGCCCCCTTTGTGGGGAAGTGAAAAAATAAAAAGAACAAAAAACGGATCCGGCAGTCAGTCATAATTATTACTGACGACGATGGTGAAAATAACCAACGAAATCTCGAGAATTTTATCCAAACTGACGCGGCTTGATAACCGAGAAGATTTTATTCAGACGCGCCGTCTCGAAAAACTCCGATGGCATATTAAAAAGTGTTTTATTTGTATAAAATTAATGTTGAAATTTAAATGACGAGTGTTAAGAATAGATATTAAATGCATGTACCTCATTTAGGTGCAGCAGAGCCATATTAAGGGATAAATTGTGTTCTAAGAGTATAACAGGATGAAGGTGAGGGTGGAGGGTAAAAGACTGAAGGAAAGTAGGTCGCTACATTGTGTTCATGCACTTCTCTTCTTCTACAAACGTAAGAGCGAGCAGGTGATTCCCCAATATGCCCCATTACGTCCCAAGAACCGACTACAGGGTGTTTCACAAAGCTACTCGACCGTTACAAATAACTGGTACGCAGTGCGCAGATACGCCCGATAGATGTTTATTTTCCACAAAGTACGCTAACACTACATGGAATACAGATATGGGTTAGTAATAATAAAAAAGCAAGAAACGCGCACTGGCGTCCAAAATTAAAGCAACAGACCGCTATTTCCCCATCCCATGTATAATTCACTATACAATCATACAAACGGTAAACGGATGTCCTTACGATCGTGTTCTCTACCCAAGATGGCATTCCGATCAACGGACAACCACGCCAATGATGATGTCAGGGCACGTATCGAACGGGTTAGTGTTTGCTGGGTAGTCCCACATCCACAATCGCTGTGTACACAGTCACAGAGGATGCAGCGTGGCACAGGTGGAGGACAATAAGAAGAATGGAAGCAGGACAGTCGCAAACGCATGTGGCCCGATGGCTTAACGTGAATCGTCCGTAGCTCCTCGGATATGGTGACAGTTTACAGAGATCGAAACTGTATCCTGAAGACGAGGCCAGGGCCGAGCATGTGTTGCATCAGAAAGAGATAACTGTTATTTGGCAGTAAGGGCACGACGATGCCACCTTAGAACTGCAAGGCAACTGGCATCTGACCTCGCAACATCCATTGGACGTGTTGTATCGAGGCAAACGATATACAGAAGGCTTCGGCAGAATGGTGTTTACTGTCGGGGATCTGCTTATGTGCACCCCTGACACGTCTTCACAGAAAAGAACGTCTAGAGTAGAGTTATCGACATGTCCCCTGAACGCTCGAACAGTGGACCAATGTTCTTTTCAAGGATGAGTCCTGATTTGGTATGGAGAGTGATTCACGGCAGTTTCGCTTCTGGGGTGAACGTGTAACACGATTTTGGGACGCAAACACTGTCGAAACAGATCGATATCGGTAGGGTCCCTAATTATGTTCAAATGGTTCAAATGGCCCTGAGCACTATGGGACTTAACATCTGAGGTCATCAGTCCCCTAGATTTAGAACTACGAGAGTAATCGCAAAAGTAAGGTCTCCTGTTTTTTTTTTTTTTTTAATAAGTACATACCTGTTTATTTCTACAATGGTCTACATCAGTTTACAGCTTTAACATTAGCTATTTTTCGACATAATCACCATTTCTGTCGATACATTTTTGTAGACTCTGTGGCAGTTTATGTATGCCCATGTCATACCAGCTCGCAGCTATGCTTTTCAGGAAGTTATGAACCTTTTCTTTCACCTCGTCGTGCAAGTTGAATCGCTAGGACCACAATTAACGCTGACAAGTACCATGAAACTCTGAAAAAACTCAAATAGGCAATTCAGAATCGGTGAAGAGGAATGTTGGTTGAGCAAGGGCGTACACATTCTCCATGACAACGTTCGCCCACACATCGCTCGGCAAACAGTTCCTTTCCTGCGACAGTTTCAGTGGAACATACTCACCCACCCACCCTATAGTCCTGACTTGGCGCCCAGTGACTATCACCTGTTCCCTAGGTTAACAAAACATTTGGCCGGAAAGTGATTCAGCTCTGACGAGGTGAAAGAAGAGGTTCATAACTTTCTGAACAGCATGGCGGCGCGCAGGTATGACATGGGCATACAAAACCTGCCACAGCGTCTACAAAAATCCATCGACAGAAATGGTGATTATGTCGAAAAATAGCTAAATCTTCAAGCTGTAAACTGATGTAAACCATTGTAGAAATAAACATGATTATGTACTTATAAAAAATAGGAGACCTTACTTTTGGGATTACCCTCGTACTTAAACCTAACTAACCTAAGGACGTCACACACATCCATGCCCAAGGCAGGATTCGAACCTGCGACCGTAGCAGCAGTGCGGTTCCGGACTGAAGCTCCCAGAGCCGCTCGACCACAGCGGCCGGCTCATGACGTGGGCAGGAATTATGTTGACTACTCCACCATTTCTTCGTGAACTTACACGGGTGAATCAGCAAGATTTAACTGCTGTCAAGTGTCGTGAGGAGATCTTGGGACCTCCTGTGCGGTTCTGGCGCAGTGCTGTGCGCCCAGACATCGTAGTGATGGACGATAATGCTCGACCTCATAGAGCACAGGTGGCTGATATTTTCTTGGGATCGGAAGTTATTGCACACCTGGCGTGGCCTTCTCTTTCTCCCGATGTGAATCCCATAGACCATGTCTGAGATGCACTAGGGAGACGGGCTGCATCGCTTCAGCATTTATCAACCTCTCTCCAAGATTTGCGACCTGCTCTGCAGGAAGAATGGGCGTTATTGCCTCGACATAAGATTGATGTCATCATCCACAACATGTCCCGTCTTTGTCAGGCCTGTATTGCTGCCAGAGGTGGTCACTCTCCATACTGAGCACATTAACCAGTTGTCGGAATGTGTATACAAGATGGAAAAAAACGAACATTTTTATCTGCTGTTATGCATGTTGCAGTTGTTACGTTCTTTATTCTTTACATTGTTTCTCCTTTCTAACACCCGTTTATAATGTTTTGTGGCAAAACAAACGCAACATTGAAAAATTTCCGTTTCTTGCTTTAATTTTGGACACCAGTGTATATGGACTGATTCTACGTAAACCTATGCACACTTTCCTACACTGCTAGAAGGAAAGTTGATTTTTAGTCATCCCGCGTAACAGCTGTAGCGTTCTTGTGGGAAAGACAACTTATCCAACCATCAGCGCTGTTCGCTTTTCTGTTTACTGTCAGACTATACTTCCCCTGTATTTCCTGTCCAGTTCTCTTACATGAGTAGATAACATAACTTCACTGAGCTCGTGCTTGCATAGTCGAGTAACAAGTGCAGTTGTTAAGCGAGCTGTAATGTAAAAAACTCAACAGGTGGAGCTGTCAGCTGTCTACCACAGCGGAGATCCTTTTCCAAGTGTACCATGCTATCAATATTCATTCGACAATGTCGATTTCATTGCGTCAACTATCAACGACTGCAAGAGTTCTCATAAATCCGTCACCCCAACTTCATCTCTGGCAATACTCGAAGTCCCAGAGGCTTAAATTGGCTCCCTCTGCAACAGATGCAGGTCACCTAGGTCTTAGGTAATTTCAGACAATTCAACGTAAGTCAAGGAATGTATTATAACACATTATTGTCCTTGACTTGAGTATTATCAGTCTCATTCCATCAGACATATTCACACCCACCTTGCAAGATATGCTGTGAATGTGTGGTAATTAGCTCCATTCAGTGCAGCCCAATTTATAAGTGTCAGCAGTTGCTGAATGGAAGAGATTTAAGCAATCTACCAGTTAATAAATGATGAGAGAAGTGTAGTAACTTTCTGATCATCCACCATTTCACCACCATGTGATTACAACATGGTTACAAGGCTTTGTAATAGGCTGTCAACGATAGACAGTAGCAAGGTGGTATATTTAACAATCAAATCCTGTTTCAACCAACACTGCACAGGGTACCGACAACTTCACACTTATAACTTGAACACTTCTCAGCCTTAGTTGACAGAAACGTATTTTATGTAAAATCTCATTTAACAACTGCAAATAAGTACTCAGTTAATGTACTACATAGACAAGAACTCAGCGACGTTACTTTGACAACTCACAAAATAGAACTGGATAGGAAATGCTGGAGAGGTAGAGCCTATATGTAAACCGAAAAGCGATCAGCATTCGTTGTGGGGGGAATTCGCCTTTCCCGGAAAAGCACAACAATTGCCATACACGATGGCTAAGAATCATTTTCCCCTCTAGCAGTGTAGAACTGTGTGCAAAGATTTACGTAGATTCTGTCCATATGCCTTTCTTGCATTAGCATATTTAGTAAATCATTTCTGCATTCCACGTAGTGCCAAAGCACTTTCTGGAAAATAAACCCCTCGGGCGTGTCTGCGCACTGCGTCACCAGTTATCCATAAGACTTTGTATAAGTTTGTGGAACGCCTTGCAGCTGCTTCTTTCGTGGTAATGGGGTACAGAGAGTCGGGATTCGCATGTTCGTTCACAGTTTGCAAATCGACGAATGACTGAAGTGCAGGATCACAAAGGGGCGACCTGCTTTTCTCACATCTACCCTCCACCCCATCCCTCCCTCCCCATCCCTCAACCCTGTTACACGCCCTGAACACAGTTTTTCTCTTAATACGGCTCTACATCCCTTAGATGTGATATACACATGTAATATTTGTACTTAAACCACTTCATTTAACATCAGACATTAATTTTATACCTTTAAAATACTGTTCTTAATAATCTCAGATTTTAGTATCCCCTTCAATGTCTAAACTCTTAGTTATATAGAAAAAATGAATAGGAGACTTTCTGTAGGAAATTTAATGTAGTTTAATTTTGTGCTAGAAAAATTTTCACTAGAGTCCGCAGTTATCGAGTCATTCAAGAAAAACTGAGAAAAGTAACTTTTAAAAGCCCACATCGCCCACGCTCACACCCCACCGTTCACGATTTTCACTATGTTGTTCGCGGCACTTCCTGTTACTTCTGTACTAAAATTTGAGACTATACGAATTTTCCCATATCCGATCTTTTTCGGCATTCGTTGACAGGGCTAGTATGCCTCTGTGGGTTCCGTAGCCTCTCTCATCTTACTATCGTTACCCTTACATGAGGTACACGATGGTGGGATCCGTGTTGCCACTCTGTGGCAATTCTGAACGTGTGGGCTGTCGCATTGACCTGCTGGAATTCCCCAAGTCCGTCGACATGAATGGATGCAGATGGTCAGACAGGATGCTTAAGTATGTTTCACCTGTCAGTGTCGTGTCTAGACGTATCAAGGGTCGCATATCACCCCAACTGCACACGCCACACACCAATACAGAGCCTCCACCAGCTTGAACATTCCCCTTCTGACATGGAAATCCATGGTTTCATGAGCTAGTCTCCATACCTGTACACGTCCATCTACTCGATACAATTTGAAACGAGACTCGTCCGACTTGGCAACATATTTCAGTTATCAACAACCCAATTTCGATGTTGACGGGCCCAGGCGAGGCTTAAAGCTTTGTGTCGTACAGTCATCAAGGGTACACGAGTGGGCCTTCGGCTCGAAAAGCCCGTATCGATGATGCTTCGCTGAATGGTTTGCACGCTGACACTTGTTGACGGCCCACCACTGAAATCTGTAGCTATTTGCGGAAGGGCTGCACTTTCATCATGTTTAACGATTCTCTCCAGTCGTCGTTGATCCCCTTCTTGCAGGTTCTTTTTACGGCTGCAGCGATGTCAGAGATTTGACGTTTTACCACATTCCTGATATTCACGGTACACTCGTAAAATGGTCGTACCCCAACCACTTTATCGCTACCTCAGAGATGCTTCGTCTCATGGCTCGTACACCGAGTGTAACACGACTTCAAACTCACTTAAATATTGATAACATGTTATTGTAGCAGCAGTAACCTATCTAGTAACTACACCAGACACTGTTGTCTTACATAGGCGTTGCCGACCGCAGTGCCTGAAACGTCCCCTTTGGAAAATTATAAATGACTGTGCTGGTAAACCTCTACGTTATTTGATTTTCAAACAGCTGAGCAAAACTGTATGTGCTGAGACATTTCTCTCTTTACTTATTCTGATCATCAATAAACTGACACACAGTATAGCGCAACGCACTTTGACTTTCAATAATCCCTACAAAAGAATGGCCCTGATTAACAGTAGTTCCCAGGTTCGATTCCTGGCGGGGTAAGGGATTTTCTTTGCCTCGTGATGACTTGGTGTTGTGTGATGTCCTTAGGTTAGTTAGGTTTAAGTAGCTCTAAGTCCTAGGGGACTGCTGACCATGGATGTTAAGTCCCATAGTGCTCAGAGCCATTTGAACCATTTGAATTAACAATAACCTATACCTTTCATGAGTCACTGACCTCACAAAAATCTTCCTTTCCTGAACAACTGCAATACAGCGAGCGCCAATACTGCAAGCTAGCCTTCACACAGCACAGTTAGTGATTTTCATATAGAGCGCTACATGGCGTTACCAACATAAAAACGTAAACAGCCTACTTACACGCCGTATTCTGCCTTTTAACTTATCTCTGTGTTTGAATATGCGTGCCAATACCAGTTTCTTTGGAGCTTCAGTGTAATATTAGCACTTAAAAAACCACAATTTTTGTATTATCCCATTTTACGACTGCAAGACAGGATTGACAGAACAACACACATACAACCATGACATGTTGTGGCATGGCATCAAATTTGGACAGCCTTACGGACCTTGTCCATGGTCGTCTTACCGCCAGGCAGTAAATCGAACAGATCCTCTGGAACCATGTGGAGGATGCTGCATGTGGTGGTGGTGGTGGTGGTGGTGGTCCTGAATTCCTTCTAATGCCAGGGCCCATCTGGCAGCCATCAGCAGGGACGTCTTGTGAAGTCTAGACATTGAAAAATGGAATGCTAGTCATTGAGTCCCGACCTGAACCCCATCATTCATATGTGGGACGTGCTTGACAGACGAGTTCGTGGTCATCCTGTTTCACCAGAGACTCTCCAGAAACTCTCATGGGTTCTCATTGAAGAATGGGAACGGATACCGCAGCGTGTCCAATCAAAAGCACCCTCTGCGATGAAATGAATTATTGTTTCCAGCCGGCCGCTGTGGACGAGCGGTTCTAGGCGCTTCAGTCCGGAACCACGTGGCTGCTACGGTTACAGGTTCCAATCCTGCTCGGGCTTGGATGTGTATGATGTCCTTAGGTTCGTTAGGTTTAAGTAGTTCTAAGTCTGGGGGACTGATGACCTCAGGTGTTAAGTCCCATACTGCTTAGAGCCATTTGAATCATTTGATTGTTTCCATTGTGTTTTTGTCACCTCTAGATTATTCCAGTTCTTTTTAGGTAAACTATCGAGAATGTACTGAAGTTTTGTTGTGTACTTAATTTGTGAAAGGTAAAAGTATAAATTGGTAACATACCCATTTCTCTATTGGCTCAATGGAGTGTGGCAGACGCCCAAAGTCATGTTTTACTAATTCTTTTGAGCAGCGTATTTGTGCCTGATAATGAAAATAAATTCTCGAAATTCGTCGTGCCAAGCATGGAAAATTATGCAAGTGGTGCAGTGTTTCGTTATTTGAATCGTAAAATATGTTATTTTTTTAACTAAAATACTGACTTTTGCATGGAGATGAATCTCAGTTCCGTGTTCTTATTTCGAAACAAATAGCCATTCTTAATTATATTAATATATTGTGCTGAATACTTTCTTGATTACATATCTTTTACGTTCTTTTTAATCTCATCCATTCAAAAAATCAATTGCATACCAACATTTTACACTACAAAGTTGTAGGCTTTAATTTATGGTTTAGTAACCACGAAATCATGCCCGGTAGGTACCACACCACGGGTCCTATTCATCTTTAATATGGCCCTGCAGGCACAGAGGTGAAACAGCACGCAATGACGTACCCACATCTTCCATCCGATGTCACAAGGTCAGTTCGAATGGATGTTCAGCTTGGGTAAAGTCGTTGTTCTTGCCAGAACTGTGTGTAATGAAATTGGTATATCCTCAAGTCATTCGCAAATTTATTCGCGTATTCTTCCTACTGTAATGATTACAAACATTAAGTAAAGTTTAATGGTGTTGCAATTTTAATGGTAAGCAATGTATTACGTAAAATTTAAGATACGATACACTATGTCATGAAAAGTATCCGGACACCCCCTAAAACATACGTTTTTCATATTAGGTGCATTGTGCTGGCACCACTGCCACGTCAGTAGTCATTAGACATCGTGAGAGAGCAGAATGGGGCGCTCCGCGGAACTCACAGACTTCGAATGTGGTCAGGTGATTAGGTGTCACTTGTGTCACATGTCTGTACACGAGATTTCCACACTCCCAAACATCCCTAGGTCCATTGTTTCCGATGTGATAGTGAAATGGAAACGAAGGCACACGTACAGCACAAAAGCGTACAGTCCGACCTCGTCTGTTGACTGACAAGAGACTGCCGACTGTTGAAGAGGGTCATAAAGTGTAAGAGGCGTCTATCTATCCAGACCATCAGACAGGAATTGCAAACTGCATCAGGATCCACTGCAAGTACTATGACAGTCAGCCAGGGCGTGAGAAAACTTGGATTTCATGGTCGAGCGGCAACTCATAAGCCACACATGCCGATAAATGCCAAACGAGGCTTCCCCTGGTGTAAGGAGCGTAAAAATACGACGATTGAACAGCGGTTAAAAGTTGTGCGGAGTGACGAATCACGGTACACAATGTGACGATCCGATGGCAGGGTGTGGGTATGGCGAATGCCCGGTGAACGTCATCTGCCACCGTGTGTAGTGGCAACAGTAAAATTCGGAGGCGGTGGTGTTATGGTGTGGTCTTGTTTTTCATGGAGAGAGCTTGCAGCCCTTGTTGTTTTGCATGGCGCTATCACAGCACAGATCTACATTGATGTTTTACACACCTTATTGCTTCCCACTGCTAAAGAGTAATTTGGGGATGGCGATTGCATCTTTCAACACGATCGAGCACCTGTTCATAATGCACGGCCTGTAGCGGAGTGGTTACACTACAATAACATCACTGTAATGGATTGGCCTACACAGAGTCCTAACCTGAATCCTATAGAACAAATGGTTCAAATGGCTCTAATCACTATGGGACTTCACATCTGAGGTCAACAGTCCCATAGACTTGGAACTACTTCATCCTAACTAACCTAAGGACATCACAGATGTCCATGCCCGAGGCAGGATACGAACCTACGACCGTAGCAGCAGCGCGGTTCCGGACTGAAGCGCCTAGAACCACTCCGCCACAGCGGTCGGCTCCTATAGAACCCCTTTGGGATGTTTTGGAACGTAGACTTCATGCCAGGCCACACCGACCGACATCGATACCTCTCCTCAGTGCAGCACTCCGTGAAGAATGGGCTGCCATTCCCCAAGAAACCTTCCAGCGCCCGACTGAACGTATGTCGGCGAGAGTGGAAGCTGTCATCAAGGGTGAACCAACACCATACTGATTTCCAACATTGCTAATAGAGGGCGCCACGAACTTTTAAGTCATTTCCAGGCAGCTATTCATATACTTCTGATCACGTAGTGTATGTTCTACCCTGCAAGTGTCAATCACTCAACCATCTTTTGCGTGTGATCGACCTGTTACGCAAGAAAGTCCGTGATCTTTCGATTTACGTCACAGCTGTGGCATCTTTCATTTTCGACGGTCGAGAACAAAGTTGGCTAATGTGGAGGAAGCAGCTGAACCGGACACTGACCTGCCCATTCCCAAGACGACACAGCGCGTCCACAGCGTCGCTGGAATAGGGTCCGCGAGGTCCAGTCTGCCCGTCATAACCAGCGCAGACTCTGGAGGTTCCTGTAGGCGCGCCAATGCTACACCGCCGCCTGGGGCGAACACCGCTCCCTCAGTCCGGTACTTCTTGCCGGTGATAGTCACCGTCACCTGCAGGCGACAAAAGGCAAACGTATCAGTTATTACACGTTTGCATCAGCTGTCTACAGAGATTTTACAAATTTTCTGTGTGTCAGAGAAAGCGTCTGTTCTTTCGGATATATACAGGGTGTTACAAAAAGGTACGGCCAAACTTTCAGGAAACATTCCTCACACACAAAGAAAGAAAATATGTTATGTGGACATGTGTCCGGAAACGCTTACTTTCCATGTCAGAGCTCATTTTATTACTTCTCTTCAAATCACATTAATCATGGAATGGAAACACACAGCAACAGAACGTACCAACGTGACTTCAAACACTTTGTTACAGGAAATATTCAAAATGTCCTCCGTTAGCGAAGATACATGCATCCACCCTCGGTCGCGTGGAAGCCCTGATGCGCTGATACAGCCCTGGAGTGGAGAATGGGATATTGTATCACAGCCGTCCACAATACGAGCACGAAGAGTCTCTACATTTGGTACCGCGGTTGCGTAGACAAGAGCTTTCAAATGCCCCCATAAATGAAAGTCAAGAGGGTTGAAGTCAGGAGAGCGTGGAGGCCATGGAATTGGTCCGCCTCTACCAATCCATCGGTCACCGAATCTGTTGTTGAGAAGCGTACGAACACCTCGACTGAAATGTGCAGGAGCTCCATCGTGCATGAACCACATGTTGTGTCGTACTTGTAAAGGCACATATTCTAGCAGCACAGGTAAAGTAACCCGTATGAAATCATGATAACGTGCTCCATTGAGCGTAGGTGGAAGAACATGGGGCCCAATCAAGACATCACAAACAATGCCTGCCCAAACGTTCACAGAAAATCTGTGTTGATGACGTGATTGCACAGTTGCGTGTGGATTCTCGTCAGCCCACACATGTTGATTGTGAAAATTTACAATTTGATCACATTGGAATGAAGCCTCATCCGTAAAGAGAACATTTGCACAAAAATGAGGATTGACACATCGTTGGATGAACCATTCGCAGAAGTGTACCCGTGGAGGCCAATCAGCTGCTGATAGGGCCTGCACACGCTGTACATGGTACGGAAACAACTGGTTTTCCCATAGCACTCTCCATACTGTTACGTGGTCAACGTTACCTTGTACAGCAGCAACTTCTCTGACGCTGACATTAGGGTTATCGTCAACTGCACGAAGAATTGCCTCGTCCATTGCAGGTGTCCTCGTCGTTCTAGGTCTTTCCCAGTCGCGAGTTATAGGCTGAATGTTCCGTGCTCCCTAAGACGCCGATCAATTGCTTCGAACGTCTTCCTGTCGGGACACCTTCGTTCTGGAAATCTGTCTCGATACAAACGTACCGCGCCACGGCTATTGCTCCGTGCTAATCCATACATCAAATGGGCATCTGCCAACTCCGCATACATTGCACTGACTGCAAAACCACGTTCGTGATGGACACTAACCTGTTGATGCTACGTACTGATGTGCTTGATGCTAGTACTGTAGAGCAATGAGTCACATGTCAACATAAGCTCCGAAGTCAACATTACCTTCCTTCTATTGGGCCAACTGGTGGTGAATCGAGGAAGTACAGTACATACTGACGAAACTAAAATGAGCTGTAACATGGAAATTGAGCGTTTCCGCGCACATGTCCACATAACATATTTTCTTTATTTGTGTGTGAGGAATGTTTCCTGAAAGATTGGGCGTACCTTTTTGTAACACCCTGTATATAATTTAGGCGAGAACGCCCAATGATCTCTTCAGTCCTGACGCACGCGTCTCGAAATCTTACGGGAATCGGCGAAATGCAGACGGTAATGAGGATAATGGGCAAGGAGCTCTACATCTGTAGTGTGTGGGTAAGTTGAAAATATGGGTCTGACAGAAAGCGTGCGTACTGCTGCGATGACCACTGCCACCGGATGGCGCAATGGTCAGCGCATCTGCCTACTAAGCAGGAGATGCCCACCCGGTTAGCCAAGTGGTCTATCGCACGGCTTTGCGGGCGGGAAGGAGCGCCTGGTCCCCGGCACGAATCAGCCCGGCGAACTTATGTCGAGGGCCGGTGAGCCTGCCAGTCTGTGGATGGTTTTTAGGCGGTTTTCCATCTACCTCGGCGAATGCGGGCTGGTTCCCCTTATTGCGCCTCAGCTACACTATGTCGGCGATTGCTGCGCAAACAAGTTCTCCATTTACACGTGCACCACCATTACTCTACCACGCAAACGTAGGGGCTACACTCGTCTGGTGTGAGACGTTCCCTGGGGAGGTCCACCAGGGGCCGAACCGCAAAATAACCCTGGTTCGGTGTGGGGCGGCGGAGGGGTGAAGTAGACTGCAGCAGTTGTCGTGGGGTTGTGGACTACTGCGGCTGGGGCGGGGACGGAGCCTCTCCGTCGTTTCTAGTCACCGGTTAACATACAACATACAAACATGAGACACAGATTTGAATCCCGGTCTGGCAAAAGTCTTCAACTTTCGCTACTGATTTAAATTAACGCCCGCTCGCAGTCAGTGTCTGTAATTCCTTCGTATCTCAAAGCTAATGTTCTTTTTTTAGGTACACACACATTTAGTTGCTCTTTAATTCTCCAGCCATGACAAAACTAATCCGCCCGGGGAAATACCCTCACATTTCATGAAAGATGTAATAATTGCTACTCAAGGAAGGCACACGCTGACAGAGGTGAATATCAGGGAACCATCACTTTAATAAATTAACAGAGCAGATGTGTTACACAGCAGGAGGAGATTAGTGTTTAACGCCCCGTCGACAACGAGGTCGTTAGAGACAGAGCACAAGCTCGGATTAGGGAAGGATGGAGAAGGAATGCGGCCGTGCGCTTTCGAAGGAAACATCCAGAAATTTGCCTTGAGCGATTTAGGGAAATCACGGAAAAACTATATCAGGGTAGCCGGACGGTTGTTTGAACTGACGTCGTCCTGAAAGAGACACCGGTATGCTAATCACTGCTCGACATGGGTGTCACACTGGCGAAGATGAACAAGCGCTCATAGCTCTTGAGGTATGCATTTTACAGCTCATTTTTATTCGAAATTTTTCCTTGTTTTGGTCCATACTACCCCCTCCGAGAGTTTCATACCCTAGAGGCTTAACAGCAAGTGTACCAGTACACGTAATCTGCTATCAGAGCAATCAGAGCGGTTTTTGCGAGAAGTTTGATCTACTAAATCCACTGCCTCTGTAAGAGTATATCATGAACTGTGAATCACTCTCTACACCACTCGAAAGTGTAACAGAGATGATCGGAAAACTAAACGGAAATCCTTGGAAGCAAGGCGACGTGATTCTCATGAAACGCTTTTTCGAGAACCCTGTGACACCCGTACTGCCACTATTGTACACGAGATGATTAAAAGTATCCTGACATCTTCAAGGTGGCAGTCAATGAACTATTTGAAATAAAATCGTTATAACTTCTGAACGGTTTTAGTTAGGGCATTCAAACTGCACGGTTGGCCGCCGGGAAAGATGGAAATTAATATGCGCATTATGGTTTGGTTTAGCGACAAAGCCCACTTTCATTTGCATGGGGTCGTCAATATGCAAAATCGGCGCCCTTGGGCGACTGAGAACGCGGTGACGGGGTGTACTGTGCAATGTCCAGTCACGAAATAATCGGTGCGACATTCCTTGATAGCAGTATGACTACCGAATAGTACGTGAAGGTTTTGGAAGAGGATTTCACCCCCATTATCCAAAGTGACCCTGGTTTCGACAATATGGAGATCGACCGCATCGAAGCAGGAGAGTATTTGACGTCCTGGAGGAGCACTTTAGGGACCGCTTTCTGGCTGTAGGGTACCCAGAGGCCACTGGCATGGTCCTCGATTGGCCGCCATATTCTCCATATCTGAACACATGCAACTGCTTTAAAGACAAGGTGTACAGCAATAACCTCAAAACCATTGCTGATCTGAAAACAGCCATTCAGGAGGTCATCAACAGCATCGATGTTCCGACACTTCAGCGGGTCATGCAGAATTTCGCTATTCGTTTGCACCACAACATCGTCAATGATGGCAGACACATTGAACATGTCATAAACTAAATTCAAATATCTTTAGTGACGTTTTCATGTTGAATAAAGTGTGCGCACACCCTAGTTTGAAACCAATTTACGTTTTTTTTTTCATGTAGTTCAATAATTGTAACCCTGTATTAGTGACCGTTAATACGGGGCGTGTTCATCCTTTGCCTTTAATGACGGCTTGAACTCTGCTGAGATTCTTTCAGTGAGGTTTCCAAACGTTTGTGGAGGAATTGCGGGCCATTCTAGCTCAAGAGCCGAAATCAGAGAAATTATTGCTGTTGGTCGCTGAGATCTGGAGCGAAGCCAACGTTCTAACTCATCCAAAAGGTGTCCCAGTGGGTTCAGGTTGGGGCTTTGAGCAGGCCACTCAACTTCAGGAACGTTATAGTCCACAAACCATTGCTCACACACGCTGTTCTACGACATGGTACATCCTGATCCAGATACAGTCATCGTCTCCGAACAATACACAATACACAACGTTGTAAAATGTATTCATATCCTTTCGCGCTCAACGTTTTCTTAAGTGTAATAAGGGGGCACCCCCATACCGTAATACCACTCCTCCGTACCTCAATGTTGAAACTACACATGACTGCAGGTAACATTTTCCCGGCATTCACCAAACCCACATCATTCCATCACATTGCCACAGGGCACAGCGCGCTCCGTCGCCCCAAACCACTTGCTTCTAGTCATCAACTGTCCAACTTTTTATTCCATCTCAAGCGACGCTTAGCACTGACTACAGGATTGTGCGGTATATGAGGAGCTGCTCCACCGTTGTACTCTCTTTCTAATTCACGATGCACGGTCATTATGTTAGCTGGACTGCTTGTAGCGATTTGGAACTCAAGAGTTATTCCTTCCGCAGATTTTATATGATTTTTTACAGCCACCCATTCGTCAGTACATGAAGTCTCTGTAGTCTTGACTTAGCTGTGTTTGTTCCTTCGCGTTTCCACTACACTGTCACATCACCAGCAACCGACTTGGGCAGCTTTAGAAGGACTGAACTATCCCTGGTGGATTTGTTACTCATGTGACATCCTGTGACTGGACTTCCTCATTTTGAGAAACAGAAGGCGAGATCTGTTTAATTTGCTAAAAAACATTCCTAAAGCCAAGACCGCATAAATATTTCTTTATTTAAAAAAAAGGTTTCGACAGACTTTGCTGCCATCTTCAGCTCTGTAACGAAGTGCATATAAATAGAAAATGACTCAGAACAAAGACGTAATACTTGAGATAAAAGTTTTAGTTGGGCATTGTAGAAAACGGACGTGGAACTGTACATTTCCATACCTAAAAATATTTTTTTAAGAAAGGTGTTCATTTTAAGTTGGATGTAACACCAAGTTGCCATGTGGATAAAAATAGCACATCATAAACGGTTAGGCATAAGTAAATTATTTAAAACATAAAGGACCTTGTGCAAATGGTCATGTCCACATATGTATACCGCTTACAGATGATTGTTATGTCACAAAACTCAATACACAGTAGTACATCTGTTTACATAAGCTGGATATGTTCCGAGCATTGAAACCCACATTAAACGGCGTATAAGGTACCACTAAAAGGTAGTATTTCACAGATAACTCTTGTATAGCGTGTTACAGCCCCTACATGACTCTTAAGTCGATAGCATGTCATTAACTACTTCAGTGAGTGGCCATTAAAGAATAGTAACGATTACAAAAAACTGTACTTTACCTACAACTCAAACATATTTTTAATTCTCACGAACATGCCGCAAACGCGCTTCGGCGGCTGTCGCTTTTGCGCACAACAGAGAAAACAATCGTCAAAATTTTCAGCGTAATTTAGATGCAATTTATTGTGCGATAAGTTCAGTACAACTGATGCGAGATCAGCGTCGCAATTTCTAACTTTTGTGTCCTGTGTCCGTTTTTATTATTTTTTTTTCATGTCCGTACAATGTTACTAGACGAATACTTTTTTATAGTTAGGGGATACAGGGGCGTTATATTACTTATAAATTACAATTGGGTTCAAATGGTTCAAATGGCTCTGAGCACTATGGGATTTAACGTCAGAGGTCATCAGTCCCCTAGAACCTAGAAGTACTTGAACCTAACTAACCTAAGGACATCACACACATCCATGCCCGAGGCAGGATTCGAACCTGCGACCGTAGCAGTCGCGTGGTTCCGGATTGAAGCGCCTAGAGCCGCTCGGCCACCACGGCCGGCTACAATTGGGTTTCGCAATAATTTGTTGTAGTTGGGATGTTTAAGGGGGACCAAACAGCTAAGGTCATCAGTCCCCCATTCCAAAAACAGGCGAAACAAAATTTACGGAACAAGTAAAACCCCAAGGGGGGAGGAGACGCCCCTCCCCCCCAGTCACTGAAAGAACACCAATGTGGCAGCGAACACTAGAGACAAGAAGAGTACAGACGAACACTGGACAGAAAGAAACGGAAGAAAAGAAGAGGGCCGGAGACTGGTTGACTGACCATGGGAACAAAAATTGGGAAAGAGTCAACCATCCGAATACACACATTAAAATCTGCAACCAATGAGACACTCGAAGACAAGATACACAGAAAGGGAAAGGGACAGGTCCCCCCTAAATGGAACCAGAAAAAGGACTACCACGGATAAAATTTTGAAACGTCGTCAGCCATGGAGGCATCGTCGCATAAAACCAAAGGCAACGTGCCCGGGAGATTAAAAGTCTGCCGGAGGGTGCGCAGGCGGGGACACTCCAACAAAATGTGGGCGACTGTCAACCGGGACCCACACTGACACAGGGTTGGATCCTCCTGACGCAAAAGATGTCCATGCGTCAGGTAGGTATGGCCGATGCGGAGCCGACACAGGATGACAGAGTCCCTGCGAGAAGCCTGCAGGGAGGACCGCCACACATCGGTCGTCTCCTTAACAGCCCGCAGTTTATTCAGAGAAGTCAGGCTACGCCACTCGTCACGCCACATCTGAAGCACCTTACGGCGCAACGCCAGCTGCAAATCACGAGGCGGGAGGCCGATCGCCAAAGTGGGGGCGTCGACCGCCCCTTTCGCCAGCCTGTCGACACGTTCATTCCCCGGGATGCCAACGTGACCTGGCGTCCAAACAAAGACCACCGAACGACCAGAGCGGGTAATGGCAAAAACAGACTCCTGAATAAAGGATACCAGAGGAGAAGAGGTATAGCAGCGGTCGATAGCCTGGAGGCTGCTCAGGGAGTTACTGCAGATGACGATGGACGTACCTGAGCAGTAACGCATATGCTCAAGAGCGCGCAATATGGCCACCAGCTCTGCAGTAAAAATACTGCAGCCAGCCGGCAAGGAGCGCTGTTCAACATGGGCAGCGTGAGCAAAAGCGTAGGCAAGACGACCATCCACCAGGGAACCATCAGTGTAGACAGGCTCACAGCCTGAAATGAGGCGACGAGCGCAAGAAAACGGTGACGGAGAGCCACATGCGGAACCGAGTCCTTGGGTTCTCGTGCCAAGTCCAGGCGGACGGACGGACGGGTCATACACCAGGGAGGCGTGGGTGCACAGGCCCGGAAGGACGGCAGAAGAGGGAACGACCCCAGTTCCGACAGCAGGGACTGGACGAGGACAGCAATGGAAAGCCCAGACCTAGGTCGCCGGTCGGGCAGAGGGAGGACCCTGGCAGGGAAAAGCAGGCGATGATTGGGATGGCCCGGTGAGCAATGCACGTGGACAGCATAGTCGACGAGCAGTCGGTGGCGGCGAATCCGCAGCGGGGGAACCCCGGCCTCCACCAGCAGACTATCCACGGGGCTCGTACGGAAAGCGCCAGTTGCAAGCCGAACCCGACAGTGGTGTATGGGGTCCAACAACGTCAACACTGAGGGTGAAGCAGACCCATAGGCCAGGCTCCCATAATCAAGCCTGGACTGCACAAGGGCTCTGTACAATCGCAACCGCGTGCTGCGATCTGCACCCCAAGACGCATGGCTCAGGCAGCGGAGGGCGTTGAGGTGCCGCCAGCACTTTTGCTTCAGCTGAGTAATATGAGGAACCCATGTGAGCCGGGCATCAAAGACGAGTCCTTAGAAGCGGCTAGTGTCCACCACTTCAAGTAGGTGACCGTCGAGGTAAAGTTCCGGATGAGGGTGGACCGTCCGACGCCTGCAGAAGTGCATAACTCGAGTCTTGGCCGCAGAGAACTGAAATTCATGAGTCAGAGCCCAGGACGCCGCCTTGCGAATGGCTGCTTGCAGCCTGCGTTCGGCGACTCCTGTAGTCGTTGAGCTGAATGAGATGCAGAAGTCGTCGGCATACAAAGAAGGAGACACCGACGACCCCACGGCTGCAGCCAGACCATTAATGGCCACTAGAAATAAGGAAACGCTCAACACCGAGCCCTGCGGGACCCCAGTTTCCTGTATATAAGATGAATTAGAGGCGGCACCGACTTGCACCCGGAAAGAGCGGCGCAATAAAAAGTTTTGAAGAAAAGCTGGGAGCTGACCACGAAGACCCCACTCGCGCAACGTAGCAAGGATGTGATGCCTCCATGTTGTGTCATATGCCTTCCGCAGATCAAAAAATACAGCAACGAGATGCTGACGGCGGGAAAAGGCCGTACGGATAGCAGATTCCAGCGGCACCAAATTGTCCGCAGCAGACCGGCCCTGACGGAAGCCGCCCTGGGATGGAGCGAGGAGACCGCGCGACTCAAGGACCCAACACAAACGCCGCCCCACCATACGTTCGAGCAATTTGCACAAAACGATGGTGAGGGTAATGGGACGATAGTTGTCCACCGCCAGAGGGTCCGCACCGGGCTTCAAGATGGGGACGATAACACCCTCTCGCCATTGCGACGGGAACACGCTCTCACTCCAACTGCGGTTAAAGACGGTGAGGATGTGTCTCTGGCAGTCCCCGGAGAGATGCTTCAGCATCTGCGCGTGGATGCAGTCCGGTCCTGGCGCTGTATCAGGGCAATCGGCGAGGGCAGCGAGGAATTCCCTCTCGCTGAAAGGAGCATTGTATTTTTCAGAACGATGTGTGTGGAATGATAACGGCGTCCGCTCGGCGCGCTCCTTTAGAGAGCGAAAGGCAGGAGGGTAAGTTGCAGTCGCAGAGCTCGTAGCAAAGTGCGCGGCAAGGTGGTCAGCAATGGTGGCAGCGTCCGTGCAGACAGCGCCGTCCAGGGAGATTCCAGGGACACCCATAGGAGTCTGGTATCCATAAATCCGCCGGATGCGGGACCACACGAGCGATGGGACCACACGAGCGACGGGGAGACACGGGAGCCCAAGGATGAAACGTACCTCTCCCAGCACTCCTGCTTACGCCGTGCAATAAGACGACGGGCCAAGGCACGGAGATTCTTAAAGGCGATGAGGGTCTCCAGAGACGGGTGCCGCTTATGATGCTGGAGGGCCCGCCTACGGTCGCGAATAGCCTCAGCAATCTCCGGCGACCACCAGGGGACAGCCTTCCTCTGAGGGAGTCCAGAAGAGCGGGGGATGGCAGTCTCGGCCGCAGAAATAATTGACGAGGTCAAGACACGGACCACCTCGTCAATGTCAACCTGTGGGGGAGAAGCAATGGTGGCAGCGGAAGTAAAAGCCAGCCAGTCAGCCCTGTTGAGAGCCCAGCGGGGCAGGCGCCCAGAAGAATGACACTGGGGCAGTGACAAATAGATGGGAAAATGGTCACTACCACACAGGTCAGGATGCACTCTCCAGTGAAGGGATGGGACAAGTCCGGGGCTCCAAAGAGAGAGATTGATGGCCGAGAACGAGCCATGGGCCACACTGAAATGCGTGGGAGCACCGGTGTTCAAGAGGCTAAGGTCGAGCTGAGCCAACACATGCTCCACAGCGCGACCGCGGTCATCGGAGACAGTCCCACCCCATAGAGGGTTGTGGGCATTGAGATCGCCCAGAAGCAGCAATGGCGGCGGGAGTTGAGCCAGCAGCGCAGCCAAGACATGTCGGGGGAGCTGCCCATACGGAGGAACGTAACCAGAGCAAACAGTAATAGCCGGCGAGAGCTCAATCCTGACAGCGACTGCCTCTAAAGGCGTCAGAAGGGGTACTGGCGAGCTACAGACAGAGTGGTGAACAAAGAGGCAAACTCCACCTGAAGCTCGTTGACAGTCAGCGCTGATCTTATAGTATCCCCGATAACCGCGAAGGGCAGGGGTCCGCATTGCTGGAAACCAAGTTTCCTGAAGAGCAATGCAGAGAACAGGGGAAACACTCATAAGCATCCGGAGCTCAGGCAGGTGGCGGAAATAACCGCCGAAATTCCACTGGAGAATGGAAGCAGAAAGCCACTGGCTGACATCCGGCGGGGTAGCAGAAGAAACGGAAGAAGGGAGGGCCCCGAGGGACCCCTTCAGCGAGAGAGAAGCCGGCAGACGCCGGCGGAGAAGGAGGGGGAGGGGGAGGGGGAGGGATCGAGCCCCCTGGTTTTGGAGCAGATGTCACTCCCGAAGCATGTGCGGGGGGAGTGACAGAAGGGGGTTTGCCCCCAACTGCTAAGGGGGCAACAGAGGAAGGCTTGCCCCCAGACACAAGGGGGCAGACAGAGATGGACGGCCCCGAGGGCCAACTGAAGGCGGCACAGAGGAGGCGACAACTGCCGCCCGCGAGGGCGACGATAACGTAGCTGCAGCATAAGAAGTTTGAAGAGGGACAGGATGCAACCTTTCAAATTTCAGTTTTGCCTCGCGATAAGTAAGCCGGTCCAGGGTCTTCAATTCCATAATCTTCCACTCCTTATGAAGAACGGGGCAGTCCGGCGAGCATGGAGAGTGGTGTTCCCCACAGTTGACACAGACAGGCGGAGGCGCACATGGAGAATCGGGATGAGAGGGGCGTACGCAATCTCGACATGTGGCGCTGGATGGGCAACGGGAGGACATATCCCCAAACTTCCAGCACTGGAAGCACCGCATCGGGGGAGGGACGTATGGCTTGACATCACAACGGTAAACCATTACCTTGACCTTCTCAGGCAATACAGCACCCTCAAAGGCCAAGATAAAGGCACCGGTGGCCACCCTGTTGGTCTTGGGTCCTCTGTGCACACGACGGACAAAATGCACACCACGTCGTTCCAAGTCAGCTCTCAGCTCGTCATCGGACTGTAACAAGAGGTCGCAATGGTAAATAATCCCCTGGACCATATTTAAGCTACTGTGGGGAGTGACGGTAACAGGGACATCTCCCAGCTTATCACACAAGAGCAACGCCCGTGACTGGGCTGGGGAGGACGTCTTGAGGAGGATGGACCCATTCCTCATTTTAGACAACCCCGCCACTTCCCCAAACTTATCCTCCATGTGTTCCACAAAAAACATAGGCTTTGTCGAAAGAAAGGAATCACCATCAGTCCTGCTGCAGACAAGGTATTGTGGTACATAAGGCTCCTGCTTGGCACTAGATCTGCGTCCCTCCCACGGCGCAGCCAACGAGGGGAACGACTGAGGATCATATTGTGCAGCATCGAATTCAATTCTGCCTCGCTTAGAGACGCTGGTGGCAGTGCGACCACCAGCTTGGTGAGATTTATTGCGCTTCATTGCGCCACATTCTCCCAGATGCCACCTACTCCGAACGAGGGCTCCCCCCAAGGGCGCCACCCAGCCAAAGCAACGGGTATCTGGCCGATATCCCATCGCCCGGAGTCCCCGTGCCCCAGACAAGATGGGCACATACTCCTTGGCATGCATGGGGAGGAAACAGCTCTGGCATCTGTAGTGCGATCCCTGCGTGGTCAGGGGGCTACCACCAAGAGGGTACATGACGACCCCACCACAACGGACTGGCTACCGTGCTGGATTTTAGGTGTTGAAAGGGTCCACAGTTGTCGCTAAGAAGGGGATTGCGCACAAGACGAGGAGGCAACCCGGAAGACATGGGGTGTAAATCCCTCCACACGACAATAGATAGCATGCAAGATGGAGGTGCACGATGGACCAATAGAAAAACACCACGTAAGGCGTCCTTCCCCAAATGGCATGCACTAACAACGGAAATTTTGAAAATGGCAGGTCAAACCCAAGTGGGCACCATCACATAAGGCCGAAACTTGGGAGACTCCTTTTAGTCGCCTCTTACGACAGGCAGGAATACCGCGGGCCTATTCTTACCCCCGAACCCGCAGGGAGGTTCGCAATAAGTGCCATACATTTATCTATCCATTTCTATAAATAAAAATCAGTTGCCGCATCACTTGAGAACGGCTCGACCAATTTGGTTGACTTTTTAAGGTATTTGTAATTGTCAGGAAAGGTTTGTGATAGGTTTCACAATTCTGTTGTCAAATGGTGTCATAACAAATAATGTTATGTTGGACTTGACAGTTCTGGTGTCGCATGTTTTCACAACACAACAAATTCCGCATAGAATATTGATATTTTTCGAAAAAGAATACAATTGAAAGCGATATTTCAGTGTGTTATCGGTGGTGATCTTATCTTGTGTGTGCTGCAACGAATGAACTAATGTCAGTTCGTAGTAAATTGGTGTGTTGCAAACACTCAGTTGATTTAAGTTCATGGTTTATTTCTTTGGAAAAAAAAATGCCACCAGTGAGGCGTCGAGATATCGGTCGGTGTACGCTGAACGCAAGTCATTTACATATTAATGAGACTGACAGCGTTTGGAGATCAATCGAATAAGAAATTCCCAAGCGCGATCCATTATGACTCCGGAACAACGGATGCAGCCGAGTTCGTCTCGCGCAGTTGGTGCTAACGGCCAAAACAAATTGGAATATGGACAAAACAGATGTACAAACGTGATAATTCGAACTGAACGTATGCCACTCAACTACGATGTAACAGTTGATTACGCCGTGGATGTATTGGCCAACTTCGGGACGCTTGTTAAATCGGCTGCGAGAAAGAACATGTCAACCTGCGCTGTGAAGATGTGCGCATTTGTTTTCCTTTTCGCAGCCATTTTTAACAGGAAAGTTGAGTATGTCTAATTTTATAATCCTCCTTGTTCGTAGATTAAAACCATGCGAAATACTGTAGTTAAAGCTAGTATCCTCACAGACGAAGTAGCTGGAAAGGTTTCTCTCATACAGTGTGTGCTAATGATTCCAAACGATTTAGTCGTTCACTTTGATTTCTATTCCCAATCAAGCTTCAGTTTGCAATAGCAACAAATAAGGTCAGAAACACGGGGGAGCAGGAGATGGACAAGGAAGAGGGGAGGAAATTGATATAAAGGTGGGAATGGAGAATATGGACAGAGGTCAGGGAGGAGGAGATGGATAGGGAGTGTGTGGGATAAGAGATGTACAAGAAGTGGGGGGGTGGGGGGTGGGGGGGGGGGTGGACAGAGATCAGGGGTAGCACAAGGAGATGGACAAAAGAAGCGAGGGAAAAGGTAAGGGACAGAGAGAGAGGGGGGGGAGAGGGGGGGGGGGAGAGTGGGGGGAGAGGGGGGGGGAGAGGGGGAGAAGCAAATTAGGATATGTATCCAGTTCCCATCCATATTTAGCAATTGCGAAAAACTGCCAGGTTCTATAACTATATATTTGTATGGTATTTTCAGGAGTTACAGTCTTTTTCAGTCCTCATATTCTTATATTTCATTCTTGGATGAATTCCTAGTTTTTATATTTTATTCTCAAGTTTATTTTTCAGGAGTGTTGTTGCATTCCCTCGGATGATAGAGGTCGTAGAAACTTTAAAAACAAAACAAAAAAGCCTAACACAATGAGCATCGCACGAAGGCAGGTTTGTCATATTCACTTTTCTTCGTATGAAGCTCACTCGGGAAAGAAACGTCGTTAACAATGCTGAAGATATGACGCGCTGCAGTTCGTTCGCGGCAAACAACGCTAATGGTTCACTTTTCCGAAAACAGGGGGTTTGCAATTGATTATGAATGGAGATACACTACAGGAATTTCACCGAAAACAATTTCGAAAAATTTTCCCATTCATTTAAGTTTTTTTTATTCATTCACCAGATATGCAATCCGTAGATGAGTAAGGACAACGTTATTCCAATATACGTTGTAAAACATTCATATAGTAGTAATCTTCCACGGACATGTGTAGATAAATGTGAAACAAAAATAAAAGTAATGATCGAGTCTCGAAGACGGGTCGCGAAAATGTGTCACCGCTGTGGCTGAACTACTCATTCCCTAAAAGGCACATAACATAGCTCGAAAACGGTGATCATCGTTTTCTCAGCAACGGATGAATATCTACGAATACGAATATAAACGTATTATTTTCAACCCATTTGCACTGAGTGAATTTTCTGGACAGATTGGTTATCGAAATTGCCGTATTCCCCTCGCGCGTTTGCCATACTGAACAACATGTACCAACGTATGCAAAATAAAACTGCTCAGATATCAGTGCCATTGCCATGCCAGGCAGAGAAGTTTTCTTCTTGCTCACCTAACACACACATTTTCAGACAACAAAGGAAAGTTATTCCGATATTAGGGGTGTTAGTTAAGTATCGATATATCAACATTTTCTCCAAAAAATATGGATATCGGCGTTACTCTTTTCACTGACAAATCGTTATATCGATGTGAAAGTGCAATATCGAGTGCCGATATTTTTATTTTATATTATTTTTCACGATTTTCAGTAAATATTTGAAATTGTTCTTTTGAAATTGTAGTAGAACATAGTTTTACTTTCACTGTGTGAAGGAGTCTTACTAGTTTATTGAGCTTTCATCACTCCCTTTGACTGTGTGAAGCGAGTATAGACGGCACAAAAGAAGAAGTCCTGTTGCACTGGCGGGGTGGTGGTGCGGTGAGGGGGGCGGGGGGGAGGGGGAGAGGGCGAATGGAGTAACAAGATTTCCGACGAGAAGAAATAGTACACCAGTTGCGATAAAATGCAATTCTTAACGCAAGTAGTGTGCTATTTCTTCACATCGGCAGTCTTCTAACACTGTTGCTGAAAGTGATGAACAAAAATTTGACGAGATTGGGATTGATCCTCACGGTGGGAGAAACATGTGAGGGAAAATCCAAATGTAAATAGTGCTCGGCGCTACCAACGGGAACTACATCGTTTAGCTTCTCCGCGTTTGCAGAAATAAAAGAAATTTAAAAAACGGGTATGTAGACATGAAATATTCCAGGCAAATCTGATATGTAACGAAACCGAACGATTGACCCATCAGTCACCTTTTATTGTGCTATTTACATACAGTTACACTGTTAGCGAATTGATTAACGTCAGGCGCGAAACGTGCGTCGTTTTCCTTTCAATTCTTGTTCTAAGAGGGATACATAGGCTGCCAGCTTGTTGATGTACAGAATATCTAATGATAAACTAATACTTAAATACATAGCTCTAAAACTGGCAGTATATTTACAATGCGCAACCGATATTTTTTCTGACCAGTAAGGCGGTATTTTCTCCGTTGATATATCGATAATGTTTTTCTTTACATCGAGAGCAGGTAATGATATATTTTAAATATGGGTATATCGGATTCCCGATATTTTTAAGAATATCAACAGTCCTACCCGATATAATAGATACTCAATATTTTTCTTTGAGGAGCAGGCTATGACATCAAACAACTACCTTGTCATGTGCCACAGTTTCCAGAAAGTATCGTCTTTCAACAAGATGGCGTGTCTTCTCCTCCTCCCCCCCCCCCCCCACCCCACCCCCCCACACACACTACGCCACCAATGTTTCTGGATTCAAAATATCCCCAGCGGTGGATAAGAAGGGGAGGTTTTAGACCATGGTCACTACGATCACCGGACCTAACGCCATTAGACTTTTACTTCTGAGATTATGTGAAGCAACACGTCTACACTGAACGTATCAACCACTTTTATTATTTATAACAGAAAATCACACACGCTATTCAGTCTGTTACTCCAGATGTCCTTACACGTGTGTGGGATGAACTGGAATATCGTTTGGCACTTGGAGAGTTTCTCTTTCATTCCCATCTTTTTTCAGATGTCTACCTTGTTTCATCGCTTTTCTGTGACCGATTAAAACTGCACTATGACTTCACGGGCGCATTTATATTTCAAAATCACCTACAAATTTTTAGACCTGTATTCTTCCTACTGCACTGTGTATGCACAACAAGCAAAATCTCATTTTTATAACTTTCTAGGAGTTGCAGTTTTAATCGATATTAGTGTAGGTATAGTCACTTTCTAGTTCAAAGTAGTGCGACTTGTAATCTTGCAGTGCAAGAATAAAAAGTGATCACAAAAGCTACCTTCACGGGCAGGCACGTCGGCTTGCTGAAATCATTAAATTTATAATAGTTTGAAAGGGAAAGAAACGACAAATGGCTCAAATGGCTCTGAACACTATACGACTTAACACCTGTGGTCTTCAGTCCGTGCTGACATCAGCAAAATATGATGCGCAGAATTTTCTCAGCTATAATATGAAAGTGCAGGTAAGGGAACGCTGATGCTGATGTCAGCACATTCTACACCAATACCAGCAGTGCCCTACTAATGTCAACCAGCATGAGATCCAGAAGCATGGATCATGGGAAACCCGACTTGCGTTTATCTCACATGACCTCCTGAAAGCTATGGATCAAGCTATTCAGATGGAGGCAGTGTTACTGACTTCTGAAAAGCATTTCACATGTTCAGACCACGTACACATAATATCAAAATTACAATGATACGATGTATCAAGCGAGATTTCTGACTGAACTGAGAATATCTAGGTGGGGAGGATACAACATGTTATCTTTGAGTAGGAGTCATCGACAGATTTAGAAGTAACATCAGGTGTGCCCCAGATATGAGTGTTGAGACTCTTGCTGTTCACACTGTATATTAATGACAATGCAGACAATTTTAACACTAGCCTCTGACTTTTCACAGATGATACATTTATCTATAATGAAGTACTGTCTGAAAAATACTGCACAAATATCCATTCAGGTCTTGATAAGATTTCGAAGCTGTTCAAAAATGGTTCAAATGGCTCTGGCCACAATGGGACTTAACATCTGAGGTCATCAGTCCCACAGAACTTAGAACTACTTAAACCTAACTAACCTAACTAACCTAAGGACATCACACACATCCATGCTCGAGGCAGGATTCAAACCTGCGACCGTAGTGGTCGTGCGGCCCCAGACTTCGAAAGATTGGTGTAAAGATTGGTAACTTCCTTTAAATCATTAGAAATATAAAGTTTGTACTTCACAAAATAAAAACGCGTATCAATGAATCTGTGACATTACAGACAGAAATAAACTCCGAGGTCACTTTTTTTGGTTTGTTCACGCCACCGCTCATCTGCACTATCTTCCAAAGTTTGACGCGATACTGGGCAGCACGGTGTCAGAGCGTGGCGGTGACGGCGGAACCAACATGCTTTGTCACAAACGCCATTAGCAATTCGCACAAAGACAGACACCGTGATAACTTTACACTTGTAGCGTAACTCGCTAAAAGTACTGTAAAGCACTATAAATCAAATTACAGATCTCAACAAGACAACTGTTTTGATATATAGATTGACTATGGAAATTAAACTGAAGTATTTCATTCGTTAATGATTGGAAAATGAATCGGTAACGACTTTTCCCAATAACTACACGGAACAGACAAACTGGTACGCCTGCCTAATATCATGTAGGACCCCCGCGAGAATGCGCAGAAGTGCCGCAACAATGACGTGGCATTGACTTGACTAATGTCTGAAGTAGTGCTGGAGGGAAATGACACTATGAATGCTGCTGAGCCGTCCATAAATCCTTAAGAGGACGACGGGGTGGACATCTCTTTTGAACAGCATGTTCCCACATGAACAGCATGTTCATGTCTGGGGAGGTTGGTGAACAATGGAAGTGTTTAAACCCAGAAGAATGTTTCTAGAGCCACTTTGTAGTAATTCTGGACATTTAGGGTGTCGCATTGTCCTGCTGGAATTGCCCAAGTCCGTCGGAATACACAATGGACATGAATGGACGCACGTGATCAGACAGAATGCTTATGTACGTGTCACCTGTCAGATCCGTTTCTAGACGTGTCAGAGGTACCATATCACTCCAACTGCACTTGCCTCACACTATTACAGAGCCTCCACCAACTTGAACAGGCCAGTGCTGACATGCACGGTCCATGGATTCATGAGGTTGTCTCCATACCCGTACACGTCCATCGGCTATATACAATTTGAAACGAGATTCGTCTGACCAGGCAATATGTTTCCAGTCAAAACAGTCTAATGTCGGTGTTGACGGGCCCAGGCGAGGCGTCATTAAGGCTACACGAGCGTGTCTTCGGCTCTGAAAGCCCATATCGATGATGTTTCGTTGAATAGTTCACAAGCTGCCAGTCGTTGATTGCCCAGCATTGAAATCTGCAGCTGTTTGCGGAAGGGTTGAACTTCTGCAACGTTGAACGATTCTCTTCAGTCTTCGTTGGTCTCGTTCTTACATGATATTTTTCCGGCAGCGGCGATATGGGAGATTTGATATTTTACCGGATTCCTGAAATTCACGGTACACTCGTGAAATGGTCGTACGGAAAAATCCTCACTTCATCGCTACCACTCATGTTCTGTGTCCCATCCCTTGTGCGCCAACAATAACACCACGTTCAAACTCGCTTAAATCTTGGTAACTTGCCATTGTAGCAGCAGTAACCGATGTAACAACTGCGCCAGACATTTATTCTCTTAGACGTTGCCGGCCGGATTGCCGTTTTCTGCCTGTTTACGTATCTCTGTATTTGAATACGAAGGCCTACACCAGTTTCTATGGCACTTCAGTGTATAATAATATATACAGATATTAATCCGCAGAGTAGATAACCTAACAAACGCAAGCGCTCATCGTGGCGAATCATACGAACTACCCACTTTTTATTTATGCACTTAATTAAATATTTATATAAATGGCACTGCAGAATATGCTGGAAAATGTAAACTTACTTTCTGAACAATATTCATATTGTAAGTTTTCAGCGTTTAATTGATATTTCTGATTAAGTAATTAGATTATTGCATAATTTTGGCAATAAACTATGAGAGCTAAATAGATTTGGATGACATAGATATGCCAATGACATTATCTTTGTAAATGGAGGGAGGGTCACTGCTGTCAGCTGCAGCGGGACATTAAGCGGAATCAGTGGCCACGGGCGCAAATGCGTACCAGAGCGGGATTTGAACACAGGATCACCTACTCACTAGACAGGTGCGTTAACCACTGCGCCATCCGGGACACAAGAGTCACAGTACCTGGGTTATCTCGGTCCGCCTCACGGCCGATCCACACTCCCACCGAGCGCCACCTGCCTTTGGTCTCACTGATTTATACCGCCGTGTCAGAGAACTCTTACTAATGTCGGAGGGTAGCAACCTGCAGCGATATGAAATGGAGCATCACATAGTCTCAGCTAACGGTAAACCAGGTGGCAAACTGTGGTTCATTGGTAAATGCTAGGGAAATGCAATCAGTCTGCACGCGTGATTAAATACAAAAACTCGTGTGACCTATCCTAGAATACAGGTCATAATGAGGGCCATTCGTGCTGCTGTCCCCCCCCCCCCCCCCCCATCTCTCTTCTTAGTCCAAACTATTCCGTTAAAGAATACTTACAAAGTTTCTAGAACCTAGATTAAGTGATGACTCTAGAAATATGCAAAATGTTCTCATAGGGATCGTGAAAACAATCATTCTTCCCACACTCAATATGTGAATGTAGCGCGATATAGCTCTACTAACTGGTCAATGGGAAGCATCCCGCCTGGATATCCACCCCTCCCACTATCAGTCCCTTCAAATCCTTGAACGCCACGCGCTCTGCCTCGTCTATCGCATGCGTCTCTCCTCCCGCACGCAGATCCTTCACGACTTGATACATTTCCCGCGCCTCCTTTTCCTCGAACAGATACGGATCCTCTACACTTCCTGCAAGCTCTATCCACCCCACTCGCTTGTCTCTCCAATCCTCTCCCATCCCAACCTGCTGCCGCGCCTATACTCTTGCATCAAACCTGCTCTCCTTCACACTCTCCATAGCCTTGGCCAAGTTGTCTTCCACCAACTCCCCCTTCCTGAAGATGTCCTCGTTCCATCCATATACCCCTTCTCTCAGCTCTAATCCTCCCCTTCCTTTCCTACCTTCCCCCCTTTTCCTTCAGGGCTCCCTCTCCCCTTCCTCCCCCTCCGCCTCCTCCCCTCATCTCTTCCAGTTCTCACACATCCTCCTCCCTCCCTGGGCTTCCACACCTAACCCTGCCCTCTCCGTTCCCCTCACCTTTCCTTTCTCCCATTGACTTCTTCCCCCCCCCCCCCCCCCCCTCTTCTGTGGCCGAAGAGCGGGGTAGGTAGGTCGCTGCCGGCCTACCTTTTGTAAGGTATTAAAATAACACTAAAGAATAAAAAGGCAATGGGAAGTATTCTCTGCCAAGCACTTCACAATGGTTTAAAGATACAGAATAGATGAAGTTGAAACAAAATACGGAGTGGTTAAAATTAAACTTGCGGTGCTTGAGCCTGTTTAGACGGAAAACTGTTTACTGTCTGGGTACCCAGCTTAATAGGAATGACGTTTAGACCGTATGCTGCACGATTTGAGTTGTTAGCAGTGTTAAGTGTCATGACTTGTCGTTAGGCGCCGGTGCTGGCACAGCGAAGCAGAGCTCAAATAAAAGGAACAGTGTGCATTACAGTTGCACACAGTCAATGTGGGTCTGGGCAAGGCGACGAGCGCTTTACTCGTAAAGCCGTTTTATCAAAACAACATCAATAGTTCTCTTGCTCTCCGCGACTATAGACGTATTAAAGAAACAGGAATCGTCCACTAACCGCACTGGTGTTGGAGAACATGATTCGGAAGTTAGAATTAAATGGCAATTTGGGAATTACTCCTGTGAGAGGCTGACGGCCAATTGTGCCACAAATTATTAAAAAGTTACTGTTGGCATGGCTTAGAATGCTGGACGTAATGTGTGATCTTCAAGCAGACTCCATGGTCCATAGTTGTTTCGGGCAGCAGTAGAGGAATCTCTAGCGGAATTCCAGGGTGTCGTGCACCATGGAGAGGTTTACGATTTAAATTTCCGGGAAGAGTCGGACAACATATTACTTTGTCTCACATACATCTCGTGTGATGACCACGATTAGAAAATTCGACACATTTGAGTCAATACAGAGGCTTACCTACAATCATTCTTCCCAAGCGCCATTCGCGAGTGGAACGAGGTGGGATGGATCAATTAGTTGTATGACAAGTACCCTCCAGCACACACCATTAGGTGGCTTGCGAAGAACGATGATGGACTTTTGATATTTTTAAAAATATCGGGAATCCGATACATCGACATGTAAGAAATATCATTATCGGCAGCGATACATCGAAAAGGCACAGAATAAATCTACCGGAAAAGTATCGACGCACCTACCTATATATAAATATCGACTGCAAACTGTTAAAAACTGTCTCTTTTAGAGCAGTATACTTTAGTATTATTTTGTAATTAGATATTCTGTACATAAACAAGCTAGCAGCCTACTTATGCCCCTTGTAGCAAGAACTGAAAGGAAAACTGTCCACATTCACGCTTGGCGATGACCACTTTGCTAACAATGATAAATATGGGAACAAGCGTTTGGCGTCATTGGCCGGGAGGCACCTTACGAGGCAGGTTTTACTACATTCGAGGCCACATTGGGCGACCTGCGCGTCAGATGGGGACGAAATGATGAAGACAGCTCACCGCCCAGTCCCTGAGCGGAGAAAATCCTCGACCCAGCCCGGAGTCGAACCGCCACGCTGACTAATCAGCTATCGGGATGGACGTTAACAACGGTAACTGCATGTAAGTGACACAATAAAAAGTGTGCGATGGGTTCGTCGTTGGGTTTCGTCACTCATCGGATTTGTCCGGAACACTTCATGTCGGCTTATCTGTTTTTATCATTTCTGCAGACGCCAGCGACCAGGCAGTCGTAATGTCAAAATAGTACGGTGAGGTTATACGTTGCAGTTTCTGTTGGTAGCGCAGAGCGCCGATTACGCCCACATTTCCCCCTCACACGATCCCGCCCACCGCAAAGACCAATCTTGTCATTTAGGATTCTGTTCATCATTTTCAGCAACTGTTTTTGAAGAATTCCAGTGTGAAGTAATAGCACACTAGTTACGTTAAAATTGTTTTTTACGCACCTGGTGTACTATTTCTTCACATAAGAAACTTGTTATTCCACGCCACCCCATCAGTGCTATCGGACTACTTTTGTGCCACATATACTTGCTTCACACATTCAAAGTATCAGATTGGACGAGATGAAAGCTCAAAAAGTAGAAGACTCCTTCACACAGTAAAAGCAAATTTTGTTCCACTGCAATTTCAAAAGAACAACTTCAGTTGCCGAAAATTGTGAAAAAATATAATATGAAATAAAAACATTGGCACTCGATATTGCCATCATTTTGATGTCGATATATAGGGGGGAAATATCGCCGTATATATATATATGTTGGTGGGCGTTGGTGGGCGTTGGTGGGCGTTGGTGGGCGTTGGTGGGCGTTGGTGGGCGTTGGTGGGCGTTGGTGGGCGTTGGTGGGCGTTGGTGGGCGTTGGTGGGCGTTGGTGGGCGTTGGTGGGCGTTGGTGGGCGTTGGTGGGCGTTGGTGGGCGTTGGTGGGCGTTGGTGGGCGTTGGTGGGCGTTGGTGGGCGTTGGTGGGCGTTGGTGGGCGTTGGTGGGCGTTGGTGGGCGTTGGTGGGCGTTGGTGGGCGTTGGTGGGCGTTGGTGGGCGTTGGTGGGCGTTGGTGGGCGTTGGTGGGCGTTGGTGGGCGTTGGTGGGCGTTGGTGGGCGTTGGTGGGCGTTGGTGGGCGTTGGTGGGCGTTGGTGGGCGTTGGTGGGCGTTGGTGGGCGTTGGTGGGCGTTGGTGGGCGTTGGTGGGCGTTGGTGGGCGTTGGTGGGCGTTGGTGGGCGTTGGTGGGCGTTGGTGGGCGTTGGTGGGCGTTGGTGGGCGTTGGTGGGCGTTGGTGGGCGTTGGTGGGCGTTGGTGGGCGTTGGTGGGCGTTGGTGGGCGTTGGTGGGCGTTGGTGGGCGTTGGTGGGCGTTGGTGGGCGTTGGTGGGCGTTGGTGGGCGTTGGTGGGCGTTGGTGGGCGTTGGTGGGCGTTGGTGGGCGTTGGTGGGCGTTGGTGGGCGTTGGTGGGCGTTGGTGGGCGTTGGTGGGCGTTGGTGGGCGTTGGTGGGCGTTGGTGGGCGTTGGTGGGCGTTGGTGGGCGTTGGTGGGCGTTGGTGGGCGTTGGTGGGCGTTGGTGGGCGTTGGTGGGCGTTGGTGGGCGTTGGTGGGCGTTGGTGGGCGTTGGTGGGCGTTGGTGGGCGTTGGTGGGCGTTGGTGGGCGTTGGTGGGCGTTGGTGGGCGTTGGTGGGCGTTGGTGGGCGTTGGTGGGCGTTGGTGGGCGTTGGTGGGCGTTGGTGGGCGTTGGTGGGCGTTGGTGGGCGTTGGTGGGCGTTGGTGGGCGTTGGTGGGCGTTGGTGGGCGTTGGTGGGCGTTGGTGGGCGTTGGTGGGCGTTGGTGGGCGTTGGTGGGCGTTGGTGGGCGTTGGTGGGCGTTGGTGGGCGTTGGTGGGCGTTGGTGGGCGTTGGTGGGCGTTGGTGGGCGTTGGTGGGCGTTGGTGGGCGTTGGTGGGCGTTGGTGGGCGTTGGTGGGCGTTGGTGGGCGTTGGTGGGCGTTGGTGGGCGTTGGTGGGCGTTGGTGGGCGTTGGTGGGCGTTGGTGGGCGTTGGTGGGCGTTGGTGGGCGTTGGTGGGCGTTGGTGGGCGTTGGTGGGCGTTGGTGGGCGTTGGTGGGCGTTGGTGGGCGTTGGTGGGCGTTGGTGGGCGTTGGTGGGCGTTGGTGGGCGTTGGTGGGCGTTGGTGGGCGTTGGTGGGCGTTGGTGGGCGTTGGTGGGCGTTGGTGGGCGTTGGTGGGCGTTGGTGGGCGTTGGTGGGCGTTGGTGGGCGTTGGTGGGCGTTGGTGGGCGTTGGTGGGCGTTGGTGGCGTTGGTGGGCGTTGGTGGGCGTTGGTGGGCGTGGTGGGCGTTGGTGGCGTTGTGGGCGTTGGTGGGCGTTGAGGGCGTGGTGGGCGTTGGTGGGCGCTTGGTGGGCGTTGGTGGCGTTGTGGGCGTTGGTGGGCGTTGGTGGCGTTGGTGGGCGTTGGTGGGCGTTGGTGGGCGTTGGTGGCGTTGGTGGGCGTTGGTGGCGTTGGTGGGCGTGGTGGGCGTTGGTGGGCGTTGGTGGCGTTGGTGGGCGTTGGTGGCGTTGGTGGGCGTTGGTGGGCGTTGGTGGGCGTTGTGTGGGCGCGTTGGTGGGCGTTGGTGGGCGTTTGGTGGGGCGGTTGGTGGGCGTTGGTGGGCCGTTGGTGGGCGTTGGTGGGCGTTGGTGGGCGTTGGTGGGCGTTGGTGGGCGTGGTGAGGACGTTGGTGGCGTTGGTGGGCGTTGGTGGGCGTTGGTGGGCGTTGGTGGCGTTGGTGGGCGTTGGTGGCGTTGGTGGGCGTTGGTGGGCGTGGTGGGCGTTGGTGGGCGTTGGTGGGCGTGGTGGGCGTTGGTGGCGTTGTGGGCGTTGGTGGGCGTGGTGGCGTGGGCGTTGGTGGGCGTTGGTGGGCGTTGGTGGGCGTTGGTGGGCGTTGGTGGGCGTTGCTTGGGCGTGGTGGGCGTTGGTGGGCGTTGGGTGGGGCGTTGGTGGGCGTTGGTGGGCGTTGGTGTGGGCGTTGCGTGGGCGTGGTGGGCGTTGGTGGGCGTTGGTGGGCGTTGGTGGGCGTTGGTGGGCGTTGGTGGGCGTTGGTGGGCGTTGGTGGGCGTTGGTGGGCGTTGGTGGGCGTTGGTGGGCGTTGGTGGGCGTTGGTGGGCGTTGGTGGGCGTTGGTGGGCGTTGGTGGGCGTTGGTGGGCGTTGGTGGGCGTTGGTGGGCGTTGGTGGGCGTTGGTGGGCGTTGGTGGGCGTTGGTGGGCGTTGGTGGGCGTTGGTGGGCGTTGGTGGGCGTTGGTGGGCGTTGGTGGGCGTTGGTGGGCGTTGGTGGGCGTTGGTGGGCGTTGGTGGGCGTTGGTGGGCGTTGGTGGGCGTTGGTGGGCGTTGGTGGGCGTTGGTGGGCGTTGGTGGGCGTTGGTGGGCGTTGGTGGGCGTTGGTGGGCGTTGGTGGGCGTTGGTGGGCGTTGGTGGGCGTTGGTGGGCGTTGGTGGGCGTTGGTGGGCGTTGGTGGGCGTTGGTGGGCGTTGGTGGGCGTTGGTGGGCGTTGGTGGGCGTTGGTGGGCGTTGGTGGGCGTTGGTGGGCGTTGGTGGGCGTTGGTGGGCGTTGGTGGGCGTTGGTGGGCGTTGGTGGGCGTTGGTGGGCGTTGGTGGGCGTTGGTGGGCGTTGGTGGGCGTTGGTGGGCGTTGGTGGGCGTTGGTGGGCGTTGGTGGGCGTTGGTGGGCGTTGGTGGGCGTTGGTGGGCGTTGGTGGGCGTTGGTGGGCGTTGGTGGGCGTTGGTGGGCGTTGGTGGGCGTTGGTGGGCGTTGGTGGGCGTTGGTGGGCGTTGGTGGGCGTTGGTGGGCGTTGGTGGGCGTTGGTGGGCGTTGGTGGGCGTTGGTGGGCGTTGGTGGGCGTTGGTGGGCGTTGGTGGGCGTTGGTGGGCGTTGGTGGGCGTTGGTGGGCGTTGGTGGGCGTTGGTGGGCGTTGGTGGGCGTTGGTGGGCGTTGGTGGGCGTTGGTGGGCGTTGGTGGGCGTTGGTGGGCGTTGGTGGGCGTTGGTGGGCGTTGGTGGGCGTTGGTGGGCGTTGGTGGGCGTTGGTGGGCGTTGGTGGGCGTTGGTGGGCGTTGGTGGGCGTTGGTGGGCGTTGGTGGGCGTTGGTGGGCGTTGGTGGGCGTTGGTGGGCGTTGGTGGGCGTTGGTGGGCGTTGGTGGGCGTTGGTGGGCGTTGGTGGGCGTTGGTGGGCGTTGGTGGGCGTTGGTGGGCGTTGGTGGGCGTTGGTGGGCGTTGGTGGGCGTTGGTGGGCGTTGGTGGGCGTTGGTGGGCGTTGGTGGGCGTTGGTGGGCGTTGGTGGGCGTTGGTGGGCGTTGGTGGGCGTTGGTGGGCGTTGGTGGGCGTTGGTGGGCGTTGGTGGGCGTTGGTGGGCGTTGGTGGGCGTTGGTGGGCGTTGGTGGGCGTTGGTGGGCGTTGGTGGGCGTTGGTGGGCGTTGGTGGGCGTTGGTGGGCGTTGGTGGGCGTTGGTGGGCGTTGGTGGGCGTTGGTGGGCGTTGGTGGGCGTTGGTGGGCGTTGGTGGGCGTTGGTGGGCGTTGGTGGGCGTTGGTGGGCGTTGGTGGGCGTTGGTGGGCGTTGGTGGGCGTTGGTGGGCGTTGGTGGGCGTTGGTGGGTGTTGGTGGGTGTTGGTGGGTGTTGGTGGGTGTTGGTGGGTGTTGGTGGGTGTTGGTGGGTGTTGGTGGGTGTTGGTGGGTGTTGGTGGGTGTTGGTGGGTGTTGGTGGGTGTTGGTGGGTGTTGGTGGGTGTTGGTGGGTGTTGGTGGGTGTTGGTGGGTGTTGGTGGGTGTTGGTGGGTGTTGGTGGGTGTTGGTGGGTGTTGGTGGGTGTTGGTGGGTGTTGGTGGGTGTTGGTGGGTGTTGGTGGGTGTTGTGCTCTTCAGTCCTGAGACTGGTTTGATGCACCTCTCCATGCTACTCTATCCTGTGCAAGCTTCTTCATCTCCCAGTACCTACTGCAGCCTACATCCTTCTGAATCTGCTTAGTGTATTCATCTCTTGGTCTCCCTCTACGATTTTTACCCTCCACGCTGCCCTCCAATGCTAAATTTGTGATCTCCTGATGTCTCAGAACATGTCCTACCAACCGGTCCCTTCTTCTTGTCAAGTTGTGCCACAAACTCCTCTTCTCTCCAATTCTATTCAATACCTCCTCATTAGTTATGTGATCTACCCATCTTGGACGTAAACATTGTGCCAAGCAGTAAATGTTATCCTCTCAAGTGGAAGTTAAAACGTGTTTCTTTAGATGGTTTATTTGTCATTTCTCTTCCGCATGTGCTTACAACTATTTCCACAAAGTTTCATTGTCCTTCGAACCGTAGTCTGTCGTGGGGGCACTCTCAGCCAGTGACAGTTTAATTATAACCACCCTGTACATTTATCAGCCAAAACATTATCACCACCTGCTTAATAGGGTGTTGGTCCACATTTGCAACGCAGTACAGTACCGATTCTGTGTGACAGTTTCGAGAAATCCTTGGTAGCTGATGTACTCCTTCTACGGGGTCAAAATAATTCTCCCAACCAGTTTCAATAACAAGCGACAAACAATCAGTTATCTTTAACGGTAATGATAAGGGGAAGGATTAACTCACCCCAATGCTTCACTTTATATTTTGCATTTATTGTCACACCTTTCAGTGTAAACCACAGAACAAGCAAGTGTAACAATGAGAGAATATTTGCACTCCTAGTATTTGCTATGTAACTTAATAATTACTTAATAAACAATAGGAATCTAAAATTAGACCTTTTTAGCAAACATTTTAAGACCATAAACAATAAAGATCAACGGTTAATAAAGTCCCATAAACTTGAGAAACGATCACCCTTTCAGTCTCTGAATGAAGTCAGTAGGTGACATAGGGGACAATCAGACGTACATTAAATGTTACGCTACTAAGGAAGATCACTCATTAAGAATTATAACCACAAATTAAAGAAGATTCATTTAAAGCAATTAACACCAATAGCAAATAATTAAGACACGTCTAAGCAAATTTATCAAAACCAAATCTTTCAGTTCTGTCACAATGTTGGATCGTGGAATCCGCCGGATTACCGACACTGAAGGCTAAATTTTACCAAACAGCAATTTCTCCAAGCCTAGAACTATCACAACAATGTACAATACTTAGGTTATCCAGAACTGCTCTAATTTACCTTGCTTGGGCATAAGGGTGGAGTAGATAATTAACGTCTTATTTCATTCTCCTGGAACATTGAGCGGCAATAGACACTCGGGCAACTCTTACCCCAGCGTGGTTCGGGAAAGAGGGTGGGTCCACCAGGAGGAGGAAACATTCACCCGAACTCGAAAGGGAACTCGTGTAACACGAGCCACTAGGTTGGACGAAGACCAGTTGGCGATTTTTAATCATTAACCAAAGCTTACTGGCCAGCGGACGAAAATTACAGAGGCAAAGGTAGCTTCATCTGTGCTCACAAGAACTGATAACTTCTGCAAATGAGATTCCAGCAGAACTATCAATACGGGTCTTCGGAGCTGAGAAGAACAAGTCAACAACGGCCTCTACCCAATAGACCCAACATTTCAGACAGACCGAGCAACCGACATCAGTCGTGGACAGGCAGATTACCAAATAGCAACTCTAGCACTGCCTTAAATATAATTAGAGCACTTAAGTGCCACGGGGACTAAACTCCTTAACACAGAATATATACACAGTAAAGACTAAAGTTATATATGCCTACGTACTAAAACAACAGATATTGGCGAACATTAACATAATCTCGCATTTCAGACATCCATAAAATTAATTGGCTCTATCTCTCCGCCAGACAGTACAAGGTTATTTAACATTTTACAACGTGCTTATCCAGGCAGTGACCTACGCCATCCATGGGAAAACAACGGTTTGCAGAAGGTCCACAGCCAAAAAAATTTTCTTTTTTTGATTCTTTACGATGCGCACCTTAAGTCAGTATGGTGAACAAATGCACGATCATGCAGGGGGGAAGGGGGGGGGGGGCAGTAACAGACACGCAAGGCAATTTCCGATCACAAACTCAAAGCAGAGAAACGTTGCCTTGGTGAGTGATCCCTATATTACTGACCCCACCAGCCCTTGTCCGTGGCATGATTCATGTTTCTAGCAGCCATTCACTGAATTACTACCATCGACGTGGTGTAACAAGCAAAGTGATTCATCCGACTAAGCAACGGGTTTCCACTGATCCATAGTCTAATCTGGATGAGATGCACACTCAGCCACATTTGACAATGCCATTTGGTCAAGATGGTAACAAATAGGAGTTGTCTGCTGTGGACCCCTACGTTAAACAATGTGTGCTCTGAAAAACTTGTGCCGACACCAGTGTACTCTGTCTTTGCGATCTTCCCTATATCGCGTCCTATCCTGATTTACACAGCGGCCAAGCCTCCAACCTCCTCGTTCTGTGATCAGGCACGGACGTCCAGCGTCTTTTCAATAGATGCTCACCATGTTAGCATGCGAATTCGACAGATGCTCACCGCATTCGTAAACTAACAGAGGACTTTCGTAGCCGTTTCCGAGATGTTTGTTCCCAGGCCATAGGCATCTGCCACAAGTCAAACTGTCTTACGTCTGTGTACTGGCTCATTTGTGGCAAGTATCCTCACTAGACTGATTCCCATTCTTTTCTGCCTCGCTTATATAGACGGTCCAGTCAGATTAAAGTGACCATCGCCTCTGTTCGACATCAATGTGCAATAACCGCTCAAAGAGGGCCGTTGGCAGCACTAGCAGTGGACGGGGGGGGGGGGGCAGGGGGGGGGGGGAATGCGGAAGACCGTGCAGTTGTTATCGTGTTGCGGAAACGGAGCGATTTATCTGACTTGCAAGAGCGAAGGTCGGAACCATTTCAGGAGCAGCTGATTTTGTACACTGTTCGCGTGTCACCTAGTTACAGTCTATCGTGCATGGCGAAAAGGTGCTATCCAATAGCGGCGCTAAGGCAATTGTGGTGCACGACGGACCATAGATGACAGGGGTGAATGATGGCGGCAGAGATGTGTACGGGTGAATACACACGCAAGTGCTGAGCACTGGCCGCTCCGATGAACCAAAGGGCAACCAACGGCGTCTACTCAACGACCATTAAGCGAACATTGCTGCGTACGTGTCTCTGCAGCAGGGCCCTGGTTCGTGCATCTATGCTGACCGCTGTGCATCGGTAACGAAGGCTGGAATTTGCAAGCCAGAAGCAGGAGTGGACGACGACTGAGTGGCGACAGGGGACCTTTTCAGATTAATCACGTTTTATGCTCCACTGGACTGATAGAGATCGGCGTGTGCAGCCCTGCTATAATTTTTGGAACTGTACAGACCAGAGGAGGCGGCCTCATGGCCTAGGGAATGACTGTGGTATTCCCCGTGTGAACTCGTCACTCTGGAAGGCACAGTGTATAAACACATGTATGCATCGATCCCTGGAGTCTGTGTCCACTCCAGCATCAGTCTCTTTTTCCTCAGCACAATGACACTTACCAGCTGGACAATACAACATGTCACACAGCTCGCAGTGTAGGTACATTACTAGCCATTAAAATTGCTACACCAAGAAGCACTGCAGATGATAAACGGTTATTCATTGGTCAAATATATTATACTAGAACTGACATGTGATTACATTTTCAGTATCCAGAACAACTACCCCTGGCCGTAATAACGGCCTTGATACGCCTGGGCATCGAGTCAAAGAGAGCTTGGATGGCGTGTACAGGTTCAGCTGCCCATGCAGTTTCAACGCGATACCACAGTTCATCAAGAGTAGTCACTGGAGTGTTATGACGAGCCAGTTGCTCGGCCACCATTGACCAGACGTTTTCACTTGGTGAGAGATCTGGTGAATGTGCTGGCCAGGGCAGCAGTCGAACATTTTCTGGATCCAGAAAGGCCCGCACAGGACCTGCAATATGCGGTAGTACATTATCCTGCTGAAATGTAGGGATTCGCAGAGAACGAATGAAAGGTAGAGCCACGGGTCGTAGCACATCTGAAATGAAACGCCCACTGTTCAAAGTGCCGTCAATCCGAACAAGAGGTGACCGAGACGTGTAACCAATGGCACCCCATACCATCAAGACGGGTGATACGCTAGTATGCCGATGACGAATACACGCTTACAATTTGCGTTCACCGCGATGACGCCAAACATGAATGTGACTATAATGATGCTGTAAACAGAACCTGGATTCATCTGAAAAAGTGACGATTTGCCGTTCGTGCACCCAGGTTCGTCGTTGAGTACACCATCGCAGACACTCCTGTCTGTGATGCAGCGTCAAGGGTTTCCGCAGCCATGGTCTCCGAGCTGATAGTCCATGTTGCTTCAAACATCGTCCAACTGTTCGTGCAGAGGGTTGTCGTCTTGCAAACGTCCCCACCTGTTGACTCAGGGATCGAGACGTGGCTGCACGATCCTTTACAGCCTGCGGATAAGATGCCTGTCATCTCGACTGTTGGTGATACGAGGCCGTTGGGATCCAGCACGGCGTTCCGTGTTACCCTCCTGAACCCACCGATTCCATATTCTGCTAACAGTCATTGGATCTCGACCAACGCGAGTAGCAATGTCGCTATATGAAAACCGCAATCGCGATAGGCTACAATACGACCTTTATCAAAGTCGGAAACGTGATGGTACGCATTTCTCCTCCTTACAACAACGTTTCTCCAGGCAACGCCGGTCAACTGCTGTTTGTGTATGAGAAATCAGGTGGAAACTTTCCTCATGTCAGCAGGTTGTAGGTGTCGCCACCGGCGCCAAACTTGTGTGAATGCTCTGAAAAGCTAATCATTTGCATATCACAGCATCTTCTTCGTATCGGTTAAATTTCGCGTCTGTAGCACGTCATCTTTGTGGTGTAGCAATTTTAATGGCCAGTAGTGTACATGGTTTGAAGACCACCAGGATGAGTTTATCGTAATCCCCTGATCCCTAGACTCCTCGGATTTAAAACCAATTGAGAATCTCTGGGACCACCTCTAACGGGCTGTACGTACCATGGATCCTTAACAAAGAAATCTGGTGCAGCTGGCCACAACACTGGAGTCTGAATGACTTCGCATCCCTGTCAGTACCATTCAGAATCTGGCTCTGCATGTCTAGCAGCAGTCCGCGATGCAAAAGGTTTCTGAACGTGGGCATATTACTGTCAGCGGACTGTATACTTTCTGTACCATGTTATGCGCCTGCAACGTCCCCAGGTAGCATTCAGTCTCGCGGTTGGCAGCTGTCACAACGTTCTGGCTCATCAGTGGACTTCACTGTGAATAAATGCTGGCACAGCTATTTGTGCGAGGAGTGCTGTCAGATGCCTGTCGATGTGGAACTGCTGTGCTGTGCAGGACATAGGCTACGGGCTTGTAGCATTTGAGCGCTTCATTCGAAAGAAAACTGGAGGTTTGTTACCACTACCTCTTCGTCCTGTTTCTTGACCGTAGAAACGACAGTGCTGGTACTCTGACCAGGCCATAAATCGTTTTGCGGGCTTATAGTTGCTCGTTAACGGTATTCACGCGATTTGAGATTCTCGCACAACTAAAGAGCCCCATTTACCAAATAGACCTCATACAGCATCAAAATTTGAGGCTGACCTCCACAGGGACGGAGTAGGCATCGGTCCTGGAGTCGTCAGACCGCAGACAGGAAGAAGCCGTCAGCAGCCACCGCGGTGCCACCATCGCTCCAGAACACCTGTGGACAGGACAGATCCTCATCCTCCGGTCGTAATTTCCACGTTCGGTGGCAGGAGGAACAAGACTTTTGGTCAGGTAAATACAGGGTTATAAACACAAAATCAAATAGGGGTAATGCGGGAGTAGGTTTAATAATGAATAAAAAAAATAGGAGTGCGGGTAAGCTACTACAAACAACATAGTGAACGCATTATTGTGGCCAAGATAGACACAAAGCCCACGCCTGCTACAGTAGTACAAGTTTATATGCCAACTAGCTCTGCAGATGACGAATAAATTGAAGAAATGTATGATGAAATAAAAGAAATTATTCAGGTAGTGAAGGGAGACGAAAATTTAATAGTCATGGGTGACTGGAATTCGTCAGTAGGAAAAGGAAGAGAAGAAAACATAGGTGAATATGGATCGGGAGGAAGAAATGAAAGAGGAAGCTGTCTGGTATAATTTTGCACAAACTTAATCATAGCTAATACTTGGTTCAAGAATCATAAAAGAAGGTTATACACATGGAAGAATCTTGGAGATACTAAAAGGTATCAGATAGATTATATAATGGTAAGACAGAGATTTAGGAATCCGGTTTTAAATTGTAAGACATTTCCAGCGGCAGATGTGGACTCTGACCACAATCTATTGGTTATGAACTATAGATTAAAACTGAACAAACTACAAAAAGGTGCTAATTTAAGGAGATGGGACCTGGATAAACTGAAAGAACCAGAGGTTGTACAGAGTTTCAGGGAGAGCATAAGGGAACAATTGACAGGAATGGACGAAAGAAATACAGTAGAAGAAGAATGGGTAGCTCTGAGGGATGAAGTAGTGACGGCAGCAGAAGATCAAGTAGGTAAAAAGACGAGGGCTAGTAGAAATCCTTGGCTAACAGAAGAAATATTGAATTTAATTGATGAAAGGAGAAAATATAAAAATGCGGTAAATGAAGCAGGCAAAAAGGAATACAAACGTCTCAAAAATGAGATCGACAGGAAGTGCAAAATGGCTAAGCAGGGATGACTAGAGGACAAATGTAAGGATGTAGAAGCTTATCTCACTAGTGGTAAGATAGATACTGCCTACAGGAAAATTAAAGAGACCTTTGGAGAAAAGAGAGCCACTTGTATGAATATCAAGAGCTCAGATGGAAACCCAGTTCTAAGCAAAGAAGGGAAGGCGGAAAAGTGGAAGGAGTATGTAGAGGGTTTATACAAGGGCGATGTACTTGAGGACAATATTATGGAAATGGAAGAGGATGGAGATGAAGGCGAAATGGGAGATAAGATACTGCACGAAGAGTTTGACAGAGCACTGAAAGACCTGAGTCGAAACAAGGCCCCGGGACTAGACAAAATTCCATTAGAACTACTGACGGCCTTGGGAGAGCCAGTCATGACAAAACTCTACCAGCTGGTGAGCAAGATGTATGACACAGGCGAAATACCCTCATACTTCAAGAAGAATATTACAATTCCAATCCCACAGAAAGCAGGTGTCGACAGATATGAAAATTGACAAACTGCTTATTTGCTTCTGTCTCGGGTTCTTCGGCCGACGTTCGTGTGATGATTTTGCTGACGTTTCGCCAGCACGAGTGGCTGGCATTGTCAAAGCTTCACCCTCCATTGCCGGAGGTGAACTGGAGCCGGGCTCGCGGCCGCAGACTATATGTACCTTGCGCGCCAACGTCCGAGGGCTTCTCCGCGGTCATTTCCGCGGTCATTTCCGGTGCGTTTCTCCTCTTGCTACCTGCTACGGTCGTTCTCTGCAGTACGGGAAGCCAGGAGCCGTTTACCTTAAGGCTTTCTTCTTTCTTGTTGAAGCTGTTCCCGTGTGTGTGTATTTCTACAGCTTCTCTGTACAAGCGGGTGTGATAGTGCTTCTCTACAGCCAGAACTTCCGTGTCGGTGAATTTTATTACATGTACCTGGTCGGTCTCACTCAGTGCGTGTTCTGCCACGGCCGATTTTTCCACCTGTCCCAACCTGCAATGTCGCTTATGTTCTTTGATCCTGGTGTTGATTGATCTTCCAGTCATTCCGACATAAACTTTCCCGCATGTGCATGGTAAGCGGTATATTCCTGACATTGCAAGTGGGTCCCTTTTATCCTTTGCCGATCTAAGACATTCTTTGATCTTCCTTGTCGGTTTGAAAATTGTCTTTACGCCGTGCTTGTGTAATATACGGCCGATTCTGTCCGTCACTCTGGGAATGTATGGCAGAAAGGCCGTACCCGACATTTCTTTTTCTGGTTTCTTACTTCGCCGGTGGTTTGGCTCTGTTATGTCGGAATGACTGGAAGATCAATCAACACCAGGATCAAAGAACATAAGCGACATTGCAGGTTGGGACAGGTGGAAAAATCGGCCGTGGCAGAACACGCACTGAGTGAGACCGACCAGGTACATGTAATAAAATTCACCGACACGGAAGTTCTGGCTGTAGAGAAGCACTATCACACCCGCTTGTACAGAGAAGCTGTAGAAATACACAAACACGGGAACAGCTTCAACAAGAAAGAAGAAAGCCTTAAGGTAAACGGCTCCTGGCTTCCCGTACTGCAGAGAACGACCGTAGCAGGTAGCAACAGGAGAAACGCACCGGAAATGACCGCGGAAATGACCGCGGAGAAGCCCTCGGACGTTGGCGCGCAAGGTACATATAGTCTGCGGCCGCGAGCCCGGCTCCAGTTCACCTCCGGCAATGGAGGGTGAAGCTTTGACAATGCCAGCCACTCGTGCTGGCGAAACGTCAGCAAAATCATCACACGAACGTCGGCCGAAGAACCCGAGACAGAAGCAAATAAGCAGTTTGTCAACAAGTGGCCACGAAAGTCTTAACAATTTTGATATGAAAATTACCGAATTATCAGTTTAATAAGTGACAGCTGCAAAATACTAATGCGAATTCTTTACACACGAATGGAAAAACTGGTAGAAGCAGATCTTGGGGAAGTTCAGTTTGGATTCCGCAGAAATGTTGGACACGTGACCCAATACTAACACCGAGCGAGGTGGCGCAGTGGTTAGCACACTGGACTCGCATTCGGGAGGACGACGGTTCAATCCCGTCTTCGCCCATCCTGATTTAGGTTTTCCGTGATTTCCCTAAATCGTTTCAGGCAAATGCCGGGATGGTTCCTTTGAAAGGGCACGGCCGATTTCCTTCCCAATCCTTCCCTAACCCGAGCTTCTGCTCCGTCTCTAATGACCTCGCTGTCGACGGGACGTTAAATACTAACCACCACCACCAATATTAACCTTACGACGTATCTTAGAAGAAAGATTAGGAAAAGGCAAACCTACGTTTCTAGCATTTGTAGACTTAGAGAAAGCTTTTGACAATGTTAACTGGAATACTCTCTTCTAAATTCTGAAGGTGGCAGGGGTAAAATACAGTGAGCGTAAGGCTATTTACAATTTGTACAGAAAGCAGATGGCAGTTATAAGAGTCGAGGGATATGAAAGAGAAGCAGTGGTTGGGAAGGGAGTGAGACAGGGTTGTAGCCTATCCCAGATGTTATTCAATCTGTATATTGAGCAAGCAGTAAAGGAAACAAAAGAAAAATTCGAAGTAGGTATTAAAATTCATGGAGAAGAAATAAAAACTTTGAGGTTCGCCGATGACATTGTAATTCTGTCAGAGACAGCAAAGGACTTGGAAGAGCAGATGAACGGGATGGACAGTGTCTTGTAAGGAGGATATAAAATGAACATCAACAAAAGCAAAACGAGGATAATGGAATGTAGTCGAATTAAGTCGGGTGATGCTGAGGGAATTAGATTAGGAATTGAAACACTTAAAGTAGTAAAGGAGTTTTGCTATTTAGGGAGTAAAATAACTGATGATGGTCGAAGTAGAGAAGATATAAAATGTAGACTGGCAATGGCATGGAAAGCGTTTCTGAAGAAGAGAAATTTGTTAAAAGCGAGTATAGGTTTAAGTGTCAGGAAGTTGCTTCTGAAAGTATTTGTATGGTATGTAGCCATGTATGGAAGTGAAACATGGACGATAAATATTTTGGACAAGAAGAGAATAGAAGCTTTCGAAATATGGTGCTACAGAAGAATGCTGAAGATTAGATGGGTAAATCACATAACTAATGAGAAGGTATTGAATAGAATTGGGGAAAAGAGGAGTTTGTGGCACAACTTGACAAAAAGAATGGAAGGGTTGGTGGGACATGTTTTGAGGCATCAAGGGATCATAAATTTAGCATTGGAGGACAGCGTGGAGGGTAAAAATCGTAGAGGGAGACCAAGAGATGAATACACTAAGCAGATTCAGAAGGATGTAGGTTGCAGTAAGTACTGGGAGATGAAGAAGCTTGCACAGGATAGAGTAGCACGGAGAGCTGCATCAAATCAGTCTCAGGACTGAAGACCACAACAACAACATGAACTAAAAAAGTTAATACTGGCAGTGATTCCATTACTACTACTATTACTGCTGCTGTTGCTGCTGACACTAACAATGATAAAAATATTTGAAGAAGAATAACAATGATAATAATAACAGCAATGATAGTGGCAGATGTAAAAAAATTATAATTGAAAAAAATAAATGTTTTCTGATATAATGAGTTCTGTGGAAAGAAAATAAATGGAGACTGCACCAGCCAAGAATACTGAACAATGAGCAAGATCTGTTTGGAAAGAAGGATGTACAAAGGTAACTAGTGCATACAGAGACAATGGTAGCCCTTATATCGCTTTAGCAGATACGCCATTAACAGTCTTCTGAAGCTGGAGAGATTATTCAGTTCTGTAATATAATGCGGGAAGTTAATCCAGAGTAGAGTTCCTAACACTGAGAAGGACTTCGAGAAAGTGGCTGAACGATGGAATGGGGCAGAAAGCATTTAGATATGAAGCTGGAGATATTATTCAGTTCTGTAATATAATGCGGGAAGTTAATCCAGAGTAGAGTTCCTAACACTGAGAAGGACTTCGAGAAAGTGGCTGAACGATGGAATGGGGCAGAAAGCATTTAGATATGATGGGAACAGGCGTTTTTACCATGTTGTTCAGATAAGAACGGTAAGGTCCAGGGGAGATAGAAGGACAATGTTCGCTGATAAGACAGTAGAGAAGACAAAGCCGTGAGCTTTCCTGAGAATGACCTTGCAGGATAACATCGTTGTAATCAATAATTGGAACTATGTTTGTCTAAGTTTCTTTATCGGGTCCAGAGGGGAGAGTTTATATTTTTGTGGGGCACAGAGAGATACGGATGCCTTCTTGCACATTGCTGTTACGTGCTCAGCCCAACTTATATTCGGGTCAGTAGCAAAGATCAAATGTTCAGTGGGGTAGACATTAAGTTCACCACCTCAAAAAATGGACGTAAGTAGCTAATATTTTGTTTGATCACAGGTACATGTCTGCAGTCCCTGTACAAACCGATACCCCTGCAAAATAGCATGCCGCTGTGAGTGATAACAAAATGGTGCAGCCTATTGATATAACAAGATGGTAGAGCACATTGATAACATGGAGTATTGTGTGGTAATTCGTTTCTCCAATTGAAGGGGAACAACACCACAAAATATCCTGCTGCATTGGGGGGGGAGGGTATAGTAACGATTCACCGTGTTATGTACGTTGGGGTAGACGTTTCCCGTGTCTGAATGACGAAAACACAGTGACAGACCATTTCTCTGTGAAGAACCGTGACCCGCAGGAGAAATGGAGACGCCTATGCGTAAGACGACTGAGATGACAGTGAAAAAAATGGAAGTCAGTCATGGCTCAGATTTCAACATCTTGCATGACGTCTGGCGGATGACAGAGTGCACCCAGAGTGCTCACATTCGCTCAAAATCCCGCCGGAGCGGCACGGCGGCGGAAATGTTGCACCTGTTGATCACGTTTGATTCGGCTGCCATGCGTGAAGACTTATCAACAAACGTGAAACAGAGAAATGAATGTCATCTTCCGCAATAAAAAATTATTACACTGTCGGCATCCAAAATATTGGGGTGTGACTTTCGACAGATTTCTGACATTTGGCAAACATCTAGAACTAACAACCCAGAAAATAGAATCCAGAAATAACGTATTACGATAACTGGCTGGTGTCAGCTGGGTATCAAATGCAAACACCTTAAGGACTACAGGACAGGCATTTGCGTATCCTTTCGCTGGGGATCTAATACAAACACATTAAGAACTACAGCACAAGCATTTTTGTGGCATGTCACCGGAAACTTATCATGTTTGGAGTAGACGTAGTAATGTCAACAGAACAGATATACTTCTAAATGATGCAATGAGGATCGTGAAAGGAATTCTTATATCCACATGGACGTCATGACTGTCGGTACTCGCCAGTATTACCCTTCCAAATTTCCGACAACAAGCATTAACACATGAATGGATGAAACTCAAAAGATCCAGAGGCTTACCAATTCGTGCATCACCGACCAACTTACCACACATTCGATTACAATACAGAGAACCAGTATGGGTAAACACTGGCCAACTCGCCCCCAGAAAGCTATAATCTAAAAGGCGAGTGGAGGAAACAGTGAACGTTCTTCCATGATCTTCAGAAGTTAGGTAATATAGGACTGACCAGCTAGTTCCCGAGTGCGAGCCAACCAAGAAAAATATACAGTTCGCTCAACCGCATCAGAACTGGTCACGCCACCACCACATCAATGCTACACAGGTGGTGAATTACCAATGATGGCCAATTTGACTGCGGAACATCGAAACAAACACTGGAGTACGTTTTAAACAACTGCCCAAAAAGAAAATTCATGGGTACCTGGGAAAGACTTTGGAGTAACAACACTTGCAGCACTTAACTTGTTGGACTATACGGATATCCAGTTATGATGGAAAATGGATATTCAACTTCTATTAGCTACTGACTCTTCTTCGTGTTTCGTTAGTACCTATACATACATACTCGAATACTGATGAATGTGCAACTTAATTGTATCTGCCTGTGAAATATAAATCTCTAAGCCGTACACTAAATAAATAAACCAATAAAGTCAAATATAATACAATGATTGATTTTTTATTAAACGTGAGAATACAAAGGACCCTAACAGCTGTAAGAGAACTTGTGCTAACTGAAGTTTTAGTTTACGGTACCTAATATTTCCTTTTATGGTGAGTTTAAAAGAGAATATATTTTATATTATTTACTCAATTTAAAAAAATTCTTTCTGATCTGATGAATCACAAATATTCAATAAATTCTCAAGAAAACGTTTTGAACTTCGCTTATCATCAATTTTGAGTCAGAAGCGAAACATATTTAGCTTTTTAATATTAATTTCTATCGAAAAATTGAGTACAATAACAAAGCTTAAATTTTATCTTTAAGTACAAGTGATGCACAAAAATATGGAAATACCAAAAACTCAACGCATTACCATGCTTTGGTATTAAAAACAGTTTCCAGTCGTCTCGGAACGGATAAACACAGTTACTGTACTGTTTTCAAGGGAATCTGGTATAATCTTCCTACAAAATCATGCTAAGCTCAGGTAACGATGATGGACGTGGGTAACCATAACGCTGCCTTCTTTCCAAAGTAGATCACAAAGGCTCAGTAACATTTGGATCTGGTGACTGCCGTGCCAGTAGTAATGCGAAAATTCAACCTAGTGTTCATAAAACCAGTCCTGGACCATCCGAGCTGTGAGAAAAGGTGCCCTGTTTTCTTGTTACACAGTATTACCGATCAGACAAATTGCTCACATAATCCTTGGCAGTAATGCATCCTAAAGAGTTATCACGGGACCATGAAATACTATGATACGGCCACCCAAATCGACATTGAACCCCACCATGTTTCACTCTTGGGGCGTAATGGCTTCGGTACCATGTTTTCCCATTACGGGCATTTGGATCGTTGATGAGTGGCTTTAAAATTGCTGCTAGCCTTGTAATCTTCTACTTATGAAGCCCCCACTGTGTTGTGTTGGTGCTGACAGGACTTGCAAGTGCGACATTCAGTTCTGCAACGTGTGCAATGCAGCTGCCGTTCTTTTATTTTTCGTCACAGTCCTTTCCAATGACCGTCCGTCACGATCGCTCAACACATACTTCCGTCCGAGTTGTAACTTATTGGATGACGTTTTCCCGCTTTCCCTGGTGCGGTATATATCTTCGATAAGTGCTTTTTGAAACACCAAAAATTTCGCATCCTTGACTACGGAAGCACCCACCGTAAGAACACCAACTATTTGCCCCCGTTCATATTTATTTAGATGCGACACACTCATTGCTACACAGGACACTGTCCTGACCACAACTGACACTTGCAATGCATTGAACACATTGCTCAGGTGCCGTTCATAATCAGATACAATAGCGCAACTTGCAGGCTTGCCTAGCATCTGCGTTTATGCTCAAACATCCATTTCCCGCAGTGGTCCTACATTTTTACCCGACCCCTGTACGTATCTACCTACACTGAAAAGCCAAGAAACTGGTACATCTGCCTAATATGGTGTAGGGCCCGGCCAGAATGCAGAAGTGCCACAAGACTCATGTCTGAAGTAGTACTGGAGGGAACTGACACCATGAATCCTGCAGGGCTGTCCATAAATCCGTAAGAGTATGATGGTGTGGAGATCTATTCTGAACAGCACTGAAGGCATCCCAGATATGCTCCATAACGTTCATGTCTGGGGAGTTTGGTGGCCAGCGGAGGCGTTTAAACTCATAAGAGTGTTCCTGGAGTCAGACTGTAGCAATTCTGGACGTGTGGGTCTTCGCATTTTTCTGCAGGAATTGCACAATGGGCATAAATGGACGCAGGTGATCAGACACGATGCTTAGATACGAGTCACTTGTCCAGACGGATCAGATGTCCAACGGCACACGCCCCATACCATTACAGCTCCACCAGCTTGAACAGTCCCCTGCTGACATGCAGGGTCCATGGATTCATGAGATTGACTTCATACCCGTACACATCCCTCCGCTCGGTACAATTTGAAACGAGACTCATCCGATCAGGCAGCATGTTTCCACCCACCAACAACACAATTTTGGTGTTGACGGGCCCAGGCGAGGCGTAAAGCTTTTTGCCGTGAAGTCATCAAGGGTACACGACTGGGCCTTCGGCTCCGAAAGCTCATATCGATGTTTCGTCGAATGGTTCACACGCTGACTCTTGTTGACGGCCCAGCCTTGGAATCTGCAGCAATTTACGCAAAGATTGCACTTGTGTCACGTTGAACGATTCTCTTCAGTCGTCGTTCGTCCCGTTCTTGCAAGATCTAATTCTCGCCGCACCGACGTCGGAGATCTGATGATTTGCCGGATTCCTGATATTCACGGTACACTCGTGAAATGGCCGTACAGGAAAATTCCCACTTCACCGCTACCTCGGAGATACTGTGTCCCATCGCTCCTGCGCCGACTATAACACCACGTTCAAACTCAAATCTTGATAACCTGCCACTGCAGCAGCAGTAACCGATCTAACAACTGCGCCAGACACTTGTTGTCTTATATAGGCGTTGTCGACCACAGCGCCGTATTCTGACTGTTTACATATCTCTGTATTTGAAGAGGCACGGCTATACTAGTTTCTTTAGCGCTTCAGTGTATGATGATAACTATGTTTCAATTAATGCTAGATAGATTGCCGTGTGTTAAATAAACTGAACTTCCTTTATTTCATTTTTAAAATAAATATAGAGTTTCTCGGAAGAGTTTATTTGTAGTTAAGAAATTTTATTTTCTGTACACAAACCTATGTGATCATTTTCCTAGGATTCAGTTCATATATAAATACAGGAGATCATTGTATATTTTTCATTAAAATTCATTCTAGTGCTTAACATTTTTAGACGCTGATGGAGGTATGTCGGGTTCGATTCCTGGTAGCCATCTCAGAATTCTGTGTGGGTGAAAGATCTAGAACTGAGTCAACTCAGTCTCATGCGGTAAACTGAAAGGCCGCTTGCTAAAACACGCAGCGAAATCGAAAGCAAGCAGCCGAAGTGGTGTGAAATAAAAGTATTGCACCAGGCAGTAAACTATACGACTTTTTTTACAGACAAAAGAGCTTCAGTCAGTTTTCAATGTGATAAAGAACGCTTATTAAATATGCACAAATATGAGAATGATGGTCTCATATAGATTTGGGGATTGGAAATAAGAAATCAAGTGAATAATAATTAACCAAGCAGTGCAAAATGTGGTCAAGTAGTGTGAGGAGATCATTTAGGGCAGCACGTACGAATGAAGTTCATGCAACAGCGCAGTAACTCTCGGAAATTAACAGTATATACTCAAAGTTTTATACGGTGAACATCTCACATTCCATATGAAACTGAAGCTCATAAATCTCAATAACTATCATGACAACGTATCTAATAAGTTCGTCTCAATACTGTAAATAGTAAGTGCAGCGAAACGTTACAGTTCACATCTGCCTTAAATTGCTTAAACAGCTTTACTGCTTATGCGCTCTGAAAAACAATACCGAAAACGACACAAGTAATTCCAAGCCCCCTCCAGATTTTAGAATCCGAAACCCATGCTCGCGAAATTATTCTGTCTCGTAAAATTTCAAGGTATTCAACCCGCGCCCTCAACAAACTTTCTTGAAGTCCAACGAACCCTACCTACGACATGGGCACACTGACCAGCCATGGGCACCAACCCATCAAACCAAGTGCTAACCAAGAAAAGAGTGATGACACGACGAACGGGCTTCTTTTCTCGCTTATGGCTTTTTGTGACATCATGAATTCTGGGTTCATATTAAGCATTTCTGAAATGACCATTCATTTACAAATACGCAATACACTATTACACAGAGAAAAATCTTATCGTCACTTTGCGACCTCCCTCTAAAATATAGAAAGGCAGACTTACATCGGCCACGCGATATGTTTACGTTCAATTTATAATTACTTCTTAAATAACACAGTTATGATTTCTCACACATTGGGACTGTTGAGTAATGATATGGGACACTCTTGCAGTTATTTTACGTGTATATGTTAAGAATTCGTTGTAATGGCCTAATGTGCATACAAATTTTGTAAACTGGTAAACTTATCTGCTACACATGCATGATTGTAAAAGTATCATATGGAAGTGATTGCTATCATCTTCAGCTTTCATACGACACGCATCAGTTATTGCCTGGTTTATTTGGTATTAATTTTGTTAAACTACTGTAAATGAAACTATTTACAACTTTTAAACAATAGGGTTTAGAATACAGTTTAAAGTTGCTATGAGGTCATCTCATCACTGTGATTTCTCCAGTGTATCTGGTTTTTGTGTAACATGTCCAGAATGTAAGTTACGTATTTTTCGTGGAAATATAATATTCATTCCTTGTAACTTGAAACTCTTCCATTGGTCCGTGTCTACGTAACAGTATGGGGTTGTGAGTCTGTCTTGAGGCAAAACACTTTTGTTTCACTTTCTTTCCCAAACAAGTTTCAGCGACAATATCACCATCATGAGGTTTTTCTTTATTTTAAAACCCGCAAAATTAGCATATTTTTAAACATTACAAACTTCATTACATGTGTACTGTTTGGTTCCAGATATATTGTATGAATAGTTTTATAATCCTTATTTACTTTAAGTTACAACTAGGATCAGACAGAAGAGCCTCAGACAAATTCAGCACTGCAGGAGTATACAAACTCACATGCAACTCTGTCAAGCCAAATACATAGGACAAACAAGCAGAAACGTTGGAACAAGGTACACAGAGCACATCAGAGCTCTGAAGATTGACGGCACACACCCCACATTTCGCAGAATACATAATAAAGAAAAACCACCACGCCATTAACATCGAAACTGAGCTAAACGTCCTGAGACACGGAAAGTGTTTACAGTGAAAACTAACAACAGAAGAAAATCATTACATGCAGAAGGCTGTAGTAGAGGGCGAAAACGTAATAAATGCAAACAATGCTTTGCAACAACACTCTTTACGGTTTTAAGAGAACCGACACAGGATACAGAACAGTCTTAAAATACACAGACGTGCGTGTGTGCGTGCAATATGTTGTCAAGTAGTGTGTGAATTTCTAAGGGACCAAACTGCTAAGGTCATCGGTCCCTACACTTACACACTACTTTAACTTATGGTAAGAACAACACACACACCCATGCCGGAGGGAGGACTCTAAACTCCAGTGAGAGGCGCAATATGTGATACTTTCTCCAGACACACGCGAATAGCTTGATGGCGTACTATTTTGAATTACGACCAATGTGTAAAAGTTATGTTTTTCTATGTTTATAAGCAACTACAAGCTCACCAACGAAAGTGAGCACATGACAGATTAGGCAGCAACTTAGTGCACGCCGAAACTATATCCACAATAGTCCCTCAATTCCCGATAGTATAACACTGACGCATACATGATCACATTTTCATATTTATTAATAATAGCTACTCATACAGTTACAGAGATACGCTGTAAGCCGAAGAAACGGCAATAAAACACAGAAAATATACCGGAAATAACGGCAGCGAACGTAGAAACCATGCTGTGACACAAAGTAAATTAGATACTATAAAACTATTCACACAATACCGTATCTGAAACCAAACAGTACTCAAGTAATAACATTTTGTAATGTTTATAACGATGTAATTTTGCTTATTTAAGAATAAAGAAAAACCCACTGGTGGTACCGACATGGTCGCTGAAACTAGTTTCAGAGACAAAATTAAACAAAAGTATTTTGCATGAAGGCGGAACCAATCTCTTATCTTGTTATAATATTTATTTTCTTTTAACCAACTATGGACGGCACAGCCCTCTCTATCTGGCCAGAGAATAGCCTCGCCCCCCCTTTCCTGAGATTTACCTGCTAATCAGCTGTGGTCAGCAGTGCTTGCGCCTCATGCTCGCCTTCTCCATGCTGCCCCACAAGTTTCAGCCGGCTACGTGGGCTTTCCAATCGTGATGCTTCCGACTATTCTCTAGGGGCCGCAGGTACTTTGAGACTTCTGACAAACAAGTACCATACCTGGGTTTCGGACCGGACGCTCCCCACTACTCATTTACACCAGTGATTCACCAGCAGCGGATGTGTTGTCACTAGGTTCGTTTGAGCAGTTACCAGACAGAGCCAGACAACAGGCTGTACTGCGCATGCGCAGCTATGATGACGTACGCAGGCTGTGCTTGGTGCTTGCTCTGCTGATACGCTTTTCTGTGTGGAATTTCGTGCGTGGTGGGGCATCACGTGACCATGTGCAGCCCAGCAGTATGTTGTTGAGAGGACATACAGAGTTGTATCTGGAGCAATTGTTTTGTCATATGCCACCCACATAAAGATGCAAATAAGAAAGCAGTTCTTGGCATAATATCATTTCAAAATTAGACTCCACAGCTCGAAGTACCATAACATTCTGCTTTGGGGTGACTTTGACAGATTTTTCTTTTTTATTCGTACTCTGCAATATTGTTATGTAGCATTTCCAATCAGGTTTACATCTACACAGCACTCCAAAAAGCTAATAGGATGGAATACAAATTTGTTGCAAAAAAAAAATTCTTGTGTAGCTTACACCAGAATAAAGAACAATAAATTTCATGACTATTTCAAAATGTGTAAAAAATTAACAAGGTTGTCTGAGAGGCAAAGAAACTGTACAACTGACAGTTTATATTCTACTCTAGGAATAAATATAAATTCATGTGCGGAGTTAAAACGATAAAACACGGTATGCTGCCAGTCTACAATTTAGCATAAAATGGCATTCTATAAAATTAAGATGTAAACACAAAGTAAGAAACAACTTCAGGCCTAGAGGAAGTACTAGACAAGTGCCTTGTGATCGAAAACCACTGTTTCACAGAAGGCACGTTTGTAAAATTCAGATATAGCTGTCGTTATATTTGAAACAAAATATTGAGTTCAAAACTACTGACCAAATTTGCCTACTTAGTCAGCAACAAGTCAATGTTTACGTATGTTCGTACATATATAGCATTAAGAGATCTTACAGTGTCGTAAAAGGAATAGGACATCAGAGACTACTCCAGCGCCGGCCGCGGTGGCCTAGCGGTTCTAGGCGCTCAGTCCGGAACCGCGCGACTGCTACGGTAGCAGGTTCGAATCCTGCCTCGGGCATGGATGTGTGTGATGTCCTTAGATTAGTTAAGTTTAAGTAGTTCTAAGTTCTAGGGGACGGATGACCACAGATGTTAAGTCCCATAGTGCTCAGAGCCATTTGAACTACTCCAGCAGCTTCGAAATTTCATAAACCATAAATGCTTCATTCCGCTCTAATTGCACATTTCGATGTCGAGATGCACTCTGAAGTACCTGATATTCAGCTTTTCTATGTGGTTTTCATGATAGCAGTTTTCTTGGAGGTCCAATACTGTGTTCTCTTCTTTGGTTCTTTATTATGATGTAATGTCATTCGTCCCAGAAAATGAAAATTTGCACTTGAAATTGAACGAAGTTGAAAGTAGCCACTAGTGCGGAATGAAACACTTCGTTTCAAATAAACTAACTGCCTCGGCGGAAAAAAAATTAATAGAAGCAAATTTCTCTACAAAACAGACAGAAATAATTTCATTAGACATTAACGGTTGATTGCTAATAACGTGGAAATAATATAAATTCAGAAAATTGAAACTACTGACTTATTTTGGTCTTTCAAGGTTCTGAGAATATAATTAATTCACTTGATAGCTCCCGGCCACAGAAATTGTTTCGTTTTCATTTGACGTGGGAGCTGTAAACGAAGAGACCAGCAATATCACGGAACATATACACGGGTCACGTGAAGAAGGACCCCCCCCCCCCCCACACACACACACACACTATAACTCAGCTTGATCTGCGCATGCGCGAAACTGGCAGCTTGGGCGAGCCTGAAAAGTTTTTCGTGGTAGCATCTGGCTACTTGCTGCTACTGCCCGTAGGCAAACAGCCACGCTCCAAGTAGCCAGAAGCAGAAGGAAGGCACTGCTCATACGCGAATTCAGCTCTGCGCATGCGCACGAGGCCGCTGACAACTGCTCTAACGAACCTGCTGTCCCTCATTCAGTTCCCTCGCTGACAGTCTTCATTTTCGTGTACTTACTTAGGCCTAAGCTATACTCTAAGAGTAATACAAATAATTAAAACAACGAAAGGGAAGCTGCGTCTTCTCAAGGATAGTCATCACTACCAAGTGCACAGAAAACATAATCAGTAGACGAACTGGTCGTGTGTGAATTCTGAATGGATTATGTGCCAAGGTCATTTAAAAATGGGCAAACTTATGGCTGAACAGCAACGTTTTTGCCTATCTGACGAAGCAGATATGCAGATTGAGAAACGAGTGCATAACTGCAGGAAGAGTGTCCTTGATGAAAAGGCAGTGCCTGTTTTCCAAATTTTTAAAGAGGAATTATGAGATTTGAAAGATAAAGGTTTAGATTTTGTCTCAAATGTACATAATGATGAAAATTCTACGACTGTGTTGTCTAAAGCAAGAAGAGAAGCTATTGGGACGGCCCAGAATCTGGCACTAGTTTGGAGAATCAACTGAGCAAAGACACTTCGAAATTAAGTAAAAGTAATAGTTTTATGAAAACTGACGATGGATCTATTCCTAACAAAAATCCTAGTGCTCATTTATGAAGAAGTGTGGAAAATCCTGCGTGAAAATTGAGCTTGTCCGGACAGGATATTTGACAGATCGAAACATTGGAAGAACAGAGGAAGAGATGATGGTATTTTCTGTTTTATTTGTTATAATCCCAGACGAAAGTCAAAATACCGGATGGTTATAATTAAACTTCCCCTATTAAACACGTTATAGCACGGAAACTAATAACCGTACGAGAACCAAACATGGTAGCATTAATGTCGAGAGTATGGTCACGTGATTTCCATGTGTCACAGAGCGACCGTCCAGTTCCAACTATGGTCACCGCGTGCTGTGATCAGTCATCGTGATTCATAGTCTCACTCAACCGACCAGTCGCAGTGCATTTGTTGCCGTGGCAACATGAGCTTGACGAAAGGAGCAGGGCATTATTGGTGAAGCTCTACTATCAAATCAACAATAATGCAGCAGCTGCACTTCGAGAATATCGCCGCCTGAAAGTATTACGGAAGGGTCCTCTTTCTCCACCTGCTGTGAGGAGCTTGATGAAGAAGTTCGAATCGACTGGAGAACTGGGCGTCGCTCCGGGTAGAGGCCGACAACCGGTTGGACCACAGGTTTTGATGAAACCGCGTATGCTATGGCAGACAACGCTGCACGCGGTTCCCGATTGTCAGGCAGTGGGCGTGCTGTGTCACGACAGTTGAACATCCCGTGGTCCACTGTGCGGAAGGTTCTCCGGACCATTCTCAAACGGTATCCGTACAACATCCATATCGTACAGCAGCTTGCACCGAAAGATGCACAACGACGTGTTGACTTCGCTCTCCACTTTCTCGCAAGGATTTAAGTTGACGAGGGCTGGCCCTGGACCATCCTATGGACAGACGAAGCTCATTTTTCTCTGACGGGTGAGGTGAACACACAGAATTGACAAGTATGGGATCTTCATTTCCAGTCACTGTTTATGTTGAACGTGTCACTGTATGGTGTGGTTTCACGGCTACGTTCGTCATTGGCCCATTCTTTTTTGAACAGATTGGCGCTCAAGAACCAAAGACGTGCCTTGTAACAGGCTAGCTTTACTGTGATATGCTTCGTGAGCATGTCATACCCGCGGTACAGGAGAGAGACACATTGAGATCAACCGTTTTCATGCAAGATGAGGCCCCAGCGGACATCGTTCGTGAATTTCACCTGCTTCTCCGAAACACATTTGGAAACTATCGAACTATCAGCCGATCGTTTCCAAATGCTTGTCCGGCACGATCACCTCATCTCACCCCCCGTGATTTCTGGTTGTGCGATACCGTAAGGACAGGGATTATCAGTAGAACATTCACACACGCGCTGATCCGAAGTGCAACGTGTACAGCGAGGCAGCCAGCATACCTACGGACATGCTTCGTTCTGCTACGCTTTCAGACTCTTCTGGGCACTGATGGACACCATATTGAGCCCCTTTTGTAGCAATAATGGCACCGTTAAGTAATAGTATGATGTTCCACAGCAGCACATTAAGAGTGTTTCAATTGAATTGATTCTGCATTATTTCTCTTCCGTGTGTCCTTGACATTAATGCTATGAAGTTTGGTCCTTGTATGGTAATTTGTTTACGTGTCTTAACGTGTTAAATAGGGAAAGTTTAATTGTAACCAGCTGGTACGTATAAAACACTATTTTCTGGGGTGAAAAATAATATGCCTATAAGGTTACGGAGAACTACAGTGCTACGCATTGAAATGGCTACAATTAACGCTATGAAAACAGTGTTGCCCGAAATATCCACTTTCGGTCGCAATTTTCACTTCACCCAATGTCTCCGAAAAAACTACGAGAAATGGGACTAAAGTAGGAATATAGAGATAGAGAAGAAGTCTAATCGTTTTGCCACATGTGTGCTGCAACAGTAAACAGTGGTAATAACGAAGGAAATAACAAGTGTAGGAAAGGTCATGAAATTCGCGTGCTGTATGGTCAATCAGTGGATGGTAACTCGTAGTAATCCCACTGAAATGGGGAATGTTTTTAATCAGCGGCCTGATCTACAGCAGCAGCAACAATAAGATACAAGTTCATATTTACAGCCTTCAGTATCAAGACATAGTAATGGAAGGAGAGCCCATGACAGTTCATTTGGACTACCAAGCAATCAAGAAGAATGTTGTCTAATAAAACGGCCTGAGGATAGATTGCCAGATTGGACTCACAAAGACAATCAGTGCCTGTTACTTTAATTGTCTATACAGGAAGGAGTTGGTACGCAAACAGTGAGTTGTGTCATGATGTAAATTGAGAACATGTAAATGGAACTAAAAGCTAATAATAATAAAAACAATAAAAATACGTCCTACAAATGGTTCTTCTTATTATTTTGAACCACATCAATCAATAACACGAAATAAGGCACCACACACTCGCAGTTTATTTAGTGCCTGTGACATTCGAGACAGTGTGTCAGCACTAATAACTTGATGAACTTGTGATGTTGTAATAATAACATTAGGGGGTCAGGGTCCAATAAATTCTGAGTACAAGAGAAACTGTGCAGTAGAAAAACAAACTAGCGGAGTCTTCTTGCTTATCTGTAACTGTGAGCTACACACACAGCGCAATCAGTTTACACCAAACTCCTCCGAAATGGACCTGTGACGATGCAGTATGCTCCAATAATAGTAACTTTTTCAGGTAAATGGACAGAAAAACCACTTTTTGTTGTTGTTGCAGTCGATCTATCTATGTTAACGAAGTCTGAGATAAACAACTGCCAACTACGTGTCGCGCTATGTTACAATCGGCGATATTCTTTGGTCACACCATTAACTGTGTGGCAGAACATTGTGATTCAGTGATATTCAGTGCATAAGTCACAGATATTTTTTAAGGACAGTAGTGTTAAGTCTTATCTGTGGAACTGTTTACTTACATGTCTCTTGACAGGAGTCGTCTCATGAGTGTTTCGTCCAAATGAAAGAACTTAAACAACATGTCGTCATAAAATTCTTTCCTTTGGATGGATAAACCAAAATGCATCTGTAAAATCAGAAAATTGGCCGTAAAATTGCCCGTAAATTGATAGAATAGGCCAAAAAATGCAGATGTGTGTAAGTAATTAGCTGCCTGACACAAAGATAACAAATTAATTCCAAGACCTCCTTTTGAGAAATTGCATTTATGTAATCTGTAGTGAAGGGGTTAGGTTGTATTAAATAAAAATTAATGAGATCAGAGCATACTCTGAAAAAAGGGCTGCCTTTAACACGATTAGGATATTGGCTAAATTCCAGAACTATAATGAACCCTAGAAAGTATATTTGAGAAAAAGCGATCTTTAACTATTTACCAAAGAGTCTATGTGAGGTACCTGCTTTCAACATTCTCCAATTTAAGGCAGCTGCCCTGTCAATATTGAGGATGTAGTCGGAAAACAATATCTCTTAACTAATAATTTTCTGACTGGCTGTGTGTAGTGTGGAGGTTGGGGAAGGTTAACTGCCATTCTTCTAGCATTAACATTAGTATCCCAGCCAGTCCAGTCAATAACAGCTGGATGTGTGGGTTAAGGATACTGTTGCTGCTGTTAACCTATAGCGAGTCTAGTTTTGATAGCTGCTGGACGTGTGAGGATTGCTGTCGTTAAACTAGCGCCAGAAAGTGTCTTGGCCAATCTTTGTAACAGCAGCTGCAGACGTGTAGGAAACGTTAGCGACAGCCCCGGACATTTGCACAAGCCCCGCCCATTTACTCCCCTCCACACCTACCCCCCCCCCCCCCCCCGCCACACCAACCAAGAGCGAATCAATATGAGCTTTGGTAGTCCTCGTCGCCGTCGTATTTTTGTTCGTGGTTTTTTGTTTTACAGCGGTTTTTCATACTAGCAGTGTTGTGCTGTTAGTACTTCTCAGCAGTTTGTGTAATACTGTCAAAATGAAACACAGATATGCACTCTCAATAAAGTTGTCCTACACAAGGTACCTAATCTTGACTGTTGTGGCCAACTGCTGTCAAAACTGATATCTAACAGACATTAAAGTACGATAAGATGTGTTGGGATGACACTGACGAAATTATGTACGTATGTTTAACAACAGGCAGCTCTAAAGCTCTCAAACACTGAAGACGAACTCAAAGTAATCTCGTGTCTGCTATAAGCAAGCAGTCATAAGAGTTCACAAGTAAAAATTCACCCATTACACAGGCAAATATTAATTAAGAATGTCAATGTATAAATATCTGACATCTTGCATTATGCATTTTTACATTATCCCACTCTTATATTCTTTAGTCTTAATGAGGTAATCAGAAACAAACCAAGATATCGACTTTGCCTTGTTTAGGCACAACATTGATTTTAGACAATCGAGATAATGGGCAGCATCCTTGGCGATACTACCAATTAATATTTCCCAAAAGAATTTCTTACACTACGCGAGGTGACGGAAATTTGCGCTCACTGCAGTTAACAAATATCACATTTTTTTATACAGTGCAGATGAAAGCTCATGAAATAAAAAAGACAGTGTGGATACCATTTTTATTTTTCTTTCTTATTGATGATTTTTCAACTCGCATATTCAATGAACATATTTCTAATTCTTTTCACAATGGTACCGGAAAAACTGTATTTCGTACTAACCACAGTCTAACATAACAGTCGCGACACTTCGCCTCGATTTTGTTGCCTACCGCGGCAGCAGCGCCCCAAACGGCCAGTAACTTAAACTGTGAGTTCGGCGTGATCGTGAAAGCGAATAGTGGTTGTTCATTTTGATTTCTACAATGGTTTTTACAAGCGGGAGCATTTGTAGCGCAATAAAATGCAGCAACACTAGGAAGAAGACACCACAGCTGTCTTTTTTAGGTTTCCTAAGGATCCTGAGAGGTATATAACATGTTACTGAACTGTATCGTCAGGATTCACTAGCAAACTACATGTATATTAATGATTAATGTTTTGCTTTAGAAGCAGAAAATGGCTAGTTAATAGCAGACGAGAAGACCTTATGAATGCCACAAAGATTCGACAATCCCTCTAAAGCTGTAAAACAGTCCTATGACACAGAAGCAGCCAGTTAAACTCTCCATTATCAGTGCCAGATTCATGTGAATCGTCAACACAGACCTGCTTTGAAGATGAAGTGGTTAGATTAAGTGCAGCTATTCGTGTCTTACAAAAACATAATGTTTGGTATGTATTTCATTCACTTCTGTTGTTAGTCTCTTAATTTTACTTGCTTCCTTCGTGTGATGACATTATTTTGTTAACAGCTTGTTCACTGACATTGTTTGAAAATTATTCAAATATTTGGTTTTGCGTGAAATGTAATCAGCTCATTATAAAGTTTTCAACATATTTCTACCACTATTTGGCAGTTGCTTGTACCACTTAAAATAATATAAAGATGAAGGTCGTACTTGTGGCAACAAGTGACAATGACAAACACAGTAGGCCTGCTGAACGATAAATGAGCTGTCAGTCGCTTTTTTATGTAGAGGTACATGTCTATGCTTCTTACCTGTGAATCTGTGTGTTTATATTCTTTTGATATCAACGTGGTAAGCTGCAATTCTATCCAATGTCACAAATATGTCTTCACGAATGTGTGTTAGCTTTCATGGATTTTGTCCATACTTGCGCTTATTTTAGAATCATTTTTAGAAACATATATGCTTTCTGATACTACACAAAGCCCTGGAGGCAAGAAAATAACTCAAATATTTCGTAAATTACGTAGGAAATGGAATCAAAACAAACATTATGCTTACGACGCGTCCGACGTTCACCTTACTCGCCGCTTGGAGCTCTAGTGCGTTCCATCTGTGAAACGGTAACAACTTTCGCAGCAGAGAGCGTCGCGACTGTTATGTTAGACTGTGGTACTAACTACTGATTTTCTCCCTTGTTATGACTGGTATATCTGTCATACGATCAACTTTGATGTTGGAACATGCGGCAGGCCATGGGCGGAGCTTAGGATATGGATTGGTGTGGAGGGGGTGATTGGGAGGGACTTCTGCACCGTCCGAGGCTGCGCTAACGTTACGTCAGACGTGTGCGCTCTTTCAAACAGAATATCTACAAGGTGTGTCCTTCTTTCAAAAACTTTTTCTCCCGTAATCACACATTGATAACTGACTTTGCATTATTTTTTATGTAAAAATTGTACATTTTAACCCCAGCGCATGGCCACAACCACACTGCAACCTCGCCACAGTGTCGCGTGGAAGCCGCGCGAACGCTGCCCCTGCAATGAGCAGCGGCGTGTGGCTAAGGTACCCTGCACGTGTCTGGCCCATGTCACTTCCCGTTAACAAGACACAGTTACGCATTCTGCCGTATATGAACCAAAAAATTAGCACACAGCTGTACCGCGACACAGCACACATGTCGCCTTCTACTAAAGGAAAAATACTTTCCTGCGTTAAAACTTGAAATCTGTATCACTATGGACTAAGCTGTGATTTGCATTCAAGTCCCGATATGTTTCAGTAAAATGTCAAATCAAAACCGCCTTTAGCCTTCTATATTTACGAATTTTATTTTATTTATGCGACTAGTTTCGGCGTTTTGCAGAGTCGAACACAGGACACGGAACTGTTATGTTGTGTTGTGGGTAGCTCTGCATGTGAGGGGCATAGTTATTATGGAAGTTCAAGTGTTAACTACAAGTGCTATTACAGTGAAGTACTGAAATATGGAAGTGATTAAAAAAATGCGCGTAAAGAAGTAATGAAATATGAGCAGTGCCGCCCCTAAAGTTTTTAGTATCGTCCCGTTGCGTGTTGTATCGTATCGTACATCAATCATCCGCGCCGTGTTCGGCCTCTCAGAATGAACTAATGTCAATCAGCAATATAGTTTACCACAAAAGAGAGCATTCAAGCGCCAGTGTCTTGTAGCGAGCGTTGAGAACTTTCGTTCGGTCATCCCGTTACGCATCATCAACAATCAGTCGCGCCGCGACGGTTACGCACAGGCTCGTACAAGTGAGAGCTGTGTATTGTAAATTAACTTTATGAACAGTGTTATATTATTACAAGTGTCAAGGAGGACTGGTACCAGAAATCTGCGTATGCGTGACGAGCGTAAGAACTTGCGTTCGATCATTCGGCTTCCGCATCCTCAACAATCACCCGCGTCGTGTCGGTTACGCGTGATCTACAAGTTGGCATCAAAACTTACGACTTAGAATGCAAACAGTGCAACCTGCTATCCTTTTTATCGTCTCAGAATATAGTTGTTCATACTAGACTTAGGCCAGTATTGTGTTTTAACGTCGAGTGGCTCCCCTAAACCCGCTTGCATATTTAGATACGTAATTTCAGGCAAGCCAGCAGCAGTGTGGAGCAGAACAGTACGACCGCCTCGGGAGTATCAGGTACGAGATGTGGACAAGCCGAACGGTCGAAACGAGAAACCAGGTAAAGTGTCCCCCACCATTTGTACCCCCGGGCGTGTTACATCCTGACAGACCTGTCGGAAGAATCCAACCTGAAGCTGGATTCTTCCTAGACGTCGGTCACGGGGTAATGAAGATGGCGTAGTGAAACTAGGGGCAAAGATAAAATAAAATTGCAAGTATACAAAGCTGAAGGTCTTTTTAATTTGACATTTGTAATGAACAGCCGAAGTCTCTCAACTGTCGTGTATAAAGATGGACTCGAAACTTCCTGGCAGATAAAAACTGTGTACCGGACCGAGACTCGAACTCCGGACCTTTGCCTTTCGCGGGCAAGTGCTCTACCAACTGAGCTACCCGAGCACGACTCACGCCCCGTCCTCACAGCTTTACTTCTGCCAGTACCTCGTCTCCTACCTTCCAGAGCACTTGCCCGCGAAAGGCAAAGGTCCCGAGTTCGAGTCTCGGTCCGGCACACAGTTTTAATTTGCCAGGAAGTTTCATATCAGCGCACACTCCGCTGCAGAGTGAAAATCTCATTCTGGAAAGATGGACTTACAGAAATGTTTCAGTAAATTTCCTATAAAAAATTTTAACCGCTCGAGCATGTAGTAGGTATCGAAACCATGACATAATTAGCTCCAGAATATCTGTGATGTCTGGACTTACACACACCAGTATCGCGCAATAGTCAGTTAATTAACTAATGTGTTCAGTGGATCAGTGGGACTTGCAGTATACACTAGTTGCTCTTACACATGTTAACAACGAGCTCTGTTACACTTCTTTCATCGAGTTCGTCTGAATAAACTCTAGGGGCTATTCCACTTAAAAAAGATAGTCGATGTTACTACAATTAATAGTTCAAAATGGTCACATTTAAGTTTTGTGTCTTAACTAACAACTGGCAGCAAAATATTGGGTATTTTTCTGTATGCACGTTTCATACCGCAGTGGTAAATATTACAAGGCATATTCCAGTCACTCGCTCTTCTGGTCTAGCCTTATAAATTTAGTTGTACTCGAAATCCAATTGTGTCGTCATCTTGGATCTTAAGAGTAAAAAAGGAGATCTGAGAGCCCCAAGTGATCAGTCTTCTGTGATAGTGGAAAGTGGCAACAGCACTTCCTCTAATGTCCTAAATATTCGTCAGCTAACAGTAGGTTGAAGAGACCAGCTGATGGGCACTTTGATACGGGGTTATTACTGGAAAATCCGGACAATTTTGCTACTACAGTTGCCAATATAAATTACACTGAAAATGGTATGTTCCTCAGCTCGAAGAATTTAAATGTGCATACACTCTTTACAGAACTGTTTTTCGATAAAATCTTGATAGTTAATATCTGTGAGCAAGTGGACTGTCAAGATTAATTACAAAAGGGAAGGTCCGTAATATTAAAGAAGGAGATGTGTGGATCGTTTACTATTATCTAAGTTGTAAATTCTCCAAGTTCGTTGCTGCAAGACGTAGTGTGACGGCGACGCTGCCACTTCTCCTCCACGGGAATGACAACGTAACAGCAAGAGAAGTATAGGGAAAAATCGGTAAGGAAGCACTGTAAACCATTTCGAAGTAATAACACAATACTGTGGCTACACCATACAAAACGGAATTAGCCAACGTCAAAATAGATGTTCTAATGGAAGAGATACTGGAATATTGCTGAAGCTTCGCATACAGATAATTATTACCTTTTGGACTGGGAAATATTGCAAGATGTTGACGGTATTTTTTAACAAAATGAAATGTGCTGCTACATAATATCAAAACACGACTTCTTAATGGAAGGAGCCTGACAGGATAACATCAATGTGATTGTTCATAATGATAAGGCAGTTGGGATTAACTATTTACAGTGGATGAGTTCCAATTGTAGAGCAACGATATACAACAAATTTATATGTCAAATCACAAGTCCGAGAGTGAACAAAGTTATCAGCAAACACTTTATATAATTCTTAAACTACGTGGACATGCAACTGTGAGAGACTTTTGCATCTTCCTTGGCTAAAGAACATGGCATTACGAGGTAGGAGGCTACAGTATACAACTAAAGAATGCACCATGTGTTTCACTCTTTGCAAACATTAAAAAACCAATAAACAGTATTTACAATGCGCTTCTCTGTACTCCATGTCAATCGCTTCCATGAGGTATCGATTAACGAATAACTTACAGAATAACTGCTGTGTGGTGTTAAGGTTCTGCAGTTTGTCTACTGGGGTAATACGAATACATACGAAGTGAATGGCGTACAAGTAATTCTTCCAGACATTCAAGACTGAGAAAAGCATATAAGCTATGTTCTTTCTGCATGTACTTTTAATTATCTACCCGTAAACAAGACATTTTTTTACAATGACTCCAACAAAGACAATATAAGTGTTAAACAGCAGTGTTATATTAAAGCAGGAGAAATATATTTTTCTCAGTCAGGGAGATTATTCTCCACAATACCATCAAATATAGATATTGGTGAATTAAGTTTTGTTCCCACAAATAATTTAATTCCATGAGTTCTAAGAAAAAGAATCATTCCTCTTCAAGGAAATTGACTCTTTAAGTACAGTTAATGTGCTATGTGTATGTAAAAGAAAACTAGAAATAGAAGAGATCCAAGTCAAGAAACGAAAACTGGACTAAATGCGACGTCCATAAAGAAAGAGTATAAACTGCAAAGCAAAAAGGAGCTATTGCTTTAAAAATGATAGTCTACGTGTATGTCTTTTGGATGGGAGAAGTGGACAGTCGGGTGAACGAAATAAATGTAAGTAGGCTGTTTAGGTTTTTTTATTGGTAACGCCGCCGCCACGTAGCGCTCTGTATGAAAATCACTGGCTGTGCCATGTGCAGTCTGTGGCTGGTATGCATTGTTGTCTGCCATTGTAGTGTTGGGCAGCGACAGCTGGATGCTAACAGCGCGTAGCGTTACGCAGTTGGAGGTGAGCCGCCAGCAGTGGTGGACGTGGGGAGTGAGATGGCGGAGTTTTGAAATTTGTAAGAATTGATGTCATGAACTGATATATATATATATATATATATATATATATATATATATATATATATATATATTATTAAGGTAAATACATTGTTTGTTCTCTATTAAAATCTTTCATTTGCTAACTGTGCCTATCAGTAGTTAGTGCCTTCTGTAGTTTGAATCTTTTATTTAGCTGGCAGTAGTGGTGCTCGCTGTATTGCAGTGGTTCGAGTAACGAAGATTTTTTGTGAGGTAAGTGATTTGTGAAAGGTATCGGTTAATGTTAGTCAGGGCCATTCTTTTGTCAGATTGCGTCGCGCTAAAAATATTGTGTGTCAATTTAAGCACAGTCGTGTATAATTTTTCTAAGGGGACGTTTCATAATGGGGTGACTCCTCTTAAAAATGTCTTTCAGTTTCCCACGATGGATGGAAGAGATATATGTGTTCGCCTACCCCAAATCTCTAGATGTATGATCGTTCTATGTTTGTGATATTGTTAAGCAGTTATACCTCAGCTCTTTTTTCGAACTGCAGATCACTGTCCATGGTACAGATTTTTTAGCAGTTGTTCCTCCAGCCTATAGGTTAGCTCTCGTAATACAACAGTGCGATTACAAGTCTCTGATTGCTATGAAAGTGTTGGTATTATATAATTTACATGCAGGAAAGAATTTTGTTATTTTCGGAATTGCCACATGATTCAGTTTCACCCATATCATAAAAATAAAGCCTCACTGCTGGAAGTTACACAGATAATTAAGGCACTAAATACAGAATGACTGCAGGCCTTTGTTATCTGTACATGTGTGGCAGTCTTGCACTAGATTAAATGTAAGTCTCTTCATCGAATGCCTAAGCAATGCTTTCTGTTGACAGATCTCATGTTAATGGCTGGATCATGTATGGGAATTACATTGACAGTGCTGTCCTTGTGTCATAGATGACTACTCCTTCGACTGAACATATCCTATCTTGCAACAACATGAAAGCAGAAGAAGAATTGTGATATTCTGCACACTGCTACAAGAATCCATTTGAATACTCCATTTAACCACGGAAGTCCATGGACTATGACTTAATTTTCTCATAGGTACCTATGCATCGATGCGAAAGTACTGTGATGTGGTTACCATCGTTGTGGAAGCAGCTACACAGTTTGCATTTGGAAACCTATCGATACGGCTGTGTATCATATTAATGTACAACATTGAATGCAGTGCATTTCCCTATTCAGTAATACAGGTATGTGCTGTGACGCCCGGCATTCGAATGGCTGTTATTCGTAGCAATAGTTTTAAATATTGCAGTTTGCTTTGATGAAGTTTTTAAATGACAAAATCCGTCTTGTACTTGGTTCGTCTATGATGTGTAAACATAATGCTACGATATACGAAATGTAGTTAACACACCTGTTAATAAAATAAGTTTTTTCGACGCTGGAGATAATATTAAAAGATATGTTAATTCGGCGGGGGAATCCAACTTACCATCTCTATCGGTGGAAGAACCTGTGTAGGAGACGAAACACTTTGAGTCGTAACTTGGTATCATGCTAACATATACGTCAGTCAATCTTTCTTATTTATGTCCGGTAGTAGAGCAGTAGCTGTGGCAGGAGCTAGGTTGTAGAACAATTCTTTTCAACTGGCGCACAGCATTGAAGCTATATGAAGAGAGTTACTGACAAACGCATCTGCAGGAATCGGATTTCACCGAAATTTGTGTTGGACTGCGGTCACTTGGAAGAAGTGCACACATTATAGATTCTCTGGCTGGAGGAAAGCACACATTTTCTGCTGCTGTTACCTACGTTGGCCACGGCAAGTTAGTTTGACAGCCCCTGTCGTTACAAATCCAGCAGCTATCAAAACTAGAGTGGCCAGAATACTCTCTAGTTCTACTTTAATAGCAGCCTCAGTATCCTTACACACACACCCAACAGTTATCGACTAGTCTGGCTAGGTTACTTCCTACCCTCCTTTAAGTCACATGCTTCCCTTAGCTAGAGTAACGCAAATTATTAGTGGAGTATTTCTTTTTACAACTACATTCTCAAAATTCATATGGTGTTTGTCTTGCATTAGGGGTGTTGTGAGAAGGTACATCACATTGACTCTTTGGTAAGTAGTAAAAGTTTATTTTTTCTCAAATATGTCTTCTGGAGCGCATTAAAGTTCATTAATTGTGGACGCAGTGTAGCCGATGTCTCTAATCATGTTACAGGTAGCCATGTTGCAGAATATGCAAAGATGTCATTAATTTGTAAAAGAACCCAATCCCTTCACTACAGAGTATATTAATTCAACTGCTCAAAAGAAGTCTTGGAACTAATTAATCTCGAAGTCAGACAGCTAATTATTCAGACCTGCATTTTTTCGTTTATTCTACCAATTTTACAGCCAATTTTACGTCCAATTTGCCGATTTTATGGTTGTATTTAAGTCTGTCCCTCCAAATCAAAGAATTTTTATGATTACATGGCATTTCAGTTCGTTCATTTCGATGAAAGACATATGAGAAGACTTCTGTCAAGAGGTGTATAAGCATAAATTTCCATAGATAAGACTGACACTTTTTAATTGCACTACAGTCCTTAAAAATATGCAGCTTATACATGGTGTATCTTCAGATCACAATGTTACACCACACACATTAATGGTGGGACCAAATCATATTGCAGGTGCAGTGCTACATATATTAATAGTTGCGTATCTTTTAGACTACACATCTGTTTGTGTCATATCCTAATTTAAGTAACACACACAAATTAATTGCAACAACAACAAAATAGGGATTTTATGCCAATTTACCTTGCGAAGTTATTATTCTTGGAATATATTGAACCATCAGAACTTCATTTTGGGAGCGTTTGTCATAAATTGATTGTGCTGTGTGTGTAGCTAGCAGTTAAACATAAGCAATACGACTCTGCCAGCCCGTTTTGCTAGTGTACAGTCTCCTTGTACTTAGAATTTGTGAGATCCTGATCCTCTAAAGTTATTATGACATCACCACAAGTTCAACATAAACGGCAGTGAAGCTGTTTCCACCTAGCGAAGCAAAACTCGTGGTAGCATCACTCCTTTCAGTTTGTGGTTGTTCATGAAATGATGCAGCAAATTATTCATTTTCTTTACTGTAGACAATATTATTCAGCGTGTACACATATTTAATAACTGTTTTAGAGAAATCGAGATTGTCATGAAATGTATGAAGAAAGATTTGGAGAGCAGCACTCAGAAGTTTTTTGATTATTATCAGTCGCATCCAGATATGTATCATAACATTTTATATGAAATACAATATCATATTTCACAGTCATTTTTAAAACTGCAAATGTCTCAGTAGCAGGGAGTATGGGTTGCGAGCGCAATTGTGATATCAAATTAATAAGCAAATTAATTAAATTGGTCAATAATACACCACTGCTCCAGCCCTCTCCCACCCACCACCGCCCGCAACCACCCCCGCCGCCACCCCTGGATGATGTCACGTGTTTTTCTCAGCTTGCACGTGTGCCCCAGCCCCTACCCCTCCCCCTCTCCCCACAACAATCGCCCTCCTGCAACCTACCCCACTGGTGGAAATTTTTAACTTTGGCGGGAATTCAGAATTTTGGTGATAATTTCGAATTTTGGCAGGAATTCTTTGTCTCAGGGGTATGATGACATCCCACCTGACCCCACAACCGTGAATTGACAGTAAATTGAAAATCGAACCCTGGTGCTCCTGGACAGAAAGACCAATTGCACATCCCCCAAACACAATTACACCACCAGAGGCGCTTGAATTGATGGGAAATTAAAAATAGCTGTGCCCTTTCCGGGACTCGAAACCTAATTCAACTGGATGGAAAGCCCAAGTGCTCCCTGCCCAACACATGGAAACTGTCCAGGTAGGGGACAGGAAGGTTAGGTTAGTGTACTTTATTTAGTTTCGTCGGGAAACTGACGTAAAAAAGATCGACTCTAATTGCGTAATTAATCATACAAATCAGGTCTAATTACACAACTATACCTGTAGCGCTACACAAGGATGTCATAAAAGCTCAATACAACTCAAAAACTGACGATGCCACACAACTGGTCTTATCCTGCTGGGAAAAATTTTCACAATACCACTCAAAAACAGAAACACTCAAGCTCTACCCTATACCTACAAGCTGGTGGGGTAAAGGCAGGGGTGTGAGGTACTATCTTTATTCTTTTTGACAGGAAAAATGTTCAACTGACGAGATGCTGGTGCTGGACAGAGAGGAGTTTAAAAAGTGCATTACCTGTGAGCACACAGTGTCTATCGTTGTTTGACGTCAGAGTTTGCTACAGATACCTACTCAAAAACAGCTGAGGCAATGCCAGTACACAATACCAGAAATGATGAAAAAATTCGTCACAGTATTAATTACACTTCGAAATTGTTGGTCAAAAACCTCATAATGAACGAGTCATTATGCATCACATGTTCTGGGGAAAATAGTCGTTCCTAAAAGACTGCAAAGGGGGCGGTAGTTGAACTTGTGTTATCCTCCACGTACAATCACAAACTGTCGAAAATCGTGGCCCTCTTCCTCCCTCCCGCCCTCCCTCCCTCGTCCACAAATGAGAGGGGGCACAAGCTTCTTGAAACAGCCAGATGTTCCGGCAAGTGTCTCGCACTCCCGCTATCACCCCTCTAAGGACACTGGCCGTCACCTTGGGGCGAGCCGGCCGGGTGGCCTAGCGGTTCTAGGCGCTATAGTCTGGAACCGCATGACCGCTACGGTCGCAGGTTCGAATCCTGCCTCGGGCATGGATGTGTGTGATGTCCTTAGATTAGTTAGGTTTAAGTAGTTCTAAGTTCTAGGGGACTGATGACCTTAGAAGTTAAGTCCCATAGTGCTCAGAGCCATTTGAACCTTGAGGCGACGCTCTTACGCCAGCACAATAGCATGTAAAGTCAACAAAGCAATAGTAGATAAAAAGACGGCTGCCTCAAGTGCAACTTGCTTGTCTGAAGTATAGTGACAGAGCCCCCACACCCTGCCCCTGGACAAGAGAGCGGCTGTGTCCTGTGACTACCACAGCAGACACGCCCACCCTTTCCGCTTGCCCGCAGCAGCCCACCATTCGGTGATGGAGTATTTGACGTCAATGCATCTATAATCAAACATCTATTAAAGAAAAGTAAAACGCAATTGCGACGATGACAAATGTCCTCTTTCCACGAAAATACGCAGAGTCCATTTACTTTTAGTTTTGTGATCAAAATCGGTATAGCTTTCACAGTTAACTGCATGATACAATCCGCATCTGCTTATTTTGCGACATCCAGCGAAGTGTACTGCCGCCAATTACAGATATCGGCGGCGACATGCCCACCCTGCGTAAAATCAGGAAAAAAAACTTCGACTATTTTGCTACGAAAACTACCTATCATCGCAGATGTCCTCGTTATTTCGAAATTGTCATCAGAGTAAAGAAAAAGCGATAATTTAAACTCTAAAAACCTACATTAAACAATTTCTTCCAGCTTCTTAAAAAAATTACACGACTTGAGAGCGTCTCTTGTGTTCAGTGTCTCTAAATAAACTGTCATGCACGTGACATAACATTAGAGAATACAATCTGTCATACCGCTGGCTCACATGTCGGAACAAACACAATCATTTTACATTCGACAACAACAAGCTATAATTCAAGAGAACGTAGCTGTTTTATACATTATGACGGGTATACTTTTACCAATACGATGCTATATCTTGCTAGCGTTTACAAAACAAATTGTGAAAGACTGTGTCCCCCTGTGCAAGTGGGAAATTGAAATTTCGTTAAAAGATATCGCCGCAGAAACACGTCATTTATATCACGTCATTTATATCAGTTTGATGGGATAATTAAATTGATCATGAGAATCACTTTGCATGGAGAGTAACTTTCATTTTTTTCAGCTGTCGGATTACACACGCCAAGAAGGAAAACTGGGAATCCGTGGAGGGAACGCAATGTTCTTTTCGAGGGACACTATTGAGAAATGACATCTGCAGCTGACCACAGAGGGATTCTACAACGCACCACATACATTTTGCCTAAGGACTGCGCTATTAAAAATACGATTATAACGCCTATGCTACTATCACCCTGCATTAAAAGCGGTCTTTAGTCTACAGGCACACACGGGTCGCTGATAGTGTTACGCTTTCAGGCAGAAATGCTGTCCGCAATTTCGAATCAAGTTTCTCCATTCAACCACATAATTACATTGGATCCTGTAGAAATGTCTTGTAATGATTGCAGCCTCTGGTGAATCACATTTGTGCCACGAGTCACCTTTTTTCGAACCTATCTGCTAAGGATCACATACATCAAAAACTCCAGCGGGTTTTTAGACAGTTTTTTCTGCATCTTGTAACTGCTCCTAAGTCTCTGCTCTGCCCTCCCTCGAGCTTAGTCTATGTGATCGTCCCAATCTAAGTCTGACCTATACGGAAGTCAGAGGGCGCTATATCTAAGAAGATCTGCATTCTGTGGGGACACAGGACGAGCTGATTTAATGCGACAGGAGCGCGCTTTGAGCACTCGGTGGAAATGGTAACATGGTGTCATGGCTCCACCAACCGCGTACAGGGTGTAAGGCCAGCACCAAACGCAAGGTAGTAGAAGAGATAGTACGAGCAGTTTTGGTGGCGCTGCCACAACACAGGCACGTAGACATAAAACACAAAGAATATTTCTCATTGACAAAAATGTGAAAGACATCGCAACATATGGAAACTGGAAGAGTTTGCGGTAATGTAGATCACTTCCATGAGCTATTCGAAGGTGATTACCTGTATAGTCAATCTCATCTTCCCATCAACAGGATAGCAGATGTCTCGGTGCTCCATTTTAAAAAGCATTGTTCCTTCATTTTGCACTTATGTACATGATTACTGTTCCAGTGTTGACCATCGCCGGGAAGTGCTGTTCACAAAACGCGTGACGTAGCACAAATAAAAAGAGGTACTGTTATCTTATTGGTGAAAAAAAAATCAAAACAAAAACATGTGTAGGGCAATGCAGCATATGGAAATAGGACGAGTCAGTAGCAATGAAGAACACTTCCAAACAACTGTGATGCTTATTATTACAGTAGGCCTACATCGACAGTGTCTTTACCATACCAACAGTCCACTGGTACACTGTTTATTACCACATAATGATTGACTGACATCGCTTGTTTGAGACGGAGATAGAATCGTGGTGGAGGAGGTAGCACCTTCCGTGTTTGGCTAACACCAAAACAGTGATCGTATGCATGGCAGCAATATGAGGAATCTAACAAATGGAACACAGCTCCATCAGCTAACCAGTCAGGTGATAGAGGTCATCAACACCTTCGGACAGCAGTTTGGAAACGCTCCACAATGCCTCAAAACTCTTCAAGTTTCCTTATGTTATTACTGTCTTTTATTTCAGTCACCCAGTGTGTGGGTATGTTGCGGGTTTAGCAGCACCGACATGATTTACAGCGTGCGATGTTTAGTTTTCTGGGGGACCCAATCGACCAAAACGAGTTATTGTCAGATAAGAATCTGATACAGATGTCGAAGTCGGCCGTCCAGTGTGGCCGAGCGGTTCTAGGCGCTCCAGTCTGGAACCGCGCGACCGCTACCGTCGCAGATTCGAATCCTGCCTCGGGCATGGATGTGTGTGATGTCCTTAGGTTAGTTAGGTTTAAGTAGTTCTAAGTCTAGGGGACTGATGACCTCAGATGTTAAGTCCCATAGAGCTCAGAGCCATTTGAACCATTATGTCGAAGTCGTGAAGGAAAAAAAAGAACAAAAATGTATGTCAGTGCACAAAGAGCGTTACAGCAGAAAAAACGGTGTATCAAACAACGAAACAGGGACCCTCTCCTGTGACTGATAAACTGTAGGACTAGGTTCTCGTACAGTACAGGCAATGAATCTTTACACCAGTCTGTGCAAACGACGTCAATAAATGGCCACGTGCTCCGATGGATAAATACCTGCATATTTGATAGGATCACCACATATGCTCGATGCCGTAGGCGGTACTCGTTTTCGATATCAACTGTGGTATGTATTACAGCACATCGCCCCATATCAATGGTATCTTTCCCATTCCGACGGTCCCCTGAGTACTCTATTGATTGACAACAATGATTGACTGACACAATATGATTGTTTGGCAGCGTTCCTCATTGCTACAGACTCATCCACTTTCATATGCTGCCTTCCCCTACACATATTTCTATTTTTTTCACCAATAAGATAACAGTATCTCTTTTTATTTGTGCTACCTCACGCTTTTTTTGTGAACAGCACATTTTCAATGCCGGAGCAGTAATCATGTACATCGCTACAAATCGAAGGAACAATGGTTTACGAAATGGAGCACCGAGGTGTCCACTATCCTGTTGATGGGCAGATGAGATTAACCGTAAAGGTAATCAGCTTTGAATAGCTGTTGGAAGCGCTCTACAATACCGCAAAATCTTCCAGTTTCCATATGGTGCCCTGTCTTCCACAATTTTATCAACGAGAAAAATTGCCTCTGTGTTTAATTTCAACCTGCTTGTGTTGTGGTAGCTGTAGAGTTTATGCCATGTGATGTTCAGTTTTCTGTGAGAGCCAGAGGATCGAAATGTGTTAATGCCAGTTGAGATGGAGCTGACACGGATTTTATGTCATGGATAAAAAAGCACGGCCATGGTGGCCGAGTGGTTCTAGGCGCTTCAGTCCGGAGCCGCGCTGCTGCTACGATCGCAGGTTCGAATCCTGCCTCGGGCATGGATGTGTGTGATGCCATTAGCTTATTTAGGTTTAAGTAGTTCTAAGTCTAGGGGACTGATGACCTCAGATGTTAAGTCCCATAGTGCTCAGAGCCATTTGAACCGTTTTTTGATAAAAAAGCGAAGTGTATGGTGGTGTACACTGATTCGGTGTGTTACAACAACAAAAAATGTATTAAACTGCTAATGGAGGAGAATTACTACCGGAACCCTCCCGTTTGATTGACAGTCTGTTGGATATGGTCATCCTACAGTACAAGTGATGAAACTTTAAACCAGTCTGTGGAAGCGACTTCGATCACGCACCATCTGCGCCAATGAACCAATACCTATATATTTAATAGGTATTTCACATATGTTTGGGTGACAGACATGAATGCAATCTGAGAGATGCAGATCTCCATCAGACTGCAGTAACTGTATGTATTTTGGACATGTGTCGCAATGCAGTAGCAAAATGTTTGTCCTTCCTCCATGTCATGTATGATGTGCAGTTTCCCTAACTTTCTCAACAAGAAACACCACCGTAACTGCTCGTACTAGCTCTTCTACTACCTCATGTTGCATGGGGAAGCTTCGTTTGGTGCTGGCCTTACAGACTGTACACGGTTGGTGGAGCTATGACACCATGTTCCTATTTCCACTGAGTGGTCAAACCGCGCTCCTGTTGCATTAACTCAGCACCTCCTGTGTCCCCACAGAATGCAGATCTTCTTAGATATAGCTCTCTCCGACTTCCATATAGGTTAGACTTAAATTGGGACGATCACATGGACTAAGTTGCAGGGAAGGCAGAGCAGAGACTTAGGAGCAGTTACAAGATGCAGAGAAACTGTCTAAAATCCCGCTGGAGTTCTGGATGTATGTGATCCTTAGCAGATAGGTTCGAAAAAAGGTGACTCGTATCGAGATACGAGAGTGGCACAAATGTGATTCACCAGAGGCTGTAATCATTACAAGACATTTCTACAGGATCCAATGCAAATATGTGGTTGAACGGATAAACTTGATTACAAATTGCGGACAGCATTTCTGCCTGACAGCGTAACATTATCAGCGACCCATGTGTGCTTGAAGACTCAAGACCGATTTTTATGCAGGGTGATGCTAGCATAGGCATTATGATCCTGTTTTTAATAGTGTGGTCCTTAGACGAAATGCATGTAGTGGGATGTAGAATCCATCTGTGGTCAGCTTCAGATGTCATTTCTCAATGCCGTTCCACGAAAAGAACGTCGAGTTCCTTCCATGGATTCCCAGTTGCCTACTTGGCGAGTGTTATCGGACTGCTGAAAAAAATTACTCGCCAAGCAACGTGACTCTCATGATCAATTTAATTAATTAGCTTATCAAATTGATAACAATGACGTGCCACCTGGAGGGTGGAAGAGATGGCTAGTGCGCCACAGAATTATTCTTGACAAGCATTTTTTTTTATTGCGGCTATAGTTTTTAACTATATTTCAATCTCCCACCTACACAGGGCGAGACAGGCCCTCACGATTTGTTTTGTAAACACTAGCAAGATACAGAATCGTATTGGTAAAAGGGGACCTGTCATAATGTACAAAACAGCTACGTTCTCTTGAATTATAGCTTGTTGTTGTCGAACGTGTTTCTTCCGACATTTGAGCCAACAGCGTGAAAGATCGTATTCTCTAATGTTATGACAAATTATTTAGAGACACTGAACGCAAGAGACGCTCTCAGCTCGTATAATTTCTTCAACAAGCTGGAAAAATTATTTAATATAGATTGTATCATGCAGTTGACTGTAAAACCTATACCGATCTTGATCATAAAACTAAAAGTAAATGGACTGCGCCTATTTGCGTGGAGAGAAGACATTTATCATCGTCGCAAACGTGTTTTGCTTTTTTATAAAAATGCTTGATTATAGGTGCGTTGTCGTCAAATACAACTGTTCTCCATCAGCGAACGGTAGGCTACTGTGGGCGAGGGGGAGGGGGGCGGTGCGTGTCTGCTGTGGTGGTTGCGGAACACAGCTGCTCAGTGTCCAGGGCGCGGCATGTGGCGGCTGTGTCGCTATATTTTAGTACTATACATGCTATTGTGCTGGCATAGATGTCAGAAAATCCCTAGAACAAAGAAACTCCCACCAAAATTCGAAATTACCACCAAAATTCTAACTTTGCGGAGGGGTAGGGGTGATGGAGTGGAGGGGGAGGGCCTGGGCCACAAATGCATCTGGGGGCGGGGGTGGGCGTGTTCATGAGTGTGGATGGGCGGGGCGTTGGTGTTGCTCTGGGACCCCATGCCGACTGGCAGATAATTACATGGCATTTAAACACTCGCTCAATGCCACTGGAGGAGGTAAGTGCAGGGTGGATGGGGAGGGAGCAGGAAATTCCGGGAAAGAGATTGCAATTCCACGACTTTAGATGCTGATATTAGCGATTTTAGCCAGAACGCCCTGTGATACCCAACTTGTGTCTGTAGGCAGGAGAAATTCTATCATCTTCGCGGAGATTTGTAGAGCAGCAGCCAGAAATTCTTTGATTATTACCAGATGCGTCCAGAGATGTTTCACAACATTTTGTACGAAACAGTGGTTAACATTGTGAAAGTATCTAATTTCAGACGGACAATAATGCCATTGCATGTTCTTAAAACATACCTAATGAATCCATTTCCTGTACGACATCTTGGGCCATCAAAAAATAGTACTTAATAAGTGACTTTAATAGAAACAATAAGTTACTGAGTGTAGTTCTGTGTTATGACCAGCAAGAATCGAATGTTTCAAACATGTCAAACATTTCAAGCTCGATTTCACTAGTACAGTTATTAAATACGCGTAAATGTTGAATAATACTGTCATCGATTAATATACAGCATCAGTACAAGAACAACCACAAACTGGAAGAAGTTGAAACTACGATAAGATTTGCTTCGGTAGGTGAATCAAAAACATCACTACTGTTTACGTGATCAGAGACAAATTTGTAGAATATTTCAGTGAAAATGTACCGAATACTTCAGTATGTGTGTGTTATGTATCTCACTATTCAATTAACTACCCGGAAGCCTTTCAGTACTATTAAAATGATGTTGTTGTTGTCTTCAGTCCTGAGACTGGTTTGATGCAGCTCTCCATGCTACTCTATCCTGTGCAAGCTGCTTCATCTCCCAGTACCTACTGCAACCTACATCCTTCTGAATCTGCTTAGTGTACTCATCTCTCGGTCTCCCTCTACGATTTTTACCCTCCACGCTGCCCTCCAATGCTAAATTTGTGATCCCTTGATGCCTCAAAACATGTCCTACCAACCGATCCCTTCTTCTAGTCAAGTTGTGCCACAAACTTCTCTTCTCCCCAATCCTATTCAATACCTCCTCATTAGTTACGTGATCTATCCACCTTATCTTCAGTATTCTTCTGTAGCACCACATTTCGAAAGATTCTATTCTCTTCTTGTCCAAACTAGTTATCGTCCATGTTTCACTTCCATACATGGCTACACTCCAAACAAATACTTTCACAAACGACTTCCTGATACATAAATCTATATTCGATGTTAACAAATTTCTCTTCTTCAGAAACGCTTTCCTTGCCATTGCCAGTCTACATTTTATATCCTCTCTACATCGACCATCATCAGTTATTTTACTTCCTAAATAGCAAAACTCCTTTACTACTTCAAGTGTCTCATTTCCTAATCTAATTCCCTCAGCATCACCCGATTTAATTTGACTACATTCCATTATCCTCGTTTTGCTTTTGTTAATGTTCATCTTATATCCTCCTTTCAAGACACTGTCCATTCCGTTCAACTGCTCTTCCAAGTCCTTTGCCGTCTCTGACAGAATTACAATGTCATCGGCGAACCTCAAAGTTTTTACTTCGTCTCCATGAATTTTAATACCTACTCCAAATTTTTCTTTTGTTTCCTTTACTGCTTGCTCAATATACAGATTGAATAACATCGAGGAGAGACTACAACCCTGTCTCACTCCTTTCCCAACCACTGCTTCCCTTTCATGCCCCTCGACTCTTATGACTGCCATCTGGTTTCTGTACAAATTGTAAATAGCTTTTCGCTCCCTGTATTTTACCCCTGCCACCTTTAGAATTTGAAAAAGAGTATTCCAGTCAACATTGTCAAAAGCTTTCTCTAAGTCTACAAATGCTAGAAACGTAGGTTTGCCTTTTCTTAATCTTTCTTCTAAGATAAGTCGTAAGGTCAGTATTGCCTCACGTGTTCCAACATTTCGACGGAATCCAAACTGATCCTCCCCGAGGTCTGCGTCTACCAGTTTTTCCATTCGTCTGTAAAGAATTCGCGTTAGTATTTTGCAGCCGTGGCTTATTAAACTGATAGTTCGGTAATTTTCACATCTGTCAGCACCTGCTTTCTTTGGGATTGGAATTATTATATTCTTCTTGAAGTCTGAGGGTATTTCGCCTGTCTCATACATCTTGCTCACCAGCTGGTAGAATTTTGTCATGACTGGCTCTCCCAAGGCCGTCAGTAGTTCTAATGGAATGTTGTCTACTCCAGGGGGCCTTGTTTCGACTCAGGTCTTTCAGTGCTCTGTCAAACTCTTCACGCAGTATCGTATCTCCCATTTCGTCTTCATCTACATCCTCTTCTATTTCCATAATATTGTCCTCAAGTACATCGCCCTTGTATAAACCTTCTATATACTCCTTCCACCTTTCTGCCTTCCCTTCTTTGCTTAGAACTGGGCTGCCATCTGAGCTCTTGATATTCATACACGTGGTTCTCTTCTCTCCAAAGGTCTCTTTAATTTTCCTGTAGGCAGTATCTATCTTACCCCTAGTGAGATAAGCTTCTACATCCTTACATTTGTCCTCTAGCCATCCTTGTTTAGCCATTTTGCACTTCCTGTCGATCTCATTTTTGAGACGTTTGTATTCCTTTTTGCGTGCTTCATTTACTACATTTTTATATTTTCTCCTTTCATCAATTAAATTCAATATTTCTTCTGTTACCCAAGGATTTCTAGCAGCCCTCGTCTTTGTACCTACTTTATCCTCTGCTGCCTTCACTACTACATCCCTCAGAGCTACCCATTCTTCTTCTACTGTATTTCTTTCCCCTATTCCTGTCAATTGTTCCCTTATGCTCTCCCTGAAACTCTGTACAATCTCTGGTTCTTTCAGTTTATCCAGGTCCCATCTCCTTAATTTCCCACATTTTTGCAGTTTCTTCAGTTTTAATCTACAGGTCATAACCAATAGATTGTGGTCAGAGTCCACATCTGCCCCTGGAAATGTCTTACAACTTAAAACCTGGTTCCTAAATCTCTGTCTTACCATTATATAATCTATCTGATACCTTTTTGTATCTCCAGGGTTCTTCCACGTATACAACCTTCTTTCATGATTCTTAAACCAAGTGTTAGCTATGATTAAGTTGTGCTCTGTGCAAAATTCTACTAGGCGGCTTCCTCTTTCATTTCTTAGCCCCAATCCATATTCACCTACTATGTTTCCTTCTCTCCCTTTTCCTACACTCGAATTCCAGTCACCCATTACTATTAAATTTTCTTCTCCCTTCACTACCTGAATAATTTCTTTTATTTCATCGTACATTTCTTCAATTTCTTCATCATCTACAGAGCTAGTTGGCATATAAACTTGTACTACTGTAGTAGGTGTGGGCTTCGTATCTATCTTGGCCACAATAATGCGTTCACTATGCTGTTTGTAGTAGCTTACCCGCATTCCTATTTTCCTATTCATTATTAAACCTACTCCTGCATTACCCCTATTTGATTTTGTGTTTATAACCCTGTAGTCACCTGACCAGAAGTCTTGTTCCTCCTGCCACCGAACTTCACTAATTCCCACTATATCTAACTTTAACCTATCCATTTCCCTTTTTAAATTTTCTAACCTACCTGCCCGATTAAGGGATCTGACATTCCACGCTCCGATCCGTAGAACGCCAGTTTTCTTTCTCCTGATAACGACATCCTCCTGAGTAGTCCCCGCCCGGAGATCCGAATGGGGGACTATTTTACCTCCGGAATATTTTACCCAAGAGGATGCCATCATCATTTAATCATACAGTAAAGCTGCATGTCCTCGGGAAAAATTACGGCTGTAGTTTCCCCTTGCTTTCAGCCGTTCGCAGTATCAGCACAGCAAGGCCGTTTTGGTTAATGTTGCAAGGCCAGATCAGTCAATCATCCAGACTGTTGCCCCTGCAACTACTGAAAAGGCTGCTGCCCCTCTTCAGGAACCACAAGTTTGTCTGGCCTCTCAACAGATACCCCTCCGTTGTGGTTGCACCTACGGTACGGCCATCTGTATCGCTGAGGCACGCAAGCCTCCCCACCAACGGCAAGGTCCATGGTTCATGGGGGGAGGATTAAAATGATATGTGCACAATACAGAACTGACTACATACTTACCCTTGCTGCCACCCAATTCCTCAGCAACTAGCACCCACAGTTTTCGTTGTATATTACAAGAACGACAGTTTCTGCCTTTCAAGTTCCACAAGCGTAGTTTTGTGTAAGCAACACTCTTCAATTATTTACAATCTACAGACATGACGATTATGGGTGTAACAGCGTGCGTACTAGCGACGAATGGCTACAAGCAACGAATCCTGGTCCCAGCAAATCGGTCGTCTGTAGTCGAATGGAATAGTCGCTTGTAATGGACGATATTCCACGACACTGATCTATGACACTGTTCCTATGGGTATCGATCGCTTGACTGCGCTCATAAACGCTTGTTCTCACATACTCGCATAGTCGCTTCCGGTGAGTGGTCAGCATTATCATACGTGCACAGAGTTGGAGGTTGGATGAAGGTATGAGCACAAGGGCAATGGACAGGGGGAGGATACGAGAACAATGTTAAGTGCTTGCAAATCAGATTAGCAAACAGGTTATTCTAAAAGAACATTTATTATTAAACATGAGACGGCCGGCCGGAGTGGCCGAGCGGTTCTAGGCGCTACAGTCTAGAACCGAGCGACCGCTACGGTCGCAGGTTCGAATCCTGCCTCGGGCATGGATGTGAGTGATGTCCTTAGGTTAGTTAGGTTTAATTAGTTCTAAGTTCTAGGCGACTGCTGACCTCAGAAGTTGAGTCGCATAGCCCTCAGAGCCAAACATGAGACGCACGTCGTCACAACGAGGAACACACCATAACAAGAAAAACTGCGTGTAGAACATGTCTTCAACAGAATTCTGAAGATGTACTGGTACAAATCATAAACCTAGAAAACTCCAGCTTGCCAACATTGTGTTCAAGATCCCAGGTCACTAGCTCCACTACCAAGAAAATCTTACAAGAACTATACCGACTGAAGTTAAAATCTTCTGGGTCATTAGGCCGCGTCATGTTTCTTCTAAAATCATCGACGTTTCAACCCCTCTGCTGGGATCTTCCTCAGGACCTTCTGGTGTCCACTACTGCTAGAATACTGTCAGAGACGAGTGTCTCGTCCTCTTATAAAGGGGAAGTTTTCACGCGTTCATGTTGGAGAAGTGACAGTATTGGTTAAAATTCGTATGGCTACCGTTGGTGGGCCATAGTCATTGGCTAATATTCCCGCTGTGATGCAGAAGAAGGGGCGTTGGTAGCTCATCTCCTGTGGATACCACTGGCGGCCCATCGCCATTGGATAGAAAGGCACTATTCCACACTTACGCTGGAGAAGGGTTATTGGTTGAAATGCTTGCTACCACTATTGGTTCGTCGTCATCAGAGCTAGATTCGAAACGGGCAAAGCTACAGAGGGGGAATGTTTACCCAAAATATTATTGTCCGCCGAGGTGACTTGCAGCGTGTTGTTTATGTCGCTCACACACCGCGGCTGCGTATTTACTTCCTTGATGGCAGGGAGCCACGATGCCGGAAGCTTAGAGCCGTCCTCTCCATTGAAATTAGATGCATTTTTAGAAATTTCAACCGCTTCTCGGACCTTTCTTCTATAAATGTTTGTTTCTTTAGCCAGTACACGGAGGTTTTTAAAGTCGATGTCAGAGCCACAGTTCTCATGATGTTCCGCTACTGCCGATTTTGCACTTTGTTTTAGCCGCATGTGCCGTTTGTATTCCTTAATGCGTTCTGTAACAGTTCTTCCCGTTTCGCCTATATACACTTACTTTGCCGCAACCACATGTCACTTGATGGACGCCTGCATTGTGGAGGCAATCAGGTGCATCCGTTTTCCGTCGGAAAAAGTCTTTTATTTTGTTCTGACTAAAGAAAGATGTCTGAATACCATTTTTCTTTGAAGTTCTGCTTATGCGGTCAGTGACCCCAGAAACGAACGGTAACCTGATGGAGTGAGAAGGCGGTTCCTCGTCATTCTTATTAGCGGTATAAATATTCCGCCTAAAAGCCCTGTCGATTGAATAACTATCATACCCATTTGCTTTCAATGTCCTCTTTAAACAATTCAACTCCGATTCCAAGTTGTCGTCACCACTGATACGGAAGGCACGTGAAGACAGAGTGTTGAGTACTGCTTGCTTCTGGGCTGGGTGGTGGTGCGAAGTGGCGTCTAAATACCTGTTTGTGTTAGTCGGCTTTCTGTACACTCTGTGGCCTAGAGTGTTATCAGATTCTGTGAGGTCGGTCTCCCGTTCCTAGATGTTTTGCTATACAGAAGGTCCCAGCACAGCAGAGGGGTCGAAACGTCGATCATTTTAGAAGAAACATGCCGCGGCCTAAGAACCCAGAAGATTTTAACTTCAGTGACAACGGCCACGAAAGCCTGCGGACTTACATGATACCGACTGTCTTTCACGTTCCGCAAAGGTGGTTTTTTGCAAATTACACTGATTTTTTTTTTCAGAATAATAAGATCTCTCATACAGTGGTGTGTGCCTCTAGCGCTGTCTCAACATTAATCATCATTTCTGAACACATTAGTCTCTAAGCAGAGGACATATCAGTGTATTTGGATTTCTCCGTTTCTTACACAATATGACCCTCCTCGTTCCAATGACAATATAAGTGCAATGCCTGGCTGCCTGATTTTAGAATATTTAGAAAATACATCAGATTGCAGTATGAATTGCCTGTTGCAAGCTAACAATGGTAGGAATCCATCGAAATTCAAATCATGCGTTATAGGATAAGAGCAGGGCCAGTTTGGCTACATGGAAATTGAGACTAGCATAGCGCATGTGGCGCTACGCAGTGCAGCATGCATTTTTGTAACTTAACAGGTTCGAATGGGACACACAAACTGGGACACGACGTGGTGGTGACATGACATGCTGCTGCGTCAGATCACACGGCGTTGTGGTTGTGGCACGGTTTCTCGCTTTTGGATATGTTCGAAAAAACATATCCAAAAGAATCCGCAGTTGTGATACATTGTATTGAAACTGAAAGTAGGGGAGGGCAAGAAAGGAAAAGAAAGGGAAAGGATTACTGATGTCATTTGCATTGGGACATTACGCGGAATCAGAGGCGACAACTGAAAATGTGTACTGTACCAGGACAGGCAACATTTTCAATGTGGGTGCACTTGGTGGAGAACTTGAAGAAAGTGACATGTACACCCAATCTGATATGTATGGTTTCAGAACCAAAACAATGCTGTCACGGCAGCCATCTATACTGAGGTGGCACAATTACTAACGACACCAAATAGTTACTCCAAGCAGCAGATACAGAAATTCATACCCACTTCCTCACGTTACTTAATTTCAAAAGCTAATGAGCATCCATTCCAAGATGATACGCTTAATGTTGCTCTGGAATGTTACCTAAGTGATGAGAGAGACAGCAGCAGGCAAAGTCCTAATCAGGATGAAGTTTTCTCTGTTACTGAAAATGGTGAAAAAGATAAATTGGTTCAAATGGCCCTGAGCACTATGGGACTAAACATCTGAGGTCATCAGTCCCCTAGAACTTAGAACTACTTAAACCTGCGCGAGGCAGGATTCGAACCTGCGACCGTAGCGGTCACGTGGTTCCAGACTGAAGCGCCTAGAGCCGCACGGCCACACCGACCGGCAAAGATAAATAGATAAAAAGAGATATGACCAGATCAATAAGAAAGCATATCTAGGCACTTCAGTCCGGAACCGCGCTGCTGCTACGGTCGCAGGTTCGAATCCTGCCTCGCACATGGGTGTGTGTGATGTCCTTAGGTTAGTTAGGTTCAAGTAATTCTAAGTCTAGGGGACTGATGACCTCAGATGTTAAGTACCATAGCGTTCAGAGTCATTTGAAACATTTGAAAGCATATCTCCTACCGAAAACTGAAAATTGCTCTCACAAAATTCTACTGCTTAGGACCAAAACTGATAAAATGCCAGCCAATGAAGGAAGTATGCACATGTATTTACTGCTTTAGTTTTGAACTTATTTGTTTCGTCATAAACCGTATCACAGGGAAGAAGTACAGAGAGATAAACCTGATGCTTTCGTATATAAATCAAGAGCCGCAAGATAAAAGTTAGTCACGGGAGTGTGCAGTATGTCCTGGTGATGAAGGGATGACAGTCGAAGCATAACCTTCAGGATACTGACACTGACATAAACTATGCATTGTGGGAGGGAGGAGAGCTGGTGAAGAAGACAGTGGAGCTAGGGAAGTTTGTTACAGAGATTAGGCATTGGGTCATGAAAGGAATAGATCATCATAATTTCCGCAGAATTCAGAGACGGGCCATAGCAGGAGTAAAATCAGCCACATCCGGAGTACTAACACATTGGTTCTTCATTCCGACTTTGCTGAGAACTGGTCTGTTGTTTTGCAGAATGAAATTCTCAATTTCACATGCGTTACTCACTTCGTCTCAACATCAAACTGTTTAGCTATTGTCAGTGATGATCTGATTCATGACAGTGTACATGGATGCTGTCAGCGTGATAATTGATGGCATACCATTCAGAGGTCATATGTTTCCTAAACATGTGTGTGTGATTGATGGTGTAGCATCTCATTTTAAAAATCGCTTTCAGCTTTATGAGCTTGGAAAACACTGTTCAGAAATTAAGACAAAAAATTGATATTTTCAGCAGCAGGTCATGGAAAAAGTGCATGTGATGGCGTAGGACGTATCTGTGAACATTTTGCAGCAGGATTGCATCTCTGGAATGAAGCTGTTGATGCTAAGAAATATGCAGTTGGATTTGTACAGACCATATCAAAAGTACTAAAGAACACGAAGCTCTTCTAAATGAATGTATATCAACGTTTAAAAAAGAGACAGGGGTGGTCTGTTATGAAGCCAGTGGTATGAATTCAGTCAAGTTTCTGCTGGGTTGCATACCGGAATGGCATGTGCTGTGCAAGAACAGTTCTCCACGAAAGCTGCCTGATACTGTGTGTGAAATGCAGATACCTCGGTATACTTCAGAGGACTTTGTTGTGAGGAACTTCATTTCTTGTGTTTATGACAATCAGCGGTAGGTGGGACAAATAATTTGTGTCTCTCATGATCCGCAAGATGTAACCGTCTCCTTTATGGCACTTCATGGTCTGGCAAATTTTTTCTAGTGGTCACCATCAAAAGATCAGTGTGGATTTCCCATTCCCCAAGTACTGTTCTTGTTGGTTCATACTTGTTCATGTGCAAATTCAGCTTGGCTATACAAGTTCAGTACGATGAAAAAAAAACAACAAATGAAATCTTATCAGTGTAGTACTGATCGTTGCAGTGTAGGCAACTTTGATTTGCGGAATATCACAAAGAAGTAAAATCATGAGAGAAGTTTGTGACTATCAGAAACAGAAAAATGTATATACAAAGTTATTTTCTATACTTAATTTTTTATAAGATGCATGAAAAAAATGATCTACTGTTTCCCTATTTACTTATAAAGCTGTAAAATAATTATTTTTTAAGGTATACTAGTTCTGCGTTACTCAACATCAACAATCAATTTAAATTTTTAAGTGACAAGGTGTTTTCGAGCTTGAGGGTAACTAGATCTAACACAAAAATTTATCAACTTTTGCAGAAGATTAGGGCGTGTATACAGTTCCCATATATATTTAGCAATTGCGAAACATTGCCGGGTTCGGAAGTGTTTCATAAAGTGTTGAGAAACACGTAAATGCTCTATTGGCTCAGGAAGACGGAAATTGGCTCCTAATAATATGGTGGGACATCCGTAGTTCTCTCATTTTCATTGGTTCATAAGAAGTAGCTTACGAACGAGAGATCGACAGATCCATTAAAATAACAATTCATTGTGTCATAAGGCCATAACTGAAAGAAAAGTAATTGAAGCTAGCGACAACTTTTATTTATCTTCGCCCTGCACAGGTGAATATTTGTAACTAACTTCTGAACCAAGTTCGCAACCGGTTCTAAAAAAACAAAGCACAGGATAAGCTTACTATGATGGAGAAATAGATGATATAGACTACTCACCTCACTCCCTTGTTTGATGTCTCTATAATAACAAACCAAGGATAGTCACTGAAGGACACTTCTCGTATACTGGTACGATTAATTGTTGTTGACAGTATCTTGGGCTGAAAACTCTGCAGTTTGCGTTCGATATTTTCATTTGCCATAATTTCCGGTGGTATCTTCTCCCATTCTTCTAATATACTTTCGTCACGCTCCTTGCTGTAATCTTTGCCTTGCTGTTTTCGCGGTTCCGGCACGGTTGTAATTTCGTTGTTGAATAATGTTGTGTCAGTTTCTTCTTCCAGACAATCTACGCACACATCGTAGTTCTCTGGAATAGTGGAAATATCTGATGCAGGGGTTTGCTTTGTTGGTAACTCAAGCACACTCGACTCTTCGTAATCGGCTTTTGCGTCCATGGCTTTTGTATCACGGTGTGCACATGCCACGGAATCCTTTGAAGTGGTGAAAACTTTTTGGAAACTCTTTCGCTGCGCTCGAAACTCAGAAACACTAGCGCTTTCGAAATTACGAATTGAATTTGTAGACTGTTCTTTGTATTCTTCGGAAGCCGCCAAGCCCTGTGGAGTGACCGAGCCCTCAGGTTCGATGGCTGAGCAATTAAACTTGTTTGTCTTAGTAAAAGATGTTCTCCGCGAAGTGCGATAAAGCGATGTTGGTGGCTCTGACGCAGCCAAGCTTCCATTATTGGTTATTGTTACACTATTGTATTTTTCCTCCCAGTGTCTCGGGGCTGCAGTGTTATTCACAACACCGCCTTTTTTCTTCACAGTCTGCTCCATGTCTTCTGAAGTGGCAGCATCTTGCACTGATACCGGTAGCGTCCTAGCGCCGGTTGTGGCTCGGTCAGCCTCTTCGTGTACTGTGCTGTCGTGATCAACAGCGGCGTTTGTGACTTCGTCAAGAGTGTAAACAGTCTCAGCACGGAATGTGTGTACTGCATCTTGCCCTGTCGGTAAATATGAGACGTAAGTTCTTTGATTCTTGTCATTTGTAGTCTTGATTTCCTTACTGTCAGTCACTGACATTGTTGTACTTCGGTCACTGTTTTGCCCCCACACTTCGTAATAATCATCGGCGTAATCATTCCGAAATCGATGTGGAGAACGACTAGGTTCTGTGCCCCTACTGAGCGTATGCTTCGAAGTATGGTTCCTCTCCCTTGGTTCCTCTGAAGTAGCTGCGGAAAGAATTCCTCCCCATATCGCCATACTGCTTAAAATCTTCATTCTGTTAGTGACTGTAGCGGTGGTACTGATTCCTGAGTAATTTGCTTTAATGAAGTTGGTCAAAACTTTGTCTGTAGTTGCATATTCCAAAGGTCTATGTTGTGCAGCATGGTCCGGCTCGCTCTTTATTGCCTTGCCTGTGTGATCTGGAGTTTTCATTCTATTATTTATTGTCATGGTGGGATTGGTTCCTGTGATATAACCATCCTGAATTTCGTCATCTATGGGTATAGATGGAGTACCGCTGTCTGCGGTGTAAGTCACAGTGTTATTTTCACGCACTGAAGGCTCTGACAGTGGTAAGCTATCAGCTTCACTCTTTAACAGTGACGCATTGTTGTACCTAATCTCTGTATTATCAGTTGCTACCTTTTTAGCACTTTCTTCTTCAAGTTCGCTCCCTGTAACATATTCCTCTTCATCATAGTAGTTCGAAACGTCATCAGCAAGAATGGGTCTTGTACCAACGTCTACCGAGTTCCCCGAAGAAACATGTTCATTTGTTGACGGTTCAAAGAAAACGTTGGTGTCAGCCTTGCCTTGTAAGAGAGTCCCATAGTTGTTCGTAGATTCTACACTACCAGAAGAGCTATTTTTCACTCCATGTTCACCGTTACCGTTAAATGACTCTGAAACTTCGCCAAAAGCATCACTTTTGCTTGCTAAAGAATTTTCTGGGACGTCGTTACTTTCTGCTAACCTTTCCTCATTGAAATCTACATCCAAGTTGGTAGTCTGTTTTGGTAAAAAGCTAAGTATGTCTTGCACTTCACTTACGATATCACTGGGCACTAGTTGTGGTCCGAAGGTGGTAATGTTTGATGATATTTCCGCTCCACCTTGCAAACTAAAGTTTGTTTCAGTTTGTCCATGCGCCAGAGATGTTGCTACTTTCGAGAGTAGAGAAGAACTCGTAATAATGCTGAACCAAAACACGTGTTCGGGTCTCATAGCGAATAGTCACGTAGTCTTCTTACACACATTGCAACATCACACAGATTGTTCAACGCAAAAATGAATCAAAGCGGAACTAAAATGATTGGACACCATTTACACAGTTAATTTCGAGAAATTAAGAATGACAGAAGTACTGTTACTAATTGAGACCAGATGCAACGAGAAAGGAGAAAAATATATGTAAGTCTGCAGAAAATCTCTCTTCTGTTAGCTCTGGAAAACAGAACTGCCACGATGGGTTGTAACAGCACAATGACCAACACATTAATCACTCCCGCGTGGTCTATTACAGCGGCAATGTATCAAGTGTCACATCGTTAGCCGCTGTCACGGACCATTTGCGAGAATGTAGCTAGCAATCAGACGATCGGAAACGTGAAAATTGCGACCAATTACTTACTTAATGTTCGTTTGTTTAGAGCATTAATATATGTAGTTAATGAAGGAATACGGTAAATCACTAGACATTTCACTCGCAACACGGCAGAGCAAAGAATCACTTTTCACGTGAACAGTTGAAAACACAAACTTCATAGCGTCAGTCAGAGACTGTATCCCCGTGCTTATTTATTTGGTGATATCCACCTGTAACTAGCTGCTCTGTTTATACATAAGGCGCACTTTCAAGATATTCAGGTTACATATTCTGATATATTCATCTATAACAAAATTGAAGTGGAATATTAATGTGATAGACATGTTTTCATATATAACCATTCAAGATAGATATGTGACTGTAATATAATAAATCCTTATATAATTCGCACTTAATACGGCAGTAACGTATGTCGACAATGGACTCTTCAGCTGGTTCACCTTGCGAAATAATTTCGTTTGCAGTGTCTAGTATTTGGTCCATGGTAATACTATGTGATTTAAGTTGGCTTTTTCTTCGCTGTCATGGCTGAACATTGGTGTAATGATAACTTTAATTTTATAAAGGTGACTGGAGCAACATCTATGGCCGGGTCGCATTCTTATTATGCAGCTCTGGTGCCGTTAACTCATTTTGACTCCTTTAAATTGAGGTTAACTCGGCATTTCCGACTGATTACGGGTATAAAATCTCCCTTTGTTCCTTTCGGTAATTGTCCACTCCCTGTTCCATTCTTCCAGTGCATGGCTGAGTACTTGTGGTAGAAATTATCTACAGAAGAGACTAATTCTTTGGAATGTGCTTTGCGTTAGACTTTACAACAATATCAACTTTTCTTGCAGTATGGATTAAACACAGCAAACCTTGTATGTAAATATTGGTGGTCGCGTTCCGGTATGAAGTTCCTATCCTCTGGAGAGTACTTTCTGAAATTTGTTCCTTATTCCATTGATAGTCGCTATGTGAATTGCTAATATTTCCGCAGCATTAATGAACGCTTCCTTAGCTGTAGAGTACCTCATCGTAGTGCTTGTTAGTGGGCAATAGAACGCATACCCTGTCCCTCCTGGTGTAGCCCCCTGCACCTAGCATACAAATTTCATGTACATCTGTATATGTAGCTACTGTTAGATATTGGGAAGAAATGCATTGTAATGAGAACTTTTCCTATGCACTGTACTGCTTTTATGTTCTTCCGAATTCATTCATCAATGAACACGGGAAGAATATCCTGTTCCCCCTGGTGTAGCCTCATGCATCTAGCACACAAATTTCATGTATATCTGTATGTGTAGCTACTGTTAGATATTGGGAAGAAATGCATTGTAATGAGAAATTTTTCTATTCACTGTACTGCTTTTATGTTCTTCCGAAATCATTCATCAATGAACACGGGAAGAGCCGGCCGGAGTGGCCGAGCGGTCTAGGCGCTACGGTCTGTAGCTACGGTCGCCTGTTCGAATCCTGCCTCGGGCATGGATGTGTGTGATGTCCTTAGGTTAGTTAGGTTTAAGTAGTTCCAAGTTCTAGGGGACTGATGACCTCAGAAGGTAAGTCCCATAGTGCTCAGAGCCATTTGAACCATTTTTGAACATGGGAAGAATGTCTGCTGGCTAAACTTCAGTACAAGTTTGCATGGAAAGGCAACCATAATAATCCCTTTAATACCTACGCCAATGTCTTAACAACTTCTGCTTACACAGTTCTGAAAATACTGTAGTTAATTTAATCTAATGCCCGTATCACACTGTAAAAAAGTTTTTGTCAAAAATGATTCATGTTTTATAAAATCTTAGACGGTGTACTGGAGTACTTCTATCAAATCTTTTATGAAAATTAGAACGAGATCCTGGCTTTTATAAAAGTTGAGAGTGCTTCTAGCTTATTAAAAAATTTGTCAAAGAACTCTGAAAGTGAATACGAGGCGCCGTTATCAGCATTCCATTCCATAGGACTCCGTTGTCAGCGGGATATTTCCGACATTGAAAGACACTTTAAAAATTTTACTTATAACATTCCAGTAAGATGTTCCGTGTTGCTCATACAGTCTTCTCAGCTTATCTGTAGCACTCTCTCTTCACTTTAAACAATTATCCCACATTAACTTTTTCAAAAAAATCAGCAAATGCGGTAAATAATTTATATGTAGTGAAACAGGAAAAGTGCCCCCCACCTTTTTCACCGCCGTAGGAAGCAAGCATCCACATATCCCCCTTTTTCCAGAAGCTAATTTCTTTCATTTTTTGCATACAATGGTTCATTTTTAGAAGAGAAATGTAATTACAAAATATATTCCTCGAAAAATTCTACAAAAAAAGGTCTTTTATATATTTTGAGCCGGACAAATAGTTTTAGAGACATGAGAGTTGGAACAGGATTCTGTTAATGCATAATTCTTGCAGCTTTTGTTGCTTAGTCAGTTATGTAAGTGAACATAAGTAATTAAGTATATGAAAATGTTTGGTATATTTTCAGCTTGAAGAAATTTCTTGTATATTTAGTATTGTTGATATCAGGATTACGTACCCAATAATGAAAAAGTCAGGTTTTCCTCCCATACACTCACCATCCCCCTACCATTGTTGCTGCCCTTTTTACCTACTCGTGTCCATTTTAGGTGAGTTTAGTCGTGAAAAATTATGTAGTGAAAAAAAAGGCAAAATTTCTACAAAGCATGTCCAGAGGGTTCAAAAATACCGTGCATAGAAAATGACATAAAAAATGTAACATACCTGGTGCTTTCAGTGTCTCGGAAATGATTTTCCACACCCTTTCCTTGTATTCGACATCCCGATATTTATCTACATCTACATATATACTCCGCTAACCACCAAGCGGTGTGCGGCGGAGGGCACAATTCACGTCAAAGTCATATTTCCACCCCGCACCCTCCTCTGTTCCACTCGCGGATCGCACGAGGGAAAAACGATTGTCTGAAGGCCTCAGTACGAGCTCTAATTTCCCTTATCTTTGAATGGTGATCATTGCGCGATTTGAAAGTTGCTGGTAATAATATACACTCCTGGAAATTGAAATAAGAACACCGTGAATTCATTGTCCCAGGAAGGGGAAACTTTATTGACACATTCCTGGGGTCAGATACATCACATGATCACACTGACAGAACCACAGGCACATAGACACAGGCAACAGAGCATGCACAATGTCGGCACTAGTACAGTGTATATCCACCTTTCGCAGCAATGCAGGCTGCTATTCTCCCATGGAGACGATCGTAGAGATGCTGGATGTAGTCCTGTGGAACGGCTTGCCATGCCATTTCCACCTGGGGCCTCAGTTGGACCAGCGTTCGAGCTGGTCGTGCAGACCGCGTGAGACGACGCTTCATCCAGTCCCAAACATGCTCAATGGGGGACAGATCCGGAGATCTTGCTGGCCAGGGTAGTTGACTTACACCTTCTAGAGCACGTTGGGTGGCACGGGATACATGCGGACGTGCATTGTCCTGTTGGAACAGCAAGTTCCCTTGCCGGTCTAGGAATGGTAGAACGATGGGTTCGATGACGGTTTGGATGTACCGTGCACTATTCAGTGTCCCCTCGACGATCACCAGAGGTGTACGGCCAGTGTAGGAGATCGCTCCCCACACCATGATGCCGGGTGTTGGCCCTGTGTGCCTCGGTCGTATGCAGTCCTGATTGTGGCGCTCACCTGCACGGCGCCAAACACGCATACGACCATCACTGGCACCAAGGCAGTAGCGACTCTCATCGCTGAAGACGACACTTCTCCATTCGTCCCTCCATTCACGCCTGTCGCGACACCACTGGAGGTGGGCTGCACGATGTTGGGGCGTGAGCGGAAGACGGCCTAACGGTATGCGGGACCGTAGCCCAGCTTCATGGAGACGGTTGCGAATGGTCCTCGCCGATACCCCAGGAGCAACAGTGTCCCTAATTTGCTGAGAAGTGGCGGTGCGGTCCCCTACGGCACTGCGTAGGATCCTATGGTCTTGGCGTGCATCCGTGCGTCGCTGCGGTCCGGTCCCAGGTCGATGGACACGTTCACCTTCCGCCGACCACTGGCGACAACATCGATGTACTGTGGAGACCTCACGCCCCACGTGTTGAGCAATTCGGCGGTACGTCCACCCGGCCTCCCGCATGCCCACTATACGCCCTCGCTCAAAGTCCGTCAACTGCACATACGGTTCACGTCCACGCTGTCGCGGCATGCTACCAGTGTTAAAGACTGCGATGGAGCTCCATATGCCACGGCAAACTGGCTGACACTGACGGCAGCGGTGCACAAATGCTGCGCATCTAGCGCCATTCGACGGCCAACACCGCGGTTCCTGATGTGTCCGCTGTGCCGTGCGTGTGATCATTGCTTGTACAGCCCTCTCACAGTGTCCGGAGCAAGTATGGTGGGTCTGACACACCGGTGTCAATGTGTTCTTTTTTCCATTTCCAGGAGTGTATATGCTCTACATCCTCGGCGAAGATCGGATTTCGGAAATGTGTGGGCAGCCCCTTCCGTTTAGCGCGTCGTCTATCTGCAAGTGTATCCCACTTCAAACTTTCTACGAGATTTGTAACGCTCTCGCGATGGCTAAATGTACCAGTGACGAATCTTGCCGCTCTTCTTTGGACCTTTTCAATCTCTTGAATGAGACCCAGCTGGTAAGGGTCCCATCATCACTTTGATCGTACAGAACAAGGAATTTGCGCACTTCTTCAATAAGGTTTCCGCTCTCCATGTTGCACGAGCCCGCACCGTTCTCCGTCAAAAAGTAATCTGAACTAGTCCGTGACGGTGCGGTCTCCATGCACCATTATGGTGTTAGCGCGGTGCGGTGGCGTGTGCCCTTACACGTTCTAATGCCTTGTTTTTTCTTTCTCGCCGTAGCACGTCCAACACTTAGCCGTGTGCTGGCGCGGGCTCGGTGCGGTTATGTGTGTCCCGACCTTATGTCGGTATTCGTAAGGTCTCCCACACACCAAAAATTGCGCTTTTGAAATCTTGCCCCTTCGGGGATGAATTTCTGTAGATGCCCATGAAGACATAATGACTCAGACTGTCATATACTAGTACAGATCTTACGTGCACGTGAAATTTCTCAAAACGTGCATAGATTCAACGGACTAGCTGTCAGAACTCTGCCAACCACAAAGTATATCTATCAATTGTCCGTAAATACAATGCAATAGAGTGATATAAAAAGCCCCACAGTTTTATGCCTTCATTACGCTGTCTCTCAATATTAATCAACACATAAAGCGTATTTTATTAGGACGACACGAATTACTGGACGTTTACAGAACTTACCAATGAAAAGTAACCATAAAACTGCTTTTACTGTGTCCGCGGCTTTTCTGTTGAGTGTAGGAGCTGGGAACTGTTTGCACGGTCAATGATGGGGAAAAAACACGACGAATAACGAGTCGGTAGATTAGACACGATGGCTGAACCAACGACAAAATAGTATTTGACTAACGTCGTCGTGATGACGAGTGTACGAAATGATATGGCGACAAAATGGATTATACTGTGCAGACTGCTGTCCTATAAAGCAAACAGACCATAAAATTTAAATTGTAGGCTACTCTTCCTGCCTAACCACCACCAGGAAAATTGAGACATTCTGAGAAACCCTACAAAAGTTTTGAAACGATCATCGGGCTACACTACAGATCGTAGACCTCAGGCTGCACTACAGATCAGTCCGTTACTATCATCAGTTTTCTTACACTCACATTCCTTGACTTCACCAACTCATAGCCAAACTGCAAATTTTCAACCTAATCTAGATCTCGGTCTACCCTGCGGATCAATTGTCACCGTATCCAGTTTTCCTCCAGTTACATTCGCTGGCTTCGGCAGTTACAACCAAACTATAACATCGGAATATGAAACAATATCCCAAGAAAACCTGTCATATGCCGAGAAACACGCAATATAAGAAGTAAAGGTGAAAACCAGTAATCAACTTTATAATCCATAACACTGAATCTGGCACCTGTAACCGAGCGGTTCTAGGCGCTTCATCCGGAACCGCGCTGCTGCTAAGGTCGCAGGTACGAATCCTGCCTCGCACATGGATGTGTGTGATGTCCTTAATGTTAGTTAGGTTTAAGTAGTTCTAAGTCTAGGGGACTGATGACCTCAGATGTTACGTCCCATAGTGCTTAGAGCCATTTGAACCATTTTGAACATAACACCCGGATAAATAACCTTCAATTTCCCGCTCTGCATGTCGAAGACAAAAGTTATCAGTTCGTATCTTCTGCCGAAACAAGTCACTAGATTCAACTATTTTCACTGGCTACCTATGCTATCACGCGATTGGCTATGACCAATGGAAACGAATTGGCAACAGCAGCTCACAGCGGAAGAGCCACCAACATCGTAAGTACATTTTAGGCAAAGTCATGTACCTTTCTTTTATCACTTTCGATTTACATCCGCAGCAGCAACAAGTCTGCACCTTTGCTCTGACTAGATTATAAACGAGTGAAAACAGGGCAAATATGTATAATATTAAAGTTTCTGCCTTTGCTCAGCATGCAGCAGTATTAGCAGTAGTAGTGGTTTTACTCATCCACAGATCTCATTTACAAGGATATTGGACATGTCTTGGTATTACAACTTAAGAACAACAGACCGCAGTCATGATCTAGTGGTCAGCGTTTCTGTCTCCGGATCACGGGTTCTGGATTTGGTTTCCCGCCCGGGTCGAGCATTTTCTCCGCCCGGGGACTGAGTGATTGTGTTGTACTCATCGTTTCACCATCATTCGGGAAAATGGCTGGGCTGGACAGAGAAAATATTAAGAATTTGCACAGCCGCTGATAACCACACCGTTGAGCACTCTACAGACCAAAAATCATCATGAAGAACAACAAAGATAAAGTAAGTCATATATAGAAACATTTATAGACTTACAGGTATAGTATGACAGTGATGGGAGAGGTAATCAGTTGCGGTCTAATAGTATACGGGTAGTTAGTCCTGGTCTTATAGTGGAAACTATCACCGCATTTGCACGAAAGAATTTATGGAAACCACAGAAAATCTAAATCAGGATGGCTGGGTAAAGATTGGAGCCTCCACTCTCCCAAATACAAGGCCGCTCTGTTTAAACCTCGTTCGGTTTACCCCTAGTGTACATCCTGTTTTACAAATAAGTTATTTCCTAATGTAAAAGGCTAGTGCTACATTCTTCATTCATTTCTCTCTCCCAGTTACTATGCACACATTGTTTTATTACACTACTCTCACGACACACACTAACCGTTGATGTCCGGACCATTTTGAGCATCACGACCCATTTGCTAACCCGAAAAACTGAATCAGCAAAGCATAAACAGGGAGAATGTAGCTATACGTCTTTGAGGAGACGTTATCAAGGGCGGCCGGCCGTAGTGGCTGGAGCCGCGCGACCGCTACGGTCGCAGGTTTGAATCCTGCCTCGGGCATGGATATGTGTGATGTCCTTAGGTTAGTTGAGTTTAAGTAGTTCAAAGTTCTAGGGGACTGATGACCTCAGATGTTAAGTACCAGAGCCTGAATCAGCATCCCTCTATAACAAGTGCGATGTTATCCTCAGAAAAAGGATTCTTCACTGCATAGCTGTGAGAGTACGTTTTTCCTGAAAAGGAAAAAAAGAAAAAACAAAGTGTTTAGTTGTTGTGTGGAATGTTATATGTTTTATTATTATTATTATTATTACTAAAACCCTTTCTGGTGTTATCTAAGTAATCCTTCAACGATAGAATGTATGGAATAACAGGTACTATTTAACTGCCTTTTTAAGTAAGTCTGTTTTAGGAATTTCTTTAATCTCCGTTGGTTAGTTATTGTACAGTTTTAAGTCTAAGTTCAGTCTAGACCTCGTCCCATGGTCATGGACAGAGCTGTTTGTGCAGTAATCATCAACGCTATTTTTGATGTGTACAACTGACTGGTAAATGTGTTCACATGGTGCAGTTAAAATCCCAGAGTTTTGAGCAGTTCCTTACAGTGAACTCTACTACTATTTTTGGTTAATATTTTTATGGCCCTTTTCTGTAGTTTGAAAACTGTGTTCATATTTTGTTCTTATGTTAGTTACACATTCCAGCTACTTCTCTACATAGTCGCCGCTCCGACTTAGACATTTGTCATAGCGTCGTGCCAACTCTCCAATACTCTGGTACAGGAGGTAGCCGCCTTTGCTTTCCGCCAATACTCTGCGCTGGTCTACAGCTCGTTGACTGTGCCAAAATGTTGTCTTCAAAGCCAGCGGTTCATGTGAACAATGTTGAAATACAGGGGCAGCCAGTTAACAGGCTCTGTTGTGGGTGATCACACATTTCCCATCAAAAACGCTGCAGGAGCATCTTCATTGCCCCTGCACAGTGAGGCCGAGAATTGCCATGAAAAAGGAACCACATGGCAGTTGCGTTATAAGAGCTGATGATATCAGTCGAATTCTCTCACCAGGCCCTCATACTTGGTCAGAGATGCTATTTCCTATGCATCTTTACGTGCTCACTGTGCACAGAGAACTGAAAAGAGAGACGTGACGCCATACATGGGCATACTAGAGCCACTGACCAACACACTTGTGTAAAGCTTCATCAGATTTTTGCAGTGGTTTCCATTTCGTGACCGATAGGAAATTACTTTCCAAATAGCCCTCATAAGTGTACAAGTGACCAGTAAATGTATTCTAGTTATAATCCCCAGTGCTTTGAACAGATCTTTACAATGAGCTCTACTACTATTTTTAGTTATTATTCTTATGGCCCTTTTCTGCAGTTTCAACATTGTGTTCACTTTCGTTCTTATGTTTCGCAGAAAAGAATGCCATAGCTAAGAACTGAGTGTACATGCGAATAGAATGTAACCAAAAGACACTGGTTGTTACACACTGATGACAGGACACTACGGGCATAACATGCTGATTACACTCTGTTTGGGAGTATCTTTGAGTGTTGCAACTCATCTTTGAAACAAGAAAATCAAGTACCACTTTTATGAATTTTAGTACCTCAGTTCAACACAAAAGAGTCATAATCATCAGAAGTTCAAAATTTCTATCATAGGTACAAAAAGATTTTTGGGAAGGTGCTGACATTCAAAGATAAAATAATATACTGTGCAGAGAATAAAAACAAAGCAGTGTGGGTTGTCATAAAAAAGGAAACAAAAAGAGACAAACAAACAACATACTGATAAGGGAGGTGGATAAAGTAATAAATAATCTACACCATCTAACAAACAGTATGAAGGACCATTTTTCGATTATTGCACAGAAGTTACATAAAAAGCTCCCAAAAGCAAATATAGCACCTGTAAATAATTATACACTAAGTACAATGATGTTGCAACCAACCACAGAGCATGAAGTCAGTGAAACTGTAAAAAAACTAAAAAATGCTGGATGAAGTAGCAATGCGTGCACTGAAACAAAGAGTAGAGTATACAGAGGCCCTGAACACCTTAACAAATATAATACGAGCAAATGAATCCTTCACATCAGGGAAATCTCCAGAATATTTTAAACAGGCAAAAACTGCACCTCTGCTAAAGAAAGGTAATGCACAAGACATACAAAATTACCAGTCCATTTCCTGGTGTTACCATTCACAAAAATAATAGAATCAATTATGAAAGAAAGATTAATGACTTACTTCAATAAATACAAACTTTTAAATTTATTTTAATTCCTACCAGTTATGTACCCTGATCATGCGACGTTTTGTACACAACAAAGCATCAGTCGATTCAGTGTTGACCAATCTACAATGTTTTTCCGATCATATCTTCAGGCACGCAGTGTCTTTATGTGGTTGAAGCTACATATATCATTTGTTTTCATGGATATGCTTACCTAGATGAAAATATTCAGAGTGATAAGACATGCTTTTTTTTTTTTTTTTTTCAAGGCTCTCTCAAATGAGAAAGTAATCACTCCACATGTCGCCATTATTCTGCAGTTCACAGACCACGTGTTCTGTTCATTGACTTCCAGTAAACGTTCGATACAGCTTCGGATTGCAGCCTAGTGAAAAAAATACGATCACACGGAATATCAGACCAGCTGTATGGTTAGACTGAAGAGTTCCGAGAAAACTTAACAGTGCATATCATTGTTAATGGAGAGTAAAGCAAATTTCAGGCATACCCCAAGGAGGTGTTAACGGACGGTTATTTCTTACGGTATATATAAATGACCTGGTGCATAATATCGATAATATCAAAAAATACGCCACACGACTATGCAGGAACTCGAAACACTCGAACAATCCTGTCATCCTTACTCTGGTAAACTACGATCACTACCATAGGTGGAAGCACAAGCGGCCAAAGACACTACTAGCTAGGGCATAATCACCAATGGCAAGCTAGCATACACCAACAAGCGACAAACGTCGGCAAGCTCCTGCGTATCAGTAACGTTGACTGGAAATTACCAGCTGCTATTAGAGCCGACCAACAGGCGACTGACGCACAAACAAATCGCCATCACCCTACACTGCGCATCTGATAATATGACTTATCGGACACAAAACGATGATAAACCTAACTGTTGCAGGTTGCTGACACTGATCGAGAGTTCAACACCGGCACCCAGCCGCAGCCGCCGAGCAACAGCACCGCATAACGTCAAAGGTATCGACATGCATAATACCCACTACTAACATAGCCTACCCTTGTATGACCTATCGCAGGCAGCAAGACATCCGCTACTGCTCTTACCACCCGACCTAACCATCGCAGAGGGTTTTTTCCCTTAGCTCTTGCCTTGGCACTTTTTTTTCTCTGGCCTTCAAAGCACTACCCTTCGTTCGACTTCGACCCAATCAATCTCCAGATGAGCGTGTATTAATGGTTAAACTTAACCAGACGTACGCAAACATCGCAGTACCCACACTCTGCGACACCTCACTCTAGTGAAAACTAACCCTCGGAGAATATCTAGGAGTAAGGAGAGATTTAAAAGGGAACGACCACATAAAACTAATAGCAGACAAGGCAGATGACAAACTAAGATTCTTGGAAATTCTAGACAACACACAACGGGGGTAACCTACAAAACCCACATTCGATCACTATTTGAACATTGCTCTTTAGTCTGGGATTTATACCAGATAGGGCTCATAGAGGAAATAGAGAAAATACAAAGAAGATAAGCGTGTTTCATTACATTTTCATTTAGTAAACGTGAAAGCTTCAACATGAATGTTGTGTATTACTTGACTTCGGCACAGCATCATCGCAGCAGCCTCATATGTGTTAGCAAAACTTGTCAGCTGTTTTTGTTTGGACATTGCTTGGCTATAATAGCCTAAGAATGATCTAATGCATGTTACTGAGTACACTACAAATCCTTGAGGAATTTGTCGCTCAGTATTTGTGGAAGGAACATTAGCATATCAGTTCTTTTATAAATATGCATTGTGTACTGTTTTCTGACAGGTGCTACATCCTAGGCGATCTTCGTACTAGGAGTCTGCAGAACAAACAAAATATCTAATCTACACTACTGGCCATTAAAATTGCTACACCACGAAGATGACGTGCTACTTACGTGAAATTTAACCGACAGGAAGAAGATGCTGTAATATGCAAATGATTTGCTTTTCAGGGCATTCACATAAGGTTGGCGCTGGTGGAGACACCTACAACGTGCTCACATGAGGAAAGTTTCCAACCGATTTCTCATACACAAACAGCAGATGACCGGCGTTGCCTGGTGAAACGTTGTGATGCCCCGTGAAAGGAGGAGAATTGCGTACCATCACGTTTCCGACTTTGATAAAGGTCGGATTGCAGCCTATCGCGATTGCGGTTTATCGTATCGCGACAATGCTGCTCGCGTTGGTCGAGATCCAATGACTGTTAGCAGAATATGGAATCGGTGGGTTCAGGAGAGTAATACGGAACGCCGTGCTGGATCCCAACGGCCTCGTATCACCAACAGTCGAAATGACAGGCATCTTATCAGCAGGGCTGCAACGGATCGTGTAGCCCCGTCTCGATCCCTGAATCAGCAGATGGGGACGTTTGCAAGACAACAACCATCTGCACGAACAGTTTGACGACGTTTGCAGCAGCATGTACTATCAGCTCGGAGACCGTGGTTGCGGTTACCCTTGACGCTGCATCACATGCAGGAGCGCCTGCGATGGTGTACTCAACGACGAACCTGGGTGCACGAATGGCAAAACGTCATTTTTTCGGATGAATCCACGTTCTGTTTACAGCATCATTATGGTCGCATTCGTGTTTGGCGTCGTCGCGGTGAACGCAAATTGTAAGCGTGTATTCGTCATCGGCATACTAGCGTATCACCCGTCTTGATGGTATGGGGTGCCATTGGTTACACGTCTAGGTCACCTCTTGTTCGCATTGACGGCACTTTGAACAGTGGGCTTTTCATTTCAGATGTGCTACGACCCGTTGCTCTACCTTTCATTCGTTCTCTGTGAATCCCTACATTTCAGCAGGATAATGCACGACCGCATGTTGCAGGTCCTGTATGGGCCTTTCTGGATACAGAACATGTTCGACTGCTGCCCTAGCCAGCACGTCTCTTACCAATTGAAAACGCCTAGTCAATGGTGGCCGAGCAACTGGCTCGTCACAATACACCAGTCACTACTCTTGATGAACTGTGGTATCGTGTTGAAGCTGCATGGGCAGCTGTACCTGTACACTCCATCCAAGCTCTGTTTGACTCAATGCCCAGGCGTATCAAGGCCGTTATTACGGCCAGAGGTGGTTGTTCTGGGTACTGATTTCTCAGGATCTATGCACCCAAATTGCGTGAAAATGTAATCATATGTCAGTTCTAGTATAATATATTTGTCCAATGAATACCTGTTTATCATGTGCATTTCTTCCTGGTGAAGCAGTTTTAACATGATATCTCAAAGTTCGCGCGAAATCTCGAGGTTGGAATGACACAACATGTGATCTCTGACAATCAGACTGATTTCAGCCTCACTTAGCTATTGTCTTAACTCCATTCTTTCGACAAAGAGTGTGGTTTATGTGCAGACATACAGAAAGAGAATCAGTGAGGTTCTGGAAGGAACTGAGAGGGATTTGGAGCCATGCCAGCTCCAGTGCCATTGCCAATTGTGCAAAGTTTCTCGATTGACGATCCATGGCACGAACAGCCTGATCTTGGTGGTCCCACAGACTATCGACTGGTTTTATATCCGGGGAGTCTGCTGGGTCAGGGAGTACAGTAAACTCATCTGGTGCTCTTCGAACCATGCAAGTATGCTATGAGTTCTGTGACACTTGGCACTGTTGTGCTGATAGATGCCACCGTGTAGAGGAAAAGCAAGGTGAATGTAGGGGTGGGCATGATTCCCAAGGACAGATGCATACTTTTTTGTTGATCTACTGTGCCTTCCAGAATGATGAGATCACCCAGGGAATGCCACAAAAACATTCCCCAATCCATAACAGCCCCTCCTGTGACCTGAACCATTGCAATGACCCAACGGCCATCTCTCCAACGGAGCATGAAACATGATTCATTTGAAAAGGCTACCTGTCGCCAGTCAGTGGACGTTTAGTCGCTTTATCGGTGTGCAAATTCCAACCTTCATCGCCAATGAACAGCAGTCAGCATGGGTGCATGAATCAGGTGCCTGCTATGGAGGCCCATATGCAGCAAAGTTCATTGAATCGTCGTTAGGGTGACGCAGTTGGTAGCCCCTGGTGCATCTAGCTGGTCAGTTGCTCAACAGTTGCACATTTATTCGCCTGTACACATCTGTGCAGCCATCGTTCACCCCTTTCATCTGTAGCCTGTGATGCACCACTGCTGCCTTGCAGCCGACTTTGGACAGTGCCGTTTTCCCATGCACAACATACTTTAACCATGGCAGCCTGTGAACAGTTTACAAACTTAGCCATTTTGATAATGCTTCCACCCTTGCTTGAAAGCCAATGATCATGCCCTTCTGGACATAAGCTAAATCGCTCCACTTCTGCATTGTGAAAACAACTACGGTGTTTTTCACGCCCCCTACACACGCTTTATTTACCCTTGACTGCTACTGCTGCCACCTGCCCAACCGTGAGTGGCTATTTCATATTGATGTCGAACACGGGCGGTGGTCACAGAAATGTGATTAGACCTTGTATTACAGAGAAATGGTAAGTTATGCCTTACAAATTCGTTAAAGATCATAACTGTTCACAACAGCTGTAAGTGTTCTGGGAGATTAGGCTGGCAGCACTTTAAGGTTGTTCGTCGAACAATTGGTGTTGCACATGAAGGTCACGTCATTATAAATCCTTTGTAGACATGAAGAAAAGCCATAGCATGACTTCCAGGTCCAAGGTCTATACCTGTATTTCAGTAGCCACTTTACAGTATATCACAAAGGGTAGTTCTGGTAGCGCGCACACAAAACATCTTGGCCTGCATCGGCGAAGACGTGCGGTAGGAGAGGGACAACAGTTGTGGCGGGGCTACACTGTGAACGACCACTGCGCTGTAGAGGTGTCGTTCGACAGCTGATGCCGTCGCACAAACAAGTCTTGCATAACTATTTCTTTGTAAAAAGTACTGTTAGCTTACCAACAACACCCATTGTCTACAAGCCAGATGCAGCATCATCATCCACGTCACAGAGGCAGAAACATCATAGTCATCGGTATTTTACGTAGAACTGCCATCAATATTTTTATTGCTTTAATCCCTATAATTTTCTCCATTTTAAATCATACAAATTTCTCATATTTTCAATTATGTTAAGGTAAAGCCCCGTGCCACCTCACTCCCCCTCACAAAAAAAAAGTGGCCTGGCGAATGTCACCAAGGAAATCAAATTTACATCCATTACAGCAAAGGACCATACTGCATGCAATGCATAGACTTCCCAGGCGAACAAAACTGTAGGCTCTTCACAGCGACTTTTTCAAGCTCTCTGTGGATCAAAAAAAGTGAGCAGTTTTGTTATTATGCCTATCGACGTTCCGTGATGTTACAATTCCACTCAAAATTGAGAATATTATTTAGATTTTTTCCATCCTTGAAATATTGTACCCGAGTTGCTACATCCCAGTCAACTGGTCATTCTCGATTATGTTAGTGAAATGTATAAGAAAGAACTGTTTCTTTAGGAGTGCATACGCAATAATGAAGTCACAGTGTCAGTGATCACTTTCTGAAAACACGTGTCTGTCTGCAGATGGGTTCTTCAAATTGTTTATTCTTACAAGGGAGAGAAACTCATCTGCTCTACTGGTTTAGTACAACGTAGATACTATATCTACGTTTCTGAAAACATGCTTCTCTGCATAGAGAACTGGTTTTTACTTAGAACATCAACACTGACATTTCAATCCATAGGATTGTCCGGAATATATTAAACCTGGTATTTGAATTCCCTGATAATCTCTGAACTATTTCTTCGTTAAAAAAAAAAGAGAAAAAGAAGAAAAACGTAATCGATACCTTTCTGCAGTATCAACAAATAAGCAAAATTCAAAACATAAATATAATTAATTTGCAGTGTTAATACTACATCTCTGATTTGTTAACATTTTCTGTGTTTTCATACAGTCTTTGTTTAGGAAGTCTACTTCAAAATTCACAGCGATGTGCCCAACTAATTCACAACAACCGAAACTACATAACAAACAGTCACTTATTTTGCAGTCCGGCATAGTTCTCCTTTTAACTGTAAGTATTAGAATTTAAGGAATAAAAGGCTTGCGATGCTTCCCGTAATGAACAGACCTGCTATGTATAAACCGTTCTTGTAGAACTGGGTGCTTGCGTTTCTTCTTGTGGTAAGTTGGGAACCTGTGCCCTTATTAATTTATTGATAGTCTTTTTCTTAGCGATTCAAACGGCCTACGATAGAGCATAGGCTTGTAAGTTCATTTTGCGAAATAATAAAGCAAATGTGGAAACTTCCTACGAGAGAATCCAAAACGCGAACAGTTATTCTGGTAAACTGAATTAATAATAGTGTGTTTCTTCTAGAACTAAAATATATTGTCCGGAATTTATGTAGCCATGAAAAATAGTTTCCTGTTCAACTGCATGTATTAACCTACGTGCTAGTAATGCTTAAGTGTAGATTAATTCTTAAGTCGTTCACTGCATAACGTCGTAACTAACAAAAAGCAAATTTTACAGGAGAACAAACAAGATTTATGCTTGCCTATTTGCGCATTCTTGGTCCAGGCACTGTGCATGAGATAAAACGTCATCGTGAATATTTTTGTAACAGTTATTACACGAAAAATAGTCCTATTTTAATTTTCCTGGACGAACAAGAGTTACAACGTTGTACTGCTGAAACACTATTTTCTTCCGCATTACTTATTAACGAAATAGAAAACTGATTTTGAGGAAGTAGAACAACACAGTGTAAAACTGCCGGTAACGTTTGTTGCGATCTAAATCTGCACATGCAGCAGCATAAGATGCTGAAAAATGTAACACAACTGCTGTTGCAATTTACACTAAACATTTATGCCCAGCATTACATTTTCCGTGCTAAATGGATTTTGCAACGCAGACGTGCAAATCCACTATTCACAGGGTAGCTGCTGACAGAAATTCTGTTTTTAAGTTGGAATGTATTGGCACATGTCAAGTAAGGCTTTCTTCTTGTCACTTGGAACTGAAATTCATCTAGCGGCAGATTTCTTTTCCCTGTACCTCTCTGCTTCGTTGCATTGCTCTGACATACCCACGGTTTTAGGATGTTATGACTTCCTCCCCCTTAGTGTAGCAGGATCGTAAGATGAAATTTGTAGCTAGACAACAGTTATTTTTCAACTATTGGTCTAGTGAACTACGATCCCTGAAATCCTCTGCTTCCATCTTGCAGACAAGGAATCCGTTGTCATCTGCCTCAGTAGTGACTGGAATCCAGTCATTCTGTTCGTTTCTATAAGGGCAAAGTTTTACCATACGGCAAGAAACTACGCCCTGTAACGAGGAGTTTCTGGTCTACAGCAGTAAACTATTTACAGACGATCAGATATGGCAAAAGGGTAATCATCCGCCAGTTGTCCCATCAAATACAACTGTTGAACCAGGTTATCAGACTCCGAACCCCATCTATCATTGAGCGGACTGCATTGTGTAAAAAACGTACTTCGGAATGCATGAAGATACCTTTCTTGCGCTTCTCTTGCTAAGTATACATGAAAGCCATGTTACTACCATTATTATGTAATGTACCATACTGACAGGTTATAAAGAATGCTGCCACTGCTAAAATACAGTAGAATGATTATACTGTGGACGGAACAGCATCTTCTGAAAATCGACACACAAAGTCACATTATTACCAGTTGTTTTGCTATTTCCAGTACCGTAAAATGGAGCAACTTGAGACACCGGTGTGACTTGAGACAAAATGACATATCTTTATAGCCTAGTTCCGCAATTTACCAGTTTTAAGTTTACATAACCAAAATTTTTATCCTTTGTTTGGTTTGCACATCAGATCAGCTTTCTGACTGAGGTAAATTCATTCTTAAAATAATTATGTTGGCAGCCATGTATGATTTGTAACCAGGAAGTACAGCATCGTCTTTGTAGAGGTAATCAATTTTTCCGGAATTTTCTTTGTTTTACTACATGGAAGGTAATTTTCGAGGAGTGAAACTTCGTGGTGACTATTTTCAAGGTTTTGACATGAATATAAAATAATAAAAGTGACATTTTTGTTAAAGCGTAAATTATGAGAATTATTTATATTGATGAGGGACTTACATAGGCTGACATGAGAGACTGTTGTCCAGTCACAACCTCTTTCCTACTAAAGCTTTTTAATTTTATTCTTGCAGGAAATGCCACGTGTTCATGTTAAAAGAGATGGTACACGCAAATACGCAAGTAGCAATTTCGAAAATTTGGATAAGGCTTCTGAAGATGTAAAAATGTGCACTCTAGCCTTTCTAAAGTAGCTGAGAAATATTCTGTCGAAAAGTCCAAGCTTTCTCGTGCACGTTTTTAGAAAACAGACTAATAAAATTGGTGGACAAACCACTCCGTCTTCGCCGGCCGGGTGGCCGAGCGGTTCTAGGCGCTACAATCTGGAACCGCGATGCTGCTACGGTCGCAAGTTCGAATCCTGCCTCGGGCATGGATGTGTGATGTCCTTAGGTTAGTTAGGTTTAAGTAGTCCTAAGTTCTAGGGGACTGATGACCTCAGAAGTTAAGTCCCATAGTGCTCACAGCCATTTGAACCATTTTGAACCACTCTGTTTTCAACAGAAGAAGATACGTTAGTGAAAATGTGCTTACAATAAGTGAATGGGGATTCCCATTACTGTTTACATCAGACTTTTAGTTAGATACTGTTTTGACAAGCAAGGGAAAACCATCCTAACATTCAGGAAGAACATGCCTGGTGATGAGTGAGTGTGATCATTTCCGAATCGCCATAGTAATGTGCTGTCTGTGAGGTTAGTAGACAATATAAAGCATTGTTGAGCACACGTTTCACCAGAAATTATTACATCTTTTTCAATAATCTTCAAGCTGAACTACAGAATATTAAGCCGGCACAGTCATCAACTTTGATGAAACAAATTTATCGGATGATCCAGTCAGAAAATGTTTTGTGGTCAAAAGGGGTTTCAAGCACCCTGATTTTATTCTCAATTCTTGAAAGGCCTGTACATCCCTCATGATGGCGTGTACAGGAGATGGCATACTTCTTCCTCCTTTAATCATTTATCAATCACTTCGTCTTTGGGACACTTGGACATCAGGGGAGCACGTTATGGGAATACAGAATCAGGGTGGAGAGCCGGTAGACATTTCAAGGATGGTTTTAGACAATAGCCTAACCATATTTAAAGAAGCAAGATCCACCATGGACACTCATAGGTGACAGTCTATCGTCTCACATATCACAGACTGTAATAGCAAAATGCAGAGAGGAAGATATAAAATTTATTTGCCTGTCAAGGATTTCTGCTCATCTTTGTCAGCGTCTTAAAAAAAGCCTTTTTCGAGAATTGAAGGCTCAGCAGGAGGTATTATAAGGTCAGGGTTTGAAGAATGTGGTATCATTCCTGTGAATCAGCAGAAGGTACTGGCTCAAATCCTTTCTACAGGTACCATTAATGTTAAAAACAATAAAAACAGAAGTTCAGTTGAAGAACAACTACATGGGAGTATGACTGACTTTTTGAAGAGGTTGCACTAAGGGGAAAAAGAAAATGGTACTATGCAGATACAGAAGAAGAGAAGAATACAGACTGAACCAGGCAAGAGCGTGTCAAATATTGAGCCTAATGAATCACGACTGGATTTGAGTACCAGTGCAGAATGTGATGAACCTGAGGATTCATTAATGAATGATGTTAACAGCAATGGCAGTAACTTTTCTTTTCCAGAGGTTGTTCAACAGGAAGATAATGTTTCCTATGAAAGCATAGCTGTAGAAGATTATCTGTTGATTGAAATGACTATAAAAAGTGCTGCTAAAAAGTGTTTTGTAGAAAAAGTGGTCACAATTTCTGAAAATTCTAGAGGTGGCTCTAGGAAAGTTGAGGTGAAATTTTTGAGACAATATAAAAACAGTTCAGACACATTTGTATGGCCCCAAGTGGATGAGTTTTGTGTATCTTCATGAAATACAGGCCATCCTATTTCCACCTCAGCAGATCAGCATACTGATGAAATTTTCATGTTGTATTAGAATGTAAATTAAATTGTTCATGTTGCAGTGAAAATGTATTGTTTTTTAAATAAACAGTATTTTAATAAAAACATTTCTACTGGTAACTTTATGATTGTTTTAAAATGTTATTGGTGAGTTTTATGAGTGAAAACATTTTTAAAGTATTATATACACCCTGATTTTACTACAATGTGAATGTGAAGATCAATGCAAGTCATACTATGTATCTCATGTCGCCTCATTGATGTTCTCACATGGTACACACATTAAACTTGAAGGTCATCTGGAGTCACCTATGGTGATGAGGGTGATGGGGTGATATGAGGCATCTAGTTTTTTTTAATGTCATCTGATAATGAATTATTTTATTTATAGTTTGAACATCAGCTGGTAAAGTAAAAGAAGTGACTAAAATTTCAGGGTACAAAAAGGCAATTTAATTGAAGTCATATATGAATACGACATTTGACAAGTTCAAAAATGTCTCAAGCCAATCCGTTTTACAGAATCAGCAGTAAGCGTTTAGTATGATGTTTCTGATCTTGCATGGTAACTGAACTTCTCATTCCAGCTTTCTTAACTCCTTCGCCAGAATATGCATGAACACTGACCAACCATCTGGACAAAATGTCTGTCGCAATGTGAGGATGCATACGACCTTGGCAGATCTAATTTCAGTTTGAAATCACTTCTGAAAATAGTTATGTACATAGGTCTATTTTCTCTGACATTTAGTTCAGTATACTTCAGCTGAAAAATTGCATACCTTTTGCGTACGATTCGATCTTTAGGTAAATAACAAGTAAAACATTTATGCCAGGAGTAGTGTCTTTCTTACTTTGGAAACAATTCATATGTTTCCTCACTATGTCTCTGTCCTGGTCCAGGATTCTGTGAGGCCTGCTGTAGACTATTGTTTTTCTCTTTTGTCTTAGATGAAGTGCTCTTTAATTTCTCGGTCAAAAATTAGAGTCTGCGAGGTGTATTACGCAAAAAATTAAATACATACATTAGTGTTTTCTCTCAGACGTGAGGAATGGCAACAAGAGACACTGTAGTTCGTCTCCTCACATCAGCCATTTCAAGGCAATGGGAAGCCAAAATCGTGTCTGCTTGTAATAATGATGAGCATAAAATCTTCGAATGAGCTGCAGCTTTTTGTTCGACGATACATCTCCACATGAAAAGTGCCACTGGCAAATTATTTCCTAGTAAAGAACGAAATTCCATCCCTAATAATTGGAGCATCTCTCACAAAATCTGCTATATTTTGGCTTACGTTCAGATGAAAATCGTATGAAAAATAGGAATTATCGTCGAAATATCTCAGTTTCAGCTGTTGTTGTTGTGGTCTTCAGTCCTGAGACTGGTTTGATGCAGCTCTCCATGCTACTTCATCTCCCAGTACCTACTGCAACATACATCCTTCTGAATCTGTTTAGTGTATTAATCTGTTGGTCTCCCTCTACGATTTTTACCCTCCACGTTGCCCTCCAATACTAAATTGGTGATCCCTTGATGCCTCAGAACATGTCCTACCAACCGATCCCTTCTTCTAGTCAAGTTGTGCCATGAACTTCTCTTCTCCGCAATCCTATTCAATACCTCCTCATTAGTTATATGATCTACCCATCTAATCTTCAGCATTCTTCTGTAGCAGCACATTTCGAAAGCTTCTATTCTCTTCTTGTTCAGACTAGTTATCGTCCATGTTTCACTTCCATACATGGCTACGCTCCATACAAATACTTTGAGAAACGATTTCCTGACACATCAAATCTATACTCGATGTCAACAAATTTCTCTTCTTCAGAAACGCTTTCCTTGCCATTGCCAGTCTACTTTTGATATTCTATCTACTTCGACCACCATCAGTTATTTTACTCTCTAAATAGCAAAACTCCTTTACTACTTTAAGTGTCTCATTTCCTAATCTAATTCCCTCAGCATCACCCGACTTAATTCAACTACATTCCGTTATCCTCATTTTGCTTTTGTTGATGTTCATCTTATATACTCCTCTCAAGACACTGTCCATTCCATTCAACTGCTCTTCCAAGTCCTTTCTTGTCTCTGACCGAATTACAATGTCATCGGTGAACCTCATAGTTTTTATTTCTTCTCCATGGATTTTAATACCTACTCCGATTTTTTCTTTTGTTTCCTTCACTGCTTGACCAATATACAGATTGAATAACATCGAGGATAGCTACAACCCTGTCTCACTCCCTTCCCAACCACTGCGTCCCTCGACTCTGATAAATGCCATCTGGTTTCTGTACAAATTGTAAATAGCCTTTCGCTCCCTGTATTTTACCCCTGCCACCTTCAGAATTTGAAAGAAAGTATTCCAGTCAACATTTGTCAAAAGCTTTCTCTAAGTCTACAAATGCTAGAAACGTAGGTTTGCCTTTCCTTAATCTAGCTTCTAAGATAAGTAGTAGGGTCAGTATTGCCCCACGTGTTCCAATATTTCTATGGAATCCAATCTGATCTTCCCCGAGGTCGGCTTCTACCAGTTTTTCCATTCGTCTGTAAAGAATTCGCGTTAGTATTTTGCATCCGTGGCTTATTAAACTGATTGTTCGGTAATTTTCAAATCTGTCAGCACCTGCTTTCTTTGGGATTGGAATTATTGTATTCTTCTTGAAGTCTGAGGGTATTTCGCCTGCCGCATACATGTTGCTCACCAGATAGTAGAGTTTTGTCAGGACTGGCTCTCCCAAGGTCGTCAGTAGTTCTAATGGAATGTTATGTACTCCCGGGGCTTTGTTTCGACTCAGGTTTTTCAGTGCTCTGTCAAGCTCTTCACGCAGTATCGTATCTCCCATTTCATCTTCATCCACATTCTCTTCCATTTCCATAATATTGTCCTCAAGTACATTGGCCTTGTATAGACCCTCTATATACTCCTTCACCTTTCTGCTTTCCCTTCGTTGCTTAGAACTGGGTTTCTATCTGAGCTCTTGACAGTACTTGCAACAACATTGCAATAAACACTTTTGTGCCCGACAACCAAATGTGAGGCGGAAACTAGTGGACCAACTCATCAGGTGTATTCCTCAGACCTCCCGAAATTTTAAAACTCATTCTCGAAGGTCAGTTCTGGAGGAATGTTCCCATAACCTTTCTACTCTCCATAAATTTCTAACCCTGCAATTTTTAACTGTCGGTTGCATTACAGCCTTCTTTGTTTGTTGTTGATATGTGTTGTTGACGTGCGTTAGTATCTTCTAGACAGCGCCTCGTGAACTTTGTACATGTTTTGTTCAGTGTAGTACAAAAGACGTTCACAGGAATACGTATATTTTAATAGCCCTAAGTTTGATGAAATGTTAGTTCGTGGATGGAGAAAGATGTCAGTGGTTTAGAGCAAGAAATTGGCGAAAAAGGCGACAATTTTGCAGTAGCGAGTGATCACAATTCTGCTGGTGAATAACAGTATCATTCAGAGGAAGAACTGCAGGTGATTGGCAACTTTCTGTTTCTTCAATAAAATAGTTAAAATATTAGTTAAAATCAAATCCGCACTGAAAATAAAATTGCAGATCCCAGCTTTGATTGTCAATTTTGCACACTTGGTTTTTCTACCTTTCGAATGAAATTTCATCAACAAATTTAAAACTCGGAATTTAGCTCTCAGTGATAATTTACTTGCTACAGAGATACATTTTTTCAGAAAGTAAAATTCTGTTCTCTAACAGTTCGTTTGTGGGTACCATTGAAAAATCCGTACATGTGATTTTACGTCATAAAAAGTAAAATATTACAAGCTTTATTTAGCACAATAAAATTCTCAGGGAGTGTCGAAATACATTTACATAAACGTAAAAATAAATGTTACACAACTTAGATTAAAATTTTCAAATGATTTTCACCTGAAGTCTCGGTTGAAACAAGGGTCAAGAGACCACACCTCATAGTATATGTTTACAGAAAAGTCATCTCGTGAATTAAGGGACCAAAGACCACACCTCATAGTAAATGTTTACAGAAGTGTCACCTCATGAGTTAGGCTGCGTTCACAGTGTCACTGACAATGGTCATCAGACAGTCACCAGAGATCGCCCAATAACATTGGCCAATAGGGTGATCGTAGTGCGGCCGATCTCCTCTGTCACTTTTTGGCAGGGTCATAGGAGGTTAGGTTGGATTAGTTTAGGTTAGGTTAGAACCTATTCTACTGGGGTCGTTCAATAACTAATGCTCCACATTTTTTCTCAAAACATATTTGTTGTTAAGAGTCAGAATTTGGTGACAATATACATCAACAAGTCTTGTCCATGTCTTATTTCCCTTTGTTGTCTCCATCACGTTCTATGACCATATACTAACATTGTGGAAGAGCACGTTTTCCCAGCTGATAAGAGCTCTTGTCCTGCAGGTGTAGCCATGTTTTCACTGCACGACTGACACACTCGTCGTCTTCAAAGTGTGTTCCCCATAGAGAATCTTTAAGCAGCCCAAAGAGATGGAAGTGCGAGGGTGCCAGGTTGGGACAGTAGGAAGGATGAGTCATTGATATCCAACCCAATTTGGCGATGTGTTTCTGGGTTCTCACACTTGTGTGTGAGCGTGCATTAACATGTTGGAGCAAGATTTCTGCTGGATTCTTGATCGAAAGAGCACATCAGAAATGGTTCTTGAGTATTTTCAGAGTCTTCACGTATGCCTCTGAATTGATGGTTACCCCCTTGGCATCACATCCACGAGAATGATGTCATCACAATCCCAGAAGACTGTCATAATGACTTTTCCAACAGAGGGGATTGTCTTGAATTTCTTCTTTGTAGTGAATAAGGATGATACCACTCTATGGTCTGCCTTTTTGTTTCCAGTGCAAAGTGATGCACCTAGCTTTTGCCCCCGTAACGATCCATGACAGAAAGGCCTCTCTGTCGGTCTTAAAACGATCCAACAATTCAGATGAAATGGAGTTTCTTTGAATGTTGTGATCCGCTGCGAGCATTCGTGGAACCCATCATGAGCACCTCTTTGAATATCCAAGAGTCTCAATCATTGCAGATGCACTTCTAATGATGATCGACAACTGTACGAGGCTTGTCCGGAAAATACGTATAAAAGTTGAATAATGTCTTTATGTTACACGTTGCAGTCAGCACCAGGTGGGACTACTGCTGTAATCAATCCCACCAACGCTCAGTTCGAGTCAGAGCACTCTGCGTGAAGGTGGGAGTGTGTGGCAGCTTGTTGACAGTTACCGTTTTTCACCTGCCGTAGGCATGGAGCTCTCTCTGATTGAGGAACAGCGCGTCAACATTAAGTTTCTTGCAAAGCTAAGCAAGAATGGCAATTAGATTTTTGAGTGTTTGAAACAGGTTTACGGGGACAATTGTCTGAAGGAACCAGCCATGAACAAGTGCTCAGAAAGGTTCCGGGATGGCCGAGAAGAAGTGAACGATGACCCTCGCCCAGGACGCCCGTCGACATCGAGTTCCGATGCAAATGTAGAACGAATTCGGGCTTGTGTTCTTAAAGAATGTAGATTGAGAGTCAGAATGATTTCTGACAAGTTGTCAATCGCCAAAACAATCGTTCACGAAATCCTGACACAAAAACTTGAAATGAAGAAATTGTGTGCGAAAATCGTACTGAAGCTCTTGGCGCCAGAACAGAAACCAAAGAGGGTTGAGTGCTGTGAGGATTGGTTGGAAGCAGAGGAACGAGAGGACTTTCTCAACCAAGTCATCACTGGAGACGAGTCCTGGTTTTACGAATTCGATGTGGAGCTCAAATCTCAAAGCAAGGAATGGAAACTAGCAGGAGAACCGAGAACAAAAAAGTCGCGAAAATCAAGGTCCAATGTGAAGACAATGTTGATTGTTTTCTTTGATTCTAGGGGCATTGTTCACAAGGAATTTGTTCCTCCCGGCCAGAGAGTGAACGGAAATTTTTACGTTGAAGTTTTGTCACGTCTCAGAGCTCGTGTGGCCCGAGTTCCACTGGAGTTGGCAAAAGGGGGCAGGTGGATCCTTCATCACGACAATGCGCCCGCTCACATGTCGTTCGTTGTGCGCGAGTTTTTGGGCCGAAGCTCAATCACCGTGACAGACTACCCGCCTTATTCACCCGATTTAGCCCTGTGTGTCTTCTTCATGTTCTCGAAATGCAAAATGGTGCTTCAGGGGTGGCACTTGCGAGATGTGGAAGCTATCCAGGCGGAAACGACATGGCAACTGAACAACACCACAACTGAAGCCTTACAGCAATGTTATCAACAGTGGAAACGGCGTTGGCAGAAGTGTATCGCGTCTCAGGACGAGTACTTTGAAGGAGACCATATTGTAATACCTGAATAATTGTAAAATAAAGTTATTATTCAACTTTTACACATATTTTCCGGACAAACCTCGTAGAGCCAATTGTCAGTTGTGATGCGCCGGTCGGCATGAAAAATTGCATCCTCATGATTGAGCATATCTGGAGTAATAGCTGTGATAAGATGTCCTAAGCATGGCTGATCATGGAGCTCTGTTTCTGCATTTCCTGAGGATGTAACTTTCTTTATCCACGGCCCAACTGTACTCCTATCAACTGCAGCACCGCTGCACACAAACGTTTATGGTTGTTCACTACGGTTTCTTTTTCTGCACACAAGAATTCAATAACAGCACGCTCTTTGTAACGAGAGTCGTATGTAGACGCCATTTTGACGCTGTGCTATGGCTCTGCCATTTGCCAGAACGGTTCAAAACGCAGAGCAAACATCAAATGTAAAGCAGCAACAAGGACGTTTGTCTATGTATATGAATGGCTTTTTTTAAAATGTGAGGCATTACTTATTGAACGACCTTCATATGTATGAAGTAGCAGCAGGACAATGCGACGTCCCACACGTCCAAAATTTCTACAGAGTGGGTCCAGGAACACCCTTCTGAGTTTAAACACTTTGGCTGGCCACCAAACTCCATAGACATGAACATAATTGAGCATATCGGGTTGCCTTGCAATGTGATGTTTAGAAGAGATCTCCACCTCCTAGTACTCTTACAGATTTGTGGACAGCCCTGCAGGATTCATGGTGCCAATTCCCTCCAGCACTACTTCAGACATCAGTCGCGTCCATGCATGCCGTGTTGCCACACTTCTGCATGCTTGCAGAGGCACTACACGATATTAGGCAGGTGTGCCAGTTTCTTTGGCTCTTCAGTGTAGATACTGCCTATAGAAAGATTAAAGACACCTTTGGAGATAAGAGGAGGACCTGTATTAATAACAGGAGCTTAGATGGCAAGCCTGTACTAAACTAAGAAGGAAAAGTTGAAAGGTCGACAGTAGGCCTATATATACAAGGGAAGGGAAGAGAAAGTAGAGGAATATGAGATGGGGGACATAATACTATCAAAAGAATCCGACAGAGTACAGAAACACATAACTTGAAACAAGGCCTCTGGAACAGATGACGTCCCCCAGGGCTGCAGTTGTGCTTGGGAGAGTCAGCCATGACAAAAGTATTCCACCTGGTGTGCAAGATATATGAGACAGACGAAATAGCCTCAGATTTCTAAAAGAATGTAGCAATTCCAATTCCAAAGAAAGTAGATGCTGAAAGGTGTGAATGTAGGAAACGCAAGGCAATACTGACTTTACAACTTATCTTAGGAGACAGGTTAATGAAAGGCAAATCTACATATATAGCATTTGTAGACTTAGAGAACATTTTTGGCAATGTTGACTTGGCACACATCCTTTGAAATTCTGAAGATAAAAGGTTTAAAATACAGAGAGCGAAAGGGATAGCAGCTATAAAGAGTCAAAGGGCATGAAAGAGAGACAATAGTTGAGAAGAGAGTGAGAAAAGGATGTTTGGGGCTGGGGAAGTGCTGTAAGAATATCAGGAGTGGCAACGTATCCATTATCATCTGTTATGGAAAATTTATTAGAAGGTATGTGCCACTTACTGAATGTCACTTCAACACCAAAAAGAACAGATACAAAGCTGCAACCTGAGTCTTTTTTGTACTTCATGAACTTTAACAATTGTGTAGTCAGCAGTTTTAAGCCATAAAGAAATCCCTATTTTCATTAACATCTTTGTTGCAAGAACAGTCAGATTCTGCTAATATCAAGTGTATACTTTCATCTGACAACGAAATCTGGTTCTTGTGAGGAAGGTTCCTTCTTTCTATTTTTCTTTGATTCTATGACAGAGGCTTCTTCTTCCAGTGGGGGCTTCACAGGTGAACTTGTAAAGACAAGATATTCTCCTTTCTTTTGGTCACCACTGTGTCTTTTTGAGGACTACACTGTGGGGGTGGAAGCAATGTTTCAGGAGACACAAATAATTCTGCTTGGAGTTCATGAGGACAAGGAGGGACAAGATTACCAATGGAGGTAGCAGAAGTTGAAGGAACTGGATCACTAGAATAAACTAGAAAAGATGGAGGAACTGGACCTATAAATGTAGTAGGGACACTAGTACTTTCTGAAATAACTCATTCATTCTCATATGGCTCAAAAGGCTCAGACACAGATGAACACAGAAAATCTGCTTCACTAAATGTTTCGTCATTGAAAGGCATTATTCTTATAGCCATGAAACCTTTGCTGATATTAGAGTAAGTGAAATCAGATGGAAATGTTTCACACAAATATCCTGCTATATCATAGATATAAAGTGTCTGACCAATATGGTTTAGTAGCCACCTGTCACAAGCTTTGTTGTAATAGGGCTTGAAAGGCCAATAAATGGTAACATCCAAGGGCTGCAGTTTAAGGCTGTAGTGTGATGGTACTGTTACTAAAACTATGCTATAATGTATGGCAAATGTTATTGCTCATATTGATATATGGGTTTCATAATTGTCTATGATAAGCAGTTTTGGCTTTTCTGTGCTTGGTCATTCGTGTTTGTCAAAATGTGCCAAAAACATCCATATATATGCCTCCAATCATCCATCCTGAGTTTGAGTTGCCCATGCATTTCCAGCTGGGCTATTGTGGATCATACGATCTTGTAAATGGACACATGGGAACACAAAAAATGGAGAAACTGCTTTACCAGTCTCCTGATAATGCCACTCATGGTTACAAGTGTGCCTCTCTCCGCAGAAGTTATCTTCCCTACTTGCTTCTGGCCACATGGGGACATTACCTTTTCTGGCTTCTGTACCATTATGAGACCAATCTCATCAAGCCTGTGGATGTGTTCCAGTCCAGATATGAATTTTTGATGAGCTTCTTTAAAATTTATATATAATTCATCAACAATTGACTACTGAAACTAGCTGCATGTCTCAGACTAGTAGCTTCAGGTTGTCTAAGAGCTTATGCCTCTTCATAAAAGCCACTTCTTCCCAGACATTTTTTCTTACTGCGAGGTCAAGTTCCTAGTTTTTAGCTGCAGTAAATTCATATGGTAACTTCCTCATAAGAGTGAATGATAAACCGTAATGCATACACCACTCATGCTAAACCTCTGGAAATGTCTCAGTTTAGCAGGTGCGTCCATAGATGGTGGTATGAGGGGCAACAGTATAACTGGCCATGCTTTCCCATCTGAGTTTGTAATAATACAGCCAGTCTGTCCTCGAGCTGACTTCATGAGCTGCCATGTAGGAATTCTTGGTACCTGTTATGTCGAGATGCTCTCATAGCTTTATGTCCCCTTGCAGAGCCATAGTAGTGCTTTAGGATTCTGGAAGTGCAATACTAATTTCTGTGTTTTATGTAAGGAAGCAGGAAGAAATTTTTTGTGCAAATAATTTTTACATGGGATGTCATTATGGTGCATTTATTTAAGAAACACCATAAAATGAACTTGTTCACATTGATTATAAGCCAACTATAAATTGTACGAGAGCATGGTCTAAAGCATGACTAAATTGAAAGGCATCTTTTTGATGACTGCTAAGTGCTGTGAAAGACAGAGACAGTAATACGTCAGAAGAGTGATTGAGGATATTGGGTACAAGTGCTTCTCTGAGATGAAGAAATTGGCACAGAAGAGAAAGTCGTAGCTTCGTGGGGGGTCACATCAAACCAGTACAGAAGAAAAAGACACACTTTGTGTTAATTCCATTTGATTTTGCATTTATAACGCTTTACGCACCGAACTGGAAGTTCTGTTCTTGTTGCTGCAACCCTCTATTAATTTGCACTATATCTACCTTCAACTAATCCTAAACCATACAGTAGAGCTGCATGCCCTCAGGAAACATAACACTTGTACTTTTCCAATAGTCATACATACTATTTTAAATAACTGCAGAGATATATGTGATTATACAGTCTGCTCCAGTATGCTCTTGGCTGTGTCTGGTATGGATGAGTTTGGGCCATTTATTGAAAAAATAATCGAAGCATTAGATCAGAGGACTAAAGTTGTGGCTACGTTCCATGATTTTGCTAAAGTCTTTGACTCAGTAAATCATGACTTGCTCATTTATGTACTTGACAAATATGGAATTAAAGGCAGTGCTCCATAATGGTTTACACTCTATCTGCAGAAAAGAAAACAAAGGATAACTGTCACTTCAATGCTGTGAGTAATCATTTTAAACTGACTACAATATCACAAGCTGTGCCTTTAGGTTGTATTTCACAGCCAGTTCTGCTCCTATTCTATATAAATGACTTCCCATCGTTTCTGTTTATAGGCTTTTAACTGAAGCTGGCGGTGCTGAAAAATTAAGAGCTCTTTTTTTAACACACTCAGAACCCCACAAAATTGCTTTCAGATAAATAGGTTGAAACTAAATGTTGCAAAAACTCATGTAGTCCATTTTGAAAGCAAACATTTAAAATGTGTGGCGATTATCATACAGTATAAAATAAACTTATGGAAGAGGTTGACATGATCAAATTCCTTGGACTAAATGTTGACAAGAACTGAAGCTCTGGAATATGCATGTTGACTTTCCACAAATAAAATAAGCAGTTTTGCATTTACAATGCTACTGCTATGATTTCACATTAAATAACAGATCATAGTTATTTTGAATCTGTGATTAGGTAAGGTATAGATTTATGAGGGAGTTCAAATAGCATATCTCAAATACTGAAACTGCAGAAGCAAATTGTTGAATACGTGCACAGTAAAAAGAACCTCATTGCTCATTTTTCAGTAATTACAAATCCTAAATTTTCTCTCCCCACATTTATGAAATTATAATCTTCTTATAGAGCAGACAAAATTATTAGAGGAGAATCATTTTAGTCACACATGCAACACAAAAACACAGTGAATTTTCTGTTTCCTGCACACACACACACACACACACACACACACACACACACACACACACACACACACACACACACACACACACACAGCCTCTACAGTATATGAATATGAAAATATGTAACAAGTTAATAGGCAAAAATATATTTAACATGAAGTCAAGAAATCTAACCATAAAGCTACAGCAGATTTTTTAGGATAAATGTGACTACTTGGTAGAAAAATTCAAGGAGTGTGAAAGATAACTTGAGCAAGGAATAACTTCGTATTAGATTTCTATTGCAATTTTAGGACATATAAATCTTTATTATTAGTTGTTATTATCTACATTTACAGTAATATTCTGCAGTACCTAAAACTGAACCTATGTGATCTTTCCATTTCACATTCCTACAAAGTGGTACATTCAGGTATTTGTATGAGCTGACTGATTAAAATTGTGACTCACTGATATTGTAATAATGGTATAATTTTTTCCATTCTGTGAATGCTCAGTTTTACATTTTTAAACAATTAAAGCAAGTTGCCAGTCTTTGCACCACATTGAAATGTTCTCAAAATCCAGCTGAATATTTGCAGTGTAGGAAAAGATGAATTGCTACTTACAGTTCAGATGACATGTTCAAGTTGCAGACAGACTCAGTTAAAAGGCATTTACACTTAAGCTTCAGCCACAGCCTTCATCATAAAAAGAAAAACACACAACATTCATTCATACAAGTACGCACACCTCGTGCACACATAACCAGCTCCAAGCTTGGACCAGAATGCCTGCATTGGCAGTCGTGTGTGTGATGTGTGCTTGCTTTTGCAAAGCGATGGTGTGTGTTTCTTTTACTTTATCTTATGAAGGCTCTGGCTGAAAGCTTACACATGTCTTTTAATAGTGCCTCTCTGTGCAACTTAATGTGGCATGATTTCAACTGAATGTGTGTGCAGATTTTGTCAGACTGTACATCACTTTAGATTACTGCATCATCTGTGAAAAGTCTGAGGTTACTATTAACATTCTTTGCAGGCTCATCAATATACAACATGAACAGCAACAGTCCAAACACATTTCCCTGAGGCACATCTGTTGATTATTCTCCATCCTAGATGACATTCTATGCCCTGCCTACTAAAAACTCCCAAGTCCAATCACAAATTTCAGTTTATTCTATTTTTAGTAATAAATGCAGGTGAGATACTGAGTCAAATGCTTTTGGGAAGCCAAGAAATACTGCATCTATCTCACTGCCCTGATCCATGGCTTTCAGGATGTCCTGTGAGGAAAAATTGAGTTGGGTTTTATGTGTTCGATGTTTCTGGAATTAATGCCAGATGACATAGAGAAGATGCCTCATTACATTTTACCTCATATATGTTCTAAGATTTTATAAGAAATGGATGTCAGCGATATTGAAAGGTACTTTTGTGGATCACATCTGCTAACTTTCATATATGTGTGTGTAACTTGTGCTTTTTCCCAACTACCAGGTAAGGTTTTATGTTTGAGGGATCTACATTAATTTAGAGTTAAAAGAGTGTCTAACTCAGCTATAAATTTGGTGTAGAATCTGACAGGGATTCTGCCAGGACTTCGAGCTTTGTTCGATTTAGTGATTTCAACTGTTTTTCAACATCACTGATAATAGTATCTGTATCACATGTTTTGCAATGGTGTAGGTATTAAATTGGTGCAATACCAGTGGATTATTATTTGTACAGGAACGTTTGAAAATGAAGTTTATTGTTCCTCCTTTTGCTCTGATACTTTCAATTTAAGCCTGTTTCTAGTCCATGAATGTCTGGACACTTTGGTACCTCTGTCAACCTTTACATATGACCAGAAAGTCTTTGGATTTTTAAGAGATCCTTCAATAATATTCTGCTATTATAGCTGCTGAAGGTGTCATACATTCAGTTTTTACACTATGTGTATCATTCAGTATCTCTCTGTCTGCTTTGGTTTACATCTATTTTGCAGTAGTCTGTGTTTCTCTGAAAGTTTGTTTACAGTGTCTTTACACCACAATGTGTTCCTCCTATTGTGTCCTGTTCTAGTAAGTATGTATCCATCAAGCACATGGTCAATTATTCTTCTAAAACTGAGCAACACTTCTTCTTCACGGTCCTCTCCAGAGTTAAACGTTTCAAGTTTGTTACTGAGGTATACAAAAATGTAGACTTTCACAGCCGGAAATATCATGTCCATTATAATTATCCGGGCTGTTATGAACTGACCACAGCATAACAGCCCGGGTAATTATACTGAGGTATAGCATTATTGTCTCGTTATCTGCTGTGCTGAATGTGTAAACCCTTGTATGAGATTTAGTTTCTCTCTGTACTTTAATAATCACTGTTGCTATAACTTCCTCATGGTAACTGACATCAGTTTTCATGTGAATACCCCAAAGATGTTGTGACCAGGTGAAACTACTTTCGTCCTGCCACAACTGTGGATTCTTTGATTGCTCTGTGAGAATGCTCAGCATACTAGAACACATGAAATATTAGTCCACTTTATTACACAAAGGAATAAAAGGTTTGTTTAACATGAACACACTTCTGTGCCACAGGATTGCTTCATAAGTTACAACTCTTACTGACTAGCAAATCATCACTTGATGCACTAATTAACAAATTGTTATCTTGCAGTACAATGTTCCATGTCTAAATGAACAAGGCTTTCAGAAACTTTAAATATCTCATTTGTCCTATATTATGATTTTGATTTCTTCAGATAAGATCATGAATTGGAGGAGAGCTCTTGCTAAATCGACACTATATGGACCTCAGCATAAGGGCACTACTATGCTGAGAGGAGAGGCATGGTCTTCAGGAGTGCCCCCCCCCCCCCTTATGTCTTTGTGGATTGCAGCAAGTCTTCACTAATGTCTGTGGTATCGACTCTTGTTGCCAATTGTAAGGTGGCAAAATGATCTCTGTATGATACCACAAAACAGGTCAGGTCTATTTCTTGCAAATAGGTTCACTACATTTTTATCATGAGTTGGATTCCAAACTACCTGATCTACATAGTTCTCAGATAATGAATTTAGTAGTGTTTTTCAGAACATCTTATCACGCCACCAAATACAAAATTATAATTTTCCAACTGGTAGCTCGATGATTAGTTTCCTTCAATGAGTGTAGTATGGTTGAGGAACTTACGTTCCAGTGAAGTAAGGTTTTTCCATAAAGTTTTCAATTACATCTGGAACTGAGTCTGGTGGTGAATAGAAGGATCCAGTTATAAGTTTATGTCTCTACTGATACTGAGTCTCACTCAAATAATCTCGCATAAAGTTTCAATTTCCATCCTGATGGATTTGAGTTTCTTGCCTACTGCGACAAACACACTACTTCCATTTACCATAAGTATATCCTTTTGATAAATGCTTAACCCTAGCCTTAACCCTAGCGAAACCAATGAGTTTTCAGTAAAGTGTATAACCAACAAGTTGTTGGAGGTATTTTATGCCCATCCTTAAAAAGAAAAAGTTAATTGTTGTAGTCTGACATACTGACATATCTTCTGAAGAGGCCCTGGGGTGTAACTAGAATCCAGAGCCTGAAAATATCTTCTAGCACACCACCTTAGCAATGCCAATGAACTTATAGTAATGTGTATACCACTAAGGGTGGAGGAGAGAGTACTTTATCATCACTACACTCAGGTGACAAAAGTCATGGGATATAACTATATGCACATATACAGATGGTGGTAGTACCACGTACAGTGCATTGGCGGAGCTGTCATTTGTACTTAGATGATTTGTGTGGAAAGGTATCCAATGTGATTGTGGCCACACAGTGGGAATTAACAGACTTTGAACATGGAATATTAGATGGAGCTAGATGCATGGGACATTCCATTATGGAAATTGTTATGGACTTCAATATTCTGGAGTCCACAGTGTCAAGAGTGTGCTGAGAATACAAAATTTCATGCATTGCCTGTCACCATGGACAACACAGAGGTTCACAGTCTACAACAAGAGCAGCGGCATTTATATAAAGTTGTCAGTGCTAACAGACAACCAAGACATCATGAAACAACTGCAGAAATAAATGTAGGATCTACAAAGAATTTATCCATTACGGCAGACCAGCAAAATTTGGTGTTAATTGGCTATGGTAACTGACGACTGATGCAAGTGCCTTTGCTAACAGTACGACATCGCCTGCAGTGCCTCTTCTGGGCTTTTGGCAATATTGATTGGACCCAAGACAAGTGAAAAACTGTGGCCTGGTCAGACAAGTTCCAATTTAAATTGGTAACAGCTGATGGTAGGATTTGAATGTGACACAGACTCCATGAAGCCTTGGACTCAAGTTGTCAACAAGGCACTGTACAAGCTGGTGGTGGCTCCTTAACGGTGTGGGAAGTGTTCACATGGAATGGACTGGGTCCTCTAATCCAAATGAACCAATCATTGACTGGAAATAGTTATTTTCAGCTATTTGGAGACCATTTGCAGCCATTCATGGACTTCATGTTCCCAAACTGTGATGGAATTTTTATGGATGGCAGCATGCCATGCCACAGAGGCACAATTGTTCATGACTGGTTTCAAGAACATTCAATATCCCTTGTTAGTCCTATCTGGTATGTGTCTGACACACTTGGGAAATTTTGTAGGTTGAGTTACATGAATGATTTGTAAGCAAATTGGTTTGTAGACTAATTACATTTCCATAGTATTCTACCAATAAAGTGAAGTCTGCTATCTGCTTTACCTATGACCAAGCCTACATGATCATTCCATTTCACATCACTACAAATTATTACATGCAGGTATTTGTATGAGTTGACTAACTCAAATTCTGAATCACGGAAATTGTAATAACATGATTTTTTAAATTGTATGACGTCCTCAGTTTTATATTTGTTAACAATTAAAGCAAGTTGCCAATATTTGAACTACTTCAAAAACTTATTAAAATGCAACTGCATATTTGTGTTGATTTCTCAGACTGTACATCACTTTAGACTACTGCATCATCTGTGAAAACTCTGAGGTTTTTATTAATATTGTTTGCAGCGTCATCAATGCACAACATGAACAGCAATGGTCCAAATACATTTTCCTGAGGCACATGTGTTGATAACTCTCCATTTGAGATAACATGCTGTGTCCTACCTACTAAAAACTCCTTAATCCAACCACAAATTTTACTTGATACTGTATCTGATCATTCTTTTGATAAGAAGTGTAGATGTGATACTGAGTCAAGTGCTTTTGAAAGTGAAGAAATACTGCATACTCCTGACTGTTTTGATCCATGCCTTTCAGTATTTCATGTGGGAAGAGTGTGTCAGGTTTCACATGACTAATGTTTTTGTAACCCATGATGGTTGGTGTGGAGGAGGTCATTCTTAGTTAAACTGTCTTTTGTAGTTGCTTTATTGCTGCCATTTGACCACCACTGTGGGTCCAACCATTTATTATGGGCCTCATATCTATTTCATGAACAACAGTTGGATTTATTGATAAATTATTAATTGCTGTTGCATTATGTGCTCCTACACTTGTTGGAAATGTTGCTATAGAGAACAAACAAACCCTGGACATCATAAGTACCTGTAAGTGCTCATGGCCAGTCCTGTTTAAAATGAAATCGATATTGAAATCTCCAAATAGAATGACTTCTCAGTTATTTCTTCTAACAGCATGATGATGTTTATAACATTTCCTATTGACTGGCCTGTACATTGTGGAACTGCTAAACTGTATTTTCCCAAGTCTGTTACTGAAGCACAGCACTCAGAGAGCTGTTCAATGCAGTACAAGTCTAGGTCCTGTGGCTCGCAACTTTATTTCACTTTTTGTGTATTTAGCCACTCCCCCTTTTTTCCTACGTATAATATCTACCCATGTGGGATCCCTATACAATCTCTGTGACTTCCAAATAATATTTCCAGTCTAATTGGTTATGTACTGTGAGCCCCAACTTTTTTTTAATATTTTGAACTACATTCACATTAGCTCTTGTTATTCAGAGGATTTGTCTGCAATTCTCTTGTTGGTCACGAATAATTATGCTGTTGGCTCTCCAAACTAATTTTTAACCAATGTGTGATACATTCATACATTATATTATTCTTTACTTTTAGATGTAGAGTTCTGGGAGGTCAGTTGTTTCTATGGTATCAGTTGATTAACTTGTTGATATTCTGGTAGATATTTCATTCAATATTAATTCATAATTCATATTTTACCTCTGAAAACATTGTTATTCTTAATGTTATTTACGTTTTCCACTTGGCATTATAGTTGAGGTCATGAAATGGAACCATAAATGGGAAAATCAAGTAAGAGACAGTGAAAATGCATGATAATAATCATATCATAAATACAATACAACAATTATAAGCATAATGTCTCTGTAGGTGTATTAAGAATTCTGTTGTAATTATTTGACTACATGATAATTTTTTTCCTTTCAGATACTGAATACCAGTCCAAATGGTGTTTTATCACTTGTAAGACACATACCGAAAATTAACATAGCTATTTATTATCAAACATTATGTACAGATTCAAGAACATTCTTCTACAAGCAACTAATGCCAGCATATACCAGAATGCCTGACCTTATGAATGTTACATTAATACCTTTTGGACAGACACTGGTGAGTTTTTTTTTAGCCACATGTTAAGAAATTGTATTCAATAGACACATCTGTGAGATGTATGATAAACAATATTGAAAAAAAAATTAATACTGCCTAATTTTTATTAATATGTAACATTATCAGTGAATCTGGCATTAATGGCCTTCAGCTTATGCACCTAACTCTTGTACTCTGGATATCTCTCCTAAGAATCATCAGGTACATTTTTCTGTGGTGTTTTACCAGGTTTTGCAATTTTTCTTTTCAATGTGTAGATGAACTCAGACAAATATTGCTCATCATCCCAGAATTAGTAGTGCTAATTGAACACACACACACACACACACACACACACACACACACACACACACACACAAAAACGAAAATTTACGTTCCTAGCTTTCGGAATAAATGTTCCTTCATCAGGGAGGAGAGAGGGGAAAGAAAGGGAAGAAGGGAAAGTGGATTTAGTTACTCACAACCCAGGTTATGAAACAACAGGGAAAGGAAAACAGGGAGGGCAGCAAGGATGGAGGCATGGTTGTCCACCCTCCCTGCTACCCTCCCTGTTTTCCTTTCCCTGTTGCTTCATAACCTGGGTTTTGAGTAACTAAATCCACTTTCCCTTCTTCCCTTTCTTTCCCCTCTCTCCTCCCTGATGAAGGAACATTATAATGTTCAGATAGTATTAAGAACAGAAAGTTGGTTGAAACCAGAAGTGAATATTTATTTATTTATTATCATCCCAATGATCACATTTGTGATACAGGAGTTTTCAGGATACATTTCAACAATTATATAATATCTTTACAATATTTTTTTCTATGCTGAATTCATATGAATCTATCTTATGTTTAGTACAATATACAACTAATAAGTGTTTTTATAACATAATTTCTTAAGTGCTTGACAGACCTATTCCTTAATGTGATTTCATTTGTCACATTTATGATATCATATATTCTTATACAGCTGAGCAGAGCTATTCACTTATACTGTAGTGACATTTGTTAAACATGTGGTTCTTAATCTTCTTATGTGCTTGACAGACATATTCATTGATGTAATTTCATTTGGTACATTAATTTAAACATGCATTCTTATACAGCTGCGCAGAGATATTCACTTACGCTGTAATAACATTTGTCAAGCATGTGGTTCTTTATATTCTAATACAGTTGAGCATAGAAATTCACTTACACTGTAATAACATTTGTCAAGCATGTAGTTCTTTATAACAGTCTTAAATTTATCCTCATTTTCAAGCTCTCTGATATGTTTTGGTAGTGCATTAAAATGATTGATGCCTTGATTATATACATGTTTCTGACTTCAGGTCCCTGTTACAGCTTTTAAGTGGAGATCTTTACATTGCTGTGTATCATAATTATGGTACTCTGTATTGGTTTTCATTTTGTTCCGATTTCTTTTGATTGCCAACAGACATTTAAGAATATATAATGATGGAATTGTTAAAATTTTCAGTGCTTTAAAAAGGGGCCTACAATGTGTTTGAGGTGGGCTCTGGGTCATTAACCGAATAGCGCGTTTTTGTAATCTCATTTAGATGACAATTTGTTTTTCCCCAGAATACTACCCCATAGGATGTAATGGACTGAAAATAGCCAAAATATACTGATCGGGTACAGTCATTACTACAAACTTTTGAGATTATTCTAAGCACAAAATAGGCTGAATTTAGTTTTAGTGCTAAGCTCACCACATAGTCCTTCCAGTTTATCTTCTCATTAATGTGCATACCCAGGAATTTTGCACACTGTACTCTTTCAAGTTGTTTGTCCTCCATGGTGGGATTTTTTTTCATTCATTGTTAGCTTGTTTGCCCTAAACCATTTTTGTATATCTTGTAGGACATGGTCCACAGTACTGTGCAATGACTGCTTCATATCAGTAACTATTAACCTAGTATCATCAGCAAATAACATGATTCTAGTTTTTCTCTCTGACACCTGAATATCATTAATGTAAATGAGGAACAGCAAGGGGCCTAATACACTTCCTTGGGGTACTCCTACTGTGACCTCCCTTGGATCTGATCTTAGTTTAATGTTTTGGTTAATATTTGGTGCTGTAATTTCAACCACCTGCATCCTCTTATCCAAATATGACTCAAACCACTTTTTTACTGGTCCTTTGATACCTATAGCTTCAACATTTTCCAAAAGTATGCAGTGGTCAACATTGGCAAAGGCTTTTGACAGATCTAGATTTATCCCGACTACACTTTTTCCCTCTTCCAATTTACTGATTATTTCTTTTGTGTTTTCCAGTACAGCTGTTTCAGTACTTTTCCCAGCTTGAAATCCATGCTGATTACTGTTTATCAGATTGTGGGTATGAAGATAATGTGTGACTCTATATTTCATTAGTATCTCTAAAACCTTGGAGAAAGTTGGGAGAAGTGAGACGGTCTGTAGTTTTCTATTTTAAGCTTATCACCTTTTTTCAACAGGGGAACGACTTAAGAAATTTTCAGCCATTGACAAGTTTGCTATGTGCGCCAATGGTTTTTCTATTTCATTAGCTGTTTTCTTTACTAGTATTATTGGTATCTCATCTACTCCAGCTGACATCTTGGACTTCAGTCTTTTAATCACTTTTAAAACTTCCTTTTCATTTGTTGGGACTGCCATCATACTGTTGGCTGCCTTGGGTGTTGCTCTCTTAATCTGCTCCACAAATTCCTGCTTAATGTCTGGGGTATATTTAAAAAGTAATTATTTATATAATTAGGCATGGCATATTTATCTGCCATTTTATTCTCCTCATCTTTTAGAATAATTTCCTTATCATTGATAGGTACCCCAGTTTCTTTTCTCACAATTTCCCATCATATTTTAGTTTTATTTCTGGACTGCTTTATTTCCATGTCATTATTCAGTAACTTTGCATTTGCAATTACTCTGCAGTATATTTTCCAATACCGTTTTACATATTCTATAAAATCAGTATCTGCACACTCCCTCAACTCTGAATTGAGTTTTTTCATGTTTTCACATGATTTCTTAATGCCAAGAGTCATTGAAGAACTTGACTTTGTGTGTCCAATAGACTTGATTCTGGTCAGTTTCTTTGGAAAACACATCTCAAAGTTCATAATATAATTCAATGCAAATACACCATATGCCTCATCTGCACTTGTTTGTTTCATAACACCTAACCAATTTTCATTTTCTAAGATACTTATGAACTGAAGATCGCTGTCCACAGAGAAGTTTCTTTTGTAAATATTATTTACACCTTTATCTTCCTTTGACCTTAAAGGCATTTCAATGATGAGAGCATTGTGGTCAGACAATCCTAAATCTATGTTTGCTACCTCTATGTCAGCTGTTGACATACTTGAGACAATGTTATCCATGAGGCTATTGGAGGTGTTTGTTGTTCTAGGTGAATTTGTTTATTTGTGGTAACATGTTGAAACTCTTTAATAAGTCCAAAAATTGCCTTTTTTGTTGACTTTCAACTAGAAGATTAATACTGAAATCACCGCAAAGAATAATCACAGTATTTTCATTTTTTAAAAAGTATTTAGCAATAATTCTACTATATCAGAAAAGACTTCTATGTTTCCACTCTGCTTCATGTCTCTTTTTGTAATTCTAGCTCTTGTCTAAGGTAAATACCGACTCCACCACCTTTTGCAATTTTCCTACTGTAATGATTTGCCAGTTTAAATGGATCAATATGAATACTACTAATTTCATGGTCCTTACACCAGTGTTCAGTAATACACAAGACATCAGGTTGGGTGTTACTTACTGCTATTTCGAGTTCACAATATTTGTTCGTGAGGCACTGCACATTTAGAGTTATAACCTTTAGAACAGGGGAGTGAGCACCAATGGTATTTCTCCTTTCGTTTATCAACAACAAAACCTAAGTTCAGACTGGAATATTTATCATAAAGAAAGGTTAATCATCAATGATGTGGCATATTTATTACAGTAAACTGTTCAGTAATATCTAGCGAAATTATCACGGATCCAAGATGTGAATTAATCCTGGTGAAGTTAAGCATGAAAAGTCAGTTAAAAATGGTAATTGGCATCTTTTATAGACTGCCTGGGTCAGGAGGTGTAGTGGTAGAGCATTTAAGAGATAACTTGTAGAATATTGTTAATAACTTTCCTGATCAAGCCGTTGTAATAGGGTGAGACTTCAGTTTGGCAGGTACAGACTGGGAGAGTCATGCTTTCAAAACTGCTCCCAGAGACAGGGATTCATGAAACATTATCTTGAATGTCTTATCCAAAAATTACTTTGAGCAGATAACTTGAGAACCAACTTGTGAAGGTAATGTCTTAGATCTCCTAGCAACAAACAGACCTTAATTTACCAAATTAATTAACATAAATGAAGGTATCAGTGATTATAAGGTTGTGATAACAACTATGACCGTGGGTTTATACAAACTGCAGAGTCTCTAGGTAGTCAGCATCATATATTCAGTGCTGTGGACAAAGATGTGGAGCACAAATGGAAAAAATTCAAAAGCATTGTTCAATATACCTTCAACAAGTATGCTCTATGCTCCAAGCAATATCTTAAGGGATGGGAGAGACCCACCACAGCTTAGCAGCCATGTTAGAAAACTGCTATGTATACAATCTTCATTACAGATTCAAGAGAAGTCAAAACGCTGCTGACAAATAAAAGCTGAATGAAGCAAAAAAGACCACAACAAGAGCAATGAGTGAAAGTAATAATTTGTCAACCTATTTGATTAAAATATATTAAAAACAAAGATTCCAAGACCTACCAAGCGGGAAAACGCCAGCAGACAGGCACAAGAACAAAACACATAAACACACACACAGAATTACCAGCTTTCGCAACCGATGGTTGCTTCTTCAGGAAGGAGAGGGAAAGACGAAAGGATGTGGGTTTTAAGGGAGAGGGTAAGGAGTCATTCCAATCCCGGGAGCGGAAAGACTTCCCTTAGGGAGAAAAAAAGGAAAGGTGTACACTCGCGCACACACACACACGCACACATATCCATCCGCACATACACATTGTTTTAATGATCTTGGTAGCTATGGGAGAATCACCTGTAATTGGTAAGTTGATTGTTGTTTCTGCACATAAGGTCCTTTGTCTGGTGTAATGTTGCACTTGGTCAGTTCGTGTTAGTTTTTTCATAGCCTCATGAGTTGTGGTTTGTGAAGTCTGTGAGAATGTGATGAGAAAAAGGAGCAAATTAAGTGATTTGTTCTCTGTCTTTAGCTGGTAGAAACAGAGAGTACACACTTCAAGAGTGGTTCTTTTTATTTTGGAAACATACTGAAAGACAGACTCACAAGTTACAACACAACAGGCATTCCAGAAGGAATTCAATGTGCAATGTTCCAACAAGGACAACAGTTTCATTGACTGTAAGGAAGCTGGAGACAACTAGTGTACTAAGCAGTGATTTTAGTAAACACAGACCAACAATGAGTGCAGAGGTTGTTCAAGGATGCTTTGAGAACTCTCCAAGGAAATCACTGTGTCAACTGAGCCTGGAGAAAGGCATTTCATATGGTACATGTCAGAGAGCTATGAAGAAACCAGCATTGTGAAAAAAGTGACTGGATACAAGATTTCCTCACATACAGAACTCAAAGCGTTGCCCTTAATGGAACAAAATCGACAGATGAAAAGGTAATTTACTGTGCACCCTACGAAAAGAAACAGATCATGTAAGAAAAACAGATCATGAGGAAAGAATGTGTTATGTTGATGTTTTCAGGGGCTTCTTATTCAACATCCAGACATTCTCTCCTTAACTTGCTTTACAGATGAGGCATGATTCCATCTGTCAGGTTATGTAAATCCACAAAACAGCAGATACTGTGCTGGTGTAAATCCCTTATCATCCGTAAAAATACAGCTGTGTGATGAAAAGGTTGAAGTGTGATGTGCAGTGTCAGGTTCCAGGATTGTTGGTCTCATTTTCTTTTATATGATTGTAGACACTACAGTTTATACGGGCACCCTTCAATACATTTTTGAGCTGGATGATGTCGAACTTACAGAAGGTCATTTCCAACAAGATGGAGTAATGTGTTACATCTAATGCTTCCATACAACTTGTATCCAGCTTCTATGGTGACTGAATAATCTCAAAAGATTTGTGTCCTCCCTGATCATCTGACCTAACAACCCAGATTGTTTATTGTGGGCATACCTTAAAAGCCAAATGTACAAGAATGGACCATAGACAACTGCAGAACTCTGTGATATCATTACACACAAAATAAGCAATGTTGGCAAGGATGAACTTCAGAGAATGTCATGGAATATGATGAAACTAATAGATTTGTGCATCAATGCTGGTGGAGGATATTTTCAGCTTTGGCTGTGGGGACTTTGTAAATATGTATGTATGTATGTGTATAATCTCCCAACTGAGTAATCTCACCTCACAAAACTGCAAATGTTACCACTAATGGTTCAAATGTTATGACTCATTAATGTGATTCAGGTTCATAGGGACACTTTACAGTGTCCAGTTCATTTCTTTTTGAATCCATCTTATACTTTTCAAAAAGAAGCTGTTTTGAACTGGCATTGGAAGAGTTTTCTACTGTGCTAGGGAGGAGCAAAAGTGGCAGCTGAGATGTTAGGTCAGCTCTCCCACCATTCTTCTTCCTTCCATTTCTAAAAGACAATGAGAAGCCTTTGCCTAGTCTGGCATGGTCCATGACACAAGCTCTCACAGTTGCCACAGTGTCATTTCTGCTACAGGTGCCATCTAGGTAGCATCGTAACAAGCAGTGACTACAAAACAAATACCTATCGTCAACAGTGTATATCTAGTAATACTGCACTTCATTCATGCTGCTGCTGGTGAGGCTTAGCAACTTCATTGCTAGCCACTATCCAAGCCTTATGTCTTCACTAAATGGAAGTGTACATTACCAGAGAGAGCAGTCATTTTTATCAGACAGTATTGCTATTTTTGTTTGTGATTTACGATGGCTGAGTTTCTAGACAACACAGCCACACTAAGGGAGTCATACATAAAGTATATGAATTTCTTCGTGACATTAAAGACAATGTCAGATGAGGCAAAATCTTATCAGCACTACAGACTGCAACAGCATATGCATGTAGTGCTTCATTACACACCATACACATTATATTTAAAGAAGCACATTCATGGAAACCTATGGTCACTAAATGAAGTTTCGATCTCCAAGGAAAGAAATTTGTGGAAAAAGAACTGCCACTGATTTTGATGATTTCCAGAAGGACATTGTTCATCAAATTGTACTGGAATTTTATAACCGTGGCAAGTACTCTACAAGGTAAAGGTAGCAGATGTTCTATGGGACAAGAATGCTTTTGCAGGGGCCTCTATCTGAGTGGAAGAATTCTAAAATCTTCAGGTTTCAGGTACAGAAAATGCAGTGATGGAAGATGCATTCTGATGGAAAAGTCCAATATTGTAGCAGATTTTTCTTTCTTTATTTTGGAAAAAATTCATAATACCACAAAAAGATAGTCATCATTGCCCTTTTATTTATCTCGATGAGATTTGGTTCAATCAAAATCATGCCAGGAAGCACATTTGGCAGGTTTCAATAGGCAGTGATGGGTATCAGCTGACAAAGGAGACGGACTTATTGTGTGTTGTGGAGGATATGGCTTTATCAAATGTGCAAAATTAATATATAGATCCTGCAAATACAGTGATTTTCTTGAAGAAATGAATAAAAACGTATTTAAGTTCTACTTTTTAGATTAGAGGAAGGTTATATGAGTGAATAATAGCACTTATCATTAAAAAGGGGAGAAAACTCTTTAATTTAAATCCAAAGAATGAAGAAAATGCAAAATGGCTAGAAGAGAAAACTATTTCAATTTCAGTCTTCCATATGAAAGCAGAGATGTTGGAGGAAGTCAGGTGTCAGAAGTACCTTCACAGTCAATTTGAACCACACAGCTTAGCTGCAGAAATGGACCATAAGGTTGTGAGGCTGCATTCTTATTGCTGCCAATATAACCTGATTAAAAACATATGGGACCTGGTGAAAAGAAGGGTCACATCGGAAGTTACACATTCAGAATGAAGATGTGCACAGTTGACTTCCAGAAGCAATTGATGATGTCACAATGCAATACTGGATTAACTGAATATGCCATGCTGAAAATCTGCAATAATTTGACTTTCTGAAGGGAGGTATCTGAGAAAAATATGTTGAAAGCATTGTCATTGCTTCAAATGACTCCTCAGATAGAAAGTCTTCAGAACAGGTCAGATGTAATCTATTTGAGATATTCCTGCGTCTCCAGGTCTCTTTCACATATATACAACCATCTTATATGATCTTGGAACCAAATTTTGGTGAAGATTAAGTTGTAAAATGTGCGAAATTCTACTGGACACCTGCCTCTTTTATTCCTTTCTGGCTGTCCATGTTCCCCAGACATTTTTAATTCTCATCATTTTGCAACTACCAGATTCCAGACCCCCATCACAATTAAATTTTTGTCTTCATTAACTATTGTAGTAATTAAGTAATATGCGAAACAAGACAACAGAAACATACAGAACAACTGATGTGAGTGGTACAAACTAAAAGAACATAGCAAGAGTGAGTCAGCACTGTTCCACACATATAGGAGTCCTTAGTACATGGCACAGTGGAGACCGAGCTGTGTGCACACTTCCTACAGGTGGCCTCTAATGGCTAGTTCGCACTGGTAGGGTAGGTGATTGATTTAAGTACACAAGCACAGTGACACTACAATAGGCACACTCACACACACAACCACTAGTAGCTGGATACACCAACCATCTGAATTTCTGTTATCTCAGGATCTAACATTCACCATTGAAACCTGTAGAATCTCAGTTTTGTTTTTCCTGATGATATCCTCCTGAGTAGTCTCTGTCCCACCTGGAGATCATGTTGGGGACTATTTTAACTCTGGAATATTTTACAAATTCCGATGCTATCACTGTTTAGCATACAGCTGAGCTGAAGGTTCTCTAGAAAAATAATGGCTGTAATTTCCCCTTGTTTTCACCCATTCCCAGTACCACCACAGCAAAGATCTTTCAGACAATAGTCCCTGCAACTACTGAAAAGTTGCTGCCCTTCTTCAGGAATCACAGGATAGTCAGATGCTCTACAGATATCGCTCCATTGTGGTTGCACATACTGTAAGTAGGCCATCCCACCTCAGCAAAGCCCAAGAATCATGGGGGAAAACTAACATATATACAAAAACACTGCAAAAAAAATCATACATCTGTTAAATTCCTGACTTTGTGTCATGTTGACTCTTATACTGATGATTTTATGATGGATAATACAAATGTCATTCTAAAAACATTCAAACTAATTGGAGTTTTGTTTTGAAAACCTTCCAAGGTTCATGAAAATGAAGGTGACGTAGAATTCTTATGTCCACATGGTCCACCAGAATGTAAAGGCATGTTAGTTCATGCTTGTGCAATAAATATTGTTCCACGAGATCTTGTTTTACAATATGTGTTCTGCATGATAATGGACAACTGGAATGGTCTTGTGATTGGTGAAAAGGTATAGTTACCGAAACTGTGTTTTATTCCTAAATTTAATAGTAACACAAGTATATAAAGTGTCCCTCAGTGGACTGATTTATTATAATTAACATTAGTGATATATTTGTTCATTATGCCTGTAAATACAACATACTTCAAATGTTCGCAGTGTGCAAAGAAGCTAGAAATAGACTGGCACAGTGTACTGGGATGCGTGAATAGCAACAAATCTACAATGTATTTGCTTCACTATAAAGAGCTAACAATGAGCCTAAACCCTCCCCTGACTCAAGTACCTAGAGTGGTTATAAACGGGGTAAGTTGATCAAGTGGTAAATATTTGACAGTAATTAAACTGTGTGACATGCACTTATTTCCTTCCTCTCAGTTTATAAATTCTCCTTGTTTTATTTGATACAAGAATAAATAAGAGAAGAACAATCTGATATGATGTTTAATCCTCCCAGAGTCCTGATTTTTCCACAAGAGCTTATGGTTTCTTTTAGTGTTTTTACTTATTTGAGATAAATTACATGTTCTCCAACTGCTAAAATAAACGTAATAACTGTCACAGGGAAGGGGGGGGGGGGGTGTGGATGGGAATGGGTACAAATGCTACCTGCATAATGAAAATCAAACAACGGAAAATCCAGGATGGAATGTAACAATACTGAAACGGTTTATAACCACATGGGCCCTCTGGAGGAATCCTTCCTATACACCCAGAATCTGAAACTCCTCACCTGGTTTAGATTCACTGATGACACCTTTGCAATCTGGATTAAGGGTGAGGATATGCTATCCACATTCTTCCAGAACCTCAACAAATTCTCCCCCATTTGCTTCACCTGGTCCTACTCAAACCAACAAGCCACCTTCCTAGATGTTGACCTCCACCTCAAACATGGCTACATCATTACCTCTGTCCACATCAAACCTACTAACCACCAGCAATACCTCTACTTCGATAGCTGCCACCTGTTCCATACCAAGAAGTCCCTTTCATACAGCCAAGCGACCCATAGTCATCACATCTGCAGTGACTAGTAGTCCCTCTCAAAATATACTGGGGGTCACACTGAAGTCTTCACTGACTGTAATTATCCTCTCAACCTTGTACAAAAACAAATCTCCCATGCCTTATCTTTCCAGTCACCCACCACCTCACTAAGTCCCACAGTCCGCCCACAGAGGAGCATTCCCCTCATAACTCATTACCACCCAGGACTGGAGCAACTTAATTGCATTCTCTGCCAGGGTTTCGACTACCTCTCATCCTGCCCTGAAATGAGAAATGTCCTGCCCACTATCCTTCCCACCTGTCCAATAGCGGTATTCCGCGATCCACCAAACCTACACAATATACTCGCCTATCCCTACACAACCCCTGCTCCCAACCCCTTACCTCATGGCTCATACCCCTGTAATAGACCTAGATGCAAGACCTGTTCCACACATCCTCCCACCACCACCACCACCACCACCACCACCACCACCTATCCCATCAAAGGCAGGGCTACCTGTGAAACCATTCACATTATCTACAAGCTAAGCTGCAACCAGTGTGGTGCTTTCTATGTGGGCATGACAACCAACAAGCTGTCTGTCTGCATGAATAGCCACTGACAAACTGCGAGCCAAGAAACAAGTGGACCACCCAGTTGCTGAGCACACTGCCTAGCATGACACCCTTCATTTCAACAACTGCTTCACAGTCTGTGCCATATGGAGCCTTCCCACCAACACCAGTTTTTCTGAATCATGCAGGTGGGAACTTTCCCTGCAATAATATATACTACACTCCCATAACCCTCCTGGACTTAAGCTTTGTTAGTCATTGTCCTCATCCATCTGGCCTCCCTGTTCCCATTCCAGCACTAAACAGCCTTCATTTCACCATCACATCCAGTCTTTTTACTTCTCTCCTTTTCCGCTACCCCCTTGCCCCACCTCTCCCCTGCCCGCCGTCTAACCTCGTGACTGCATATACCTGCCCTACCCTCTCCACCTCCTCCCTGCGCACTCCCCAGCAGGAATGCACTGTCCACCACCCCTACCCTACTATCACTTCCCCTCCCTACCCCAGCCTCCTCATTATCCCCACCACCCAGTCGCCACTCCCATCATTCACTTCTGCTGCTGCTCACAGTATGTCTACAGTTGTATTAGACTGTGTATGTGTGTGTGTGTGTGTGTGTGTGTGTGTGTGTGTGTGTGTGTGTGTGTGTGTGTGTCATCTATTTTTGGCAAAGGCCTTGTGGACCAAAAACTCTATTTGCAACAGACTTTTTGTTGTGCCTATCTGCAACTCAGCATCCGTGCATTATGAAATGGATCTTTTTGCTCATGTTTCGATACATCCTACTACAAAAGTACTGCAAGTCATCCTTAATTTTAGGTTAAGTATTACTGTGATTATATTATTGTGAGAACAATGCCCATGGTCCCACAACTATAAGTGACTACATAGTACAAGTAATGCCAACAGTTAATGAGTTTCTAAGTGCAACATAAATATATGCAGACCCCAGGGAGGCTGGCCAAGCCTGAACCACCATATCATGCAAAAGACTAGGTTTGGTTTAATCTTCTCATCTCCAACAACATCAGCTACAGAGGCAGAAATCTACGTTAGGAGACCCAATGCTGTTTTAGAATGCAGTGTGTTAAAGGACAAGAAAAGATTCTAAATGTGCATGAAAATAATAATAATAATAAAAGAAACCTGTGATGCTTGAGGCAACAGCACCATGATCAGGAGGGTGAAGATAAAACTCTGTGACTACCCCTCATAAACTTATTAAGGGGCCAAAAAATCTACATAATTGGACTACAGGAGGAAATTGCACAGGAGGAAGGTTTTGTGTAAAATTGTTCGCAACTTAAATGATACTTTCACGTTTAAACTATTTTACTGCGTAAATGACATTATCATGATGTTAAATGTTGGTCAAATAATGAATATGATGTTATTCTCAAATTAACTCTGTGTGATGTGCCCCATTCAAACTGTCTTTCAGCATAATGTTCTATTAGTCTATACATGTGGAACCACCCTTCTAAAATGAAAACAGGTTGGTAAATGGAAATTTAAAGTTAAATACTACGAAAAAGGGCAAGGTAAAATCTGTGAGGCTATCTAACCAAACATGATGGCCACTTTGGAAACCACCATCACTGATGTAAATTGCAATTTTCAAATGGAATCTCCAGAGGGTTAAAAAGACAAGTAGGTCCTCCTTCAAGGGAGTAGTCATTGGTATGGCTGTAGCCATGGGTTTGAATAAAACCATACAGACTGCTTGATACTGTTTGAATCATAATAATATTTTGGCTGCTGCCATTATCATCATCATTAGATCTGTAATAACGATTGAAGTGACATAAGAATGAGAGGTTTTTGGTATGCATTACCAGACTGGAAAAAAAGAAAAAACTAGCCACCCCCCCCCCCAACCCCATGAGAGAGAGAGAGAGAGAGAGAGAGAGAGAGAGAGAGAGAGAGAGAGAGAGAGAGAGAGAGAGAGAGGGGGGGGGGGTGGCTGTAGGCACAATGGTGCATTTTGGCAGATGGTCTAGTTTGTGGTGGGGTTGTATTGGGGTGAGTAGAGGGACAGAGAGGCAGGAGGTACTGAGAGGGGTTGGTGAGCTTGGGAGAGAATGTTAGGATGGAGGAAGGGGAAACTGTTGGGTGACGGGTGTGGGTTTCTGATTGAGGCTAGGATGATTGCAGGAGTGAATGGTAAGTTGCAAATAGTTGAGAGAAGATGGGGTGGACAGAAGGATCTGGATGGATCAGACTGTGAAGTAGCCACTGAAATTAAGCACATTATGCTCAGCTTTTGCTGATGGATTATCAACTTTGTTCTTGGCAACAGTTTGACAGTGGTCATTCATCTTGGTGAACAGTTGGTTTGTAGTCACACCGACATAAAAAGCTGCGCAGTGTTTGCAGCGAAGCTAGTATACGACATGGCTGCTTTCACAGGTGGTCTGAACCTCTGATGGTGTAGGTGGCTGCTTGACACTCCAGGGCCATCTGAATCCTTCCCTCCACCACGACTTCTCTGAACTAGGCAGATGTGAGTTATCCTTGCAACACATCCTTCGGTTCTGTAATTGTTCTGGCCTCAACCTCTTGTAACCCACATCCTCCACCCAAGAGCTTCTCCTTCCTATGTCCTGTCACCCCCTCTCAAATTCACCTCTCTATTTCACCTTCACTGTGCGCTGCTCCTCTCTGGCTCTGACTCCTGTGCATCACATGCTGAGCCTGTGCACCTACCACTCCTCCCTCCCACATTCCTAGTCAGCATACCAGCTGTCTTCCTCTCTGCTACCCAACCCACCCTGCTACCCAGCCCACCTGCTGCACAGACCTCAATGCAAACTAATCCACCCACTGAAATAGGGCATTGTGCACCCAGCCAATAAAATGTAGGGACATAGGCATGTGTAAGCATGCATGTGTATGTGCGTGTATTTTCTATGTGTAATTGTAATCCAGCCAGAAAAAGGAGCACTCCGCAAGTTTACCTGTCTTATGTGTCTGCCTACCAATGACTCTGCTTTTCAAGGAGTGGTCTCCTTCAATCCAAAAATATTTAAATTCCATCAAAATTTTACTACACAACATATGGTGTCAATGTCAATATGCCAAAGTCAACTGTTAACTTGGCTCAGTTATTTTTCAAAGATGCTAATGCTAGCCGAGAGGTGGTGCTAGTGTGAAGGACATCCAGGGACTTTATTTTTTTTGTTAACAAGTAGTCTTTGGAGCAGAATTTCTGAATTAGTAAATAATAACCTGGGTAGAGGATACCAAGTATGAGTGTGCACTAAAGAACTTGGTCTGTGGTTTGCAGACAGCATGGAAGGGGATGGGAAAATGGTAATGGCGGGGTTCTGTTCTGAACAGCCACCACACAATAGTGGAGCTGCAGTCCAACAAACACATAACTTTGAAGATACAGCTAGCAAGTCTGCAAACAGTGGTGTCGACAACTTATGTCAACAGGACCAGTAAGTCAACAAATACCAGTAAGTCAACAAATATAGATGTTCAAACTCAATATTTTCTCAGTAGAATACCTACAAATAAATTTTGGCATAAACAAAGGATAGATCAGAGCAAAACAAGTCCAACCACTAGCTTCCAGAAGGAAATCTTGTAAAACATAAAGGGGGTGAAAAAGATGCCATAGTGGCCAATGTTGCTTAGTATGATACTGACAAAGTTAAATAAAGAACATGTGTCATGTGGAAATTACACATCAGTATCTTAAAAACGTATTCATCAATATCATGTAAATATAAATCTTTTTTCCCATTCTTCCACTTCTTTCCTGAAGTTGTGAAGAATTGGGAAATACTTGTAATTATGATTCTCCCCCTCTTCTTCATTATCTTTATTGTATGAGTGGAATAACTAATAGTTACTGCAACCACATCAAGCACTTTTTAATGAAACAGTGGAAATGCCAGGTTGGAATATCAACAAATATGAAAAGGATAGTTTGGTACTCACCATAAAGATGACATGTTTAGTTGCAGACAGGCACTTGAAAAATACCATTATACACTGAGCTTTCAGTCAAAGCCTTCTATTCACAAGAAAGGAAAACACACATTGACACAAGCAGGAATACCTCATGTACACTTGACTGCTATATCTGAGTACTCTGGCTAGACACTTTTTAGTGGCATTTTTGCTTCCTTATTTGCCTATTCTGAGATGAATTTAATGGCATTGAATATAATAACTCAAGCCTCTTTGTGAAGAATTTTTCCTGCACCTGGTATGTAAAGACTGTGGTGTCACGATATAGTAAAGTGATAGCAGTGAGAATGCTCAAAGCGTGCAAGTTGGCAGGCAATAGTCAACTTAAACGACCACCATTTGGATCAAATGGATGGACTCACCCAATGTTCAGGATGTTTGTGCTATAACTGACTTTTTACAGCCAAGTGCACAGCTCAGTGTCATTGTTTTCTGATTTAGGCTCTTTGGGGAAGTACTTGGTAAAGTAGATAATGTAGTGATATTGGGGAGAGGCGGGGGGAGTCTGTATAGTAGTTTGGACCATAACCGTAACTATCCAATTGAAGATTACATCTAATATATCACAGAGAATATTCCTCAGACTAATATGACAGCTGTATGAAGTGTTCTGTAGAACAAATAAAGGCAAAATGTAAACATTCACTCAGCAAGGTAGGAAGATCACACATGGGTCTGACTGATTGTCACACAATACAGCATGGCCTACATCTGAATATTTCCGATAAAGGGTTACAAATGCATTCAGTTTAATGGAGCACTCTCTGCCCATTCATGTGATTTCCAATATATTCACTGACTATTTTTGTTATAAATTTTTCTGAAAGGTTGACACACAGACTAATTATAGGCCTTGTAGCAGCAATTAATGGAAAAACAAAAAACGGGATTTAGGCTTTTCTGTTCAAAAGTAAGAAACTTGTAGATTAAGAAAAATGACAAACTGAAAAAGCAAAAGGTATTTCTACACCTGTGCTATGTGTAACAGAACATCATTTGGAAGTAACAAAAACTGAGCAGTCACACCTAGATGCAGACAAGTCGAAACCCATTACTGAATCCATAATATAAGGAAAAAGGGAGTGGTGATATATGCAAAAAAATGGAATCAAGTCTAAGCCCATAGACCTAAATGAGTACTTTAAATGAGTACTGAACTGAAAAGCTCTGTAAGTGCTGTACTTCAATAACAGAATAAGAAACGTACATGATACTGGTTCTGATAGCGTAAAGGACCACATGAGGTTTTTTTAAAAACTGCATTATGCAATAAGAGAGCATACAAATAAGAAGTAATTGAGAAGTAATTGAGAAGTCATTGTATGTGGGAATATCAATAATTATTCCATTTTGGAGAATAATGCTTAAAGGCACTGAATAGTGTTATATAAATTGGAGGAGGAGGAAAAGAAAGCAAAGAGAAGGGATATCAGCTGCATTAGGACTTCTTGCAGCATGAGTGAAAATGTGTGCCGGATGTGGATTCGAATCTGGGCCCTCCTGCTTACTAGGCAATTGCGTTAACCACTGCTTCACCTGGATATAGTATTTGTCACAAATGCACGGACTACCTTGGCCGATCTACATTCCCACCTGCCATCACCTGACCACAGTCCCTGTCCTTAACCCTGTCCATACTCACTACTTACATATTCCTGCAGGAAATTGGACGTAATTGTGCATCTGCACTCAGTGTGGTAGATCCATTGCCCACTGAGGTATATCAATTATATGAGTCGTGGTGTCTACACCACGAGGAATACACAGCTGTGAAACATATTATGTAAATTGAAGAAGGAGGGTGGGGGACGGGGGGAGAAATGAAGGAAAGAGAAACAATTATTGACCTCAGCTGCATCAGGATTTTCACCGGTGATGAGTGAAAATGTGTGCCGGACCAGGATTGGAACCTGGGATCTCATGCTTAATAAGCAGTTGAGTTAACCACAGCATCATCCAGACACAGTGTTTATTGGTACTGCATAGACCATCTTGGCAAGCCTCTTGGCTGACCACGTTCCCACTTAGCACCATCTATCCGCAGTCCCTGTCCATGTCCATGTCCTCCACATTCGCCACTTAGACACCGTGCAATCATATAAATGATTCACCTCGATAGGTAATGGACACACCACATTCAGTGCAGACACACAATTATATCCAATCTCCTGTGGGACTCTCTAAGCTCTAAGCAGCAAGCATGGAGGATATGGACAGGGACTAGTTGGGAAGGGGCATTGGCTGAGATAGTCGATGCAGTTGCAATAATCACTGCGTCCAGGTAGTGCAGTCGTTGACAACTGCCTAGTAAGCAGATCCAGGGTTCAAATCCTGGTTTAGAAACAAATTTTCACTCCTTGCTGCCGATGCCACACAAAGTTCTGATGCGGCTGATATCAATAATCCCTTTTCTCTCCTTTCTCCCTCTTCCTCCTTCAATTTACACACGTTTCACAGCTGCAGATTCCTCATGACATCTGTTCTTTCGGACATGTCAAAAAAAAAAAAAAAAAAAAAAAAAAAACAGTTACTACACATTCATATCACTGAATATTGACTGATGTCTACCTCTGGCTGTTCTCCACAATAATATTCCCAACAGCAATAAAAGAATGTAGCTCAACAGTTACTATTAATTTATTTCTAAATCCTCCTGTCTTTCATTAAATAAATGTTAGCCCCACAATTAGTTTATCTGATCATGGTGGTCAAATGATAGCAACAAAGTATCATTGTCAGTCATGTTTGGTAAGAAAAGAAAAGAACAGTTTCACAAAATTATACTGACTCAGTCATGTTATTCAGAGGTAGTTTAATGTATGAACAGTGAGAAAAATCTTACCAAGGGAACACAGTACACGAGAAATTAAATTCTTTATTAAAAATAATCTTGCAACAATATGAACCATTCCTTTACAGTGTTGAAGCTGAGAGACTGGGTGGCTAACATATGAAGTCAAATTAGATTCTGCCAGGAAGAAATAGCATCATTTGTTGCCAAGGACTTGCTCTAATTAAGAGTCAGAGCTGCAGTACAATCAATATAGCAAAATCTTTCACTGTGTATTCACAAAGGCAAAAAACAATGAACTTTCTGCAAAATACTTAAAATTCCAAGAAAAAAGCAAAGACAATATGGACTACTGTTAGGCAAGAAACAAATGAACTTGGTAATGCAGATGATACGCAACTCCCTGATGACCATCGCAATGAGACATATGATGTATGTTTCATATCCTTAGCCAACAAAATCAATCAATTATTCTTAACAGCAGCTGAAGAAACATGGCCAATAAATGGACCATCAAAAACCAGATACATTAGATCTACTTAGATAAGCATTGCATATTCCACCAGAAAAATCAGTTTTACCCAGTCAACGTTCAGGGAGCTCACAAAAATCATTAGATCACTGAGAATGATATTTCAACAAAAGTCTTAAAACCTTGTGTTGACATTGCCCTCTTTGAGTTACTTTTGTAATCAGTCAGTGAACAAAGTGTATTTTCAAAAGATTGAAATATGCAGCAGTAACACCCATTTATAACACCAGCTATTCACACACCCATCTCCTTTTTCCTTGTCCTTCCAAAAAGATTTAATACAGTAACTTACAACTGCAGTGTTTCCCCTTTTTAGATATATGTGTGTGTGTGTTCAGAATCAGATTTGTTGTTACTATGCAATTTGAAATGTTGCACCTGTAAAACAACTTTCTTTGCAGACCATGTCAGTGCAGCTCTACTGACTTCGTCCACCCCTGCAGCTGTTCTTGTGCCGAAATCTTAGAATTTTCAAGCACTTTCGAATTTCTAAGAAGAAACACAACATACTTCTTCTTTTAACAAATGCTTATAATTACGTATCAAGGTACACTCAACTATTGTATTTCAATATGTATCGATAGGGAAACAACATTCATATAAGGGGTGTTCAAAAAGAAATGAGCTGGAGGCATAATTACAGAAACCAGTACCTGTATGTTAGAAGTATTGACCCTGGCTATTGAGACAGTTGTCCCAGTGTGACACAAGGTGGTGAATGGCTGTCTCATAAAATTCCCGGGGCTGCAATGTTAACCAGTTCCGCATGTACAGATGGACATCGTCGTCTGAGGTGAATCGTTTGCCCCTCAGAGCCTTTTTAAGGGGACCAAAAATAGCATAATCACAGAGAGAGAGGTCCGGACTGTATGGAGGGTGGCCAAGAAACCCCCATTTTAATTTCTGGAGAAGTGCCATGACTGTGTTGGCCATATGAGGCTTTCAAATTGTCATGGAATAGAATGACCCCACAGGTGAGATTGCCTGGTCGTTTTGATCTGATTGCTTGGCGAAGGGTGGCCAAGGCTTGGGAGTAACACAAGGCATTCCTGTGCTGCAGGAAGTGAATCAGAAGGGGGCATCTTGGTCAAAGAAGAACATCAGTATAACCTTTCCTGCACTCATGTGGATGGCCTTGGCTTCTTTGGTGGTGGTGACCCTGGGTGCTTCCACTGGAGATTTTGTCATTTTGATTCTAGTTCAAAGTGCCAGGGACGCATTCCCTTCCCGAGCATAGCACTGCAGATGAGCAAGACAGTGGGCCATTCGACATTCTTCCTGGTGTGGTAGAAGACTGTGGCGCACCCTTTGGGCACACAATTTGCACATCTGCAGTCATACCTTCATGATGGTGTGAACATTTCCAATCCTCAATCCAACCACGGATGCTATAGGTTTCCCTGTTACTCAGCAGTCTTGGGTAATGAGTGCATCCACCAGCTGGACAATGTCATCGATAATGAAGCGTGATGCTCCAGACCATGCATCATCGGCTATTGACGTTCTTCCTTTCCTGAAGCACTTGTGCCATGCCTTGACCCTTGCAAGGGACATGCAGTGTTCGCCATACACTTCTGACATTCATCGATGAATTTCTGTTCCTCCTACTCTTTCCGCTGTCAGAAAACAAACATTACCTCTTTGCTCTTCTGTTGACGCTTCCATGTCACTGTTTGCGATGTGACTGGCAGTGTTGGATGATTGATGCATGCTGCTGCTAGTTCTATATAGTCACATAACATGCATGCTTGCCCTGTAGCGACAGGCTGTGAACTTCCATGCTCTAGTCGGAACCACACCTTGTTACACATGCCATGATATTACCCTCGAGTCACCAGTTTGTGCATTCCAGACTCCAGCTCATTTCTTATTCAATGGCCCCTTATATACGCAGTTTAAGGTTGACTAAATAATGATTTTTTTCCTCATATCTCTAGACGTCTTCATCAGCAGAATCATGGCGTTTTCTTGGCAGTGCACTGTTCTACTCCAAACTTGGATACCAACTCACAGAGGTTCAAAAAACTCCTCACAGGTACCACAAACATTGTGCAGATGATTCATGTCCAAACAACAGAAAACAGACTGACACTTTAACAAGTAACCTAACAGAAACAAAACTGGATTTGGAGAGTGGAAATTGCAAATATGGTCTCCCACAAGATTAAGTGTACAGTCTGCTCCTGTTCTTGATGTACACAAATTATTTTCCACAGTCATTTAGAATTCTGTAAAGACCTATGAAGTTTCCTGATGAGACAAATATATTGGCACAGGAACCAAGTGCACCCATCTTGGACACAGTTTGTAGAATAATGGAATGTGTTTACAGAAAATAACTGAGTAGTGTTTTTTCATAAGTCGATAAATGCTCAGTTGATCAATCAGCAAAAACAATCAAGATCATGGAATACCTCATTTATTAAAATTACTAGGTTTGGCATGTTTAATCAGCCATCTTCAGATTATGAGCACTGTAAACATATGAACATGCTTGTTAACCAGGAAGTCAGCCTTTACATAATATATTACAAAAAGATGAGAAATACTACAGTGTAATGTTTACCCATTTTTCATGGAGCTGGTGGTGTGGTGAACAGCTAGCGCCATGTGGTCATATCAATAACTACTGCTAGTGGCTTTCTGCTAGGGGTTAAATAGTGTGCAAGTCATGTGCATTTGCATAATTGTTTCAGCTGCAGCCACTGGGAACTCAACTTACATATAAAGCATTATAATTTGTGAATAAAATGTAAATATGTTGTTGTTGTTGTGGTCTTCAGTCCTGAGACTGGTTTGATGCAGCTCTCCATGCCACTCTATTCTGTGCAAGCTTCTCCATCACCCAGTACCTACTGCAACCTACATCCTTCTGAATCTGCTTGGTGTATTCATCTCTTGGTCTCCCTCTACGATTTTTACTCTCCACGCTGCCCTCCAATACTAAATTGGTGATCCCTTGATGCCTCAGAACATGTCCTACCAACCGATCCCTTCTTCTGGTCAAGTTGTGCCACAAACTTCTCTTCTCCCCAATCCTATTCAATACTTCCTCATTAGTTATGCGTTCTATCCATCTAATCTTCAGCATTCTTCTGTAGCACCACATTTCAAAAGCTTCTATTCTCTTCTTGTCCAAACTATTTATCGTCCATGTTTCACTTCCATACATGGCTACACTCTATACAAATACTTTCAGAAATGATTTCCTGACACTTAAATCTATACTCGATGTTAACAAATTTCTCTTCTTCAGAAACACCTTCCTTGCCATTGCCACTCTACATTTTATATCCTCTCTACTTTGACCATCATCAGTTATTTTGCTCCCCAAATAGGAAAACTCCTTTACTACTTTAAGTGTCTCATTTCCTAATCTAATTCCCTCAGCATCACCCGACTTAATTCGACTACATTCCATTATCCTTGTTTTGCTTTTGTTGATGTTCATCTTATATACTCCTCTCAAGACACTGTCCATTCCATTCAACTGCTGTTCCAAGTCCTTTGCTGTCTCTGACAGAATTACAATGTCATCGGCGAACCTCAAAGTTTTTATTTCTTATCCGTGGATTTTAATACCTACTCCGAATTTTTCTTTTGTTTCCTTTACTGCTTGCTCAATATACAGATTGAATAACATCGGTGAGAGGCTGCAACCCTGTCTCACTCCCTTCCCAACCACTGCTTCCCTTTCATGTCCCTTGACTCTGATAAATGCCATCTGGTTTCTGTACAAATTGCAAATAGCCTTTCACTCCCTGTATTTTAACCCTGCCACCTTTAGAATTTGAAAGAGAGTATTCCAATCAACACTGTCAAAAGCTTTCTCTAAGTCTACAAATGCTAGAAACGTAGGTTTGCCTTTCCTTAATCTTTCTTCTAAGATAAGTAGTAGGGTCAGTATTGCCTCACGTGTTCCAGTATTTCTACGGAATCCAAACTGATCTTCCCCGAGGTCAGCTTCTACTAGTTTTTCCATTCGTCTGTAAAGAATTCACGTTAGTATTTTGCAGCTGTGCTTATTAAATTGATTGTTCGGTAATTTTCACATCTGTCAACACCTGCTTTCTTTGGGATTGAAATTATTATATTCTTCTTGAAGTCTGAGGGTATTTCGCCTGTCTCATACATTTTGCTCACCAGCTGGTAGAGTTTTGTCATGACTGGCTCTCCCAAGACCGTCAGTAGTTCTAATGGAATGTTATCTACTCCGGGGGCCTTGTTTCGACTCAGGTTTTTCAGTGCTCTGTCAAACTCTTCACGCAGTACCGTATCTCCCATTTCGTCTTCATCAACATCATCTTCCATTTCCATAATATTGTCCTCAAGTACATTGCCCTTGTATAAACCTTCTATATACCCCTTCCACCTTTCTGCCTTCCCTTCTTTGCTTAGAACTGGGTTTCCATCTGAGCTCTTGATGTTCATACAAGTGGTTCTCTTATCTCCAAAGGTCTCTTTAATTTTCCTGTAGGCAGTATCTATCTTACCCCTAGTGAGATAAGCCTCTACATCCTTACATTTGTCCTCTAGCCATCCCTGCTTAGCCATTTTGCACTTCCTGTCGATCTCATTTTTGAGACGTTTGTATTCCTTGTTGCCTGCTTCATTTACTGCCTTTTTATATTTTCTCCTTTAATCAATTAAATTCAATATTTCTTCTGTTACCCAAGGTATTCTACTAGCCCTCATCTTTTTACCTACTTGATCCTCTGCTGCCTTCACTACTTCATCCCTCAAAGCTACCCATTCTTCTTCTACTGTATTTCTTTCCCCCATTCCTGTCAATTGTTCTCTTATGCTCTCCCTGAAACTCTGTACAACCTCTGGTTCTTTCAGTTTATCCAGGTCCCATCTCCTTAAATTCCCACATTTTTGCAGTTTCTTCAGTTTTAATCTACAGGTCATAACCAATAGATTGTGATCAGAGTCCACATCTGCCCCTGGAAATGACTTACAATTTAAAACCTGGTTCCTAAATCTCTGTCTTACCATTATATAATCTATCTGATACCTTTTAGTATCTCCAGGGTTCTTCCATGTATACAGCCTTCTTTTATGATTCTTGAACTAAGTGTTAGCTATGATTAAGTTGTACTCTGTGCAAAATTCTACCAAGCGGCTTCCTCTTTCATTTCTTAGCCCCAATCCATATCCACCTACTACGTTTCCTTCTCTCCCTTTTCCTACACTCGAATTCCAGTCACCCATGACTATTAAATTTTTGTCTCCCTTCACTATTCGAATAATTTCTTTTATTTCATCATACATTTCTTCAATTTCTTCATCATCTGCTGAGCTAGTTGGCATATAAACTTGTACTACTGTAGTAGGTGTGGTCTTCGTATCTATCTTGGCCACAATAATGCGTTCACTATGCTGTTTGTAGTAGCTTACCCGCATTCCTATTTTCCTATTCATTATTAAACTTACTCCTGCATTACCCCTATTTTATTTTGTGTTTATAACCATGTAGTCACCTGACCAAAAGTCTTGTTCCTCCTGCCACCGAACTTCACTAATTCCCACTATATCTAACTTTAACCTATCCATTTCCCTTTTTAAATTTTCTAACCTACCTGCCCGATTAAGGCACCTGACATTCCACACTCCGATCTGTAGAACACCAGTTTTCTTTCTCCTGATAATGACATCCTCTTGAGTAGTCCCCCAGAGATCCAAATGGGGGACTATTTTACCTCCGAAATATTTTACCCAAGAGGACACCATCATCATTTAATCATACAGTAAAGCCGCATGCCCTCGGGAAAAATTACGGCCGTAGTTTCCCCTTGCTTTCAGCCGTTCACAGTACCAGCACAGCAAGGCTGTTTTGGTTATTGTTACAAGGCCACATCAGTCAATCATCCAAACTGTTGTCCTTGCAACTACTGAAAAGGCTGCTGCCCCTCTTCAGGAACCACACGTTTGTCTGGCCTCTCAACAGATACCCCTCCGTTGTGGTTGCACCTATGGTACGGCTATCTGTATCACAGAGACACGCAAGCCTCCCCACCAACGGCAAGGTCCGTGGTTCATGGGGGGGGGGGCGGATGTAAATATAATATGACAATATTATGTGTAGTATTACACAAATATAACTGTTCAAACAAATAATATGAGTCTTTAATAATCTTAGTATAAATTTATGAAAGACTTTAAAATAGGAATGTCAACAGAAACAGTTGGATTGTTGAACGCCAGATGGTGATGCTTCTTGCTACTTCTAGTAATACCGTTTCAATAGGAAACATCGACAGGATGGCTATTGGTGGTCAGAGATAATTCTGTAAGATGTCATTTCCACAGAGATGCCGTATAACGGCAGCAGTCGACCAAAGATGTATGTAGAGGATGCTGTTACTATGGAGACATTTTGGGTGACTGTTAATGGTTAAAGGTGTATTTATTGGATGCTGTTCCCATGGAGATGATGTGGTTATAATAGCTGCTGGCCACTGTAGACATTACGTATAGGCTGACTTCCCTAATTAACAAGCACTTTTATGTCTTTATAGTCCTCACAATCTGAAGACGGGAGACTAAATGTACCAAAACAGGTCATTTTAATAATTGAAGTATTCTGAAATCCTAACTGTTTTTACTAACTGATCACTACATACAGATTGCAGTATCTCCTTACTGTGTTGGTTAAAAGTATAAATACTCAGTTGTTCAAAATTTAGATTTTTGTAGTTACAAATCATGCTTGTTGCTGAAATAGTTTTGTTGAAAGCCAATGTTTGCTGTTGTTATAGGGTGCTGAAAACAATCAGTTTTTGCAGAACTTGATATTTGCTCTCATCTAGTTAAAGTAAAAGTTGATAAATGCAAACTGTGTTCACATAAACTGAAGGCAAGCACTTGTCATCAGAACCAACAATAAATTAATGATTTATATTCTAGAGTATTGCCCATTTTGAGCTTGCTTTGTCAGGGAGAAGGAACATCAAGGAAGAAGCAAAAAGGAGGAATACTGTTTCAAAAAAGTACAGAATAAGGAAAAAAAGATGGCCAGACAGCACTTGTATGTGCCCAACATTTCATGCCACATCAAGGATGTCCAAAAACAGACTCTCAAAAGGAACAAGATCTGAAGAAGAAATAGTTAATACCAAATCAAAGGTAGCACAAACTTTGTACTATAAAGTTCAACACAATAATGAAGGGAAAAATCCACATGTGGTGAAAGTAAGTTTTGATATAAAACAGAATCAGCCAATATCAGAGCTCTCCCTGGGTAAAGTATTCTATTCAAGGCAGGTTTCACTATGCAATTTGTGCATTATGATTTATTCCGGAGCACAGAAAATGGAAGGGAAATACTTTTATATTTAGCTTGAAACAAAAGGACCAAAAGGATGCAACTGAAATTCCTCAGCTCTGTTTGATTTTCTCAGAAACCTTGAAGGGTCCCAGCCACAAAATGAAATTCATTTATTTTCTGACTCCTGTACCAGCCTGCCTTTGGGGAAGAAAGCAGAAAATTTAAGTAGCTTGTACATTATTTACCTATTCTTGATTATAGCTTGAATCCTGAAAGAGTGTTTGGTAGAGTGAATAAAGGAAGATATTACTTCATCAACGGAATACTTTAAAGTGCTGGAACAACATGGCATCATCAAGATTCAAAATAAAGGTTTTGATGTCTTTCAAAGAAAATTTTTCAGTGCGTGATGGCTTGTGAAAAGTCTAAAAAGTAGGTATTACTGTCAATGTGGGACACACAATGCAAGTCCTGAAAGGTTGAGATACAGAAATCCAGCAACAGTAGCCCGAAAGTAAGGAAAGCATCCACTTTGGAAAAGAAGAACATGGTCAGCAAGTAAAACAAAAAGTGTGTCTTAAAACTTATGAGACACTTTAACATACCAGAAGGAGCAGAAGGGTTTTATAAGGATATTGTTGAAAGTAATCAATACATTTCCATTTTAGTATTGTTGTAGCCAATATCTTGTGTTGTATATTAGTAGCATCTGCTGTCTTGCACTTCTGCTTATCACACATTCATGGAAAAATATGATACTAAAAGTGTTTTATTGTAGTACATTATTGTGTTTCTAAGCAAAAGAACAATAAAGTAGCTTTGTTTGTAATTAATATTAAAGATAAAAAATAATCAGAAAAAAATTATATTAACAAACTTTGAAACTTTCTTCTTTACATTATCGAATTTTGAAAAAAACCTTGTCCCTCTATCCTGAAACAAAGAACGAAAATTTTAGAAAAGCCAAATGTACAATCACAATCATGCCTACAGTAGCTGTGTAAATATTAAAATATCTTGTTTATGTAAGTAGTATTTCAGTACAATATTTAAAATATTCATTTTCTGAAAAAATTGCTTTATTTTGCATTTATTGAGTTTTGAGAAAACATTCCTCAATTTTACCCTTAAATTTACATGTATAGCACAATTACAAACAAATAAAAATGATTTGTAGGAACTAGAAGTAAAAATCAACAGGCACACAATGGATGTGACCCCATGTGTGAGGCACCTGGATATCCACATGAATGACAAACTGAAATGGCATCTGCCTGCTTTGCATATAAACATTTCTGCCTCATTTTTATACTAACATGCCAATGTATTTACTCTCTAATGATGTTTGTAGTTAATGATAGGGGTGAATTTAGAATAAACTGTGAATTTCACAGTCACAATAGTAGAAGTAAAACTTATTTCAATATAGATTTGTATCTCTAGCTACAATTCAGAGTGCTGTTTTATATCTGTGGAAAAAGTCTGTAACAGGTAGGCTTCAGGTAAGAAATTGAAAATCCCCATACATTGAAAAATTAAATAAAAGAGCACTTATCAGACACCACTTTTACGATTTACGAGAATATTTGGACTGTTGGATGTAAATTCCATATACCTTGATGTTCATATTAGATCTTTCACTTTTGTAGTACTCAGACATCTGATACTGGTCTCTGAATCTATAAAGTTACACAAAAGCTTAGTATATGTAGTAGATAAACTCAATGGGTGAATGGTGTATGTGGGGTAGGACCAGCTTTGTTTTGATGTACCTGTTTTTCTTCCAATATACAAATAAATGTATGTCATAATTCCAAACTATCAGTGTGAGCAGATTAGCAGTTGCTGTAACTTCTTGTTAGTTTACAAAAGTAGCAAGTAATTTGCAGCTTTGCCAGTACTCTGTGTATCACATTCTTCACAGTGTGCACTTCACAGCCAAGTTGGCAGATGATTATTGATAAATCAACCTACAATTCTAATGTTTATAGAAATCTTTATTAAGAACTTTGGCCATCTTTCTGTGGCTTGAATGACACAATTTCTTGCAAGTTTTTATCCACAGCAATAAATTTCATCCAATTATGAAGACATCAGTTGCAAAAATTTTCTCCATACATTCATTTGGCTTTATGGGCACTACATCTTCTTACAACATACATTAAATGTCTATAAGTTCTCATTACATATAATTCTCTACGACTGACAACAAGTCTTAAACTGTAGACAACTGTAAACTCCAATTTGGATACATCAGATGACTGCGTATCATTTTTCAATGAGTGCTTCTAACATTGCCACCAACATTCATGTAATAGGCAGCTGTTCATTATGATACTTTTATTTAGCTTATAAATACATGCCTCATACATATTGGCAAGATTATGAAAAGGATTGATTGCCACTCATCATGTGGGGCAGATGTTGAATCACAGACAGGAACAACAAAAACACTGCTTAACTTGTGAGCTTTTGGTCACACAACTGATACACACATGACCTCTGTCTCTGGCCACCAAGGCCGGACCAAGAGACAGTGGTCATGTGCACATGAGTTGTGCTTGCATGAATATGTGTATGTTGTCTACTTTAGAGGAAGGTCTTTCAGCCGAAAGCTCACTATAAGGTGAGTTGCAATCTATCATTTTTATAATATTGTCATTATTCCATTCTCGATTTTCTATTGTTTGATTTTGCTCATTTGGGATTTCTTAGTGCTTGAAAGACTTCTTAGTAACTGTAGTATTAATTTCTGATCATTGTTTCCTAATTTCTGAATATGGTGCTCGGATCAGAGGCCTCTACTATCAGTTTAATTTTGAGCCTGAAGATTTACCATAAGCAGTATTATATTAAATTGTGTAATACTTGTGGTACCATTTTATTAATATGAAGGTACAAAAAATTATAATGAACAAGACAGTAAAGTTATATGGGATAAAGACAACAATAGATGGTCATGATCTATTATTATTATTTCTTTCTTTCCTGTATCAGACATTATGTCTGGTTAAAAATGAAAAGTGACATGGTCCTTGATCAAGTGTGACTTCCTTTTAACTCTACAGTATATGTTAAATTGCATTTAGGAACTTTCAGGTAATTGAACATGTATCAATAATCACAGATTTCTGTAGTTGTATATATACATTTGGATGTAGCTGTATTGCGTTGATGTACTGGTGGATATTGTGTGGTATGACTCCTGGAGTTGATAGTATAATTGGTATAATGTCAACTTTATGCTGATGCCACATGTCCTTGGCTTCCTCGGCCAGTTGGATGTATTTTTCAATTTTTTCTCCTGTTTTATTCTATACATTTGTTGCATTGGGTATGGATATTTTGATTAGTTGTGTTAATTTCTTCTTTTTATTGGTGAGTATGATGTCAGGTTTGTTATGTGGTGTTGTTTCATCTGTAATAATGGCTCTGTTCCAGTATAATTTGTATTCATCATTCTCCAGTACATTTTGTGGTGCATACTTGTATGTTGGAGCGTGTTGTTTTATTAGTTTATGTTGTATGGCAAGTTGTTGATGAATTATTTTTGCTACATTGTCATGTCTTCTGCAGTATTCTGTATTTGCTAGTATTATACATCCGCTTGTGATGTGATCTACTGTTTCTATTTGTTGTTTGCAAAGTCTGCATTTATCTGTTGTGGTATTGGGATCTTTAATAATGTGCTTGCTGTAATATCTGGTGTTTATTGTTTGCTCCTGTATTGCAATCATGAATCCTTCCATCTCACTGTATATATCGCCTTTCATTAGCCATGTGTTGGATGCGTCTTGATCGATGAGTGGCTGTGTTAGATGATACGGGTGCTTGCCATGTAGCGTTTTCTTTTTCCAATTTACTTTCTTCATATCTGTTGATGTTATGTGATCTAAAGGATTGTAGAAGTGGTTATGAAATTGCAATGGTGTAGCCAATGTATTTATATGAGTGATTGATTTGTGTATTTTGCTAGTTTCTGCTTGTTCTATAAAGAATTTTCTTAAATTGTCTACCTGTCCATAATGTAGGTTTTTTATGTCGATAAATCCCTTTCCTCCTTCCTTTCTGCTTAATGTGAATCTTTCTGTTGTTGATTGTATGTGATGTTTTCTATATTTGTGGCAAAGTGATCGTGTAAGTGTATTGAGTGCTTCTAGGTCTGTGTTACTCCATTTCACTACTCCAAATGAGTAGGTCAATATTGGTATAGCATAGGTATTTATAGCTTTTGTCTTGTTTCTTGCTGTCAGTTCTGTTTTCAGTATTTTTGTTAGTCTTTGTCTGTATTTATCTTTTAGTTCTTCTTTAATATTTGTATTATCTATTCCTATTTTTTGTCTGTATCCTAGATATTTATAGGCATCTGTTTTTTCCATCACTACTATGCAGTCGCTGTGGTTATCCAATATGTAATCTTCTTGTTTAGTGTGTTTTCCCTTGACAATGCTATTTTTCTTACGTTTGTCTGTTCCAAAAGTCATATTTATATCATTGCTGAATACTTCTGTTATCTTTAGTAATTGGTGGAGTTGTTGATGCCAGTAGTTTTAGGTCATCCATTTATAGCAAATGTGTGATTTTGTGTTGGCATGTTCCAGTAATATTATATCCATAATTTGTATTATTTAGCATATTGGATAGTTGGTTCAGAGCAAGGCAGAACCAGAAAGGACTTAATGAGTCTCCTTGGTATATTCCATGCTTATCTATATTGGCTGTGATGTGATACTATTTGAATTTGTTTGGATATGAAGTGTGGTTTTCCAATTTTTCATTGCTGTGTTTAGGAACTGTATCAATTTAGGATCTACTTTGTATATTTCCAATATTTGTAGTAACCATGAGTGGGGAACACTATAAAAAGCTTTTTGGTAATCAATGTATGCATAGTGTAGTGACCTTTGTTTACTTTTAGCTTGATATGTCACCTCTGCATCTATTATCAGTTGCTCTTTACATCCTCATGCTCCTTTGCAGCAGCCTTTTTGTTCTTCATTTATAATTTTGTTCTGTGTTGTATGTGTCATTAATTTCTGTGTGATGATTGAAGTTAATGTTTTGTATATTGTTGGTAGGCACGTTATGGGGCGATATTTTGCTGGGTTTGCTGTGTCTGCTTGATCTTTAGGTTTCAGATAAGTTATTCCTTGTGTAAGTGTATCAGGGAATGTGTATGGGTCTGCAATGTAACTGTTAAATAATTTATATTAAAAACAAAGATTCCAAGACTTACCAAGCGGGAAAGCGCCGGAAGACAGGCACAATGAACAAAACACACAAACACACACACAGAATTACTAGCTTTCGCAACCGATGGTTGCTTCTTCAGGAAGGAGAGGGAAAGACGAAAGGATTTGGGTTTTAAGGGAGAGGGTAAGGAGTCATTCCAATCCCGGGAGCGGAAAGACTTCCCTTAGGGGGAAAAAAAGGACAGGTGTACACTCGCGCACACACACACACGCACACATATCCATCCGCACATACACAGACACAAGCAGACATTTTTCCCATGTGGAAGTTTCTTTCTATTTTATTTACATCATCATTAATTTGAACCTGTTAAATAATTTGTTAGATGTGAATGTGTTGAGGTGAACTTCTTTAGCCAAAAATCTGCTATTTTATTTTCTCCAGGGGCTTTCCAATTGTGCATACAATTAATTGCTCGGGTGACTTCCATGTTGCAAAATTATCACTTCAGGCATTTCTGGTATCATCTTGTATGTGTCTGTTTCTGCTTGTATCCGCCGTGCATGTCTGTTATGTTGTACCGGATTTGACAATATGTTGCTCCAGAAGTGTTCCATGTCTATTATGTTTGGTGGATTGTCTGTTTTAATGTGTGCGTTATCTATTGTCTGGTAAAATTTCTTTTGGTTTGTGTTGAATGTTTGGTTTTGTTTCCTTCTATTTTCACTTTTTTTTTGTATCTTCTAAGTCGTTTGGCCAATGTTTGTAATTTCTGCTTCTTTTCATTTAATTGCTCTATCGTTTCTTGTTGTGAGATTTTACCTAACCTTTTTTGTGTTTTGTCTGATATTTAATTTCTTATTAATTGTGTTACCTGTCCGATGTCTTTTCTCAGTTTTTCTATTCTGATCTGTAGCCTGTGTTGCCATGCTGGTTTTGTGGGTTTCTTCTGTGTGTTGGTTGGTTCTGATCTCTGCCTAGTGTGTATATTTAGTGTAGTGAGTGCTCCTATATAAACCAGTAGTTGTAACTCTTCCATAGCTGTATTTTCATTTATTTTGTTGTGTATGATTGTGTTGGTAATTGTTATTGTTGTTTCAACTTGTGGGTTATTTGGTGGTCTATGCAAGAATGGTGTAATGTCTGTATTTGTGTCTTTGTATTCTATATATGTCAGCTGAAATTTTTCTTCTGTATCTAACACGTGTGTCACTTCGCATTCTATTTTTGCTTGTTCTGGGGCTGTCTTAAGATTTCGTTTTCCTTTGATTGTTTAATTGTTGTGTGTTCTTTGTTTGTTTACTCTGGGATGTTTGAGTCCATTATTGTATTTTCTGCTTCTTCTGATTACACATTATTTTGTTCCAGTATTTGTTGTACATGTTGTTTGATGTTTTCTAATTCTGACTGGGGTATCCTGTTATTTTTGATTATTACATGTATCTGATCAGCTAGTCATTGTTCTGCTAAAAATTTTAATTCTGGGTATCTGGTAATAAATGTTGTGTATACTTGTGATCTGTATCCAGTTGTGTTGGTTCCTAAGTTTGTTGCTTGGCAATAACAGATCATGAGGTGTTGGTTAACTTCATCTGACCATCTCATCCTCTGTCTTTGTTTTCCTTCTAGGGTAGTTGCAGGAAGCGTATCATACAAAACACCTCCATTTGGGTTTACATCATTTTCCGTGTGGCTAGCAGTGTTGTTATCATTGTGGATGGGCTTAGGGTTCAAGCGTCGTCCCCGACTGTGACAGCGCTTATCCGAGGCTTTATTAGTTCTGTCCTGAATCAACTAGTCACACTAAAAGGGGGGTTAGCCCTATTAGTGGTTTGTTCTTTTCGTCGCCTTTTATGGCTGGCAGAACGTACTGGATGCCTATTCTTTTCCCGGGCCTCCACGGGTTGTTATTATTATTATTATTATTATTACTGAACAAAGATTTAAGAACTATGTACTGAAATTTAATTCTTTGACTCTTAAATTTAGCAGAAATCAATTTATTTGGACAAATGACTTCAGAAATCCTGCTGAAGATGCTCTGAGGGGTGTCAAGAGGATAGATACACTGCCAGAGAAAAAAACTGATGATGACTGTTTTCTAATCTGGATTATATTTCTGATTAATATAAGGTGATCCTTTCATGCAATATCCACACAGCTCTGACTAAATAGAGGGAATATGGAAGAGTTAAAGGAATGTACCACAAAAGGAAATTTGCAAGGAAACAGTAGCTGCTGATTGTACTTCAACATAATGTCATAGATGCTCTACACAATTTTTGCCATTGTCACTGCTGATCACCTCTGGATTCTATAAACTTTGTGATAAGTTTTTTCTAAGGATGATAATGTCTAAACATCTGAGGCAATAATTACGGACCTTAAACATGCATCTGAAAAACTATACTGGTTTGAATACTTAATTTTTGAGAGGTGATCTAGAGAGAGAGAGAGAGAGAGAGAGAGAGAGAGAGAGAGAGAGAGAGAGAGAAACAAATTTGTAGCTAAAGTTTCTATAACCATTATATCACTTTGGAGGCAAATTTAGTTAGCTCTGAGCATGTGTATGTTCACTTTAGTATTCCATTTGCTGTTTCATTCTTAGATGACATCTTTTTCTTTGATGATCCTGTTAGGAATCATTCAATGTCATGCAGGTCAAGCTTCTCTTTCACAGGTCAAGCATCTCATTCTCCAGTTCACCTCTTAATAACATTAACATAACATAAAATAACATCTATGCTGCTAAGATCTAGTTTTCTCCCATTTTCCATTATAGCAAACAGTGATTTAGCAATGAATGCTAAGAAAGTCAAAACATCGGTCTATAATTTTTGCGAGTATAAATTTGGCACAAGTGGGATACATAATGGCCTATTAAGAAAGAAGAGCACACAAATTTCCATGTTAGTCATGTACTGCTAGTGGAATCAAAGTTAGGTTAACCAAACATAAACGTTTCTCTAGAAGCAACAGTGTATTAATTGCCAGACATCAAAGTATAATATAAAGCTGTTCATCAAAAAAGAAATAAGAAATGGTAATTCAGATTTGACAGGTACAAGCTGTGCACAATCTGCTTAGAACAATAAATCAGAATACAATTATGAAAAATTCTCAGCATTTAAGGCCACAAGTTTAATCCCAAATTTTGAACACATCTGTTCTCATAACTAAAGTCAGTTAACAATGACTGCTGGTTCTCCAGTGAATTTCTTCTTATGCATTGTACTGGCTAATGATATCAGTACCATATAGTGGAGAAGATGGAATTTAGAACTACAAACCCATGATCAAACAGCATCTAAACCTCGTCTACTTTCCCAAGATCAGAATAGAAGAGAAGTATTTACAAAAGGTAAATATCACATCATAAGAACTTTCTCAAGATGTTGTTATCTGCACAATTTTTCTTTGCCACTGCATTCTCTAGCACTCAACTGACAGAAGTTGGAAGACCTCACCACACCTACCCCTTAAGACATGTGAAGCATTGACCAGTGCTTGCTCTTTCCTGCTCCCTGCACCTACACTATCAGTGCCTTTCTACACTACAAAGAAAAAAGTTCACTGATTGCACATTATCAGCCTTGAAGCTGAGGGAAAACTACAAGAAGCTATATTGTTATTTATATTTTCTCTTTAATCATTAACAGTAATGTTTGACTCAAAATTTCAAACTAATTTTAATGTACATATTTATGTATATACAGATAACTCAAGATGACCTTGTTTCATAGGTAGATTATCCAGTTGGCTCAACATCTACAAGTTTATTTGAAGATCTTTGTAAGATACTGGAGGTATGTACTATTTTATCTTTGTCTAATTTTCCTTGTGGTACTAATATAATGTTCAAGGATATATTTTGAGGCTGAATGTAATATTTTAATGTGACTATGTTTACACACATCAAAATCTGGTAGGTGTTTATCATCATTTGAATTATGAGGGTGTGCTGAATAGTAATGCCTTCAAATTTTTTGTGTAGAATGTCTTTTTTAAAAAATAAAACAAACATTATCTATATATTTGCAGCCCTCTGCCACTGGAGGGCTCCAAATTGTAGTGTGTAACATGTAACTATGACGATGCTTGAGAAACAGAGTGCTATAATCGAGTTTTGAATTCAAGGATTTCGTCCACACATGGTGCACCCCCAGCATGACAGTGCCAGACCACAAATGAGCACTGCGACATCTGCAACAATCTGATCCCTGGGGGTTCATTGTCATTAAACATCCTCTACACAGGCCCGACCTGATCCCAAGCTTTAAATACATCTCCGAGGATTTCACTTTGAAAGTGATGAAGTGGTGCAAGCAGAGATGAGATTGTGGCTTCGTCAATGTAGTTAAACAAACTACAGTGATAGTATCAATGAACTGGTCTCTCGTGGGGGGGAAATGTGTTCATCGCCAGTATGACTGTTGAGAAATGAACACGTAAACGTGAAGAACAAAGAGTTAATGTTTGTTTTATTTAAAAAGCTTTAAGAGTTTTCACATAAAAGATTCAACAGCATTTTACAATACACTTTCACACTTAATAATTAAGTTCCTACATTTGTCCTATTGTCACAGGCATTCCTTTATTTATTTACATGATAAATTAACCAATGGAAAATCTGGGATGGAATAGTATAAGTAATTAGTTAAAATTCATGGTGAACATCAGCTGTCTTTTACTTTGCACAATTTTCTACCCCACTAATTTTGGTCAAATGACCATTTTCAAGCATTAGCCTAAAACGAATAAATCACATCAATAGAGTGTACATAGTTGGCAGGTAAATATAAGGTTAAATAGTGTATCACTTACTGGCATGTACAGCTGGAGAGTTATACCATAGTTATAGTAATTTGTTCTTTTGAGCCCACCATAGTAGAATTTTTTTTTTTTTTTCAGTAACAGCTGTGTACAATAGTTTTCACGAATTTTATTTTATTTATACAGATCAAGTTCCATAGTACCAAATTAAGGAGCAAATCTTCAACGTCATGCAACGTGGCAGTACATGAAATTACAACATAAAAGTAATAATAGATAAAAATAAAATGTTTATGAACCCGAAAAAGTCAATCCACAAGTTTAAGTAAAACAGTCAACAATACAACAAGAATCAGGTTAATTTTTTGAGAAACTCCTCAACAGCATAGAAGTGACCCATAAGGAAACTCTTTCAGTTTCAATTTGAAAGTGCATGGATTACTATTAAGATTTTTTAATTCGAGTGGTAGCTTGTCGAAAATGGATGCAGCAGTATAGTGCACACCTTTCTGCACAGGAGTTAAGGAAGTGTGATCCAAATGCAGGTTTGATTTCTGCTAAGTATTAACTGAGTGAAAGCTGCTTATTCTTGGGAATAAGCTAATACTGTTGACAAGAAATGACCCTAAGGAATACATATATTGAGAGGCCAATGTCAAAATATCCAGACTCGTGAACAGGGGTCGACAAGAGGTTCGTGAATTTACACCACTTATTGTCCAAACCACCCATCTTCCTTTTAGAATGGGAAGAGTTACCCCAAAATATAATACCATGAGACATAAGCGAATGAATACAAGAAAAGTAGACTTTAGATACCGGTCGAACAGTAAAAATGGTAGCATTAAGTCTTTGAACAAGACCCTGAACGTGGGCCTTCCACAACAGTTTACTATCTATCTTAACACCTAGAAATTTGAACTGTTCAGTTTCACTAATCATATGCCCATTCTGTGAAATTAAAATGTCAGGTTTTGTTGAATTGTGTGTTACCAACTGTAAAAACTGAGTCTTACTGTGATTTACCATTAGTTTATTTTCTACAAGCCATGAACTTAGGTCATGAACTGCACTATTTGAAATCGAGCCAATGTTGCACACAACATCCTTTACTACCAAGCCAGTGTCATTAACAAACAGAGATATTTTAGAGTTACCATAATACTAGAGGGCATATCATTTATATAAATAAGGAACAGGAGTCGCCCCAACACTGATCCCTGGGGCACCCTCCACTTGACCGTACCCCACTCAGACCTCACATCACAGCCATTCTCAGCATCGTGAATACTGACCTTTTGCTGTCTGTTGCTAAAGTAAGAGGTGAACCAATTGTGAGCTACTTCCCATATTCCGTAATGGTCCAACTTCTGGAGCAATGTTTTGTGATCAACACAATTAAACGTCTTAGGTAAATAAAAAATTATGCCTTGCTTTGGAAACTCTTTGTTTAACCCATCCAGTACCTAACAGAGAAAAGAGAATATAGCATTTTCAGTTGTAAAACCACTTCTAAAGCCAAACTGTACATTTGATAGCAAATCATGTGATATAAAAGGATCAATTATCTTTACATACACAGCCTTTTCAATAACTTTAACAAACACTGGTGGCTTAGAAATAGGTCTAAAATTACCTACATTGTCCCTTTCTCCCTTTTTATAAAGCGGCTTTACTACTGAATACTTTAATCATTCAGGAAACTGACCATTCCTAAAGGAAAAATTACAAATATGGCTAAATACAGGGCTAACATGTGCAGCACAGAACTTTAATATTCTGCTAGGCACTCCATAATATTCATGAGAGGCCCTAGTCTTCAGTGATTTAATTATTGACTCAATCTCCCTCTCACCTGTATCACAGAGGAGTATTTCAGACATCCTAATAACATTTTTAAGCACCTTACAGTACTGTTTATAATGGGCTACTGTAGCTTTAGTGTGACTACTTCTAACATTTTGATATAATTCTCACTTTGTTCTACGTGATACCCTTATGCCACTAGTCAGCCACCCGGGCTGCCCGTTACTGCTAGTATCCCATTTAAAATGTTCTAATGGAAAAGAACTCTCAAAGAGCATGAGAAATGTTTTAAGGAAAGCATTATATTTATTGTCACTATATTTACTGGCACTATAAACATCCTGCCACTCTTGTTCCTTGACAAGGTTTAAAAAACTCTCTATTGCTGTTGGATTAACTTTCCTACTTAGTTTGTAATTATACGTGACGTTTGTTTGAGTACAAAAGCCTTTTAGTGTTAAAATCCGTGCATCATGGACTGAAAGGCTATCACCCTTTTACTAACAGAATGCCCATCTAGTAATGAAGAATGAATAAAAATATTGTCTATGGCTGTGCTACTGTTCCTCTGCACCCTAGTTGGAAATAACACAATCTCCATCAGATCATAAAAATTTAGGAGATCTACCAACATCCTTTTTCTTGCACCACCATATATAAAATTTATATTGAAGTCACCACATATAATAAATTTCTGGTACTTCCTACAAAGTGAATCAAGAACCCTTAAGGGACTTATAAACAACAACAATTAGAAGTTTAGTTTCACTAAATTCAACTGCCCCTGCACAACATACAAATATCTGTTCAGCGCAGTGCTGTGATACATCCATGGACTCAAATGGAATACTGTTTTTTATGTACATAGCCACTCCTCCACCCCACAAGGAACTCCTTGGAGAAAAAAACAGCCAGCTAATCTGTATCTCAGTAAAGGAAGCCTCTGAATTGACAAATTATTGAAGTGGTGCTCCAACATTCCAATAATTTCAGAGTCAACATCTATAAGCAGTTCACTAACTTCATCTTTAATACCTCTTATACTATGATGAAATATGCTAATTCCTTCTCTACTTGGAAACATGACTTCCTTTAAAGGTTAGTTAGAGAGACTTCCTTTAAGCAGGTATACCTATCGGCTGACTTTAATTTAAAAAAGGTGCAGCTCTAACACCAACTACTACAGGAATCTTTCCATGAGTGATCTCACCACCACACTCTATACCATCACCTATAAGCTTTGCCAGCCTCCCCTTCCCATATCTACTGAGGTGTAGGCCATGCCTAGTGAAACCCAATCTACTGATAGACCCAACTGGCTACTGATAGACCCAACTGGCACCACTGAAATGTAACCCATGCCCTCTGCCATCAGCGCCAGCCCCATGTTAACGCCCATAACGCATTAAGATGAGGCTGATCAAGACGCTGAAACAGCTGCACGAAATGCACATTAGTGTCACCAGTTTGAGTAGCTATCTTTACCAGGTCACCACCTACATCGTATTCCCCATTCCTATCAAGACTGTTTGCTGCTCCACCCACTATCACTACCTGATCCTCCTTCGTAAAATTCCTACATAATTCCCCTATGCTGTCAGTCACCTGAGCCAATCATACACCAGGCTTCACAATGCTGGTGACCTACTACTCACTCCCCAACACTTCCTGCAACTGCTGGCCCACACCTCTACCATGCAAACTACCTAGCAGCAGAACCTCCTTCTTTCTGTTAGACTCTGCAACTGGCATAGGCCTCCTAACTGCTGAGGACTGCCACATGTTCCCTACATCTATAGCTACAAGAGGCTCCTCTCCACTCAACTCTGACAGTTGGTCCAATCTATTGCATATTCACAAAGTATAACTGTCTGAATACCTCCTCCTCCTAGTTGCCTTCTTGCCAGCTGGCAGTTTCCATTCCCCACCACCCTTCATCATCCTCAACCTATCTAGTTCCTCCTTTGCATGTTGTGAAGAAGCAAAGTTCACAACGACAGCTATTCACACACTGACACACTTTGCTTCCATATAAACAGTGCATATCAGTGACATAGATCGTAAAACTACAAATGTACAAATGTAATACATCAAGAAATGCCACACTTGTAACTTTCGTAAAAAAAAAAAAAAAATGTAAAATATGTCATAACTGCTGAAAAGAAATAGGTCTAAACGATAGGAAGCCATTTATTGACATCAGATGAAGCCACACTGGCGAATTTTTGTTTATTACAAAACATCGTAATTGTCGAAAAATAAGTCCACTAGGACATATTACTGGGCTAGGATGTTGCTAAGCTAATGGATAAAACCCAAAATAACATATAACAGCAAGTAATTATCAGCTCACAAAATGATGCATCATAAAATTATACTTACAGTGTGAATAACAACGAAGCTAAGCTCACACAATATCTTGTACCAAAATCGCATTATGGCAGTACCTGTATTCCTCTTTCATGTATTGATAAAAACTTAATCACACATTTAATTTCACATACCCAATGGAAGATCCATGTGGGAGAAGGAGGAGAGGGGAGCTTTTGTGATAATAGATTATTACTATATATAAATAATTTTGCTTCCTTCCTTTATTTTTATCAAAGTCCAAAATAAAATCTTACATGACATTGGGTACCAATGGGGGAAGGGGGGAGGGAGGGGGCGGAGGGGGGGGGGGCGGCTGGGAATGGATCTGAGGGCTCATGCCTATCCATCACAAGAACTGAATGTGAAGTAGAAAGAATAAAAAATTACCAGAGGGCTTACACTAATCAGTCATATTTGGGCTAGATGTGTATTACATATACAATCCTAAAAATACCTAACATTACACATTTTTTGAAGCAGCATACCATAACCAGTATCTGTTACATTTAAGAAATAAATCCTTAAATATTATTGATAGGAATTCATCATAATGTAGCACTTAACATTAAATATTTGTTACCAGGAAATATTCTGTTTTCAAAAGAGAAGTTAAACAACCTATATTAGAAAACACATATCACAGTAAAAAAATAAATATATAAAACACACAGTTTGCTCAAAGACTGCAAAACAAGGCTAGATGAGGACCATGTAAATGCTTAAAACTTATGCTCAATAGTGGGGCCTAATAAGCCAATCCCTGATCACAAAACATCTCCACTATCGTAATAAAAACTTTCACTCAGTCTGTTATTACAAAACCTTCACCCAGCACACCCCCCTGGGATACTGTCATTTAAGATTTTATTTTGGATGGCAGTTGTATATACAAATCTACTGTTTACAAAAGCTTATCCCCCCACCGCACCCCACTTCTTCCATTGGGTATGTAGAATCAAAAGTGTGATAAAGTTTTTGTGTGTATGTTCAAGAGGAATGCAGGTATTGTCATAATGTATTTCGGTATAGGATACTATGTGAGATTAGCTTCGTTGTTATTCACACTGTACATGTAATTTTATGATGCATCATTTTGTGAGCTGATGTTTACATGCTATTATATGTTATTTTGGTTTTTATCTGTTAACTTAGCAACATCCTAGCCCAATAATATGTTCTAGTTGACTTATTTTTCAGCAATTACAATGTTTTGTAATAAACAAAATTCGCCAATGTGGCTTTATCTGATGTCAATAAATGGCTTTCTATGGTTTACACAGATTTCTTTTTGGATGTTACGATGTATTTCAGATTACAAAAGTCACCAGTGCAACATTTCTTGATATATTACATTTGTGCATTTGTAGTTCCACAGTCTACCTCACTGATATACAGTGTCTACAAGGAACCAAAGTTTGTAATGTACCTCTTGTTTAGTTGATACTTCCATTGCTAGCATGTACTATAGTTTTCGTCTTTGAAATGGCATTGTTTTTGACTGTATCATTCAATGCTTAGCCTGATTACATCTGTCAGTGTGAACTTTGCTTCTTCATGCAAACTATTGTACACAGCTATTCCTATAAAAAAAACTTTCTAATATGGTGTGCTCAAAGAGAAAATTACTCCTATTATGGTATAACACTCCAGCCTTTCATGTCAGTAACTGACACACTATTTAGCCTTATATTTACCTGTAAACTGTGTACACTCTATTGATCCGATATACTCGTTTTAGGCTAATGCTTGATAATGGTTATTTGATCGAAACTAGTAGTGAAGCGAACTGTGCAACATAAAGGACAACTGAAGGGTCACCATGCATTTTAACAATTAGTTGGCAGTTGAATATCCCCACCTATGAACATATATAAACAATGAATTAGGAAAGGCTGTTACTCACCGGATAGAGGAGATGTTGAGCAGCACATGGGTACAATTGAAAGTAGAATGTTTGATATTATTCAACTATAAGACAAAATCCTTCACCAGATGAAATACATTTACGTTAACCATTGCTGTACAAGACATAAAGCTTAAAATTTCCATATCAGGACCATGACCATCAGTAATTGGGAAAGTCTGTCTCAGAAAGACTATTCAAAAGTCACAAAGGACATACCTTTTACATATCCCATTGTAAAAAGAGCTATAATCAATTTATTATAACATGAATTAACACGGAATGCTACTTGCCACATTGAGAAGGCACTGAACAGCAGGCAGGCACATTTAAAACTAGACTGTTGGGGATATTATTTACATATCAGATGAAGTTCTTCATCTGACGTCATTAACATAAATGTTCAAATAGCAATGGATTGGCTGAGACACATCCCCACTAATTTTTTTAAAAATTATTATTACAATTTTACATGGTTCACCTTGACTTTCACTCCTGTGTCAATATGATAACTTTTTCTTCTCAGAGCAGCACTTACACCCAATGCCCTCAATTATTTGTTGGATATATTCCACCTCTGTCTTCCTCTACAGTTTTAGCCTCTACAGCTCCCCCTTGTAACATGGAAGTTATTTCCTGATGTCTTAACACATGTCCTACAATCCTGTCCCTACTTCTTGCCTATTCCTTTCCACACACTTTCTGCAGAGAACCATCTCATTTCTTATTTTACTATCCCATTTTATTTCCATTGTTATTCTATACTATCAAATTTCAGATGCTTTGATTCTGTTCTTTTCTGGTTTCTATACTGTCCAATTCTGTGCTATAGATAGATGCATAAATGTACTCTTTTTTGTGTGGAAACTCTCAATTTTTTTAAACTTAAAATAGGTGTCTTCAATGTGCTCTTTAACCTATCTGCTCCGTCCTCTGAGTTTAACAGTGGAATTTCTTTTGCACTCTTAATGTTGAGCCCTTTGATCTCAATTTCACCAACGATTGTTTCGACATTTTTATATGCTGAATCTAACCTCGTGACGTTCTTTTTTTTTTAATTTCTTCACATTTTTCTTGTAGCCATTTTGCTTTATATTTCCTGCACTTCCTATTCATTTCATTCTTGAGTCATTTATATTGCTGTATTCCTGTCTTTTCCTACCGTGTGAGGTAGCACAGTGGTTAGCACACTGGATTTGCATTGTGCTCTGTCTCTAATGACATTGGTGTCAATGGGATTGTAAACCATAATCTTGCTTCATTCTGAACCCGTTTGTACCTACTCTTTACATCCATCAATTGAAGAACTACTTCTGTTACCCAAGGCTCCACTGGAGTTCTCTTCTTTGTACGAGGTGCATTCAAATTCTAAGGCCTACGATTTTTTTTTTCTCCAGCCTGGAAAGAGATAGAAACATGTGCATTGTTTTAAAATGAGGCCGTGTTCATTGTCAATACGTCGCAGAGATGGCAGCACCGTACGGCAGATGCAATTTTACCGCCAGTGGCGAGAATGAGAACTGTTTTAAATACTTAAAATGGCGACGTTTTCCTTACTTCAACAGCGTGCAATCACTCGTTTTCTGAATTTGCGTGGTGTGAAACCAATTGAAATTCATCAACAGTTGAAGGAGACATGTGGTGATGGAGTTATGGATGTGTCGAAAGTGCGTTCGTTGGTGTGACAGTTTAATGAAGGCAGAACATCGTGTGACAACAAACCGAAACAACCTCAGGCTCGCGCACAAGCCGGTCTGACGACATGATCGAGAAAAAGGAGAGAATTGTTTTGGGGGATCGCCAAATGACTGTTGAACAGATTGCCTCCAGAGTTGGCATTTCTGTGGGTTCTGTGCACACAATCCTGCATGACGACCTGAAAATGCGAAAAGTGTCATCCAGGTGGGTGCCACGAATGCCGACGGACGACCACATGGCTGCCCGTGTGGCATGTTGCCAAGCAATGTTGACACGCAACGACAGCATGATGGGACTTTCTTTTTGTTGGTTGTGACAATGGATGAGACGTGGATGCCATTTTTCAGTCCAGAAACAAAGCGCCAGTCAGCTCAATGGAAGCACACAGGTTCACCGCCACCAAAAAAATTTCGGATAACCGCCAGTGCTGAAAAAATGATGGCGTCCATGTTCTGGGACAGCGAGGGCGTAATCCTTACCCATTGTGTTCCAAAGGACACTACGGTAACAGGTGCATCCTACAAAAATGTTTTGATGAACAAATTCTTTCCTGCACTGCAACAAAAATGTTCAGGAAGGGCTGCACGTGTGCTGTTTCACCAAGACAACGCACCCGCACATCGAGCTAACATTACGCAACAGTTTCTTCGTGATAACAACTTTGAAGGGATTCCTCGTGCTCCCTACTCACCTGACCTGGCTCCTAGTCACTTTTGGCTTTTTCCAACAATGAAAGACACTCTCCGTGGCCGCACATTCACCAGCCGTGCTGCTATTGCCTCAGCGATTTTCCAGTGGTCAAAACAGACTACTAAAGAACCCTTCACCACTGCCATGGAATCCTGGCGTCAGCGTTGTGAAAAATGTGTACGTCTGCAGGGCGATTACGTCGAGAAGTGACGCCAGTTTCATTGATTTCGGGTGAGTAGTTAATTAGAAAAACATCGGAGGCCTTAGAACTTGAATGCACCTCATACCTATGTTTACTGACCAACTTTTTAGACATGTCCTTTCAGCTGAACTACCTACTGTGGTATTTATTATTACAGTACATTCAGCTTAAGAGAGCTTTAATGAACATCGTTCCCAAATACTTCAGTATCCCACTTCTTTACACATTTAGCTCAATCTTCCCAATTACTATATCTGCTCCTGGATATGCCTCACAATTCAATATCTGATTTGGGAATCTCTGTCCCTCCATGACGTAATCCAAATGGTTTCTTCCCATATTTCTAGCCCTTTCTGAATAAGAAATATTTCTTCTCTCTCACTTCTGTTATCAAGCCCATATTCTGCTGTGACTTTGTTTTCTAGTCCTCCCTCTACTGTAGTGTTCCAATCCCCTATGACTATTAGCTTTTATATCTCCTCTTACATACTGAATTATCTGTTGAATGTTCTCATATACTTTCTCTACCTCTTCATTTCTACTTGCAACACTGCGCTGTTGATGATGGTGCTAATTTACTGTTGGTTCTGATGAGAAGAAACCTATCTTTTAACTGTTTACAATAACTTTCTCTCTGCCCTACGTTCCTATTCATAATGAATCCTACCCCCATTACACCATTTTCTGTTGCTGTTGATATTAATTTTAACTTATCTGACCAGAAGTTCTTCTTCTATTACACTACACATACAACCCTCCCCCACTACAAGTAATCTGAATCTTTGAATTTCCCTTTTCGGATTTCTAGGCTCTCTACCACATTCATACTACAGAAATTCCCTGCCTCAACTTGTAGAATGTTCCCTTTTGTTGGTATTTCAATGCCTTTCTCATGTTTACTTCTCTTTTGGCATTCCCCTCCCTGGGATCTGAATGAGGAAGCAATCTGGAATCTTATGACAATGAAGAAACAATCAAGGCACTTTCTTTCAGTTACAGGTCACATGTCCTTCAAACACACACAAATTTGCACAAGGAAGCACACCTCACACACTCAACCACTATCTCTGGCCAGAGATAGCAGTGTGTGTGTGTGTGTGTGTGTGTGTGTGTGTGTGTGTGTGTGTGTTTGTGTGTTTTGTTTGTTTTTTTCTTTTTTTTTTAAAAAAAAGAAGGCTTTTGCCGAAAGCTCAATATGTAAGCAAGCTTTCCATTGTGCTTATCTGCAACTCAATGTGTCTAATTACTGTTCTCTTTACCTGAATGTTAGTAACTTACCCCATTGTTCAAACACTGAAACCTTTTTATGAGATTTTACAGCCATTTTCAACCTATTATTTTGCCTATGTGGTTCACATACTTGTTACTGCCTCTGACACAAAAATGCAGTTTCTTGTAACTGTTTATTCTAGGCTTTACTGGTAAGACTTACTTCAGCAAAGAGATGGTCATCTACGACTGAGGCATGTCCAACACTACCAGATGAGCAATTACTATTAAGCTTTCTATGCTAATTTAATGGTTGGTACCAGGTGTGAATGGACACAAACAGTAAGTTTTAGCATGTTAATACACAGGCTCCAGTCGAAGAGTGTGCAGTGCAAAAGAAAATCTTTGGCCAAGTGGATTATTTCTTTCACTGAACAACATGTGTACAGTACCTCAGAATTTTACGAGTCAGAACTTATTCCCCCAAAATATTTTTGGTCCCACCTGGCCAAATTCTTGTGTCATAAACAATTCAATTTCTTTATAGGCTGCAGTTTTATGACACGACCCTGATTTCAGTGTATTATGATCTTTACTTACGTTTTGCAGTTGAAACAGGCCAATGACTGAGCAAGCAGCTGGCATACATAACTTAGCACTAAAATAACTGACTGAATTACAGTCCCTGGTAATATCTACACATATATCCATACTCCACAAATCACTGTGAAGTGTATGGCACGGGTTATTTCCCACTGTACCATGTATTACATTTATTTCTTATTCCAGTCACATATGGGGTACAAGAAGAATGGCTGCGTAAATGTTTTTGGGCATGTGATACCTAATCTCATGTTGTCTCTGCAGGTACTATGAATGAGAGGTATAGGATTCAGTAGTATATTACTAGAGTCCTAACTTAAACTGGTTCTCGTTTCAATTAAGAATTCATTTCACCACTTTAGACAGCTAGAATATTCTACACTTTCATCTTGAAGATGAAGAGAAAGTTAAAAACAGAAACAATACTGAAGGGATCTGGAGAGGGGAAAAAGAAATTTAATAACCTCTGTTTTATCATCTCTTTCCATCTCAGTTATAACTGATCATAAAGTAATTGCATTTGTTCAAATTAACTAGAGCAGTTGTTACTTAAATGTTTTCCAAAACAATTTTGTAATCGTTTGAGTTACAGCTCTGAAGTGATTCACTGTAGTTGATGTAACAAAGTATTACATTCCAACAGAACATACACTTCGCAACATTTTGTTTCTTTATGCATTCAGGTAACATCAGTGCAACTTCGTCTAGTACTGGGTGATTCAAAATCAAGGTTTTAAGGTACTGTAGCACTTATTACATTCAACTCACAATTATAAATAACACATCAAATGAAAGAGCAACTCAAAGTTTTTCTTACAAGTGTTCATCAAATGCCACACATCGAGTCAATAGGCGCTAGTACTTCATAAATCTTGACCAGTGTGCTGGAGTAATTGTTGCAACAACTGCTTCAATCCTATTTCCTAAGTCAGGCAGCTTGGCTGGTAGTAGAGGTACATGCATATGATCCTTCATGAACCCCCAAAGGTAAAAATTGGATGGCATCAGATTGGATGGACATGGAGCCCATGGGAAAAAAGCTCTATCACCCAGCCTCCTGTGGCTAATCTAGCAGTGTGTACAACATTGTTTACACCAATCACGTACTGAGTTATACCAGAGAGGTGGCGCACAATCTCTCTGGCAAATGAAGTTCTATGGTTCAGATCCTTCCAGTTAAGAAAAGAGTCATAGATCTACAGGGTGTATACACGGACAAGGAAAAAAATTCCCGAATTTTTCCCGGATGGCCGGTTAAAAAATACACTTTTTCTGTATTAAGTGTCAGTATATTTTCTCTTGGAACTGTAAAACTTATCAATCCTTTGAAAGGTTAACATTTTGAAAATGGGCGTAGAATTTCCCGGCACTTTAAGAGGGGGGGGGGGGGGGGGGGGGAGTTTTCAAAAGACCTTTGATGTGCAGCAACATATGCGCCTTATATTTTTATATTAGGAATATATAAATTCGATTTCCAAAAAACACAGCACGTTAGTTCCCAGAGCATTGAAATCAAGATTCCGATGCCCTTCTGTAAGCCAATCATAGCTTGGGTCACATGATCTCGTCAGCCGATGACAGCAGATATTCAGAGCATAGGACACATGATGTAGTCAGCCGATAGCAACATCACTGTTAAGTAGTGCAAACATACAAAGAGGAAAAGTTAATGGTTTACATTAATGTACATAGTGTAGCTACAAGAAAAGCTAAGCTTTCATGCATAATATTGGTCTCACAGATTAATATGCTACAAGAGAAGCCAAGCTTTCAGATGTAATATTGGTCTTTTTATTGCCTGTGTTACACTTTTAAAATACATCTCACAAATGCGCCAATAAAATTTACAATAATGACGTAAATGTCTTGTCTTCTGGGCTCAAAACTCTTTTAAGTGGCTGGTCCTCAAAGTGTTAAGTTTTAAACGAGAGTCAAACGCTCTATGATTTAGGAAATTCGTCCTACATTCTCACACGTAACATAATTCATCTTGTGTAAAAGGAGATTTACTTCGAATGTCACACTTTTCAAACCACTACTCCCAGTATTTTCCCAAGATTGTTAGAAATAGGTTGGTTTTAGCAGTTGCCAGAGAGTGCCAGAAAACAGCTGCGATGATGTAGTAAGCCCGTATGTTCGTATATATAAAGCATTAAGAGATCTTACACGTCATAAAAGAGGATACTCCAAGAGCATCGACATTTCGTAAACTATACTAAATGTATAATTTGGCTTGAAGTGCACACTGGTATGTCCAGATTTACAATGAAGTATGCCCCACCTGATATTAAGATTTTCAGTGTGGTTTTTGGGATGTAAATTTTCTTGGAGTACCATTACTGTACTATCTCACATTTGGTTCTTTATTATGGCATAATTCCATAACCGCCAGAAGATGAAAACATGCACTTGAAATTCAGTGAATAATTACCAACTAGCCAATACTGTGGGATGAAACAAGTAGTTCCAAATAAATTGACTGAATAGGCAATAAATATTAATAAAAGCCAAATGTCTTTAGCAAACTGACAAAAATAACTTCATTGTTCTGCAAGGCGATTAGCTCTTGACTGCCAAAAACGTGGAAATAAAATGAAATCAGAAAATTGAAACTAGTCATATATTTTTGCATTCTGTAGTGATGTGAATGTATTTTAATTCACATGATAGATCCTGAGCACAGAAATCCATTTTGTTCTCATTTGACGTGGGAGCCATAAACAAAGAGGAAACAGCAAAATCACTAAACGTAAACACGGATCACGTGGAGACTAACCCCCCACCCCCACCCCCTCCTACAAGTCGGACAACTCTGCGCATGCGCAAATCTGGCAGCTAGGGTGCGCCAGAAAATTTTTTCTTGTTATCATCAGGATGCTTGCTGCTACAGCCGATACAGGTAACAGCCACGCTTAAAGTATCTGGAAGTGGGAGAAAGCACAACTCATATGCGACTGAACTGCGCATGCGCATGAGCCCTCTGAGAACTTCTCACATGAACCTAATGTAAACAGTTCTGACATCACGCTCATAAAAAAAGCAGTTTATTGTTACAAAATACAAGGCGTGTTTTTTAAGTAAGTACCATTTTGAAATTAAAAAAAGACATGCTAGGATGTCTCAATAATTTTATTTTCACATGAAAGCCTATACCTTATTCTACTTTTCTATATAATTTTCATCAATATTGAGGCACTTGTCATAATGTTGTACCAGTTTTTGAATACCCTCCTCATAGAAGTCTGCCGCCTGACTTGTTAACCACTGCATCGCCACTGTTTTGACTTTGTCATCGTCTTGAATACACTGACCGTCCAGGTGTTTCTTCAAGTGAAGGAAGAGATGGTAGGCAATGGGCGCAAGATCGGGGCTGTACGGGGGATGATCTAGAGTTTCCCATCGAAAATATGTGATGAGATTTTTGGTCTCATTTGCCACATGCAGACAGGCATTGTCTTGCAGCAAAACGATGCCCTTGCTCAACTTCCATGGACTGTTGCTTTGATTCTGGGGTGATGTAGGCCAACCATGTTTCATCGCCCGTAACAATCTGGCTTAAGAAATCATCACAGTCATTGTGGTACCACTCAAGGAAAGTCAATGCACTGTCAAAATGTTTGGTTTTGTGCACAACCGTCAACATTTTCAGTACCCAACGTATGCACAATTTTTGGTAATTCAAGTGCTCGGTCACAATGCCACACAAAACACTACAAGAAACATTAGGAAAGTCATCCCGCAAGGAGGAAATCGTAAAGCGTTTGTTTTCTCACACCTTATAGTCCAATTCCTGCACCAAACTTTCATTAACGACCGAAGGACGCCCACTCTGTTGTTCAGCATGCACATTTGTGCGGCGGCCATCTTTAAATGCTCTCACCCACTTCCTTACCATTCCATCACTCATAATGTTTTCTCCGCAAACTGTACAGATCTCACGATGAATATCTATCGCTTTTAGGCCTTTAGCACTAAGAAATCTTATAACAGCCCATACTTCACAGTCGGCGGGGCTCACGATTATCGGAGGCATCTTAAACACTCAGTACACAATGTCAACAAGGAAGAATCAGACTGTAATGGCGCCAGTGCACAGATTAAGGTACAGGCTTTCATGTAAAAATAAAATTATTGAGATATCTTAGCACGTCTTTTTTAAATTTCAAATCGGTACTTAAAAAACACACCTCGTATTGCATAATCTCCGTCTTTTGACACATTTTGCTGTTGCTTGTGTGCGCATGGTGTTTTGTCGTCATAAATGGCACATTTCCTTGGCAACTAAAGTTTATTTTGGTTTTTCTCCATTTGTTTATGTTTTATTGCTGCAGTATTATTTTGCAGTAGTGTGACACAGTAATATTCTTTGTTAGAGTATCAGTTCTTACTAGTCAAAACAACAAAAATTTAACTGAAAACTAAAACAATGAAAAATTCCCGTAGTTCCGAAAAATTCCCAGGTTTTTCCCAGTTGTCCACGGGCGTATACATCCTGTTCTAATTCAACAAGGTAAGAAACACCACTTACAGTTGCTTCACCAAAAACGAAAGGCCCATTAACTTTCTGTCAAGACATGGCACAAAACCACTCAATTTATGGGTGTTTCATTTGGACTGTACCATCTCGTGGGAAATTTCTGACCCCCTGATGCACATATTAGTGTATTCGCATTCCCACTTATGTGAAATGTCAACCATCCCCAAAGTTGATATGATCCAGAAAATCTGCATCTTTATGCAGCAACATTTTATTCTCAAAGTTGGCATGTAAACTGTAGCATGTAGGCTTTACAGCTTATAACAACTCCAAACTATAAGGCATACAAACACAAATGTTTTAGTTGCTCTTTCATTTGCCGTATTATTTATAACCGTAAGCTGAATGTACACACATCAAAAAACATTTTGTATCACTTCGGTTCCAAGAGTTCCAGAACCTATACAGAAAATTGGAATAGACATCATTTTTGCCCTTTTTATTGCCCATGAAAAGCACACACTGCATGTTGTACCACCATACAGTGAGACCTTCAGAGGTGCTCATCCAGATTGCTGTGTACACTGGTACCTCTAATACCCAGCAGCATGTCCTATTGCATTGATGCATGCCTGTATTTGTTGTGGCATACTAGCCACAAGCTCATCAAGGCACCGTTGGTCCAGATTATCCCACTCCTCAACTACAATTTGGCGTAGATCCCTCAGAGTGGTTGGTGGGTCACGTCATCTGTAAACAGGCCTTTTCAATCTATCCTAGATATGTTCAAAAGAATTCATGTCTGGAGAACATGCTGGCCACTCTAGCCGAACGATGTTGTTATCCTGAAGGAAGTCATTCACAAGACGTGCATGATGGGGACATGAATTGTCGTCCATGAAGACGAATGCATCGCCAATATGCTTGCACTATCGGTTCAAGGATCGCATTCACGTATCGTACAGCTATTACGGCGCATTCCATGACCACCAGCAGCGCACGTCGGCCCCATATAATGCCACCCCAAACCAACAGGGAACCTCCACTTTGCTGCACTCACTGGACAGTGTGTCTAAGGCATTCACCCTGACCGCGTTGCCTCCAAACATGTCTCCGACTACTGTCTGGTTGAAGGCATATGTGACACTCATCGGTGAAGACAGTGCTCCATTTGGCATGTTGTTGGGTCCATCTGTACCGCACTGATGGTGCCATGGTTGCAAAGATTGGCCTCACCATGGACGTCGGGAGCAAAGTTGCGCATCATGCAGCCTATTGCACACAGTTTGAGTCGTAACATGACGTCCTGTGGCTACACGAAAAGCTTTATTCAACATGGTGGTGGTGCTGTCGGGGTTCCTCTGAGCCATAATCTGTAGATAGCGATCATCCACTACAGTGGTAGCCCTTGAGCGGCCTGAATGAGGCATGTCATCAGCGGTTCCTGTCTCTATATCTCCTCCATGTCCAAACAACATTGGTTTGGTTCACTCTGAGACACTCTAACACTTCCATTGTTGAGAGCCCTTCCTGGCACAAAGTAACAATGTGAATGTGACCAAACCATGGTATTGACCATCTAGGCATGGTTTGAACTACGGACAACAAAAGCCGTGTACCCCCTTCCCGGTGGAATGACTGGAACTAATCGGCTATTGGACCACCTCTGTCTGTAGGCACTGCTCATGCATGGTTGTTTACATCTTTGGGAGGGTTTAATGATATCTCTGAACAATCAAAGGGACTGTGTCTGTGAAACAGTATCAACAAACAATGTCCAATGTCATTAATTTTGGAATGCACGGTATTTCTTGACATAATTGACAAAAACTGGATAGTGAAAGACCAGGGAGATTAAGTAACTTCCATCGACACCAATGAATAATATCAAATTCTTAGCAGACGATCAACATTTGACTATAGTTAAAATTTTAAATGTTCATTTCTTGAGATTCTGAATAGGGCTTTCTTTACTTATATGTGATGTTGTCTAAGTTCAAAAATACATTCTATTCCTGACAGCATTAACTGTGTTTTTCAGAAATATGAACCAATAGAGTGTCAGTGGCTGGAAGAAAATGAAGAATTGTAACTTATGAATGTGATCTTGATGAACTAAATAAAGACACAAAATATACAAATAATTACATCACTTTTCTTCACACTTTACATTTAGTCTACTTATGTTTACCCTAAAAGTACTGTAGCCGATAATATTATTATTCGAAATTTTGCTTCTTCCTTGAATAGGCAAAGACTTATGTGCATGTAAAGTTTGTATCTGACATTGCCCATTTAAGGGTTTTGCATGTTAAAGGCACAATGTAGGAAACTTGAAAACTGAGGCATTATAGGTGACATACTTCTCCCATAAAGAGCAAATTACTCCATGCCTCTTCAGTAATGGTCTTAACGGAAGCCATGTGTGGCTACAGTCTGTGTACTAACTTTAACAAACAAAATTTCAACATATTGAAAAGACAAATTCATCCTCTGCAAGCAAAACACAAAAATTGAAAACCCAGAGGACCTCATCAAGTCAACTTGTGTACACAAAGATAGTGCCTTTTGAAAATCACAGATCAAGTTTGGTTCTTCTGGGGCATAGGAGAAGAAGGTAGAAAGGAGCAGTGAGTAATGTTATCTTTCTCTATTACACTCCTATTTCCCTCACTCTTCTGTTTTTGACAAAATTATGAAAAGGATAATTGCCACTCACAATACAGCAGAGATGCTGAGTCACAGAAAGGAACAACAAAAGGAAAGCCAAACAGGTTAGATTTTGGCCAAAAAGGGCTTCATTGGAATTGGACAACATAAACATACACACAAATGAACCTCACACATAAATGGCCACAATCTTTGGGGGCTGGGCCAGTCTGGTCTGGTCTGGTCTGGCTTGGGCAGCCAGAGAAATTAATCTGTTAGATGATCAGTTTGGCCTCAGGAAAAGTAAAGGCACCAGAGAGGCCGTTCTGACTTCGTACCTGATAATGAAAGCCTGGAGGAAGAAAAATCAAGATAAGCTCATGGACATTGTTGATCTACAGAAAGTGTTCAACAATGTGAAATGATGCAAGATGTTTGAAATTCTAAGAAAAGTAGCACTACACTGCAGGGAAAGATATACACAAGAGCCAAAAGGGAATAATAAGACTGGAAGATCAAGAATAGGGTTCAAGACAGAGGGTCAATCTTTCACCCCTACTGTTCACTGTATCCATCAAAGCAGCAATGATGGAAATAAAAGGAATGTTCAATACTGGGATAAAAAATTAAAGGTAACAGGATATCAATGATACGATTTGCTGATGACATTGCTATCCTCAGTGAAAGTGAAGAAGAATCACAGGACCTGCTGAATGGAAAGAACAATCTGATGAATAGACTATGGACTGGCAGTAAATTGAACAACAATAGAAGTAGTGAGGAATAGCAAGAACGAGAACAGCGAGAAGCTTAATATCAAAACTGGGGACACGTTTATCCTTCTCCACTACCCCTGAATGTTTTTAACATCATCACAGAACCGCAATGTATAACACGTAGTTGACAGCCCCTGTAAAATATATATGAGTGGGCTATTACATTCAGAGTATTAGTTTACAAATGGAAAATATCTGTAGTAAATGTGGCCTAGATCAAAAGCTTGTGAAATGAGTGAACAGTATTTATAAAAGTGAAATCAGTAGTAATATGTACTCTTCAGTACAAATTTATAGTGAAACCAACACCTTGTAAGAAGATACTACTGGGTTTTTTTTATTAAAAAAGCCATAGGGTAAAATTAGATTAAAAAAGCCCATTAACTATGAGCACAGTTTATTTTAACATCACAGTATCTCAGGCTATTCAGTATCACCTGAATAAATTTACATAGTCAACATCCTGTCTTTCACAGAATTGACTAAACAGTCCATTTCTAGCACAAAAGTCATCCACAGTATATACAAGTTTTGTCTATCTGCAATGTTGTCTATCTGCAATGTGCATGGAGTCTGACTGCTACTGGTGATCCAACAATTGCAGCCATCAGTCTGTATGTCAGATGAAATGCCACTTCTGCTGCAGTCACTGAAAATTAAGATTAGACAAATTAAACAAATATTGAGACTACATCTGTAAGGAATGGTACATACAAATTTTTGTAAATAAATATGGCAATGGAAAATAGTTGCTGGAATATAAATGATTTAAGGAGTAAATGTTAACAAATACAATGACATCCATAAGTAATGACGGACAAACTGCCTGATGGCATTCGAGGTATGAAGAAAGGAAAGGCACCTGGAGATGACAGAGTTTCTATAGAAATGGTTTAAACTGTAGGAAAAATGATATACAATAAAATTGCTTTTTAATGAATTTCTAAAGAGGGTTCACCATACTTACACAGAATGGTTGGCTACAATATAAATTTGAACATTTTAGATAATGTAAGAATGATTAATCACAAACTGTAATGTCTTGGAAACTGTAGTTTAGCATGAACTCAACAGGTGTATACTTGTAAGTTACACGTAAAATCACCAATTTGAATTTTGAGTTACAGAAAGCAACCAAACTGAATATGATATTGTTTTCTTTGACTAATGATAGAAAACTGCTTAAATAATGTCATTTGTTCTACAAAAAAACATTCTATTAGTTTAGTTTTATTCTTTCTTCCATTATAATTTACTGGCAAGTGTTGTAACCCATCTGCTGATGCTGTAGGAACTGGCTCAGCAGACGACAAACACAGTAGTTCCTAACAGCATAAATTCTTTGCACAACTACAGCAAATCATCTTCCAGGTAATTTATCCTTTCCACCATCACCCCTCTACTGTCACAACTTCCACCATAATTTATTTTCGTTTGTTCCTGAACGAGAGAATCACACATTTCACTTACATCCATCCTGGATATGAAAGTCATGGCAGTTATGAGAAATCGTCTTGAAATGTAAAGTACACCCATGGCAAGATACAATCAATACGTTCACTGTGCAATAACAATAGTGACATTACTGATAACAGTGCCACTAAAGTGGAGTTACTAAACATGGTTTTCCAAAAGTCATTCATGAGATGAAGTAAGTACTCCAGAATTCAAATCAAGAACAACTGCCAATGTAAGTAAGTAGATATCCGCCATGTAGTGAAAGCAGTTTAAAATACTTAAGTAAGTCAAGGTCTCCAGTCCAGATTGTCCACCGTCAGGTTCCTTTCAGAGTATGCTGATATAATACCTCCATATTCAACAAGAACGCTCATAGAAAGATGCATACTTAAAGACTGGAAAGCTTCACAAATCACATCAGTACCCAAAAAAGAAAATAGGAGTAATATGCTGAATTAGAGACGCATACCACTAATACTGATTTTCAGTAGGATTTTGGAACATATACTGTGCTCAAACATTATGAATCACCTCGAAGAAAAAGATTTATTGACAAATAGCCAATTATGATTCAGCAAATATCATTCTTGTGAACAACAACTAGCTCTTTATTTTCACGAAGTAATGAGTTCTATTGACATGGGATGTCAAATAATTCCATATTCTTTGATTTCCAGGAGGATTTTGACACTGTTCCTCGTAAGCGACTTCTAATTAAATTGCATGTCTATGGGGTATGGTCTCAGTTGTGTAAGTAGATTCGTGATTTCCTGTCAGAAAGGTCACAGTCTGTAATAACTGACGAACAGTCATCGAGTAAAAGAGAAGTAATATCTGGGATTCCCCAAGAAAGTGTTATAGGCCCTCTGAGGATGCACAGCTCATGAGACATCATGAGGCTTTCCGAAACCTGACCCCAAGGGCAAGTAGAGGTCGAGCCCTACGAAAAAAGACTGGCACTGAAGTCTCCCAATAGGAAAAATTGTGGGAGTTGTTCTACAGGATCCTCAAAGTCTATTGCCTATTGGTGAGGCAAATGCAGTGAGCAAACGGTGACCCTCCGACACCCATGAATTTAACTGCAACTGCATGCAGGTCAGCATCCAGGGGACAGCAGAGGAGCGATGCGCATTACTGACAAACATGGCCAACCCTTTCCTTGGCTCTGTCCCTAGTCACATCATCCTTTCAGTGAAGGGCATGGCCCCGTAGTACAGGGGTGTCAGTGGCTTTAAAATGTATTTCTTGTAAACATATGCACAGGGGGAATTCCTGCTCTAGCAGTTTCAGTTCTTCTACATGTCTCCTTAACCCATTAATGTTCCACTATAATATGCGAGCTCTCTATGGCAAGGTTTGTACTTTCAATCTGTTTTTCCCTGGGAGAGGAGCCCAGATTGGGTGAGGGCTCAATTTTGGAGCGAGATGATCATCCCTGTCCAATGTCAAGGTGCATTAGCTCTATGGCTTAGTCAAGAGAGACGTAAGACAGGATGACATCGACATTGTCAGATAGTTTCCTTCCCAGCTCCATCAGTGGTGGATGCTTGGCCTTTGATTTTTTGCCATGGGTATGCTTCGAAGCCACAATTGCGGCAGTGGCAGTGGCAGCACTAGACAGTGGGCCATGTGAGCCTATGGGGGAGAAGGAACCTCCACAACATTAGTGACCACAGACTTTTATGATGTTTTGGGAGGAAATTTAGGTTGTGAAGTAACTGCAGCAGCACAATTACTCTGACAAATGCTGGTACTAGTGCTAACACTAGTTACCTCCATTTGTGTAGCTGCATCAGTTTTCTGCACTGGCTGTTTAACAACTGAAGCAAAGGAGGTAGTGAAAGTCGAGGGCTGCATTCGCTTAAAATCTTCTTGGCGTCACCATAGGGGATCTGTCTTGTGGTTTTAATCTCCTGTACAACTGTTCTTCAAGGAAGGCATGACAATCCCTAGTCCAGACACGGTGAGCCCCAGAGCAATTCACACACTTTGGAGGAGATGAGATTTATAGTGTTATATGTCTCATTTGATTTCTGCCAACACACAACACACACACACACACACACACACACACACACACACACACACACACACACAGAGAGAGAGAGAGAGAGAGAGAGAGAGAGAGAGAGAGAGAGAGTGAATATATAACAAATTATAATTTCACAACAAGTGTATGACAAACTTTCTGATGTCAAAAATGAAACCATCGTTTCTAGACATAATAATCATTTTGCTGCGGACACAATGAAAACAATGTGTGTGTTCACGCAATTAAATTTCAAGATAGTGTTTGTATAGACACATAACGTGACCTATGGGATGGCCCAAATGGCTCTGAGCACTATGGGACTTAACTTCTATGGTCATCAGTCCCCAAGAACTTTAGAACTAATTAAACCTAACTAACCTAAGGACATCACACACATCCATGCCCGAGGCAGGATTCGAACCTGCGAACATAGCAGTCACGCAGTTCCAGACTGAAGCGCCTAGAACTGCTCAGCCACTCTGGCCGGCTATTATGGGATGTGGAATATTTTCATATTTGGGAGGCAATTTCCACTTGCATTCTTGCAATCTAATCATGGAGGGGAAAAAAAATCATTTATTCTCATTTTTACTCAGCCCTGTCTTTCCCTACAAAACTTGGTGTCAACAGAACTTAGGAACTTTTTCTGTCATGTCATCAACATTCTACAAGTAATACCGTAATTTGATGACACAAATGAGCTACAATATAAACATTTCACACCTTGATGATTATGGTTCTGCTTTAATGAATTCTATGGTATCAGAAAGACTTTTCATTTAAGAGGGGATTGTCAAATACAAACTGCTTACGTATCTTGGAGACCACATCATTTACAAAGAAAACTGCAAAGAAGAGACACCAACTTGTCCATACAAGCCAGATTCTTCACACATACAATACCACTCAAAAGCTGCAACTGCAAATAAATCATCCTGTAATACAGCAGGTAGATCCCTTCCAGCTGTTGTGTCTTTCTTTCCCTCAAAATTATTATTATTATTATTATTATTATTATTTTAAATTTCATGGTATCTTCAACACTCCAGAATGAGATTTTCACTCTGCAGCAGAGTGTGCGCTGATATGAAACTTTCTGACAGATTAAAACTGTGTGTCGGACCAAGACTTGAACTCGGGACCTTTGCCTTACGTGGGAAAGTTCTCTACCAACTGAGCTACCCAAGCACAACTCACGCCACATCCTCACAGCTTTACTTCTGCCAGTACCTTGTCTCCTACCTTCCAAACTTTACAGAAGCTCTCCTAAGAACCTTGCAGAACTAGAGTTTGGAAGGTAAGAGACGAGGTACTGGCAGAAGTAAAGCTGTGAGGATGGGGCATGAGTCGTGCTCAATTGGTAGAGCACTTGCCCATGAAAGGCAAAAGTCCCGAGTTCGAGTCTCGGTCCGGCACACAGTTTTAATCTGGCAAGAAGTTTCATATCAGTGCACACTCTGCTGCAGAGTGAAAATCTCATTCTGGAAACACCCCCCCAGGCTGTGACTAAGCCATGTCTCCGCAATATCCTTTCTTTCAGGAGGGCTACTTCTGCAAGTTTCGCAGGAGAGCTTCTGTAAAGTTTGGAAGGTAGGAGACAAAGTACTGGCAGAAGTAAAGCTGTGAGGACAGTGCATGTGTTGTGCTTGGGTAGCTCAGCTGGTAGAGCACTTGCCCGCGAAAGACAAAGGTCCCGAGTTCGATTCTCGGTACGGCACACAGTTTTAATCTGCCAGGAAGTTTCATCTTCAACACTGTCATTTAGAGGCCATTTTCCTTCTTTTGGTTATTTAGAATCCATTAGTATGCTTAATTTGCTTAAAAAACATGCTAATAACACAACATCAGTGATTTCATATTTTTTTGTCATGGTTCGATTTGTAAACACATACCTGACTACTGACTTCCTAACAGAGTAGACGAAAAAGATATATTTCCATAGCACTCATCCAACCAATGTTGAAAATATGTTAGCCACATTTGTGTTCATTCAGTTCCAGAGTAATGCGGTTCCTTAATTAAAATATTGTTACAGAAATAGAATTCCATGTTTAGGCAAACTAACCAGTGTAATTCAAGAGACGCTAGTGTCATATCTAAAAGTCTTCTTTGAAAATGAATCTCCCTCTGTTGTTCAGATACTCAGATGTGTAAATTTTATTTGTAATTTATGGAAAGACAGCAAACAACAAGAGATACACTCAGTTTTAATTATTGAAAACTTATACGAGAGGCACGTTGGAAACAATTTAGTCAATCTGCAGAAAGTTATGAAATATACGAGATTTACCTCTGTCAGTATGGGGAAATTTACCACAGACGAGTTAATACAAGTTACAAGATGGAAAATGTATAGTTCAGTTTAACAAAATTTCATGTCTGAGAGTTTAACCAACAATTCAGCGATTGTTTTGAATAATTAGACTGTAAATGTGTAATTATTATCATGGAATGTATCAAATGTCAACAATTTTCATCATCTACTGTGACAATAGGGTCAGCCAGGCTGTGAACTGGATGTTGTTTCTAATAGTTACATACTGTGCACATCATTTTCATATTGATATGATTACTAGACTTCAAAGACAGTGATTCAATAACTTTATTCAGTGTCTATGTTAACTTTTTAGTCTGCCACAGGTGAAAGTTTGTGGTTAGTTACTTCAGTTTTAGGCTACTGCACTTGAACAATCACATTACAGAACATCAGTCAGTGAAGTATGTAGCTATCTGTTTATCTGTACATACATTTAAATACCGGTACATGTGACTCAATCTGGTTATAAACTGTAGGTTACTCAACAGCTAAGTGTAAGTAAAGTGTCTGAACTGTAATCTTGCTGGAGAACACGTCACTAACAATAACTTATTTCCAACATCCACTTTTCAACCAGATTCAACAGATGCACAGTGCTACTGAGGGCACATTTGTACAGATAAAGGCTATGCTACAATCCATGTAGAAAATGAACCAATTGCAAGCACTACGAAAGTGTTGCAACAAATTATCTTATCATATTAAAACAATACGAAATAGTCAGAGCTTCAAAACAGTTCTTAAAAAGTACCATTTAATGTCACAGACTAGTTATTGCCAAAATGTTGAACGCAAGCTACTAGTAGCTCGCTGGGACATTTTCAACAGCTCACAGTAATGTACAGTTGGCTAACCTGGATTGCTCCACTGAGCTCATAGTGTGCTCATGAGATCTGCCTGTTTCTCTGATGCAAATGCAATTGTCAGTCAAGAATACTACATTGTCCGCCTCAGTTGATTGTGGTGAGAATGTTCATGTCATGTTTTGTGTGTGTCACATGTTTGCTAACATGGGTAGTTTAATTTACACATTAATATTGAGTTAGGTTTGTTTTAATGATGGCATGTTCAAGGAGAAAACCAAACAACTTATCACAGTCATCTAAAATGAGAAACCTATTACTTCTTCACCCAGGTAAAGGACAAATGTGCATTTTTACTGTGCTATGAAAAAGTATCAACTAGAAGAAAACTTCATCGAAAGTCATTTCAAAACTGTTCACTCGGGGGTTAAAATGAGTTTTCCACTGGATAAAGAAAAGAAAAAGACTGCTAAAATCCAAACTTAATGCTCTACAATCAACATTTTTAAAACTATTAGACAAGAATAAAGCTTATTTGCTAGTTTCAAAAACAAAACTGAGATAATGTCTCTTATTAAATCTGTACAGCTTTTTGCAAACATAGTAATGAGAGGCACTGATGTTCTAAGTTCTGACATTACTTCACAACTTGAAACTGACCCTGGTCGCTGCAGCTATTTTCTGCTACAATTTGACACTAAAATGATTTGTTTGGTACAGCTCAACTGGCCGTTTTTACAAGAATGGGCTTTGATAATTTCAAAATAAGAGAGCAGCTGGTAAAGATTATACAACTAACAAGACAGTCTACAGGACAGGACATATTAAAGATCTTCCTGACTCTGAAAATATTCCTGTAAAGAAATTGGCGGGCTTAGCAACTGATCGAGCTCCTGCAATGGTAAGTGGAGAGAAAGGATTCATAGCTTTGTGTCATAAAGACAACAGCTATCTAAAATTTCTGATTTACGTTTATGTAATACACCAGAAGTCATTGGGTGGAAAGTTTTTAAGTCTGGCCAATGTAATGAGAACAGTCACAAAAGTATGAACGAAGTTAGAGCATATGCAATTCAGAGATGTTTGTCCAGGCCATTGACTGATGAACTAGACTGCCGGTATGGTGGCCTACTGCTTCATATGGAAGTCTGTTTGCTTAATAGATGCAGAGTGTTATAATGTTTTAAAGAACTGACCCCTGCCTTACTAGAATTTTTGAAAGAATTAGGTGAATCCTTCTGTGAACTGGAAGTTGCAGCTTGGCTGCAGGGTTCTGCTTTGCTCACAGTCATCACTGTAAAGTTGAATATCTTTATTTGTTGCCTTAAACTGAAGATTAAGATACTGGCAGAGCAATTTTTGATGTTGCTTCATTCTCAAAGAATCTGGAACTGAGGAGAAAAATCTCATCCAAGGAGAATACGATGCCTGTTTGAAACAAACCCTTAACAAGCATGGCACTTCAGTGTCTCCAAACAGCAGCAAGTAATATGTTGAAATTCCTTCAGGTATAAGAATCCAGTTCAACAAATGCTTCCAAGATTTCAAAAGCACTTCAACTGTTACACAGTTTGTTTAATTGCCTTTTATAGAGACTGATACTGAAGAGTTCACTATTTGTGTCATGGAACATTTTGATTTTCAAGAAGACAATGCTGCAATGGTATTGGAACTCACTGATTTTCAAGCTGATTTATCTTTAAAATTGTTTTGTTGATGCTTTGAAAATATTTGGCCTCCTGTTCCTAACTAAAAATACCGTATTTGGGTTCTGGTTGGTCTCAAAGTGCAGGCAATGTTCATATACATTTAATTAAAATTCATTTCACATTTACTAGAAATTTAAGTTTATAGCCAATAAACTGACATAAGTTTTTTTTTAAACAAAATGTTCTTATTTTTGTCCTAATAACTTCTGGTAGTTCACAGTGTGATTTAAAAATGGTACAGTAACACAGAAGCTTCTTACGTTCGGCAAACACTAACACAAAGCAGTGTGTGTCCATAACCTTCCAGCTGCTACAGATGCATTTATTTTAAATATTTCTTGTTTTACTGTTTGCAAGAATATATTTTCCTGTCCTGGGTGCAAAGTGGTAACATCAAAGTTTCTACTCCATTAACAAAATATACTATAAGTACTGAAACTGTTAATGTAATAATGTCTAATATTTGTAGAATTGTTTGATTCTCACTATTCACTAGTGTAAAAATGTATTCAGAAAGTCATCAGGAAACTTACACACATTACATCTTATCACTTGCCTTGACCTATACCTCGCTGTAACTATGCACGTAAAACAATGAAACAGAACCAATAAAATACCATACTATTCAATATTAATTTCAGGACTACTGTTCTTATCACAGCTGCATTGAGATTGATTGATTGTGGCATATCTGCAGAAGAAGACAAGTGTCTGAAACTGGAAAATCCTGTAATTAGAATTATATTAATACCTTCAGCTGCTAACGGGCATTCATATATATCACCACGGATAGGTGAAAATGTGTGCCCCAACAGGACTCGAACACAGGATCTCCTGCTTACAAGGCAGATGCCTATCCATCTGAGCCAACTGCAGGGACTACCTCGCGCATGCCTCCTGCGAGACCCACATTCTCACCTTGTATGTCCACACATTAAATTCATAGGGTCCCACCTCAACACACTAATTACTCGAGGAAGACATTCTTACCAAATCACATAAGAGTTTGGGGAATATGTGTGCATCTGCACAGAAGAAGGAGGTCATGGCCGGTGTTACCAGCACTATACACTTATGTGGATATGGTGCCTGTTCTTTCAGACAAGTATGCACATGGTGTGTGTGAGGTAGTCCCTGTAGTCGTGCTATCCTCCGTGTCCTTGGTGGCTCAGATGCATAGATCGTCTGCCATGTAAGCAGGAGATCCTGGGCTCAAGTCCCGGTCGGGGCCCGCATTTTCACCTGTATCCGTTGATATATATCAATGCCCGTTAGCAGCTGCAGGTATTAATATAACTCATTTCTTTCTAGATGGCTGCAAGTCATCAATGGTGTCTGTTCTTTCGGACATGTCTAAAAGAACAGACACCATATCCATGTAAGTATGTAATCCTGTAATTATTCTACAGCTATTGACATTAACATCCTTTAACAAAGCAGGCTACTAGCATAAACTAAAGACTGCAGTACTATTTGTTGAGCTTACAGACGCTTTTGATATGCATGGCACCATGACCTGCTACTTAAATTTTCAGAAATCATACTATGCAAAATACTTGTTAATTTAATGGACTACATGCTTAGCAACACACAATTTCAAGTATTCTTCGGAGAGAAATGTAGTAGATGCAAAGGCTGAATCATGGGCTACCTCTGGATTCTGTGCTATCATCAACCCTTTTTTTAAATTTTATACCAGTGATAAGCCCAACAATAATGCTAAAAAGGAGATCCAATCAATCAGGAAACCTAGAAGAGTACAAAAGAGCTTTGACTACAAACTGAGACATAAAGGATCGAATACTTTAAGAACTGTAGATTAAAGCCAAACCCATCTAAAACAGAGATAAATGCTTATAATTTCAATATCTGTGAGGTAAATCGCAAATTAAATGTGACATTTGAGAACATTTCTCTGGAACATAAACTGTACCCAAAATACTTGAAGGTCATTTTGAACCAGGTCCTTGCTTTTAAGAACCACTTAGAAAATACAGTGAAAAAAGAGAACACAAGAACTGACATAATTAGCCAACTAGTTTGAGTCAGGATGGGGTGCAAATGCAGATACTCTTCATGCTGCTACAATGATATTGGTTTACTCTATGAGATACTGGAAGAAAGTGCAGGTGAATCCTGTATATATGAAGGGAAAAAAAGAATGGACCTACAAAATTACAGACCAATATCCTTAACATCAGCTTGTTGCAGAATTCTAGAGCATATTCTCTGAGTTCAAATATAATAAATTTCCTAGAGACAAAAAAACTCATGTCCATGCCAGCACGGCTTTAGAAGGTATCGCTCATGTGAAACTCAGCTTGCACTTTTCTCATGATATACTACAAACTATGGATGAAGGGCAACAAGCAGATTCCTTACTTCTAGATTTCCAAAAAGCATTTGGCACATCACCCAACTGCAGACTGTTAACAAAGATACGAGCATACGGAATAGGCTCCCAGATAGGTGGCGTCTCTAAAGAATTCTTAAGTAGTAGAACCAATTACGTTGTCCTTACAGGCGAGCGTTTGTCGGAGACAGGGGTAACATCAGGAGAGCCCCAGGGTAGTGTGTTAGGACAATTGCTTTCTTTTATATACATAAATGATCTGGAGGATAGGTTGGGCAGCAAGCTGCAGTTGTTTGCTGATGATGCTGTGGTGTATGGGACTGCCGGATGATACAAGATGACCAAGAAAATTTCTAGCCATTGTGATGAATGGCAGCTGGCTTTAAATGTAGAAAAATTTAAGTTAATGTGGATGAGTAGGAAAAACAAACCCATAATGTTTGGATACAAAATTATGTGGTGTCCTACTAGATGGAGTCATGTTGTTTAAATATCCATGTGTAATGATGCAAAGCAATATGAAATGGAACGAGCATGTGATGATTGTGGTAGGGAAGGCGTATGGTTGACTTCAGTTTATTGGGGGAGTTTTTGGAAAGTGTTGTTCATCCATAAAGAAGAGCACATGTAGAACGCTAGTGCGACCTATGCTTGAGTACTGCTTGAGTGTGTGGGATCCGCACTAGGTCGAATTGAAAGATGATGACAAAGCAGTTCAGAGGCGAGCTGCTGGATTTCTTACTGAGGCATATAGACAGTCATTTTCCCATCACTCTATCTGTGAGTGGAACAGGAAAGGAAATGGCAAATAGTGTTACAGCATACCCCCCACCACACACTTTGCAGTGGCTTGTGGAGTATGTATGTTGATGTAGATGTAGACTAGAGTACTGTGCTCCAGCAGGGTGTATACATGGACAAGGAAAAAATTCCTGTATTTTTCCCAGATTCCTGGTTAAAAATACACTTTCTCCTGGGTGAAAATACACTTTTTCCGTGTTAAGTGACAGTATACTCTTCCTCTGGACTGCAAAAGTCATCAATCCTTTAAATGTTTATGGTTTTATATACTGACATAGAATTTCCCGGCACTTTAGAAAAAAAAACTCATGGGGAAAAACACATTTTGAAAGATCTATGATGTGCAGCAACATGTACGCTGCATATTTTCGTATTACGAAAGTATGAATTTGAATTCCACCAAACAAAGCATGTCACTTTCCGAAGCATTGAAATCCAGATTGCGATGCGCTTTTGTAAGTGTCATAGCTCATTCACGTGATCTCGCCAGCTGATGACAGCAATAGGACACTTGATGTAGTCAGCCAATACCAAGATCACTCTTAAGTAGCGTGAATACACAAATAAGAAAAGTTAATGGCTTAAATTATTACACATAGCATTCACATATAATATTGGTCTCGAAGATTAATAAGTTGGAAGAGAACCTAAGCTTCCACATATAATGTTGATCGTTTTTGTACGTGTTACACTTTAAGATACATCACACAAATGCGCCAGTAAAATTTTTAATAATGACACAAATGTCTCATCTTCTGGGCTCGAAATTCTTCTAAATGGTCGTCCTCAAAGAGTTGATTTTTAAATGAGAGTCAAATGCTTTGTGATTTAAGAAATTCATCATACACTGTCACACGTAGTTCATGTTGCATAAAAGGAAATCTGCTTTGAATGTAGCGCTTTTCAAACCACCATTCGCAATATTTTCCCGCGACCTGTTAGAAATAGGTTCACTTCTGCAGTTGCAAGAAAGTGCCAGATAACTGGCCTCACCGCGCTTGTGCAGCTACGATGACGCAGGAAGCTCATATGTTCATATGTATAAAACATTATGTCATAAACGAAACAAGACATCGAAGGATACTTCAAGAGCGTTGGGATTTCGCGAACCATATTAAAATGCACAATTAGGCTCACCCAGAGGTGATTGGGTTGTTAGAAGTTTTGTTGAAGTGGTTTGGTAGTGGTTGGTGTGAGTGTTGAGAAGGGAAAGCCTCGAACACGTGTTCACAGTTGTTGTTTAAATACCACTATCTTACAGCGGACCGAGAACTGGCTCAAACAAATATGAACTGTTTCACTATATTATGATAGAGTGCACCAGTAGTTGAGTGGGTAAGCGATGAGAAAATAAAGGAACCATTTTATGAGCAACATGCAGCTAAACAAAAACTTGGTTAGCCAAAGTGATGAGTGGCCGAATTCAAGTAGGGAATTTAGCGGGTAGAGTATTGTCAATGCATGAAGAGGTTCAGAGTTGTTTTAAATTGTCACTTAAGGTTAGTTTTAAAGTGGCGGTGGTATTTGTTTTTGTTTTTTTAAATTTTTTTATTACTGAATTTCTGTGATGTGGGGGTGCAGTATTTGATGGCCCTCACACACTTACATGAATAAAAGTGTATTCAAATACCTAGAGACACTAAATTCAAACTTTCTTGGGTTAACAAAAATCTTAAGTGTACTCAATTAGTATCTGGTGTGTGTATACAGATATTATAAGAAAAGCAAAGGGTGAAATTCAGAGATCTTAATACTGCTTTGCAGGACGCAAGTATACACTGGTATTTGTAAGGTTACCTGATCAGAAGTTCATTGATTGAGTGGATCCACGATAAATATATAGAAGGTAGATATTCTAAACAGTTAAAACAATTTCATATATGGAAAGTGTGTCCTCAGTAAATGCAAGTAGAACTGAAGTTGACGTAATTTATTACAGAACAGTCAACGATTATACCTATAACAAAGATTGGTAAAACGGTGGAGTACATGAAGTTGTGTTATTTACATATCAATTATCAGTGAAAGTGTCTTAATACAAACTGGTTATAACGTAATGATATATGGAATAGGAATTTTGTAAGTAATTAAAAAGTTACGAGTCTTTTCCAGAGATAATGTACTGTGTTGTGAGAATTTTGTTGTATGGGAGAACAACTGCAAGCTAGAAGTAACATTTATCTCGACATAATATAAGTAGGTACTGTATTTAAACAGATTTGTTGCTTTGATTCGACCACTAGTTTAGATAACGTGAGTTGTTATCTAAAATGACCTATTTCGTAATTACTTCTTGATACTGGTGATCTGTGTCATTACTATGTTTAGATGTGCCTATTCGTAGTGTAATCGTGTCATTGTTTGATCACAACGTTGTGTAAAGTAAGGGTGCTGTCTTTCATTATTCGATATTCGAGCCGGCTGCATAGTTAGTGGTTGAGTTTGCTGAAGTAGTAATTATATTAAGGTTGATCTGTCTTCAATTTGTTCCTTGAGAGTGTGATTATGGTAGGAGCTAGACTCCAAGTACTCGCCAGGCGCACCACTATGACTGGAATCTTATAAAATCAGATAGCGATCCGCAGTCATAAAATCAAATGTGAAATTAAAAACTGTACCTAATTAAAGCTGCAGTGGTCGATTGGTTCGCCCAAGTATTTTGCACAGCAGGAAGCCATACTTTAACAGCATAGCGACATTGGTACAGTACAGTCCATTGTCATCGTAATTTCGATACTGAGTACCTCCAGTCCTGCCCATACAGAACAATGTAGCTGAATTATCCAGAGTTAACAGACACCATTTTCAAGCATCAAAGCCTGGTTTACAATGAAGCGAATGGAAGCAAACATGTGCAAAAGAGCATTTGCAGAAAATTCACTACCACTTGCTTGTATATTGGTAGAATCATTTATACTAGAGGAAATGGAAGAGAACATGGGGTAGCAAACATTGCCTAGAAACGCTGTGTTATTAGTTTTTGTTTTTGGAGCTAATATTTAGCACACAGGATACAACTCTATCTAGTTAGAGCCACAATGTGAAACTGTGGCTATTCAGCGAGGATTATTTTGCATGACATGTGCACTGTCCTAATTTGCATTGCGGTTCTTGATGATAGATATACAGCAGTGGAAACAGTAAACCACTCATACTTATCACTGGCATTATCGTATATGAATGTGTCATTGCATTCATTGATTGGGCAACTGACTCAGTTTTTTTGTCCCCCCCCCCCCCCCCCCCCCGAAATGGTAAAGTGTGGTGTGCATGCAGTTCTTTCACTAAATCTGACTGATCAGCATTATAAACAGCAGTTGCAGGGATAACAGTAAGTTTTGTCTTTATGTCAGCTATGAATTTCTCTATAGCACTGTCTATCAGTGACACCTGCTCTACACATTTACACGACATAAACTTGGTGATTTTGCAACTTTCTATTTGGTACAATTTCTTGAACCTGAATAGCCAGGTCGACAAAGCCTGGAAATTAGCAATGTTCATGTCAGATGCAATTCAGAGGGCCCAGTCTCATAGATCGGCATCAGCAACAGTGCATAGCCTCTCATGCGCAGGTCTAAATCTTTCAAACTGTTCAAATGGTTTCGGGTTTCTGTTTGGCGCCAATTTCATGTAATTCATTCTTCCATTTGTACAGTTCATGCTCTGATTTTAAAAAACGAAAACACCTTTGCACACTGCGTAACTTCAAGTGTTTTTCCCTTCTTCGTTTAACCAATATTTCTTTGCCTTTCCTTTGTCACTGAAAGCTGTTGCAGTATGTGTCTTCTTTTCCTTTTTTTTGTGTTGGGCTTGGAACGTATTCTTCTGCAGACCTGTTATGAGGACAACTGATGTCAACTGAACAACAATTCATTGCATTGTCACAGTTATTTCATATTTCTTCTAATGTATCCACAATTTCAAATGAAATGTCAATATCATTTGAATCAATGTCAAGGAAATCAACTAATAAATGAAACATATGTACAGCCACAGGAGAAGTAGGTGATTAGGCTGGTAACCATGTTCTTCTTATTTCATCATTGCTAAATTGAGACCATTAATTGGATTCCATATTACTGTGAAACTGGAAGAAAAAAAAGAAAAGGTGCTATTAACAGGCATGCCTTACGAATGCACAATAAATATTAATTCAGCTTTATCTGTATTGTCAATACTTACCAATACGGCAAAATGCAACTGATAATTTGTAATAGGTGTTACTTGAGTTGCTAATTCAAGAGAATAGTAACTGTGTACGGTAGTGTCAGGGAAACTATCAACGAACGTTAACCTGAAACGTCCTTTACAAATTACGATCAGGTTGTGTTATGTTTCCTGTTTACAAATGTACAGTCGACCGCGGCTGTGTGTGTGTGCCTAGTTGTGCATGCACAGCTGCTACAGTGGCTGTAGGGGTGTATGTCTCTACCACCACCTCGTGTGCTAGGAATTTGGCAATTTTCAGCTTTTTTTAAAAAAATCTTGCAATGCCTCTTAACAGCTAAAATTTCGACAGTGCATTTCTTTCGTTGTATTTTTCCAGTGTAAAAAATTTAAGGGTAGGTTTCGACATGTCTTATTGGACCATTTCCTTGTTAATTCTGATTATAATACCCATACAGTCAAATTTTACTTTTTCTACACATGCAAAATGTGGCATTTTCAACACTTGTTATGAAGTTCTCCTGAAAGCTTATGGTGTTAAGCATGAGCTGGCTTGGGGAAGCCCTTGTAAGCCAAATTTCAGCTGTGCTTACATCACCTGATTAGAACATCACCTGATTAGAACATCCACAAAATTTTCTTATTTATTTCTTAATTAATTATGAAACTGTTAATCTGATGTGGCATAGATAAATCCATTAAATATGATAATATAACAATGCAACTGATTCATTCATGTAACCATCAAACATGGTACAGTTTCTAATATTCTCAGTACAATCTTTTCACTACTGCGGGTACACAGAAAGAACTATAACACATTTATGAGAATACCTACCTTGTAGCCCACTTAATCCAGCAACTGTAAATTGTTGAATTTCTCCCAACTATAGAAACCAGCTTTCACTTGGCGCCCACCGAAGAAACGTCCATTCAAATCCACTACAGCTGAAATTGAAACAACTAATAGGCAATGTGCAACTGAAATATGCATGTAAGTATAATAATATAAAAGAAGAATGGCTATCTGAAGTCTACAAAGGCTGAATAATTGGGCAGAAATACAGAACACTGCAACATAAACACACACTATTTTTTGTGATCTACTGGTACTAGTTTTTGTCTGCAATTTTAACTTTTGTGTTTTAATGCATTGTTGCGATCATCCGATAATAGTGCATTATATACCAATACTAAGGTAGAGACTCATCACTTCATTATAGGTTGACAGTGCATTAACTGATAAATGCAGAATAAGATAAAAGGCTAAATAATTATTTTTTAAATTACACTTTATTTAAAATTCTTTTAGTGTAAACTCTTGATTGCTGCCTGTTCATGAGTCCCATGTACATTAGTTCAAGCAGTCATGATACTTACTATCCATGCAGGATTTTAGAATTTAACATGACTCAGAGCTAACTCTTAAAGTACTGTCATTCTGTTTTTCAAGACTGTTTTAGTTACAAGATTGTACAAGAGTTCCAAGGGATAGAAAATTAACTGAGATCAATCAACAGAGGAAAGGCAACTGGAAATTGCTATTCTTTTAACAGTTAACTATTGTAGATCATTGGAGGGAAAAATGCCAGGGATTGAAAAAAATGTGCAAGCATTCTTATTTTCGAGAACGGTCACTGGACAGATTAACAAAATTATAGGCTTATACCACTGACACCAATCAACCACAGAATTCTGTAACACTTTCTATCCTTATGTATTATGACCTGTCTGGATTCCACATGCAGCTAAGTTAATACCAGGCTAGTATCCACATCCCACCTCACACGTGCTACGCAAACATCCAGAAAAACGTTGTCACACCAAACGCAGATTTACTCTATATGCTGAGAGAGGGGGTATAAAGATTCCATCCCAGGGGAGAGGGGTGCACAGATTCCATCCCAGGGGAGAGGGGTCACATCGGAAAGGGCATCCAGCCACCAGCTACCACTAACATTGCCTCAACACATTTAACAATGCCAACCCCATATGGGAAAAGGCAAAAGAAGCAGAAGGAGATTATGGATTTTCTGGGTATCAAATATTTCCTCTGCAGTATGGACTGTGCAAACAACTGTCTTAAGAAATCCAGTACACTCTATTCATTGAGAGGACCCACAAGGCAGTAGATACTAATGCCAAGTTCACCGCTATGTTCCTCGACTTCTGGGAGGCATTGGATAGTTTCACACTGTCTCACAATTAAAATATGGGCAAACTGAATAGCACACCAGTTTTTTTACTGGAATGAAGAATATAGAGCATCGTATTTTGCAAAAACCAAATAGTTTTTAGTGTAATGAAAGACAAACCGCAGAGGATCGAAGCTTTATACAAGATTGGCAGTTGAACCTCAACATTAAGAAATGTAATATACTGAGCAGAAATACGTGGATGGACCCATTATTGTTTGATTACACAGTTTTCTAATAATCATTCAAGCAGTCACATCCATCAGAACTACAGGAGTGTGCAGTGATTTAAAGTTAAACAATCAAATAAAACTAATTGCAGGAAAGGCAGAGGTTAAAAAATGGTTCAAATGGCTCTCAGCACTATGGTACTAAACATCTGAGGTCACCAGTCCCCTAGAACTTAGAACTACTTAAACCTAACTATCCTAAGGACATTACACACATCCATGCTCGAGGCAGGATTCGAACCTGCGACCGTAGCGGTCGCACGGTTCCAGACTGACACGCCAAAAACAGTTCGGCCACACTGGCTGGCAAAGGCAGAGGTCAAACTGAGATTGATTGGAAGAATCTTTAGGAAGTGTAACACATGAATGAAGCAGGTAACTTACCAAATCCTCGATGGACCAGTACTAGAGTATTACTGCTGAGTCTGGGACCCTTAGCATGTAATACTGATACAGAAAGTAAAGCAGATACAATGAAGAGTAACGTTTTTTGTCACAGGTTCACGAAAGTGCCATGGAGACACTCATTTAAACCACTGCAGATGCAATAAGACAGGCTTTGTGTATCACAATGTAGTACACTGTTAACATTCCAAGAGTGAATGCTCCTAGAATAATCTGCCAACATGTGGCTTCCTCCAACATAAATCACACAAAAAGATCCGAATAAATAAGAAAGATCTGAGGCTCATATGGATGCTTACTGACAGTTGTTATTCCTGTGCACAATTTGATACTGGAACAGGAAAGGGGGAAATGACAGAGGTACAAGAAGTATCCTCTGCCACAAGTGGCCTTTTTTCGTCCCCAGATACATATACCAGTGAAGTGAATCACCTATCTCCACATCATATAATATCTCCCACAACACAAAACGAAATTTAATACATAAAATTACACAAAAGGTCATAGCTGTTAGTCCCAAAAATAATATATTGTAAACAAAGTTATATAGTCTTTATTTCAAATATATTATAATAAAATAAAAAAAGGGAAAGAAAATAAATCTAAAATAACAAATCAGGGTACTGTTGTTGCCTGATAATGTTGAAAATAAATTTATGAGCCAGCCACCCTGAAAACACATTGAAGAATGGAATATGTGGAATGAAATAACAACAATATGAAATATGAGAGAAATTCCAAAAACAAGGTCTTCTATTTTTTGTGGTCGTAGATGAACTGTTATTACAGTTGTTGGCCACACTGTTGTGAGTGGCACTTTCACTACTCCCAAATAAGCATGCTTGCTTCACCCTGACACTCAGACTTGGCATGGCAGCCATTCACAATGGAGTTCCCATTGAATGCTGCTGCCAAGTGCAAAATTCGCACAGTTATTGCTCAGCTAACTTCAACAGCAGCTGTTGCAATAAAGGCATTCTGCATCAGAACGTTGTCTACTCTTGAAATTGCGATAGTGTATGTACCTACAGAATCAACCAATATATTGCTGCTGCCTCCTATTCGTATCTCACAAAAAGACCATCAAGACAATATTACAGAAATTCAAGCCCCAAGGGGTTACCGGCAATCATTCTTTCGGATGAATGGTGCGTGACTGGAACAGGAAAAGGAAGAAGTGACACTGGTACAAAAAGTACCCTCTGCCACACACAATAAGATGTTTGCAGAGTGTAGATGCAATTTTATTTGATTTTTGAATGCAAAAGGTATTAAACCAGTTGAAATTCACAACCAACTGACAGAAGTTATGAATAGTCATGCATCACTGTCAAAAACTTTTGCAAGAGGTGTAGAGAGTTTATAGTGAGTTATACTGAAATTCACAATGCAGAAAGGAGTGGTAGACCCTCAATTTCAATGAAAGTCATGATGGTTGACAAAATTAAGCATAGATATCAGAGTATCACCCTAGATGCTCCCTGCATTTTGGTTTCTGAAGTTTTCTGAAGCAAAATCCGCAGGATTTTAATTGAAAAGTTGCAATATCAGAAAATTGTGCAGCGTGGGTACTACATATGCTGACGTAAAGACACAAAGGGCAATGAGTTGCTTATTTCTGTAAATTTCTTAACATCTATGCAGATGAAAAGGACAACTCCTTTGACTCAATTGTTGCAAGTGATGAAATCTGGACATTCCACTTTGATCCTCAGACAAAGCAATAACCATGTGAGTGCCACCACCCCTCTTTGCTGAAGCCCTGAAAATTTAAACAAACGTAGTCTCCCATATTGTCATGGAAACTGTGTTCTGGAACCAGAAGGGGGTACTGTTGGTTAACTGGCGTCTGGTATCTGCACAAACTGTAAATAGCCTTTCGCTCCCTATATTTGATCCTTGCCTTCTTCAGAATTAGAGAGTGGGTATTCCAGTCAACATTGTCACGTGTGTATGTCAAGGCTGTAAAACATTAACACAAATTCTTTACAGACGAAAGGAAAAATTGGTAGAAACCTACCTTCGGGAAGATCAGTTTGGATTCAGAAAAAATGTTGGAACACGCAAGGTAATAATGACCCTACGACTTACCTTAGAAGATAGATTAAGGGAAGGCAAACCTACATTTCTAGCATTTGTAGACTTAGTTCTCTAAGTCTCTCCCAAGATTATCAGTAGTTCAGTTGTCTACTACTGGGGCCTTGTGTCAACTTAGGTCTTTCAGTGCTCTATCAAATTCTTCACACAGTATCATATCTCCCATTTCATCTTCGTCTACGTTCTTTTCCATATCCATAATATTTCCCTCAAGTACATCACCCCTGCATAGACCCTCTGTGTACTCCTTCCACCTTTCTGCTTTCCCTTCTTTGCTTAGAACTGGTTTTGCATCTGAGTTCTTGATATTCATACAGTTAGTTCTCATGTCTCCAAAGGTCTATTCAATTTTTCTGTAGGCAGTATCATACAGTTAGTTCTCATGTCTCCAAAGGTCTATTCAATTTTTCTGTAGGCAGTATCTATCTTTCCCCTTGTGATATATGCCTCTACATCCTGACATTCGTCCTCTAGCCATCCCTGCTTAGCCATTTTGCACTTCCTTCGATCTCATTTTTGGAACGTTTGTATTTCTTTCTGCCTGCTTCATATACTGCATTTTTATATTTTCTCCTTTAATCAATAACATTCAGTATCTCTTCTGTTACCCAAGGATTTCTACTAGCCCTCGTCTTTTTACCTACTTGATCCTCTGCTGCCTTCCCTATTGCATCTTTCAAAGCTACCCATTCTTCTTCCAATGTATTTCTTTCCCCTGTTCTTGTCAATTGTTCTGTAACACTCGATCTGAAACACTCTACAATTTCTGGTACTTTCAGTTTATCCAGGTCCCATCTCCTTAGATTCCCACCTTTTTGCAATTTCTTCAGTTTTGATCTACAGTTCATAACCAATAAATTATGGTCAAAGTCCACATGTGCCCTTGGAAATGTCTTACAGTTTAAAACCTGGTTCCTAAATCTCTGTCTTATCATTACATAACCTATTTGAAACCTTCCAGTGTCTCCAGGCCTCTTTCACATATACAACCTTCTTTGATGATTCTTAAACCAAGTGTTAGCTATGAAGAAGTTGTACTCTATGTAAAATTGTACCAGGCAGCTTCCTCTTTCATTCCTTACTCCCATTCCATATTCTCCTACTACTTTTCCCTCTCTTCCTTTTCCTACTATCGAATTACATTCCACCATGACTACTCTCGGCTGCAATAATGTGTTCACTACACTGTTCATAGTAGCTTACCTGCGCGCCTATTTTTTTATTCATTATTAAACCTACTCCTGCATTACCCCTATTTGATTTTCTGTTTACCTGACCAAAAGTCGTATTTGTCCTACCACCATACTTCACTAATTCCCACTACATCTAACTTTAACCTATCCATTTCCCTTTTTAAATTTTCCAACCTACCTGCCCAATGTAGAAATCTGACATTCCATACTCTGATCCATAGAATACCAGTTTTGTTTCTGCTAATAATGACATCCTCCTGAGTAGTCCCCACTTGGAGATCCAAATAGGGGACTATTTTAACTCTGGAATATTTTACCCAAGAGTACACAATCATCATTTAACCATACAGTGAAGCTGCATGCCCTCAGGAAATATTATGGCTGTGGTTTCCTCTTGCTTTCAGTCGTTCACAGTATGAGCACAGCAAGGCTGTTTTGTTTAAATTTACAAGGCCAGATCAGTCAATCATTCAGATTGACTCCCCCCACCCTCCCCCGCAAATACTGAAAGGGCTGCTGCCCCTCTTCAGAAACCACGTCTGTCTGACCCCTCAACTGATATCAGCTGATACCCATCCATTGTGGTTCCACCTACGGTATGGCTATCTGTATTGCTGAGGCACGGAAGCCTCCCCACCAGTGGCAAGGTCCATGATTCATGGGAGCAGAGGGTTCATTATCTGTCTGATATTGAAGTTCCTAATGGCCAACATACCCACACGCTGTAACTGTCTGGACTTTGCAAGGAAATCAGCCATAATTCACATATACTATGCTAACTGTGATATTATTTCGAGATTGGGGAGCACTGCAATCTGTTGATAAAATATGAGAGAACATCCATGTGGCTAATAATCACATTCACCTTCCATCCAGAGATATGCAAACCCATCACAGTTCACCATTCTCCCAACATGTGACAATGAACTGCGACAGTCTTGCACATCGCAAGTTACAATGTCACCAGGAATTCAGTGGGTATCAGATGTGCCAAACCTTTTGTCATGTGCACCCGTTATTTTGTAAACCACCAGCAACCTTTAAAAAAAGTCTGTGACAGGTCTTTGTTCAATGTTGCTCCTGTTTCTAAACTCTCACCTTAATTGAAGCAAGGATGTTTCAATATTTTCAGCGACATGAAATAGGATAAATTGCTGCGCACAACATAGATGAGATATTGAGGGGCAGACAGGCATCTTGAATGCCGATTATTGGATATTATAAAGCTGTCGGGCAGAGTCCTTTTTCAGGTGTAGATTTATGTGTGGATGCGCGCGCGCACGCCCACACACACACACACACACACACACACACACAAACCAAGCAGGGTAGCACATTGATTAGCATGCTGGACTTGCATTTGGGAGGATGATGGTTCGAATCTGCATCCAGCCAGCTAGATTTTGGTAGCCATTATTTTCCTAAATTGCTCCAGTCAAATGCCAGACTGGTTCCTTTGAAAGGCATGGTCAATTTTTTTTTTCCATTCTTAAAACATTTCTGAGCATATGCTCTTCTCTAATGACCTCGATGATGACTTTCAATGTGCCTGTCTGCCACTCAGTGTCTCCTCTATGTGCTAAGTAGCAATATTGTCACGTAGAAGAAGATGTAATTAGATGAATGACAAACACTAACTTCACTTAACGAAGGTTTATTCAGCACTTGCACATACAAGAGTGCAGATCGATCTGCCTCTGGCCAGAACACATACAGTATATATACATCTACAGAACATTCTAGTACAATGATTCTTTATATTTGTGGATATTTCTAGAATGTACTTGACCCAAATATAGAAATTAAAATTGTACAGTCAAGGTGAGTTTTGAACTCATGACCCTCCATGCAACAGTTTTGTTTCATAACCACTACACCACGATGCTACTCAACTTGTTCTGCGACAATATTTTCTACTAGGGCAATACCAAAAGTAAGGTCTCATATATTTTTAGATTTGCAAACAGCTGTTTATATTCTGTAACAGTTTATTTTTCCACACAATCACCATTTCAGTCAATGCATTTTTGTACGTGCTGTGTCAGTTTTACAATGTCCATGTCATACCAGCTCACTGCCATTTCCTTTATGAACCTTGTCTTTCATCTCATTGTCAGAGCAGAATTGCCACCCCGACAAATGTTTCTTTAACTTATGCAACAAGTGGTAGTCACTTGGTGCCAAGTCTGGACTGTGTGGTGGCTGGGTGATGATGTTCCAACCAAAGTTTTACAGAAGATGCACAGTCTGATGTACTAGGTAAGGGCAGGTGTTGTTATGGAGTATTCTTGTGCCCTTACTCATCATTCCTATTCTTTTGTTGTGAATTGCCCCTCTGAGTTTTTACAGTGTTTAAGAATATCTGTCACCATACATTGTTGTCTCAGCAGGTATAACATTAACCAACAGTACCCCCTTCTGGTTCCAGAACACAGTTTCCATGACAATATGGGAGACTACATTTGTTTAAATTTTCAGGGCTTCAGCAAAGAGGGGTGGTGCCACTCACATGGTTATTGCTTTGTCTGAGGATCAAAGTGGAATGTCCAGATTTCATCACTTGCAACAATTGAGTCAAAGAAGTTGTCCTTTTCATCTGCATAGACGTTAAGAAATTTACAGAAATAAGCAACTCATTGCCCTTTGGGAGGCTTAAACCAGAGGCTCAAAGGATCCTACAATGATCTCAGATGCAGATTTGGTTCAAATGGCTCTGAGCACTATGGGACTCAACTGCTGTGGTCATCAGTCCCCTAGAACTTAGAACTACTTAAACCTAACTAACCTAAGGACATCACACACATCCACGCCCGAGGCAGGATTTGAACCTGCGACCGTAGCAGTCGCACGGTTCCAGACTGGGCGCCTAGAACCGCGAAACCACCTTGGCCGGCGATGCAGATTTATGGACTACCGCTATCAGGTGAAGGATTGCAGAAACACACAGCAAAAAGGAATTGATTGCATGGATATCAGAGTACGTAAGATGTACACATGGGAGTAGGTTGGACGAAATGCGTTTGATGGTGAATTAGGTGCCATAGCAAGGGAAGGAAGTAGGCCAGACACACCAATTATGGAGGAGCACATTAATCCTTGCAGGTCAGAAAGAGAAAATGTTGATATGGTATTAGTTAACTGCAGAACTTTTCTTTGTGTGGTGCCAGAATTAGTGTCCCTTATTAACATCCAGAATTAAGGGTAAAAAGCTGCCTGACCCCAGAAGGTAATGGCAGCAAAATCTTTAAGTCCAATTGGAATATATATTGCAATGATAAGCTGAATACCAATCATGGCAGTTGGATGCTTTTATAGACAATCTGCAACTAACAGGCCCAAAATTTTCAATTCTTTACTCTAGAGGAGAGAATCAGAGACTACAAAGATATTCTAGGACCAACAAAAAAGTGTCAAAAAGAATGTTAAGAAAGCCAGAAAAATATTTCTGCTTACCAAGTGTGACAGGAAACAGGCTGAAGATTATCTGAGCAGTCAATATGAAACATTCTTAGCTAGGGATGAAGATGAGCTAAATCAATGGATAAAACTCAATAGTCCTGGTAGAATGTATATTTATGGAATAAAGCAAACAACTCACTAAATAATATAGGCCTTGAGACTTCAAAAGACACATAAGCAACAGCGAAAACTTTGATGGCTTTCACCTAAATACTTTTTCAAGCTATAGTACACACACATGCTCACTGCCCCCCACCCCCCCCACCCCCCCACCACCACACACACACGCACACACACACACGTACATACTTGTGTAGCTACACTGGACAGAGGTTCTGTAGCTTCACTTGACTGCGGGTTATGTCTGATGGAGTGGGCACGGGAAGAAAAGAAGTGATAAGCAGCAAAGGCTGAGGAAGGGTGGCTGGGGGAGAAGGCAGGATAGGAATGCTGGGAGCAGGCAGTAGGTGCACAGTATATGGATGTGGCAAGGGCACTTACTACATTCCACAATGGTACACTCATGCAGTGCATAATAACATGGAGCTGGATTGAGAGGTGCGGTGACTACAGGAAAGAGGGTGTGAGTGCAGGATGAATGAAGTTAGGATACTAGCGATGATTGATACCAGGAGGATTACAGGATTGGAAAATGTGTTACAAGGAAAATTCCCATATATGTAATTTATCCAGGATCCAGATGCCACGGGTTGTAAAGCATTAAATGACATGAATGCTTCCACAGGTGGTCCTGTCTCTGATAAGATAGGATAAGCCTGTGATGGAACTGGGGTGCATGTGCTTGATGGCTATCTTGAACAGGTTTCGCAACTGGATCTTCCACAACAGTATGATCTATGTGACAAGTAGTTGGATGTGGGTGTGGAGCAATGGCAGGCAAGGACATTGCGCAGACTAGGTGGGTACAGGAATACCACTTGGGAAGAGGTGGGAAGAATTATGGGTAGAATGTTCCTCACTTTGAGGGAGGATGATAAACAATCAAAGCCTTCACAAAGGATATAGTTTAGTTATTGCTGTCCAGAATGATAGTGGGTGGAAGTGGAGGTGCTCCTTTGCATCTGATTCTTGATGGTGATTGGAGAATTGGGGGTGTATGAAGACACTGTGTGGGAAATCCATCTGTGGGCTAGGTTTGGGGGATAGTTCCTACCTGTGCAGGCAAACTGGAGAAGGGATTTCTGGTCACTGCATATATGCTGTGCATGGTTTGTTGCAGTATATGGGACTGAGTTTTTGGCGTAGAAGGGATGGAATCTGTCAAAATGCAGGTACTGTTGATGGCTGGTAGATTTGATTTGGACAGAGGTATGAATGTATTCATGAGAGAGGTGTTTGTCAATGTCCAGGCAGGTGAAAAATTGGGCTGAGGGGGACCAGGCGAAGCAGATGGGAGAGAAGGTGTTCAGGCAGAGGAGGAATGCGTGCCATGGCCCTGGGTCCAGATCATAAAGACATAATTAATGAACCTGAATCAGATTATGGGTTCGGGATTTTACATGGTGTGGTCATTCCCTCTAGATAGCCCGGAAATATGTTGGAAAAGGAAGGTGCCATGCATGTCTCTTGCTTGTGATGTGGATCTATTTGTACATCTTCCCTTCAAAGGACAATACACATTTATGAGTGAAGATGTAACTGGTTAGATGTATAAGGGATACGATGGAGGGTCTGGTGTCAGAAGGTAGTTGGGAGAGGTAGTATTTGATAGTGGCAAGGCTATGCGCGTGGATGATGCTGGTGTATAAGGAAGTGGGATGAAAACTGATTAGTAGGGATCCAGGTAGTAATGAGGTGGTAAAGTAAGTGATTCGTGTTTTTAACACTTTGGCAACCAAGCACAACAACAACTTGGGCTATGACACTATTCAAATGACTGTGCCCTATTATATCTAAGGCTGTGATGTTTCATGGCGTGCAAGCCATCTTTCACTAAAAAACTTGACGGATTTTATATGAGAACCATGTAGGAACATCTAGTTACTGCCCCTTGCCATATGCCATCCCTTGTTGTCAGCCTATAGAATTGCTTTAACAGAAGCAGTAGCAAACTGCTATTCTGACTGACTGAGCCACTGCGTGCTCACACTGTCATTAGATCTGTGCATATACTCCCTACATTTCAATGCTTTCTGTAGTTCTGCTACTACAAATATGTCACTTTCATTGAGTGAGTAATAAATTCCGGAAACTCTCAAGGAAGAAATATCTAAGTGGAACAGTCTGAAGAAATTGGTGAAGAACTTTCTCAAGAAATATTTCCAGTGCAACTATCAGACAGAGACTTCCCTAGAATTTTCCTGGTAAACTTCTGGAGCTGAGACAAAGCAGCATCAACATGAATTTGAATGATTTGTTCAAAGGAGACATTACAACCTACTGGCACTGTTATTTTCTCTGTTGAGAGGTTTGTGTGAGTGTGTGGGAAGGGACCTTCAAAAGGAGGTGTGACCATGTTGGAGGTAAGTAATTTCACGGAGGTAACCACAAGGGTGGTTACATAGGAGTGGGGAAGGGTTACATTTGGATTGTAGTATGAACTTGGAGGGGGCTGAACTTCAAGTTTGTGGCTGAAGGTGAGGTCTTAGGATAGTACTGAAACTTCTGTAGGAATGAGGTTTTCGGTGGTGGTTTTAAACAGTGCCATGGATTAGTTTCGATTCTGGATTTTGTAGGATGGTAGGAGGGACTACTGATGGCGGAAAAGTTGCAACAGCTTCGACTGCAGCGTATGATAGGCATCTATACACTAAACCAACAAATCACAGGTCCAAAGTATTTTAGTAGCACACCACTGTATTTTACTTCCCAATAAACCCTCTCTCCATCCCTCCCAATTCCATGTCATAGTGCACCCCTCAACCTGACAAACCCCCAACCCAGTCCAGCTGCAGAGCTGTCAGCTGGCATAGTGTAGTCAGCCAAATTTGTGTATGCACTTATGAATGTGAAATCTAGCTTTAAAAAAAAAAAAAAAAAAAAAAAAAAAAAAATTAAAAAATGCCGATTCAGTTGATAGCTAGTAAAGTTTCCAGTTTTGTTTATGTTCTTTCCAACTCAATGCGTCTACTTCTCAGTAAGTTGCTTCCTTTAATTCTTAAATATTTAAAATTCAGAAGTATAGTACAAGTTACTTCAGATGTGCTAGTGCCAAGCAAGATTGTTCTGCAATATTTAAACCTGCCATGATTCAACAGGCGAGATAGGAAGTTATGGTGAACAGAAACAGAGTATCACCAAAGATTTAAATTGTAGTGACCTCTCATTATCTACAAGTGCATACTGCTGATCTAGGTTAAGCCATAGCAGCATTAGTACTTCAAAAGTGGCACTGTCATCAGGAAGTGGCCCATAAACATGCAGCTTTTTTTTCTGGTAAAGTAGACAGTCAATGGAGTCTATCCACTGGAGTAGTTGCAATTCAAAGAACCAAGTCATTAGGATGACTAAGCAAACCACCGCCTTGCTATTTGCTTCACGCTACCTATAAGAGCAAGTCTCTTGACTCTTGTGATGCCATGACTACTAGCGAGATATAATTTTTTTGCCTTTCTTTTACTACCTTGTACTTCATACATGTATTTCTGATAACGTAGAACAATTTTCATTTGGTTATATAGTGTAGAACATGAAGTGTGACTATGTTTACTTTGCTCTTTTCTATATGAGTTCCTTATGCAAAGACTTAGATTTTTTCTGATGATCTTTCAAGTAGTTTTATTAATTGTATTGTGTGAAACGGAATAAGTAGAAGTGTTGTAAGAACTGGGGAGCGAGAGAGGTATTGATAGTTGTTGGGTCGAATAGCGTGTGGTAAACAGTCGCGGAAGGTGCATGAGCATGGTGGTAAGGAAGCAAGTATTGTGAGTAGTAATGGTGTACATTTAATACAATATTAATACTGGACTTTCAGGTGTTAGACATGGTTTGAAATTGGACTTTATGATGGACTTTCTAAATGGACATTGTATTATGCGAACACAGTTGGTTTTTGCAAAACGATGCTTGTGGCACTGACAATGAACTCGTGAACAGACAGTATTGTCGTCTGTTTAGAATTGAGCTGCATTACATATACTGTGAATTTAATATTGCTCAGTTTTCTTGGCAACAAAATATGACATACGCTAAAACAGTAACTGCGAGTGGGGAACCTGTAAACTGTGTTGCCACGTAAGTGACTTTTTTTGCAGGAACAGTGTTACCATGAACCACGAATATTAACAACAGATAGACTGTCTAACTTAGCAATTGGCAAATTATAGCAAATGGAATGTTAATTTAAACACGATGTATGCACTGTACCAAACTATCGTGTGCGAATGTTGCATCTGAACTAATAAAACCTTCAAGTGCTGCATAAATGGCCTATGACAGATGGATGCTATGCAACTTATTACCACTGCCCGCCAAAACAGGATGTAAGGAAAGAGGATATATTAATGCCAAGGACATGACTGGATGAACTTTCAGGATTCATATCAGCAACTTCAAACTGTTTCTACCGCCGTCACCACATCACGCCGACCAAGAACAGTTAAGACTCAAAACCATTCCTCCCTTCCAGAAACTCACAATTGCAACCAATTTAGTTTTTTTCTGCTTTGAAACAGACTATATCTTAATGTTTCTCTCCATAAATAAAAGTATAGTAGTGCAACAAATGTAAGTTCCATTATTTTTTTATTTTAACGGGTATATTTCCCTGGAATGAAAGGAAATATTTCCTCAGGTGGTAATGGATATGATGCCATTCTTGGAGTAGATTTCCTACTATCAAATCAGGGCACAGTCAATTTATTTATTTACTGCTTTATTTAGCTTGGCTTCAGACCCCATCTTATTTATACGAAAAATTATTACTAACCACTGGTTTTAAAGCTCTCAGTATCTACGCATACTTATGGCTCAGTTATGTAAATATCGGAGAGTTACCAATAAAAGTAATAGTACTGATTAAAAACAACAACAGAAATTCAGAACAATAATAATATTAGTTTAACACTTTGGAAGTCATGTTTAATATCAATTAAAACATGAAGGATAATGGCAACTAGATGGCTGTGATAATCACTTAGTAATTGTTAGGAAAGAGAACACAGACTGTTTCATGGAGAGCTCTGAAAACAAGTGGGAGGGAGGACAGTTGGGGGCAGCCGAGGTTAGACTGGAGCTTGCTGGAAGAAGTATGTGGAATAGAGAGCTACTGTGATAGATGGCACACCACTATCTGTCTTCTGAAGCAGGGAAGGAGTGCAATTTCCCCTGAGATTTTGAGGAAGGTAGTTCCAGAGTCAGATAAGAAAAAGATTTTGAGAAGCTAGCTATGTTATGAAATGGTATAGAGAGAATTTTTGCTTTGATGAGAAAAGTATTTCTGTTATGTTGTCCAGACAGAAAGTGTTATAGAGTCAAATTAAGTACTAAGTAGGTGGTAGAGCAAAAGAGAGTGCTTAAGTCTCTGCGTTTACCTGTGTGTAGCCAAGATATTTGTTCATAGGCAGGAGTGATAATACGGTGGGTGGGAACAATAATGTGAATGTCACAAATGTATTGTACTCAGGTGTTCATTGGCAGTTCCATCTAGCATGAGCTCTTATACTGAAGAATAGAATCATCATAATCAAGAATTAGGATTACTAGTGATTCCACAAGTTCCTCTTTAGGCTCAAAAGAAGATACTATTTTATACATTTGTAGTGCAGGAAGAGATGCTGGTACTGTCTTACAGACTGCAGTTGTGTTTTCAGTCACGCAAACACTGATAGTCCACTATTATCCCTCAGTTCTATACCAGAGGATTTGGGGTGCAACTGGTTCTTGAAACTGAGGAGTAGCAATTGTTTTGAAAGTACTTAAAACTGCTTGCATTTTAGATGCACCAAGTAAGAAATCTAAATTTTGAGCCCACAATATTAAGGTAAGTAAGTCAGCATTTACATTCTGTATGGCAGCCTTCAGGTTTGGTGGACTTACATACACTGAGGTGTAAGAGGATGCTATCAACTTATACTTCCAATGGGAGAGAATAGCTGACGCGAGCACGCGTGTGCGCGCGTGCACACACACACACACACACACACACACACACACACACACACACACACACACACACACAAACAAACATTAATTCTGTCTCAGGCAATACAGTCCATATTACCACATTGCTGCAAGTCATTTCCAAATGCCTTGGGAAGCCATTTAAACTGCTTGCCACTTGAATAGTCCCTTAAGGTCACCTCCTTGGATAAGAATAACAGGGAACAGGGAAAGAATTCCCAGCACTGAAATGCCAAGAAATGCATTATCTGTGGTAAAATTGATATTACAAGATGAGGAACTGAAAAGGAAGAAACTTTGTGTGTGTGACAGTAATCTCAAAAGTAAGGTCTCCTACTTTTTTATAAGTACATAGACCTGTTTATTTCTACAATGGTGTACATCAGTTTACAGCTTGAACATTTAGCTATTTTTCGACATAATCACCATTTCTGCCGATGCATTTTTGTAGACGCTGTGGCAATTTTTGTATGCCCGCGTCATACCAGCTCACTGCCATGCTGTTCAGAAAGTTATGAACTGGTGTGATTGTTGCTTGGTCTCAGGTGTAACGTGATATGCCCAAGTTTCGGCACCCATGACAATTGAGTCCAAAACGTTGCCCTGTTCGGCTGCAAGGCAGTGAAGAAATGCGTGGGAAGCACCAACTCATTGTCGCATGTGGTCCTCAGTCAGCATGCGTGGCATCCATCTTGCGCACACCTTCCAGTAGTTCAATGTTTCCATTAAAATTCTGTGAGTGGTGCTTCCGGAAACCTCAGGAACAAATGTGCAGAGATCTTCCATGGTGATCCACCAATCTTCATGGATGCTTTGCTCAACCTTCAACACTGTCTCCTCAGAAATTTACGGTCTCCTGCTCCTTTGTTCATCGTGAATTTCGGTCCAACCAGCTACGAACTCTCTACACCACTTGTGAACATTTTTGACATCCATGCATGACTCACCATGCACTTCCATCAATTGGCGATGGATTTCAATTGGCGCAGTGCCCTTTGCGTTCAAAAATCGAATAACTGTGTGCAATTTGCACTTGGCGGTAACATCTAACGGGAGCTCCATTCTCAACAGCTGCCAAGCCAAGACTGAGTGCCTCAGCGCGGTGTGCGCATGTTTATACACAGTGTGTAAAGCACTCTTCATAACAGTGTGACCAACTGCCACACAAACAGAGTTCTGTACTTGTAAAAATATTGGAAACCTGGCTTTTGGGATTCCCCGCGAAGTTCCCATCATTGTCGACAATTCTGATGTGGAGGAAGCAAAGCCCTGATGGCCAGTATAGAAGTAGTAAAGTGCACAAAATAATAGTGGTACATTGTACAAAACATGCCACTGGGGAAACCTGCTCATGATGCTGCTTTGAGAGAAAACTCGCATAAGAAGAGAGAGAGAGAGAGAGAGAGAGAGAGAGAGAGAGAGAGAGAGAGAGAGGGAGGGAGGGAGGGAGAGGTAGGCGGAAGGAAGGGAGATATCTGAGGACTTTTTGACAGAGTATACCAACCTACTGACTGAATATACAACTTATTCCTCGACTAGCTGTTACTGACGGCCTTGCTAGCATGTCAGTAGTTTTGTAATGATTAGTGACAGTGAGTAAGTAAGCTATTGTACCCGCAATATCATCAGCTGTTGATCCCCGAGGGAAAATAACTTCTTATGTTTTTGTGTGCCACCACATACTGTGATACACACAGAAGAGAAGCAAGAAAATTTTATACTTCTCTTCATGCACCTGCTAGCCAATTTGTTTACAATGTATGTGAAACATATTACGAGACAGTAAGTGCGCAATATTTATTATATTAAAGAAAGTCCGAGGTAAGAGTACCAACGGCAGTTTACAATAGTTTTTTAACTGTCAACAAATGCACTGTTATGTACAAGTGTAATGGTGCTAGACTTACCTTTAATAGCTGATTCAATCCGTTTAAATTCAACAAATATTCTAACAGCTTCATCATGTGCAGCACTTGGTTGTTCATAAATAAGAACTTTAACAACATCACCATACTTTGTGTTACATTCATCTTTAACCTCAGGCTCCAGGTCTTCATCTACTTCTCCTGGACCAACCATATTCTGTAGAGAAAAGAGGAACATGAAATATTTATGGGCATTAAAAAAATACATTTTTTCTCATCCTCCCCCTTTCCCCACTTCCCAAGGAGGAGGGGTGAGGAAGAATTTCAGAAATACAAGCTAAATATAATAATTAAGTTTCTTTCTATCTTCTGTTTTATCAGAAAAAGTGGAAAATATAGAAACATGGTTACGCATATATTAAGTTATATCAAACAATGGTATTATTGATTAGTTATATCAGTTAGTATAATAGGATGTCTGCTTGGTTGCAAGTTAAATTGCGTCACCAACTTGATTCTCATACTGCTTTGAGTAGTAGCTGAGATTGCATATTAATTAGAAAATACTTGAAAGAATCTTTTTGAGCCATTCAAAATCCTTAATCTGTGGTCTAGTGTGGATTACTTGATGATATCTTCATGAAATGGATCACAGCCTCTACCCTGACAGCTTCTCTCCAGTTTATTTCACTTGCCTCTCTTTAGCTTAGCAAGTCATCTTCCTTGACATTGAATGCCACCTCAATGATGCTTCTAAAAAAGTCTCTTGACACAACAAGCCTATCAATAAATAACAATATCTCTATTTTTGTAGCTGCAAACCTATCCACCTAAAACACAGTCTCTTGTGTTTGCACACATTACAACCACAGCATTGAGTAACCACTCTCCCAAAATATTCTGAAGGCTGCTACAGACAGACACTATCCCTTCTCGTGCCTTTTCCCCAAATATGGTCATCTCATCAACAAAGACATCCAATGCAATAAAATACTCCTGTGTTCCAAAAACGTCAATCAGTTCCACTGACAAGCCACAAAGCAACAAACTGCACACTACACCCTGAACCAGATTGTCCACCAGGACTTCAACTACATACATACATAAGCCACAAGCCACCATACAGCACATAAAGGAGCATACCTTATAATACTACTACAGTAAAACCTCTACATTTTTGTGTGGTCCAGATTTAAAAGATGCAAAATTGAGGAAAATGCAGAATCAAGGAAAATGTTAAAATCCCCAAAATATGAACAGAAGCATATGTAATTGGCTTACATGATTAAAAATTGTAGTGCACTCCAATACACTACATACAACCTGTATATGTGGAAGAAATTAAATGTTGAATACAATGTTTGTACAATAATTTGTGGTAAAGAATTTCATTATATCTTAAAAAAAAAAGTGTAACAGCAAGTAAAAATTTGTCAAAAAACTGAGGTAATCGAGCTATTTTCTGATGTGCTATGAACACAAATTACATGTCAAAATATATGATATTGAGAAGTGTTTCCAGTGTGCTCACCACAAAAAAAGCAAATATTGATGAACATGTTGAATTAAACTGCAAACTGAAGTACGGTGAAAGGCATCAGCATCTTACTCGAAGGGTGTGTGTTTTCCTTCTCTTGATGAGAGAAACATAGACATGAAAAAATGAGTTTCCATCCCCAATTAAAGTTACAAGCTTATTAGAAGTCAGCTCAGCAAATTTCTGTACACTGTTCAAAACATAAAGTTAAAAGAAAGCTCAGGTGCTACAGTTTTGCTTCTTACCTTCTATTGCTGCAGACAATCTTTATGATATATACAGTGTGTGGTGCATAGTATATGCTTGAGAAGTATCTGTAGATGTTGCAGTTGTATCATGTCAGATTTGACCACAAAAGTCTTTAAAATACGCTACTGCAAAACCCTGTTCTATTTCCATGTGGCATCTCCGCCCTAGCACATGATCTGCAGGAAAAGTATATTTTCAGCACTGTGCTTTTGCCCCTATCTGCCCTCCTGTTATTGAAGGGCCACTCCCACTCTCCAAACTTCCAGCAGATGAGCTCGTTTTACCTGTGTTAGTGTGGTGTGGTGGCTGCACTGGCTACTGAGTGATGTAACAATTCGCCAGCCAATAAGAGTTCACTAGCCGGAAATGGTCGACTTTTCTGGATTCTGACTGCGCATATTCTTCAAGACTCAGTGTTTGAATTTAAAAGGTTTACAATTAATATTGCTGCTCAATACAATATATTGGAAATACAAGCAAAAAGACGGGAGTGAGTTTTAAGTGGCATAGGAAAAGTTGGCGGATAGGACCCTTGGCCACAAGTTGTCCATTTTTCCATTGCTGCCGCAACCTAACAGTAGTTGTACCATAACTGTGCAGTGAAGCTAAAAGTGCAAGTTGTGTTGGCAGCAGCAACTGTGGATTACATCAGAAATTCCTCTCTCACGTCCCTCCCTCTCTGCTACAGCCAAAGATATTTCCTTAATTCCACCACTACCCACAGCGCAAACCATCTGTCTTTTGTACTACTTATAACTCGTTCAGTCACATCAAATATCAATAGGAAGAAAATGGGAAGAAAGTCAAGTAAGAAATCGTGTAAGAATGTAGATTCAAGGTAATCTCACTAGGAAGAAACTAAAATCTGGGAATTTTTAGCAGTGATCTTATGGGCTTTTCACAAGGGCTACAAATGTATGACATAGCATCATAAGAAATGTAGAATTGGAGAATGTAAAATCAAAGTTCCACTGCCTCTAAGTGATAGTTGTTTCATAATTTTGTCTGCAGTGTGGAAGTTCTATTCATGAAACAACATCCGGTAACTGTTACTGTTAATATCAACGGAAAGAAATAATACGTAAAAAAAAAGTTTAATCATTATTCATGCATGTAGTCTTCAAGGATCAACTGACAATTCTTTTTTTTTATATAAACTGTTAATAAACAGGAAGATGTAGAATATCTTTTTACATTCATCACTTCAGCTTAGTTTGTGACCAAATGACAGAATATATCTTCAAGAAAATTCAGGATTTACATGGAATAAGCTTCTTCTGTGAGATATGTTATTGCATATTCAGGACTTGTAATGAAAGAAACAGAATATTTTGGTATATGAATTTTTTCTCACTAAGGCAGCTTACAACATCCACGAAAATATTAATTGTGTGTTTCATTGTCAGTTTCATCTGACTATCCATGTTCAGATTACCAAACAGAAGTACTTGAGCATGCAACATAGTAACCATAAATAAAGTTATTTGCACAAGATGTCCTTGATCAATAATATGAGCAGTTGTGATAACAAGTGGACATGGTCAGAGGCAGTACTGAAGAAAAGACACAACTCTGGTTGATAAGCAGTGGTTTGGTAGGAGGGGACCAAGAGTCACACATTGAAAACTGTAAACTAAGACGAAGACTATTCATTGCACTGACGGTATTTTATGACTTCTACTTTCCACATACAAGTACTTCTGATACAAGGTTTATAAACACACACCCAGTTGGCGAGAGCATGTCTCTGGAAACCAGTAGCTGTGTGGTAATATTGTGTTATTTGGTGTTGCATGCTGAATAATATGATGATTGATTACACATCACAATGTCAGGTTCATTAGATGACAAATATTTTAAAAAAAGGCAAGCCCTTATCAAACAAAAAGTAGCACATTTCATTTCACATCTGAACAAGCATTTTTACGCTTCAAGGAAGTCAAAACATTTCCACTGTGTAACACTAACACTCAACAATACTGACTTTAAACAGCATGAAAAAGGGGAGGACACGACATGGAGCTCAAAAATTTGGCTCAAACTGTGAGAACAGAAGCATGTCGATACCCCTTTCACGCTCCTAGAGTATCTCGTGTGAGTGAGCTGTTGGCCCATTGCAATTCACTGATTCTGCCAATTCATCTACATTTGTAACAGCCTCTAACAGTCGTGAATAGTGTCTCGCTATGCATCTGCAGTGTTTATTGGAAAATGGAAACCTATCAAGAATTTTCTACCAGTGAAGTGATTGGTGAAACATCAAAACAAAAACTTTTGAAGCAGCTTTGGAAAAAAAAAAAAAACAATTATGCTTTTCCAATTTATACAGAAATGGTATGATTACCAGCAATCCTTCTCTATTTGTGGCTCCTGTAGCAACAGCTATGGGCTACAGAGCAGGTTATTAAAATTATGAATTATAATTTCATAGTAAGGGATGAAGATTTGATATTACATGCCAAGCCTGACAAACAAAGTCTTTATGATGAGGTCTGTGGATTTTCTCATTCTCTTTCCCTCTCACTGCTCACACATGCTTTTTTCATATCCAAGCATTTTTTGTACAGGTTCCTTCTTGGACTACAGGCATGAACAATGAGGATTATGATTGTAACAAATGTTTCTCTCATATTTTGGTGCCCTTGACTGATTTCAATTTTGCTGATGCTCATCCAAATTGTAAGTTCCCATCATTAAAATCATGATTCCCACTCTTTAATAAATAAATAAATCTTCAAATTTGGAGAAAAAGAATTGAACAAATGAAAAATTGCAGTCATCAACTCAGGAACATGGGAAAATTATTCATGACAATGATAATGAACAGTGATAATGAGAACATTATAACAATGGACAGTGGCAGTCACATTCCCATATTTGTGAGAAAAATTTATCTTATTGCAAGTGATGCTTGGGCAAAAAGATAAATGTAAATACTCAATAAGACAGTGAAAAATCACCAAATTCATTAACAAAAATGATTTTGTAACTTTGAAGGAAATGGTGAAATTTCCGTACACTGTGTAAAATGTAATTTAAAAGCAAGTTCAGGTGCTACAGTTTTCCTTCATGCCTTCTATCACTGATGCCAATATTTACATTCTACAGTGTGTGATGCAAAGTATATATGTGAGTAGTGTATTTAGTTGTTGCAACTGTATCTTGTCAGACTTGAACACGCAAGTCTTTTACATGTGCTATCGCAAAACCCTTGCTCTATCTCCATGTGACATCTCTGCCATGGCACATGCTGACTGTCTCGTTTTTCCATTGCTTAGCCACAACCTAACAGTATTTCCCATTGCTGCCACAACCTAACAGTAGTTGTATCTTGATTGTGCGGTGAAGCTAAACATTGCAAGTTGTGTTGGCAATGCCAATCGTGAATTATTCAGCATTTTCTCTTTTACATCTCCCTTTTCCACAACAGCCTAAAATATTCCCTCACCTCCACCACCACCTGCTGTATGAACAGTCTGTCTTTTGTGCCAGTTATAAGTCATTCAGTCATATCAAATACTAATAGGGAGAAAACTGGATGAAGTCAACTGAGACATCGAATAAGAATGCAGAATCGAGGTAAACCTTAGTAGGAAGAAATGTAAAATCATGGAATTTTTAGCATTGATCTTAAGGGCTTTTCACAGGCACTATGAATTTATGGTGTAGAATCACAAAAAGCATAAAATTGGAGAACATAAAATCAAAGACCAACTGCAGTCATTTCCTTTCCTGTTATGCGCACAAATGAGGTGAAGGACAAACAACAATCTATATGCCTATGTGAAATGTTACGCCTAGATACAGTACATAAATGTGTCAGTGTCAAGCAAGACATCACTAATACTTTATTTGAACTTTTCAGGATTGGCTTTCTCACTTATTTGCATTAACTAAAGTTTCTTTTTCTTTAACATTTAGAGCGAACTGAATTTCATCACACAAAACATAAATTATGTCTAAGTCATCCCATTTCTTTCAACAGTCACTCAACAGCAACACTTTCCCAGATATAACAGTTTCATCAGCAAAGAGTCCGCTCCTGGTAGTTGAGTGGTCAGCGCGACGGAATGTCATGCCTAACAGCCCGGGTTTGATTCCTGGCTGGTCGGAGATTTTCTCCGCTCAGGAACTGGGTGTTGCATTGTCCTTATCATCATCATTTTATCCCCATCTACATGCAAGTCACCGAAGTGGTGTCAATTCGAAAGACTTGCACCAGGCGACCAGTCTACCCAACAGGAGGTCCTAGTCACACAGTATTTCCATATTCCATATCAGCAAACAGTCACAGATTTCCACTCACACAACCTGTCAGGTTATTTATGTACAAAGAGAACAAGAGCAACATTCTGCCCATAACTCTGTAGTACTTCTCTCAGAGAAGTATTCCACCTCCTGCAACCCCCACCCCCTTCCCTCCTATCCAATCAACAAAATGTTCTCAACCATTAATATGTTTTTCCAGTATCTAACCTCCTGTTGTTTATCAGCTATGCTGCAGTCACTACACCCAAGCACGAGTAGTCATTGCCAAATTTCTTTCAACGGCAAGAGCATGCTGCTCAGAGCATTGTCAGTTCTGGTGGCTACCGCTTTCCATTTCTCTTAACTAAGCAGGTGGTATCTTTTGTTAGAGGTATGTATCTTGTCCAGATTGATTTTTAGGCAGTCTCACTCTATTCTGCTCTGCCAGGAATTCACCCCTTCTCCACCTCACTACGAGTCCAACACATAATTACCCCCACACACATTTGGCCAAGCATTTTCTGACCTTGTATTACAGCTGATGATTCGAGGCATGCTGCCAGGGATGGTACATCCGCAACTGTTGAGTCCTTAGGAAATAAGATAATTTTTATTTTTTATTTTGTCCATCTCAGTTGCATTAATTTACTGTGTTACAGTGTTATTATCTTGACCACACTCTAATGTTTGCACATTCAATCAGAACTGTTTGAGGTACATTTGATCATATCATCTGGATATGACTTTTCAAGCAAATAGGCACACTCACAATAAGTTCATCCATTTCCTGTTAACTGATTCTTCTGTCCCTTCTTGGTACAACATTGTCATAATAAATGAAAGCACTATATTGCATACATTCTACAGGGTTAATTTATTTATTCAGGTTAACAGTTTTTTGGGATAGAACACCATCATCAGCCTTTAACTGACTATACGAGGTGGAATCCAAAATTTTCAGGACTGGTGCTGCCATCAGGAAAGTAGATCTTTGCACTGTTGGTGGTGAGAGCTGCTTATCTGATGAGTCGGTGTGTAGAGTGGCATTCAGCTGGGAAGATGTGTTGTGTGTCCACAGTTTGCATGTCAACAGTGATTTCCGTAATACTCTGTGTTTGGTGAGTCGCGATTTTGCAATGGATCCGCGAACAGAACAGCGCATGTGTATCAAATTCTGTATGAATCTCTGGAAAAGTGCTACAGAGACCCTATCAATGATTCAACAAGTGTTTGGGGACATAGTATGAGCCTTACACGTGTGTTTCACTGGCATGCTCGGTTCAGGGCCGGCCATACAGACGTTGAAGATGGTGCTCACACTGGAAGGCCTGTTAGCCGCACAATGCCAGATACTGTTGCCAAACTTCATGCGGATCGACATCAAACCATTCAAGACCTTGCGGATGAAGTGAGTATTGGTTATGGGACATGTCAACGGATGTTGACTGATGAATTGGGTATGCATAGTGTCGCAGCAGAATTTGTGCCAAGGATCTTGACTGCTGATCAGAAGGCACAGCATGTTGAAGTGTGCACGGACCTTCGTCAGACTGCATCTGATGATCCGATCTTCTTGCCATGGGTTACCACAATGACAGCTGGATTTACAGTAATGACCCAGAGACAAAGCAACAATCGTCCCTTTGGAAGAGCCCAGGCTCTCCAAGACCGAAAAAGCAAGACAGGTGAAGAGCATGGTCATCGTTTCCTTTGATAACAAGGGAATTGTGCACAAAGAATTCGTCCCACCCAACCAAACAGTGAATTGCACGTACTACTGTGATGTTTTGCAACGGCTCTGTGGAAATGTGTGGCGACGACGGCCCGAACTTTGGCGTCACGGGAACTGGCTGTTGCATGATGACAATGTGTCCTGTCACACGTCCTTGTTCACGAGGACCTTTTTGGCAAAAAACAACATGGCGGTTGTACCCCACCCACCGTACTCGCCAGATTTTTCACCTTACGACTTCACGCTATTCCCAAAACTGAAACTCAAGTTGATAGGCCGTCGGTTCGACACTCGAGAGAGGATTCAAGAAGCAACGCTGGCGGTGATAAACACCCTCAAAGAACAACGTTTGACCAGTGGCACAAGTGCTGGGACTGGTGTGTATGTGCGGATGAGAACTACTTCGAGGGTGATGGTGACCATTAGTCCAACGACGAATGGAATATTCCAGAATTTGAAACATGAACAGCTGCTAGCGTGAGTTTCTTAGAAGTAAATACCTTAGGGGTTGCGAAGCAACTCAAATCGCTTGATACAGGCAAGTATTCAGGTCCAGATTGTGTACCGATTAGGTTCCTTTCAGATTGCACTGATACAATAGCTCCCTACTTAGCAATCATATACAACTGCTCGCTCACCGATAGATCTGTACCTACAGATTGGAAAATTGCACAGGTCGCACCAGTGTTTAAGAAGGGTAGTAGGAGTAATCCATTGAACTACAGACCTATATCATTGACGTTGGTTTGCAGTAGGGTTTTGGAGCATATACTGTATTCAAACATTATGAATCACCTCGAAGGGAACAATCTATTGATAAGTAATCAGCATGGCTTCAGAAAACATCGTTCTTGTGCAACGCAGCTAGCTCTTTATTCGCATGAAGTAATGGCCGCTATCTTCAGGGGATCTCAAGTTGATTCCGTATTTCTAGATTTCCGGAAAGATTTTGACACCGTTTCTCACAAGCGACTTCTACGACTTCTACTCAAGCTGCGGGCCTATGGGCTATCGTCTCAGTTGTGCGACTGGATTCGTGATTTCCTGTCAGGAAGGTCGCAGTTCGTAGTAATAGACAGCAAATCATCGAGTAAAACTGAAGTGATATCAGGTGTTCCCCAGGGAAGCGTCATGGGACCTCTGCTGTTCCTGATCTATATAATGACCTGGGTGACAATCTGAGCAGTTCTCTTAGGTTGTTCGCAGATGATGCTGTAATTTACCATCTAGTAAGGTCATCTGAAGACCAGTATCAGTTACAAAGTGATTTAGAAAAGATTGCTGTATGGTGTGGCAGGTGGCAGTTGACGCTAAATAACGAAAAGTGTGAGGTGGTCAACACGAGTTCCAAAAGAAATCCATTGGAATTCGATTACTCGATAAATAGTACAATTCTCAAGGCTGTCAATTCAACTAAGTACCTGGGTGTTAAAATTATGAACAACTTCAGCTGGAAAGACCACATAGATAATATTGTGGGGAAGGTGAGCCAAAGGTTGCATTTCATTGGCAGGACACTTAGAAGATGCAACAAGTCCACTAGAGAGACAGCTTATCCTACACTCGTTAGTCCTCTGTTAGAATATTGCTGCGCGGTGTGGAATCCTTACCAGGTGGGATTGACGGAGGACATCGAAAGGGTGCAAAAAAGGGCAGCTCATTTTGTATTATCATGTAATAGGGGAGAGAGTGTGCCAGATATGATACGCGAGTTGGGATGGAAGTAATTACAGCAAAGACGTTTTTCGTCGCGGCAATACCTTTTTACGAAATTTCAGTCACCAACTTTCTCTTCCGAATGCGAAAATATTTTGTTGAGCCCAATCTACATAGGTAGGAATGATCATCAAAATAAAATAAGAGAAATCAGAGCTCGAACAGAAAGGTTTAGGTGTTCGTTTTTCCTGCGCGCTGTTCGGGAGTGGAATGGTAGAGAGATAGTAATATTGTGGTTCGATGAACCCTCTGCCAAGCACTTAAATGTGAATTGCAGAGTAATCATGTAGATATAGAGGTAAGGTTTTCAACAGATGGCAACACCAGTCCCGAAAATTTTGGATAAAACCTCGTAGTTGTCAAAGAATTTAAAATTTTGTATTGTAGCTATCTTTGATGATGATAGTAAAAGTCTGAGCATGGGCTTGTAAAATGAAAACCAGTTAATGTGAATAAAGAAATCCATTGCCTTTACTACAAAGATTTCTATTAACAAGCACTCAATATTTGAGAACAGTGGCAATTTACACTGATACATCAATTAAAATATTAATCCTTTTACTTTAACTGCACTTAAGTAACACATTTTCATGAGACACTTCCCTCTAGCTCCTAGAACATTAACTCATTTCTGCCAAAATCTTTCCACAGACTCCTGACAGAGATAACAAGAATAGGAGATGAAATCTTGTTTAACTGTTCATGCCACAGTTCTACAATATCATACGCATTCCACACACTCATGTAGAAAGCAGCTACATGCAAGAGAGGGAATATAGTCAGTTCAAGGTTTGACGATCACGGTGATTGTCATGAACCGTCATGGAATAAATATTAGTAAATGTGTTTTACAAGAAAATACATATGAGAGGTGGACAAAAAATGGGAACTCCTTGAGAAATTCATGCTTGAAGTTAAATGCAGGTGCTAGACATGCCTGTGGTTTGCACTACTGTATTTGACCACAAATAGCGCATGTGCCATCTCCATGATATGTTGCAAAGTGTCAGTTGTGGTCAGAGCAGTGTCAGACCTAAGTGAATTCGAATATGGGAAAATTCTTGGTGCTAATATGATGGGTGGTTTCAAAACCAAATAATCCAAAGTGTCAGGTTTTTTAGAGGAATGTTATCAAAGATTTATACTACATACAGGATAAGTGGAAAAACATCATCTGCTATGTCATAATGTGCATAAAAGTGTGTGTTGAGTAGCTGTGATGGGCAGTCATTGAAGAGGACTGTTACCAAAAATACAAAGTGCTACCCAAAAGTTCCCAGAATAGAGCAATGAATAAAATTATATTTACCGGGGTCTTATTTATCACCATCACTTTCAAAGTAGTCCCCTTGAGGGTGTATACACCACTCCCAGCTGTTTTCCCATGAATTAGGAGCTCCTCGGAATGTATTTTTTTGTGAGCCTATTTAGTAGTAGTAGTAGTTGTTGTTGTGGTCTTCAGTCCAGAGACTGGTTTGATGCACCTCTCCATGCTACTCTATCCTGTGCAAGCTTCTTCATCTCCCAGTACCTACTGCAACCTACATCCTTCTGAATTTGTTTAGTGTATTCATCTCTTGGTCTCACTCTACGATTTTTATCCTCCACACTGTCCTCCAATACCAAATTGGTGATCCCTTGATGCCTTAGAATATGCCATATACTAACCAATCCCTTCTTCTAGTCAAGTTGTGCCATAAATTTCTCTTCTCTCCAATTCTATTCAATACCTCCTCATTAGTTATGTGATCTACCCACCTAATCTTCAGCATTCTTTTGTAGCACCACATTTCGAAAGCTTCTATTCTCTTCTTGTATAACTATTTATCATGCACATTTCACTTTCAATTCTGTCTGAATCTCCTCAACTGTGTGAAGTTTGACTCTGAGTCGAGTTTCATTCCAGGAGACAAAAAAAATTCACTCAGTGCCAGGTTAGGTGAATATCACAGATGAGGAAAAACTGCCTTTTGTTTTTTGCCATCCTGGATGATCAATGCATTGTTATGATAGAGGAACCAATCACCCATGCGCCACTTTCGTCAGCAAAATCCTCCTGCACACCCGATAAGACAGCACGACAACACTGCCTACGATCTTCCAGCACCATATTCTGCACAGCAGCGATATTTTAGGAGAAATGCCAGTTGACAACTGTCCTGAATGGGGATTATTGTCACACAATGTTCTGCAATCTTGACAAAGTTTAAAATAGCCATAAGTCTGACTGTGGCCAAAGGTGTCTTCTCCAAATGCTTGCTTCAACATGTCACGTGTTTATGTAGCGGTTTTTCTGAGTCTGAAACAAAAGTTTATGGACACACGTTGTTCTGAGACATCCGTTATTGTCAGTTCTGCAAGTATACAACACACAAGAGTGGGCAAATGTGTATATAAACCAAATGCGGCTGCCTAGCACAAAGCCCCTCAAGTCACGAAGCTTTACAGCATGTATGAGGTACCATCTGGCAGTGTTTCATTGTCTTTTTTTTCCAATTTATTAGTCGTAACATTCCACAGTAGTAAATAATTTTCAACTGACATTTAAAAGTAATAAAACAAACTAAAATTAATTATAGGTTCCTTGGCATTTTAGAAAAAATCCAAGTCTAAACCAGATAGTGATGTTCGTCACTTGATCGTATTTGTTTTTCAAAGATCAAATTGTCTCTCGTTTCTTCATGTTCTGAATCGCATCATCGAAAATGGAGTTCACATGACTGTTCTTCTAAGGAAGTTTGCGTATGTATCATAATAATTATTCATGCGTAGTAGCTTGTGATGCTGGTCGGAAATGTACGTCCAAAAATCTCCATCGCTCCTTTCTTTCTTGGACAGCAGGTAAAATACCGCGTGTCCCTTCAACCAGTTGACGGCATTTTTCTTCCAGGTGGGGTATAGTTCTTCTTCTGGGTATAAAAGGCACGCTGGCATTATCAAATACGGCGGTTTTCTCTGCATAGTTGCTAATTTTTTTTCTGATTGACAACCATATATTATTCGCATTCCCACAGACAAATTGATGTTCATCTGTATCAATCAGGTTGCAAGTGGTACACAAAGGGGAATCAGCCAGGTGAATGGAATGTCGCCTGGAGTTCGTTGGAAATTTCCTATTTACAAAATAGTACCACAATGACTGCACTTTTGTTGGTAAATACGGGTGGTATATGTTCCTCCAGATATCATGCCAAGAGTGACTGATGTATTTTTGTTCTATGATGTTCTTGGTCTGAAAGTTCATTAGGTTTTGGTATATTTTCTTGACTTTGGTGACATCTAGGGTGTTCCCAGTCTAATGTAGCTATATTCTATGAAGAAATGTTTTAGGTGGTAAAGTTCAATTGGGATGTGGTGAACATCTATTGGGGTGTCCTGGCTGGCCGGCACTATTTCATATAACAAGAATGCGGCGACACTGTTGACTGACCTCTTCCACAGTTTATATGTTTTACAGACGTACAATGCTTGTGCTTTATTGCACATGTCTGTGAGATTCAATTCACCGTTCCCAGTCGGTAGAGTCAACATTTGGTACTTGACTTTGAAGATGTGGCCACAGCTGACAAAGTGGTCAAAAGCAGCCAAAATCCTGTTCGCCACTTCCCTTGGCATTGGCAAGGCTTGCGCCATGTAATTTAATTTAGAGGAGAAATAAATGTTGACGAGAGCCACTCTTTGTATCTCATCAAGAGTACGGATATTGTGCTGGTGTATACAGGCACGGATGGTGTTGAGGATTCTTCTGTAATTAACTGCGATGGTCTGCCGAATATTCCTTGTATACTCCACCCCAAGACGTCATGGTGACAATTTCCTTTATTGGCCCATGAATGGGAACTCCTAATCTGCTTCAATATTCATTATGCCAGACTTATTTCTATTCAGTTTCACACCAGATACTTGTTCATATTTGTTTATTATGTCGAGTGCTTTCTCTATCTCGTCACTTTCTTTGACAATAAATGCAACGTCATTGGCATATGCCCTGCAGACAATCCTACGGCCGTGTGTAGTGAATCCTTGTTAAGTTGTGGCTCAGGCAAGAAAGTAATGGCTTGATTGCTATTGCAAAGAGTGACATAGACATCGGGCACCCTTGACGCACCGAACTTTTCATTACAATGGGCCTACTGGACTGACCGTTTACCATAACTGTCGATGTTGACTTCTGCAGAAGATTTGTAATCATGTTGATAAAACCTTGCGGAACTAGATAGACTTCGCCAGCTACACATAAATTCCAGGAACTTTTGTTAAGTACCTCGTAAGAGAATGACAGCTGCAAAACTCAGAACTGAATGTCGCATTCGTAAACCCTGTCAGCAAATGCCCCACAGAAAAATGTGGTGCCGAAGCTGCAATATCTCAACTATAGGGCAATGGAAGGTTGTCATTTGGTCAGATAAGTCTTTTTCCACATTGTTTCTAACTTCTCCATGAATTTACATCCCAAGAGCAAAACTTGGCAGGAAGTCAATGAGGTTTGTGCAGCATTATGCACTCCACAACACCTGCTACTGTCATTTAGGTTGATCAGTTCCATCCCAAGATACAATGTCTGTTCCCCAATAATCATGTTGTCTTTGACGACAGCACCCCTATTAACATAGTTCACATTGTCCACGACTGATTTTGTGAGCACGAGGATGGAATGTTACATTTCTTCTGGCAACCAGATCGTAATATTACTGAGTAATGAAAACACTCCTATAGTCTTCCAATTTCTTGACTGCACTGGCAACTCGATGATGAAATTTATTGAGAGGCTTCTGCATACATAAAAATACAAGGGGTAACAGATTTCCTGAAGCAGATATAACTGTCCTGCACAGTGTAATAGTCAGAGGTTTTGGAGAGACTGAGTTTTTTCACCAAATCAACCTTTGCACTCTTGTTAAATATTGATTCACACCAGTCTGGTCAGTGTAAATTATATAATCAAGGTTGAAGTTTGGAATTATATGTCTTGTCTGTATACAGAACTTCTCTGCTGCTTCCACCCTTTCTTCCAAAGCTGCAAAATCATTTTTGCTAATGAATTTGGTGATTTTTTGCTGTCTAATTTAATGTTGATATTTTAAGCTTTTTACACTTTTTACCCGGTTATCACTAACAATAAGACGAACTTTTCTGATAAATATGGGAACGCAAGTGCCATTTCCCACTGTTATAACATTCTTGTCATCACCAGTTCATTATCAGCCTCACGAATTCTGAAAATTTTCCATTGTTTCAGAATTGATAAGTGCAATTTTTCATTTCTGGTGCCATCTTGTTCCAGTCCTTTTCTCCAAATTTGACGGTAATATTTTCTTCTTAATGATGGGAACTTATAATTTGGATAAGCATCAGTAAAAACGATTTTGGCAAAGGGTACCAAAGTATGAGAGTAACATTCATTAGCATCATAATCATCATCATTCACACCTGAACTCCAAGATAAAACCTGTTACAAATATGGCCCGGATAAAAAAAAAAAAAAAAAAAAAAAAAAAAAAAAAAAAGAGTACATGTAAGCAGAGAAACGGAAAGAGAATGAGAAAATCCACATACCTCTACATAATGACTTTGTTCGTCAGGTTTAGCACACAAATATCAAATCTTCATCATTTACTGTAAAATTATCATTCATAATTTTAATAACCTGCTCTGCAGTCACTTGACCCATAACTATTCCTACAGGACCCACAGACAGAGAAGGGTTGTCGGTGATCATGCCATTTCTCTATAAACTGAAAAAGCAATTTTTTTTTCCAAGCTTCAACAAAATATGCAATTTTGATATTTCACCAGTCACTTCCTTGGTAAAAAAGTATCGATAGGTTTCCATTTTCCAATAAAATGTAAAGTATTACTGTTAGTGTTACATGGTGTAAATGTCTTGATTTCCTCAAAGGATAGAAATGCTTGTTCAGATATGAAATGTGCAACTTTTAGTTTAATAAGGGCTTACCCTTATTAATATTCCTCATCTACTGGATCTGACACAGTGATTGTACATTCAGCCATCATACAATAGAACACCCAATAACACAATATTAACACACAGCAACTGGAGCTACTGGTTTCCAGAGTCATGCTCTAACCAACTGTGTGTTTGTTTATAAATCTTGTATCAGAAGCACTTGAATGTGGAAAGTAGAAGTAATAAAATACTGTCATTTGGTTGAATAGTCCTCATCTTACTTTATAGTTTCCAATGTGTGTCTTTCTTTTCCCTCCCACCACTGCTTGTTACCCAGAGTAGTTTCTTTTTTCAGTACTGCCTCTGATCATGCCCACTTGTTGTCACAACAGCTGATTTCTATTACATAAGGACATTTTGTACAAATAACTTTATTACTGATTGCTACATTGCATGGTGACGTACTTGTGTTTGATAATCTGGACATGGACAGTCAGACGAAAGTGTGACACAAGAAACACATAGTCATGTGTTAATATTGTTTTCTTGTGTGTTGTAAGCTGAGTAAATATAATGAAGACCTGCCTTAGTGAGAAAAATTTCATATGCCAAAATATCCCATTTCTTTCATCACGAGTATTTTTTGTCCTTGTTTGTACGCTAAACAAGCAAAAACTTATCTCACAGAGGAAACCTACTCCACAGAAATCCTGAATTTTCTTAAAAATGTATTCTGTCATTTTGTCGCTAAACTAAAGTGGTAAATGTAAAAAGAAGTCCTACATCTACCTGTATATTAACAGTGTACAAAAAAAGAAGTCTGATATTTCCACTTGTAAACCTCTGTCATTTTCAAGGCACAAACTGGATAAGACCCTAAAATGACAGTAACTGTTACGTGTAAAGGTATTGGTGGTTTTTGATGTTATCGATCAGCATTCCCTGGAGTTATTCGCAGAGGACGGTTAATTGTTTGCTTGTTCAATGGGTTATAAATGTGGCCTTTCATTGTAATATCGAACGTGTTAGTTTACACTCATAATGCCCATTTACAGCAAAAAATATGACAACTTACTGACCATTTTTACGATAGTCTTTTACATTAGCTTCTTCTACCAATAATTCATTTTTACACACAGATATTACACTTAACTACACACACACACACACACACACACACACACACACACACACACATTTTTAAAAATTCTATTGAGTATAAGCAGTTGTCAAGCAAATATAATGATTTCAGTTTGTGCATGAAGTTAATTTTGTGTGTATTAAATTTTTACTTATAGTGCAGTTCTAATATCAATAAATGATAATCATCGCAAACAGTTTCATTTTATTTTTCCTTTACATTAAGGGTGAAAAATGTGCTTTGGAAATTGCTGTCTCTGAGTGCTAAGATTTTGTGTAATTTATATTCTTCAGTAGAATAGTGTATACAGAATCTGTTCTGCATGAGAAATATGTTTTTAGCTCTGCATGAGTTTCTTTTCCCCTCCCCTCAGTGTTTACCCCTACCGCCACTAGTAATAAGTTTACAGATCTTAGCCTACAAAACAACTGAAATTCCTGAAGTACTGGATTATAAATTATAAACAGCCACAGAAGCTATAAACCAAATTTGGTGTGAGAATGCCATTCTTCTTCTCCCAGGACGCTCACAACGTCAACTGAAATAACCAAATTGCAAATCCATAAATAAACAAGAAAGAAATTTCAAAATTTTACTTCATATAGTAGACCTATTAGGAAAAAAGTGAGTTTTGCCGCTAGTAATACTGTAGGGTACAAAATTGAAAAGGCTATCACATTTGCTAATGATGTACGAGGTAATTGAGCCATTTTTCACCACACTACTGTCACAGATTAAACCTTAAAACATGCAGTTTTGAGGGTTCCTTCATTTTATGTTCACCTTGAAAATAGTACAATTTATAGCCTACATAATGAAATAAACTAAAAACTGTGAAATATGGTGAAAGCTTCCGGTTTAGAACATCTCACATGTGTGTGACATCTTGGATGTTTGTTTTCCATCTGTAGCCAATAGCTGTCAAGCATGGCAACATCATGCTAATGCAGTGACTTCTATCATATACAGCAATAAACAGCAAGCTTACTTGGCAGCTTGTTCCAAAGTCGTCTGATGTGATCAGTGTACAGCAAATGGCATGACTGCAATTTTCACTTTATATTATACCTCATACTCCCTTCACTACTGAGGATTAACTTTACTTACAGTAGTTCTGGTTGGAGCTGTAATCAGAATCTCGAATTTATCGAGCCTATCGACTGCAGCCAACGTAGGCTACTCAAATGCTATGAGTGGACAAACAATTAACAAGATGTGTTCAGTGAACAATTGTGTGACGGCTTGTTCGTCTTTCTTGCAGTACTCAATGGTGTTTAATGTGTTGTAATGGCAGACAGAGTGTTATAACTGTAACAGATTGCTGGGGCAGAGAAACATCAAAATCACAGCAGGATTAATTTTATTTCATCTCCATTTGTATAAATAAGTACCACATGTGAAGGAAAACTTATGTGTATATATGTGCTTTCACAAAACCTGTTGTGTTTACAGTACAGCAAGCGATGAGTTCAGAGTGCAAATGACACGCATTGGTAATACTGCAGAATGCTCCACCACAACCGCTCAACACAATGAGCAATGAAAAGTTTACAAGCAATACACTAGAGATCACTATGCTTGCATAACCAGAGAATGTTGCACTGCCACTGGCTACAGAAAGAAGATGATCACCCCCCCCCCCCCCCCCCCCCCAAAAACACACACACACACACACACACGGGCGCGCGTGCATATATACGTTAGATTCCAACACCTTTCACTGTATATCACAGCCTCTCAGTTTAAGTCACCATGTTCATCAATTTTTGCTGTTTTCTGGATGAGAGCAAAGGCAGGAACTCGCAAAAAGAGCATTTAGACATATAATTTTTGACTGTAGCAGGTTGGAAAATTGCATTACTACCTTGTACCCCAAACACCAATTTCAATTTTTTTGACAAGTTTTTACTTGCTGTTACATGTCTGTGAGGTTTTAAAAAATGGTTGAGCTGGTATAGCTCGCTATTTATTCCCCCCCCCCCCCCCCCCCCTCTTTTGAAACTACCTGCCTTCTCAGTACTTGCCGTGATGTCAATATTGAGATCGGATTGGAGTCTTTGGTTGCCGCATATCTTTGGCGAGTTGGCTTCCCACGCACCGCGAGGTGGTGAGGAGGAGGAAGAAGGGGCTTAAGTTGGTAGTGAGTGCTGGACTGTGTGTGAGGAGCAATGTGGTGTTGGAGGGTATGGTCGCTTGATCGGTGGGCCCTGCAGAAGCAGTCAGTTGGGGACGGAAGCTCAAAGATCCTAGTGTGGAGGTCGGTGTTGTCCTGAGGGCGATCATCGTGCAGTCATTTAAAGGATGAGAAGTGATTTCTTGGTTCTGCCCTTGGATTCTGACAAAGAATTACGGCAAGTTTGATGCATGAGGTGAACACAAGAACTCTAAAAAGTGGTGGTGCATATACCAGACTTGTGAGTGGTGTAAGCTTTGCTTCGGTACTTCAGTCTCCAGTTAGAGTGCTGCTTGGGAGGAGAACGATGATATCAGCATTGTCATCTATTTAGCTGCTTTAAAGTAAATGACTGTTTTGGATCGAAGGTGGATCAAAGTGAGGCGCCGAATCATTGCTTGTCTTATTAAGAAACCTATGTTGGCCCCAGTATGTTCAACTGTTATCTACAGTTAAAACAAGTAATTTGATACTCTCTTAGAGTCCATGAGTGAACCTTGGAGGTAGTGTTAAGTGTCTGTAGTAATGAAAGGATTGACTGTGGAGCTTTTCAGTTGGACGCTTATGAATCGTGTTAAATGCAGTTCACTTCTTATGGTATCTTACAGTTCTGCTTGTTGTGGCGAAATCACCCATAGTATTTTCATAATTTAGCTTGGGACATCATTCTGTGGTTTGGTGTGGCCCTGCCAAGAGTTCAAACCCCCAAATATTTTCTTACTGCCTTTGCTGGGGTTGTCTCTTTTCTACCCCACCGTACTGCTGTTTGGTGTGGTAATGTATAGTGGAAGTGTTCAGTAGTACCACATCTACTCCCTTGCCCATTTTAAGATTTGTGAGCCGCATCCACATCGACGTGCAAGTTGTGTAACTTGGTTGCACCTGTCAATGTTTTATCCATCATGGAAAATCTTTCCCATGCCGCATACAATTCTGAAGGACAGCATGGTGCACAACAGCGTATGACCACGGCGAAATCAAAAGACATGTATTGTATATTTTTTAACTGATTTAACCACTGAGGTTAAAAGTTGATTTGTGTTCTTTGATTTTGAAAGGAAAAGTTTTACATACCTGATTAATTATAACATTTATGCTTAATTATTTGTCATAATTCGGCAGTAGTACGCATCACATGCAAGTATGTTTATGGTGTACAGTGTTTAAAAGGAAGGAAAATATTTTGTGATACGGTGCGCATTGTAGAGACTACAGGGTTTGAGTGTACGTTGAGAGTAATCAGATTTTATTGCATTTAAGTTGTTTTATTTAAAAATTTTGTAATCAATATTTCATTACCTTTAGAGACCACAGGTCATATCTATGAAAATTTTGGTATTGCCATGTGGTGTTACAATCTTTTACTTAACCTTGCATTATGCAATTTGTAAATTTTTTCCTTTGCTTGAAAAGGGATTTTGAGTCTTAAGTGTTGTAAACTGATTCTGAGACTTTTTCTTTATCTGTTAAAATACTTCAGGAACTTTCATTAACACACTATATTGAGGATCTTGTTGTTCAAGATAATGAATGTTCACTCACTACTTTAAAATCAAGTTAATAAAGTTGTCAAATTTTAAAGATAAAAAAATGGCTTTTTTGAGAAATGGTGCCTGCCCATACCACCCACTACTTCCACGTATTCAAAGCATTGGCCTTCAGGTGTTGTGTGATGCTTCCCCCAGTATCTGTCCCAGCCAACACCTGCGGAGCCATGTCACTGATGAAATCTATAATCATGAATTACTGCATAAACATTGTATTGTACATTTAATTTCCTACTCCTACACAGATTTTATACAATGTATTCAAGAGAATTATGATTTTTAATCATGTATGTCCATTACATACATTCTTGCTCATATTTTGGGGATTTTAACGTTTTCCTCAATTCTGCATTTTCCTCAATTTTGCATTTTTTAAGTCTGGACCATACGAAAATGTAAAATAAGGGTGTCACACTAGTTAGGCCACTGAATATGTTATATCCTCTGTCTGCAGCTTTGGGTGCTGAAAACCTCCAGCACATAAAAATCTGTTTAGTCTAGTTTGAATATAGATGTTTTTCTGATCTCAACTTTACAACAGTTTTGATACTTTAACCACATTTCATATGCCACAATGTATGATCTACAATATATAATCTACTCAGCAACATTTTTCAAACTAAACTATATGAATTAAATGTGACAAATAACTAAATTCTGAAGTATCACAATAACTATGAGGAATAATACGAAGATAGTTCGTTAATCATAAAGTAACTCCGAGAAATTCTATTAAATGAAATAATTATCCTCAAAATAGCTTGGGCAAGAGTTACTTTCAGCATACAATCTAAATAAATGCACTGTTCAACATAATTCTGTGACTGTGTGGTGAAAAACATGAGCAGTAGTGAATTGGCTGCAAGATACAAAAAAACATTGCATCACTTAGCTATTTTACTTAAATTTAACAATTAATCACACTTCTTTTAAAGAAATGGCCCTAAGACTCAGTGATGCAAACTAACTGAAATCACACAATGTAATTAAACAATACTACTGTTACAGTACAAGAGTTATTGTTACCTGATCAAAACCGCTCATGCGACTTCCAAGAAAGACACGATACCTCACTAAGTGGTAACTATAGTATATTGATAGCATACCCTGAGCAGCACAACTTTTGCTGGGCTCTTCATGATTTCCGTAATAGATGGCTCAGGCTTTGGCTGGCCCTGTGGTGCTGACTGAGAAGCAGAAGATGGTGAGCCTGCAGATGGTGGAGGAGGTGGCATTATTTCTTTTTCACTTATTATACGGCCCCCTCGTTTACTAGTTTTCTCAACTTGTAAAGCCATAGAGATGCCTTGTTCTTGTTTTCCAAGGCCTTGTCCTTCCTGGAAAAAGAAACAGAAAATGGTAATGTGTCTGTACCAGTGGATTCATGATTATTTATAGAATGGTACTACCACGTTCAAAACAGCTTCAAACATTTGATTACTTTACAAATGTGTTAATAGGATAAATAATTGACTCCATGTAAAAGAGACAAAGTTTAAGAAAGGTATGAAATTATGCTTAACGTCTGTTGTGAGTCACCAAATGCTGGTTGAATACAGTGTTGGTAATTTGTGCTCCATTTACAGCAAACAGTAGTTTTTCACGCATTTCAATGTTTATGACCTCTTATCTCCTGAACTAAGTGTCCTAGAATGACACAAATTTACATGTACACTCAGTGATATATGTAGATATGTCTGCAAAGTATGTTTCAAATAGAGCTGTTAGTAAATAAGTTACAAATTAAACGATGGAAAATCCAAGATTGAATGTAACAATATTAGAGAAGGAAAGTTGCTACTCACCATATAGCTGAGTTGCGATAGGCACATCAAAAAGATCCACACAATTATAGCTTTTGGCCATTAAGGCCTTTGTCGGCAATACACAAACACAAACACAAACACAAACACACACACACACACACACACACACACACACACACACACACACACACACACGCACACACACACACAAAACGCAACTTGCACACACGTCTGCAGTCTGAGATAACTGAAACCACACTGCGAGCAGCAACACCAGGGCATGATGAGAGTGGCAACTGGATGGGGGTAAGGCGGAGGCTAGTGCGAGGAGGGGGGGGGGGGGGGATAGTATGGTGGGGCTGGTGGACAGTGAAGTGCTGCAGTTTATACGGAGGGCAGGAAGGGGGGTGGGGGAGTAAGTAGCAGAAAGGAGAAAAACAAAAATAAATTTAAAAAATAGAGTGTGGCGGTGAAATGACGGCTGTGTAGTGCTGGAATGGGAACAAGGATGGGGATGGACGGGTGAGGACAGTGACTAACGAAGGTTGAAACCAGGAGGGTTACAAAAAAGTAGGATGTATTGCAGGAAAAGTTCCCACCAACTCAATCCGAAAAGCTGGTGCTTGTGGGAAGGATCCATGTGGCACAGGCTGTGAAGCAGTCATTAAGGTGAGGGATATCATGTTTGGCAGCATGTTCAGCAACAGGGTGGTCCACTTGTTTTTTGGCCACAGTTTGTCGGTGGCCATTCATGTGGACAGACAGCTTGTTGGGTGTCATGCCTACATAGAATACAGCACAGTGGTTGCAGCTTAGCTTGTAAATCACATGACTGGTTTCACAGGTAGCCTTGCCTTTGATGGGATAGGTGATGTTAGTGACCAGACTGGAGTAGATGATGGTAGGAGGATGTATGGGACAGGTCTTGTATCTAGGTCTATTACAGGGATATGAGCCATGAGGTAAGGGGTTGGGAGCAGGGGTTGTGTAGGGATGGACGAGTTTATTATGTAGGTTTGGTGGATAGCGGAATACTGCTATTGAACAGGTGGGAAGGATAGTGGGCAGGACATTTCTAATTTCAGGGCACGATGAGAGGTAATCGAAACCCTGGCAGATAAGGTAATTTGGTTGCTCCAGTCTCGGGTGGTACTGAGTTACGAGGGGAATGCTCCTCTGTGGCTGGGCTGTGGGACTTTGGGAGGTGGTGGGAGACTGGAAAGATAAGACACGGGAGATTTGTTTTTGTACAAGGATGGGAGGATAATTAGGGTCAGTGAAAGCTTCAGTGAGACCCTCGGTATATTTTGGGAGGGACTGCTCGTCACTGCTGATGCGACAGCCACAGGTGGCTAGGCTGCATGGAAAGGTCTTCTTGGTATGGAATGGGTGGCTGCTGTCAAAGTGGAGGTATTGCTGGTGGTTAGTAGATTTGATATGGATAGAGGTACTGATGTAGCCATCTCTCAGGTGGAGGTCAACATCTAGGAAGGTGACTTGTTGGGTTGAGTAGAACTAGGTGAGGCAAATGGGGGACAAGTTGTTGAGGTTCTGGAGGAATGTGGATAGGGTTTCCTCCAGAGAATTTGTTGAGGTTCTGCAGGATACCCTATCCACATTCCTCCAGAACCTCAACAACTTCTCCCCCATTTGCCTCACCTAGTTCTACTCAACCCAACAAGAGGGTAGTTGCGGGATAGGAAAGCTGTTGTCAGGTTATTGGTGTAATGATTCGGGGATTCAGGACTGGAGCAAATTCGTTTGTCACGAAGACCTAAGCTGTAGGGAAGCGATCGTTTGATATGGAATGGGTGTCAGCTGTCAAAATGGAGGTACTGTTGCTTGTTGGTGTGTTTGACGTGGACGGATGTGTGAAGCTAGCCATTGGACAGATGGAGGTCAACGTCAAGGAAAGTGGCATGGGATTTGGAGTAAGACCAGGTGTATCTGATGGGACCAAAGGAGTTGAGGTTGGAGAAGAAATTCTGGAGTTGTTCTTCACTGTGAGTCCAGATCATGAAGATGTCATCAATAAATCTGTACTAAACTTTGGGTTGGCAGGCTTGGGTAACCAAGAAGGCTTCCTCTAAGCGACCCATAAATAGGTTGGCTTAGGAGGGGGCCATCCTGATACCCATGGCTGTTCCCTTCAATTGTTGGTATGTCTGGCCTTCAAAAGTGAAGTAGTTGTGGGTTAGGATGAAGCTGGCTAAGGTAATGAGGAAAGAGGATTTAGGTAGGGTAGCAAGTGATCGGCGTGAAAGGAAGTGCTCCATCGCAGCGAGGCCCTGGACGTGCGGGATATTTGTGTTTAAGGAAGTGGCATCAATGGTTACAACGATGGTTTCCGGGGGTAACAGATTGGGTAAGGACTCCAGGCATTCGAGAAAGTGGTTGATGTCTTTGATGAAGGATGGGAGACTGCATGTAATGGGTTGAAGGAGTTGATCTACATAGGCGGAGATACGTTCTGTGGGGGCTTGGTAACCAGCTACAATGGGGCGCCCGGGATGATTGGGTTTGCGCATTTTAGAACGTAGGTAGAAGGTAGGAGTGTGGGGTGTCGGTGGGGTCAGGAGGTTGATGGAGTCAGGTGGAAGGTTTTGTAGGGGGCCTAAGGTTCTGAGGATTCCTTGAAGCTCTGCCTGGACATCAGGAATGGGATTACCTTGGCAAACTTTGTATGTAGTGTTATCTAAAAGCTGACACAGTCCCTCAGCCACATACTCCCAACGATCAAGTACCAAAGTTGTGGAACCCTTGTCAGCCGGAAGAATGACGATGGATCGGTCAGCCTTCAGATCACAGATAGCCTGGGCTTCAGCTGTGGTGATGTTGGGAGTACGATTAAGGTTTTTTTAAGAAGGATTGAGAGGCAAGGCTGGAAGTGAGAAATTCCTGGAAGGTTTGGAGAGGGTGATTTTGGAAGAGGAGGTGGGTCCCGCTGTGATGGAGGATGGAACTGTTCCAGGCAGGGTTCAGTTTGGATAGTGTCTTGGGGAGTTGGATCATTAGGAGTAGGATTAGGATTAGTTTTCTTCATGGCAAAGTGATATTTCCAGCAGATAGTACGAGTGCAGGACAGTAAATCTTTGACGAGGGCTGTTTGGTTGAATCTGGGAGTGGGGATGAAGGTGAGGCCTATGGATAGGACAGAAGTTTCGGATTGGGAGAGAGGTTGGGAGGAAAGGTTAACTACTGAATTGGTGTGTTGTGGTTCCAGATTGTGTTTGATTAGAATTTTGAGGTTTTGGGGGGGAGTGGAGCTGGAAGTGGGAGATTGAGTAGATGGGAAAGACTGGGTCTGTGTGCAATGAGAGGAGGTTGAGGTTTGTTGGAAAGGTTGTGGAGGGTGAGTGAGTTGCCTTTCCAGAGGTGGGAAACCAGGAGATTTAATAGCTTTTTGAGGTGGAGGGTGGCATGCTGTTCTAATTTGCGGTTGGCCTGCAGGCGGATGCTCTGAACACCCAGTGTGGATGTGGGAGAGGAAAGATTGAGGACTTTTATTAGGGATAGGAGTCGATGGGTGTGTTCATTGGCTGAGTTGATGTGTAGGTGAAGGATTAGGCGGGTGAGGGCTATGGATTGTTCAGTTTGGAACTGGTATGGGACTGATGGAAATAAGGGTTACAGCCAGAGATGGGCACTTCAAGTGTGAGGCCTTTGGTGGTAATGCCAAATGTCAGACAAGCCTGAGTAAATAAAATAGAGTGTAATCTGGCTAGGGTGAAGGCATGTTTGTGGATGGAATGTAAATAAAACTTAATGAGGTCCCTGTGAGGGTGATTATATATAAAAAGTGACTTACTCAACGAAAGCACTGGCAGGTTGATAGACACACAAACATACACACAAAATTCAAGCTTTCGCAACCAACGGTTGCTTCATCAGGAAAGAGGGAAGGAGAGGGAAAGACAAAAGGATGTGGGTGTTAAGGGTGAGGGTAAGGAGTGTATGTATTTTGTGCGTTTGTTTGTGTGTTTATCACCCTGCCAGCACTTTCATTATATACATTGACCTACATCTGTCCAATGGCCAGCTTCACACATCCGTCCATATCAAACCCACCAACAAGCAACAGTGCCTCCATTTTGACAGCTGCCACCCATTTCATATCAAACGGTCGCTTCCCTACAGCTTAGGTCTTTGTGGCAAACGAATTTGCTCCAGTCCTGAATCCCCGAATCATTACACCAATAACCTGAAAACAGCTTTCCCATCCCGCAACTACTCTCCCGACCTGGTACGGAAGCAAACAGCTAGAGCCACTTCCTCATCCCCTCAAACCCAGAACCTCCCACAGAAGAACCCCAAAAGTGCCCCACTTGTGACAGGATACTTTCCGGTACTGGATCTGACTCTGAATGTGGTTCTCCAGCAGGAATACGACTTCCTCAAATCCTGCCCTGAAATCAGATCCATCCCCCCCCCCCCCCCCCCCCAGAGTGTCTTTCTGCTGTCCACCTAACCTTTGTAACCTCTTGGTTCATCCCTATGAAATCTCCAAACCACCTTCCCTACCCTCTGGTTCCTACCCTTGTAACTGCCCCCGGTGTAAGACTGATCCCATGCACCCTCCCACCACCACCTACTCCAGTACTGTAACCCAGAAGTCGTACACGATCAAAGGCAGAGCCACGTGTGAATGCACTCACGTGATTTACCAACTGACATGCGTACACTGTGAAGTGTTTTATGTGGGAATGACCAGCAACAAACTGTCCATTTGCATGAACGGACACAGGCAGACAGTGTTTGTTGGTAATGAGGATCACCCTGTGGCTAAAAATGCCTTGGTGCATGGACAGCACATCTTGGCACAGTGTTACACCGTCCGGATTATCTGGATACTTCCCACTGACACCAAACTATCAGATCTCCGGAGATGAGAACTTGCCCTTCAATATATTCTCTCCTCCCGTTACCCAACAGGCCTCAACCTCCACTAATTTCAAGTTGCCGCCCCTCGTACCTCACCTGCCATTCAACAACATCTTTGCCTCTGTACATCCGCCTCGACTGACATCTCTGCCCAACCTCTTTGCATTTACATATGTCTGTCTGTGTCTGTGTGGATGGATATGTGTGTGGGTGTGTGTGTGAGTGTATACCTGTTCTTTTTTCCCCCTAAGGTAAGTCTTTCCACTCCCGGGATTGAAATGACACCTTACCCTCTCCCTTAACCAACATCCTTTTGTCTTTCCCTGTCCTTCCCTGTTTCCCGATGAAGCAACCTTGAGTTGCGAAAGCTTAAAATTTATGTATGTATATATATTTTTCACGCATCAACTTGCGTGCTGCATACTTGCAGATGCTGTAGGTACAGTTTCTTTAAATTTCTTGGTACTCAACACACCCTTTGTGCTTTACCAGTTCAACTGCTTTTATTTTGGGGTCTCCTCTGTGGCGGGAATTTATCAATGATATTTGAAACGGTTGATTCAGGACACTCCCTGTCATGTAAACTATTTTGATGACATCTGGGTGACAGGTTCTACACAAGAGAAGCATTTACCAAACCTAAAGTCAGTTATCCAGTGCCTTCTGGAGAATGGCCTCTGTTCCAAGCTGAAAAAGTGCAGTTTTTTCTCCACAAGGGTGCATTTTTTGGGACATCTGCTGAGCAGAGGTGGCCTCATCCCTACGGATGACGATGTCAAAGCCATCAGCAACATGCCAGTGTCCCGGAACCTGAAGGTGCTCCTGTCTTTTTTATGCAAGAGTTCATATCATGTTAAGTTCATTCCCCAGACCATTCACATCTGCCATCCTCTTAATCGCTTTCTCTAAAAGGGCACTGAGTTTCTCTGGTCTGTGGAGTATCAACAGGCTTTTCAGTCCCTCAACCAGTATTTGTGCTTTTCTCCCTGTTTGGCTTCTTTCACACTGGGTAAACCTTTAACCCTGGGCTGTTACATCCTAGTATGACATTGGCGCAACTCTGTCCCTTCAGAAATGAGATGGCACTGAGCAGCACATCACTCGCACATCAAAAACTTTTCCACAGACCAGCTTAATTATTCTCAGATGAAAAAGGAGGCATTAGCTATCATTTTTGGAATTAACAAGTTTCACGTCTACTTGTAGGGGACGAAGTTCCTACTGGTCACCAACCACATGCCACTGATTTCCTTATCAGTTCTTGTTTTGAGCTGCCAGACAGTACTGCCCACCAGCTGCAGAGATAAGCACTTTTTTCCATTAATTATTCTTATGATATATGTTACTGATTCAACTCCCAGACCACAAATGCGGATGCGCTTCTGCGGCTTCCGCTTTGGCTTGCTCCAGAGTTCGACCAGCAGGAGGCTCTAGTGTTCATCTTGTATGATAGTTGGTAGCAAACCTTGTTGGATTTTCCATTACAGCAACAGAGGTTGTGACTCGCCACAGCGGATGACCCACTGTTCTGAAAAACCATTACGGCTATCCGGTTGGGTTTCCAGGTCAGGTCTCCTACATGAGTGAGTGCAAGATGTCCAGCTGGTCCTTCTGCTTGGCACAGAGGAGCAAAGCTGTTGGGTGGTCATTCCCTCAGCATTGCATCCTTGCATACTCCAGCTACTGCACGCTTTGCACTGCGGTATGAAGGCTTTAGCGTAACATCGTATATACTTGCCAGCGATCAACTGTGACATCAAACATCAAGTGTGGGCTTATAGGGCCTGCGAGCAGAACTAGGCTGCACTGCCAAGCCAGATTACCCCTTGGCCAATCTTGGACCACACATCCATGTGGATTCCGCTGTTTGGTTTTTGGGCAGCATGAGGTTGTTGTTGGTCAATGCTTGTACAATTCCCAGAACGGCCCCAAGTTGTTCTCCACACTATAGACTGCTATTGTTTGAGTGTTATTGGTCAGTATTGCTACTGAGGAATCTCCCATGACCCCCATGTCTGCTAGTGGCTGGCAGTTTGTGTCACAGGAGTCTGAAGAGTTTTGCATTTGAAATTGCATCCAGCATTCGAGGACTGTCCTGCTTCACTCGGCTTCTAACTTGGAGGTGGAGTGCTTAATGTGTATGTTCAAGACCCAAATGAAGAAGTCCATTTCTGCCTCTTCCCACGACAATGTGTTCTCAAGTTTTCTGGCTGTGAAGTCAATGGCACTATTCAAGAGGCGCAATGCGGTGAAACGGTTGCATGGGCACCACCCATGGGGTCTCCTAGATTTGTTGCAACCTGAGTCACATACCTCGGTCTACTGTGGCCCCACTGCATTTTCCTCCTGAGACTGCCATTTGGGCCTGGTCTTTTAGCAGGCAGCAAGGGTGGCTGCTGGGTGTCATGATCGGCCATAAAGATTGGCAGTTGTTTGTGGTGGACATCAGTTGGGAGCAGTAACACATCAAGGCTGTTGGGCCATCACTGCTAAACTCTCCCAGTCACCAGGCAGTGGCTCTCGCAACATTGTTCCGAGGGCAGGCTCCCACTTGCTGTGTCATGCTTCCACGTTGTGGTCCCCCTTCACCCTCAGAAATTCTCCGCTTCACCTGCAACCTTCGACCCTGGTGACGCTTCATCCCTTGTTTACCAATGCGGAGTCCATGGATTCTGACCTGCCCTCCACCACACCCCTTGCCTCCTCTCCCCTCTAGCCGAGAGATGTGGTCTGGCTGCCAGTGGACAAGCTGCAGCCTCAGCCTCTGCACCTTTTCACACCTCTTGTGGAGAAAATTTGTCGGCATTGTTTCCTTCAGAGGTTGCTACTTTACTGGGGTCTCCAATGCTCTCTCCGGTTTAGTGCTTGAGTTTATGGCCCAACCCTGGTAATTTTAGGCCTTATGTGGCCTTCTCAAGGAAAAGGATTTAGTATCCCTGCCAGCAGACATAGCAATAAGAGGCAGATGAGCTGACATGGGGGACACGTGACGCATCGTATGGGAAGGCCACCGATCAAATTGTTTACCAGTTAGCGGCAGTAAGGGGCAGTTCTAACACCGAGTTCAACTGTTGTGGGCATCATGTTACGCATCGTGCCATTTCTGTGTATTCAGTCATCAGCCACCCATGCCTGCCACATGCTATTCTTATGCCTGAACACAGCTCTAAGCAGTTTCAGACTTTCTGCTTCCCATAGATTGACTCGCGTGCACATTTTATTCCTCTGGTGGGGTGCTGGTCCCTAGCTTGTTGTCAACCCACCGTGTGCCTGTAACCGTACCTTGTGTGAACACTATTGTTTAGCAGTGTTGTCATGCCTGTGAAGATACTGAACTTAGCTTTCAAGATGTCATGTCAGAAAAGTGTGTTGCAAGACTAGTGTTCACAGAATCTCATTTGATTGGAATACAGGAGACCGTTCTGATCAAAATACCTCATTATGATTGTGCTTAGAATGTGTTCTAAGATTCTACAATAAATGAATGTCAATATTAGTCTTATGGATCACATCTGCTAACCTTCTTGTAGACGGGTGTGACCTGTGCTTTTTTCCAAATACAGGACACAGTTTTTGTTAGATGGATCAATCGCATATTATAATTATAAGAGGGTTTAACTTAGCTGCAAATTCTGTATAAAATGAAATAAGGATTCCACCAGGAATTGAGTCTTTTTCAACTTTATTAACTTCTGCTGTTATCTCAATGCCACTGACAGTAATATCAATATCTCTCATCTTTACTGCCCTCAATTTTAGTTCCTGTATCCTTCATGTGTGTCTGGACACTAATTTTGGTACCAGTGACAGATTTTAAATAGTCCGGAATTTCTTTGGGTTTGGTACAGTCTTCCATTAAGATCCTGGTACAATGGTCAACCTTTTGACAGGAATACATATTTCATTTAACATATTTCTATCTACAGATCTGTGCCTTGTTTTCCATTTACTGTGCAGAATTGTTTTGACCACAGAAGCTTTTCTGGTATAGCAGCTTGTTGTATGTTTGTCAGGTTTGCAGCCAGACCCTAAAAAAGCAAATTGACATATTATTTTGGCATTCAACTGGGCAGTCAACCTAAGATGCAATGCTGAACTGCTGAAAAGCCAGATCCATTGCCCACTGTGTGTGCGCCAGAAGCTGTCAGTGCTCTTCCCTTGCAGAGTGCACATGCAGTGCCACTTGTGATGAATGATGGGAGGGGAGATATATAACAATTGAGACAACTGCCAGATCTGCTTTTGATGTAATACCTGTTAAATGGGGTGGTTCCACTTTTGCTTAAAGGAAACTCATGGTCTCAGTTAATGAGATTACCTCTTAATGTAATCTCTACTGTTTCCTTAAGGACACTACTCCAATACCACTGATGCAACAGCAGCTACTAGTGTGTCAGCACATTGCCTACAGTGACCCTCAATTGAACAGTGCTCAAGTAGTATAGGTTTCCTGTTTTGTTGAAATCTTGTGTGGCAACAGTGTTCAGTGCATCTATCATGGACCATACATCAAGCTTTTCTCCCAGAACATGGAATTTTGTATCTGACAGGCTTCCTTTGTCCAAAGTCATCCAGCCATCCAGTGCTCTGGTCTTGACAAGTAGATGGAATGAAGTGCTGATGTTAGCTCTCTTCAAAATTCTCCAAATTTTAGAGGACACACTCCAAGTACAAGGAAGGAAATTAACTGTTTTACATCCATCTTCCTGTGCTTTTCAGAATAATCCGAACTTCACAGGTGTCTCACTGCTATCTTCAATGTTGACTACTTGCCATAAGATATTCCTTGTATCACTGCTGGAAACAGAAAACATAAATATGGAGCTAGCTCCAGAGACGGATCACAACAACGAAGAGGGCATCACCAAAGCAGGTGTACAGTCAGCAGGCATAAACACAGAGCTGATTACAAAAGTTGCTGATGACAATATGAAGGGTGACTCCAAGCTGGCAATAGTTGCTGTACTATCAGAACACAGCCGATATTCACATGCCATGCTAGTGACAGCATATGACCTGAGCAGTTTGGCTAGTACAGGGCTGTATACAAGGCTTGCCAGAATCAGTTACAGGCACTCCATGTTTGGTACTCGCCATGCTCCATCTTTCTCAAGTTTCCTGCACACTCATTTACTTCTTTGTGATGTGGACTCTGCTTGCATATTAATCTATGAGAAATTGCTTCCATATTAATCTTTGGGCTAATGAACAACTGCTGCACATTGGACTCTGCTTATGGACAAACTGTCTAACTTACAACTGAATGCTGCCTATTGACTCTGCTCCGGCTCACTGCCAGACACTGTATGCAGTTGTACTGTGTACCATGGCCAGTGTGCAACACATACTCGCTGAAATAGAGAAAAACTGAACACCTAAAGTCTATCTTCAAACATAATGCCTACTCTGATTAGGGATTTGCACATTATGGCATTTGGACCATCACTAGAAGTACAGGAAAATGGATGTGGAACAGTTGCTTTCTTTAAACAATGGAATATCCAGGTTGAAATGTAAGAATATTATGGGGACAACAGTTGCTACTCACCATATAGCAGAGATGGTGAGTCGCAGATAGGCATGGCAGCCTCGCTTCAGCTGCCAGAGATTGTGATCATGTACTGTGAATTGCATTTCCGTGAGAGAGAGAGAGAGAGAGAGAGAGAGAGAGAGAGAGAGAGAGTCTTTTTGACAAAGGCCTTGTTCGCCGAAAGGTTATTGCATGATGATTTTCTTATTTTTTTCCTTTTTTCCCCTGTGATTCAGTGTCTTTGCTGTATGTTGAGTAGCAACTATCCTTTTCATTATATAGTTGCCTTTCTTACTTATACTGGGTGTGTGCCCCCCAAAAGTGGGAGAATTTTAAGATGACTTTGTTCTGTCAACTACCCAAGATCAGTGAGCTATTAGGCTCTGTTAAGGATGATTTGGAACTAAATGAGCCTGGCATGGACAGATTTCATTTTCAAGTAAGAAAGCTTATGGCCTATGATAGGTGTACAGAACACTGTCACCCCAGAAAACCTCAACAACAAGAAAAGTCTGTATTGACTGAGCACTATTTCACAAAGGAGCACAGTATGAATGCTAAAACATTATATCAGTTTGATTTTTAGGATCTTGCTACAAACCTGAAAAACATAGCAGTCACTGTTTCATTAGAATTTTTTGTTTTCCAGAGACTGTATGCCATGGAGAGCTCTATCACCACGAACTGTTCTACCAGGTGCACATCTATCCAGTGCTTGGTCAGCTATCCTAAATTTGAACCAAAGTTCCTCAACAGGTTCCTAGCCCTAGCCTTGCTTTTGTGTCCATTTGCATTACAACTACCATAGAAATTTTTGTGCCTGCTGTTCCAGGCCTTTTTAAGTTATGTTCAATTCCCAACTTCATGCAACATACTTTAACATGTATACAGGGATGTGCAACACACTTCATATAGATACACAGCTGAAATGTGCTTTATGACCACTTGTTTATATTGGGTGTGTATGGAGAAAAAAGATTTCCCCCAGAATGTCTGGTTAAAAATACACTTTTTCCCCAGGTGAAAATACACCATACATTTTTTCTGTGCTAAGTGACAATATACTTTCCCTCAAAGCTGTAAAACTTGTCAATCCCTCAAATGGTGAAGGTTTTATATACCCGCATGGAACTTCCCAGTGCTACAGAAATGAAACCCAACAAAAAAAAAAAATATGTTCTGGAAAGATCTTTGATGCATGGCACGTTTTTGAATTGCGGAAGTATATACAGGAACCCTACCAAATACAGCGACAGGACTTCCATGAAATACAGCATGGCCCTTCTGAAGCAATGAAATCAAGATTGTGATGCACTTTTGTCAGCAAGTCATAGCTCAAGTCGCGTTATCTTGCCAGACAATGACAGCAGATATTCATAGCATAAGACACATGATGCAGTAAGTCAATAGCAACATCACTCTGAAGTAGCACAAACACACAAATAGGAAAAGTTAATGGCTTAAATTAATATATATAGACCATAGCTACAAGAAAAGCTATGTTTTTCGCACACAATATTGGTAGTCAAAACTTTTTTCCCCTGAGGGTGCATTTAGGCAGGGTCCTAAGAACACATCTTAAATTGTAGCAGCTGAATACTTCTGACAAGCACAATTATAAATTTCATTGTTGTGCAATGAACATTTCATGGGTTACTTGGATGAACGCATGTTCCATCAAGCACTTCGACTGTTCCACAGAGAAATAAATTAATGTGCAATTTCTCAAGAAGTTGAGTCTCACTTTTTTTTTTAAAAAGAATAATTATATTTTTGCCATTACTATTGCAAAATTTGTAATCCATAAAAGAACTAAAATAAATATGAAAAACTAATCTTGAAACATGGTCTTTTTTAGCGCGTTTTACTTTTTAAGATATATCAAACACAAATGCACAAATGTGGCAGTAAAATATTAAACAATGACATAAACGATTGCTCTTCTGGAAAGAACACTTTTCTAGTGACTGGCCCTCAGCATTAAGTTTTGAATGAGAGTCTAACACTCTGTGATTTCAGAAATTCACTGCACATTCTCACATGTAAATAATTCATGTTGCATTGAAGGAAAGTTAATTTGAAAGTAATGTTTCTCAAACCACGATTAACAGTATTTTACCGTGACCTGTTAGAATACAAACTGTTGTGACATTATGCTCACTGAAACGAGGTCCACGAGAAAAAACCCACTGAAAGCAGTTTGTTCCCATGAAGTACTGCACAATCTTTGAAACATTTTGCTACTGGTAGATGCTTGTGTGTGGACTGTTTTGTTATTGTAAATGGCACATTTTCTTTGCAACTGAAATTTTATTTAGGTGTTATTCTCTCATTTATGTTTAATTGCTGCAGGATTATTCTGCAGTAGCAGGCAAAAGTTGAATTCTTTGTTCGAGTTGTTCTGTTCTTACCAGTCAAAATTTAAAACATCTGACTGAAAATTAAAATAATGAAAAATTTGCAGGTTTTTCCTGAGTTTATCCTGGATGAAAAAATTCTGGGTTTTTCCCAGGCTTCCCAGTTATTCCAGGGATTATACATCCTGTTATATCCAGCAAGGGAAAACACCACTTATCTTTTTCAATCTGGTGGGTACAAATTGGACTGTACCCAGAGTTCTTTCCACTGTAGTACAGAGATTGGCATTTGTAGCTGATTCAACATTAACATAATTGCAACAAGGCATTCCAATGGCATCACAAGGTCATTATGATTCTTATGTGTGACTTTGCGCATGTGCTATTATGTGTGTGTGTGTGTGTGTGTGTGTGTGTGTGTGTGTGTGTGTACACAAAATGCAAAATGGAAAGGGCTGTATACTTATGCAGCATCTATTGCCTACGATCCTCATTTTGAGAGTTTCAAACAGTAACCAGAGTATAGCACAATATATCTCAAACTAATTTTACATGACTGCTTACTTTGAAACCATATTTGGCCATAATTTTGGCTGCAACGGAACCTCCAAATGACAATCCATATTTTTCACCAGAAACTTGTGGTAGCTTCTGTCCATCTGCCCCAGGAGGTGCAGCAGGAGCTGGGCTTGGTTCCTGAAGAGAGGGAGGAGGAGCAATGGCAACACCTCCCACGCGTGGTGTGGTTGGCTTCTCCTCTTCTTCTTCATCACTGTCTCTGCGTCCAGCAAAACCAGTCGTCTGCTTTGATCTTCTCTCATCAGAATTATCATACCTGTAAAAAATGAACAGAACTCAGTTTCAAACACATGCATTGTCAAACATTTTCCTTAATCTGGTGAATAACTTAATAGCTGCCATCCATAAACACACAAAATGGCAAGAGGTAGGTTAAGTTTAATAAGTAAAGAACAACAGAAATTTAGGCCATCTTCTCCTACTCCCCATATCTTTATCTGAAAGAACCCCTGCCCCCAATGTAAATATGTGCTGCCAAAACTTGTAATTCTTTGCTAAGCAATCCTTTTCAATTCTTCAAAATTTGATAGCACATTGCCATAAAGTTTAACAAGATCACTGATTTCATAGAATGAGTTTTCTAGAGTGTCAGGCTGAATATCCATCACATTAATTTATACATTATTCAGTATGTCCTCAATATCACATGAGTTAAGTGTTTGCAAAAACCTACAGTTTACCAGAAACCACCATGAAGTCACAAACATCTTATCATTTTTCTAACGAAAATTTACCCAGCTACCTAGACAGTTTTTCACCATTTGAGAAATGGTCCAACGTTTTCTCATCAATATGTTTCACGAAGAGCTTGTTTTCTGTTTGGAAGGCCTTTACATCTGTGTGCATGTAAGATATTATTTTGTTTTTCCCTTAACCCTCATATTCAGCATATTTAACCCATTAGTTAAATGTGCCAAAAATCCAAGTTCTATTAACCACTGAAGATCTTTAAGCTCTGGAACACATTTGCCTTTTTCTATCACAAATATGATGACTCCAAATGATTAGCCCTTTATTTATAAAATAGTCATGGGCCATAAGGAGAAGACATGTGGTTCTGCGGCTTGCTGTCTGCAGCTCTAGAGACTTTCTGAGTAAGTCATATGTTAGCATTAGAGAACATAAAGTTTGACTGACTGGGAAGCACTTGAATACAAACCACTCTCTCTGCACAGGCACACACCATCAGTTCACTCACAGAAGGCACAACATGTGGTAGAATGAAGAAAGCACCACATTAGGGAAATAGATATGTCCGTGTGTAAGCCAAATGTCAATGTCAGTGATTAACACAGTCCAACTCAGTGTCCAGAAAACAGCCAAATATTCCAAGTGTTCCATGGCAGTCCTTAAATCTGCCAAAGTTTTTACCAACATGAACTGGTGCTGATAGATGTATGACTCCACACTGCACCTAGCAACCTTGCTGGATATATGCATAATTGTATTGACTGATCCATGGATCTGTCTGGCAGGATTACAACCGTAAATGCATAAAACTACTTGTAGAAAATGTAGATGACAGAGAGAGTTGCTAGGAAAATCCTAAGGAAATGAAATAAAATATGAATTTGTAACTGTTGCTCATCAGTCTAGTGCCGTTACCAGGTAGGATAGTCTTGGTCATATGAATAAGAGTTTGTTTAGTTGCTGAGTCAATTAGTAAGAGTGAGAACATAATGAACACAGGTGCTACAAGAGAGTCATTTTGTTCCACACAGAGGTTTGTTTACAGATAAAATATCAAGAACTCATATTTCAAGAAAAGTCCAGCAACTTCCCTTCCACACACATTAAAATGATGATGCTGGTAAATCACAGCAGTTCTAACTCATATGTAGCAGTATCAGTCATTGTTCTTCCTTCATATGTAGCAACTGTTATTCCTTGATAAACATCAACATGGTTATGCATATATTAAAATAGCAACAGGAGACTAATAGCAGCTATTTAATGAAACTGGAGCAGTACTTCAAAAACAGAAGTATTTTATTAATCATTTATTTAATTTTTTGTTGTTTACAGAAATTTGAGGATTGACTGAAATGTAATGCCTCTGCCTTCATTAATTGAGTTTGGATGGGAATATTTTAATAAATTAAATGCAGAAATAATCCTTAGGATGTGATCTTTAATTACCAATAATCACTTTTCCACATAATCACCAGCCAATTGGATACATTTCTGCCAACGATGAACAAGTTTTTTGAAGCCATCAAGGAAGAAGTTGACACTTTGTTTCCGCAACCACAGTCTCACTGTTCTCTTAATGTCTTCATCAGAAGTATGATGATGTTCCTGCAAATCGTCTTGCATTATCAGGAGCACATGGCTGTCAGACGATTCTAAATCTGGACTGTATGGAGGAAGCCGTGTGGTGGTAAGTTCAGTCTCTGACCCTGCTGTGGTGGCATGCGAAGTGTGTGGTTTGGCATTGTCATGCTGAAGGAAAACGTTTCCCTTTCCCTTTTGGACCCTTGTTAGCCATCATTTCAGAGTTTGCAGTGTTGTGATGTAATGCTCTGAATTTATTGTTGTTACACGATCGAGGAAATCGACATGGATAACACCATCTGCATTCCAGAACACTGTGGCCGTGATTTTTCCAGCTGAGGGCTACAGCTTGAATTTCTTTTTCTGGGGCGAGTCTTTGTGTCGATATCCCATAGACTGACATTTCATCTCTGGGTCATAATGGTGTACCCACGTTTCGTCTCCTGTCACAACTGAATGGAGAAAGGCATCATCTTCATTCTTGTAATGCGAGAGGAGTTCCTGGCAAATTTCAAGTCTGTGTGCTTTCATTTCAGGGGTCAGCATCCGGGGTACCCATCATGCACAGGTCTTCCGATAGCCAAGCAAAGCAATAATGTGACCCACATGTTCTTGTGGAGTGCTGACTGTGCTCGCAATTTCTTTCTGAGTGATATGACGATCGTCCTGAATTGATCTGTCAACATTTTGCTTGTGAAACTCAGTGGTTGCTGTCACAGGACGCCCAACTCCTTGTTTGTCACACAGGTCAGATGTTCCTGCCTCACCATCTTTAAACTTACTGGATCTGTGCTAAGGGAGGGAGGGGTGGGAGGGGGGGGGGGGAGGGGGGAGAATTCTCTATATTGAAGAATGTCTCTTCCATGCAACACATGAAAAGAGGGACTTATGACAGGAACCTGCTGATCCAAAAGAAGTCTTCCCGGTTTGTTAGTAGGTCTGGCCCTCAAAGAAGAAGTGGTTATGGGGAAGGGTTACAAAAAAGGTGACAAAAAATGAGGTTTTCAAAAGATTTTCAGGTAGCTGTTGGGAGGGGTAGCTTTCTAGCACTGTGAGGATAAGGGATGTTAGTGCAAAGCAAGGTCACAAAGATTGTCCAGGTGGGAAGGGAGGGGGGGGGGGGGATGAATTTGATACATTCCAAGAAGTGGTTGGTATCTTTTATGTAATATGGGAAGCTCTGTATGATGAGTTGGAGATGAAGATCAACCAGGCCTGAGATCTGTTTTGTGGGAGCTTTACAGTCATCTACTATGGGGTGGCTGGATATGGTTGGTTTTGTGTATTTTGTGATGTATTTATAGACAATTTGGATGCATACATCAGAAAGGAGTTCTAGTGAAGCAGTTGTGAATCCTTGTCAGGAGACAACAGTTTTACAGACTTTCTGTATTGCAGTCAGGTTGGAGGGAATGGAGTCATGACGATACAACACTGTAACATACATCTCATGGTCATGTATAAAAGTAGCAGAGACTTTATCTGCAGGAAAAACGATGATAGTGTGTCTGCTTTCAGTTCATGGGTAGTTCGAGACACAGTTTGCGTAAGATTTGGTGTTCTGGTCTGCCCCCCCCCCCCCCCCCATCCCCACCCCCCAAGGAAGAACTGAGAAACAGTGTTAGAAGTGAGGAATTCCTGGAATACTTGGATGGGATGTTTTGGGCGAGAGAAAGAGAGTCCTTTTGGGATTTGGGTTAGATCTGTTCTGGACAGGGTTCAATGGGCACTACTTTGATTGTAGGTTAGGATTGTGCAGTGAAATGTCTTTTCCAGTTGATGTTACAGGTGGATGAGAGGAAATCTTATCTAGGACACTGTGACTGAAATTGAATGTGGAACAGAAGGTTAGCCCTGAATGAGTCTGAATGGGTCTGAATGAGAGGTTAAGGAATGAATGAGGGCTGTAGCTGTGATATGTTGGAGTTTCATTAGGGTTATGATTGTGTTTAGGGATGTGGGGGAGGGGGGGGGGGGGGCAGATATGCCAGGACTGGGTCAGCAAGTAAGGAGCCAGGCATGTCTTGCTGGCTGGGAAGATAGTGAGAAGTTGGTGCAGTACTAATGATGGAAGATGTGAGAGAGGAAAATGTGTGTGTGTGTGTGTGTGTGTGTGTGTGTGTGTGTGTGTGTGTGTGTGTGTGTGTGTAAGTACGTGCCTGTGCGTGTAGGTTGTGGACACCATTTTTGAGATATTCAACAGACTGCACAATTTCTTTAGGTGGTATGAGGCATATTGCTCAAGTTTGTGGCTCATTTCATGGACCTTATATTGAGTGTGCTGGCACATCCAGGGGTTGGCGATTCTAGACAGCTGTTGAGAATGGTGGTTAGCAAAGACAGTGTACAAGTGTTGGTCAAGGACAAGGTGCTTAAAGGCTTAGGAATGCTTAGTCTTGAATTTAAGGAGGGACTGGTGGAAGGATGTTTTGCAAATAGAGAAGGGTACTTTTAATATGAGGACTTTGGGAGCAAAACCAAAGGCTACGTAAGACTGGAGGAAAGATATGAAGAATGGTCCTTTGGCTATGGCAAGAGCAAGTTTGCACTAGGAATGTAGGTATTGAAGGATAGGGTTAATGAACATGATGAGAATGAGAAAAAGATGACTTAGGAAGAAATAAATATATTGTAACAAAAGGATACTTGCACTACATTGTCACTGGTGTTGCCTGCCTGCACTAATGAATGCCAGTAACATGTATTTGGTACATGTATTTTGAAATGTAGTAGAAATCCAGAATTTTTTTCATTGTTCCCTCGTTTCTTATTGTTTCTTTGGTGTGCCCTTAAGGGGACCATGCCCTGCCTATCTAATCCATGTTAATTTAGGCAAGTATTTGACCCATTTCTGAAAAAACTATTTGATGCAGGACCTTAATATTTTTACTGTATGTTACATGACGATAATAGTCAAAACTGCACTAAAATCAGAAAATATTTTTTGTGAGCTTCCTAATGAGGGAATATTAATTAATGTAGTACCAGAGATGGCTTTTTATGTTATGCAGAGTCTCTGTAAATTTCATTCATTTATCTATGATAGTTTCTGATATAATGGGGCACATGTACTGAAAATTTTAGTTTGCGGGAAATTGACTTTAAAGAAAAAATCTTTCGAAATTTGTTACTTACAGTTAATTAAAACTGTAGTGCTGCCATTCTTTGGCCTCTAGCAGGTCTTCCAGCTTCTTTTTCCCTTCCTGAATGTTCGTCTTGCTTTCTTGGCCATATTAGATGCAGACCTGTCTGCATCGGCTATCTTCATTTTATCGCAATGTTGCAGCTCAGTGATCATATTTTCACCAGGATTAATCCCCAGCTTTTTCAGTACCCAACACTTTTCAATATTACCACAAATGAATGTAATAACAGCGTCATGAACTCCTAGTTTCATTGTATGCATGCCTACAAATACAGTTTTAGGAAGCGGTTCCACATTATGCTGCTGAAACATTCATTTGGGTTCTGTGTCTGCCCTTTCCTTAAAAGGTCAGGATGAGCCAAGTCTCTGAAAATAGGTTTAATTGCTGTAATAACAGCAGCAGGAAGAGAATGCTGGTGAGAATAAGATTCTCCAGTTGCCTGAGCTCTATTGTATTTGCACCACGAATTTTTCTTCTGATGGACACAATCCATGACATGGCTTATCATCAGTAGAGAACTCGTGGAAGAATATGGCCCAAACATCTCTCTTCATTGCCTCCAGATTTTCTTTATTTCTCCTAATTGCCTCCCCAAAGTATACCTGCAAGTTTTCTATTTCAGTTTTAGTTAACCAACCCTGTCCGGTCAACAATTTTCCATCTTCTAATTTTTTTCCCCTCATATCAAGAGTTAATTTTTCTCAGTCTTGTTCCCAAACGTTTTTGAACATGGCCTACACATTCTATTTTGATAATAATGGCATCTCCATATGGCTTAGAGTTCCCCACATTGTTGTATGCCTTACTGTCACTATCACCCAAATATTTGGTGTACCGTTCGCCCCTTGTTTCTGCAGAGCGATGAAATATTTGTTGTACTCCATGAACTTCCATATCACCACCTGTTCCTCTAAAATTAGCCACACAATTGTGACCTTTATGTTCATTGACTTTACAACATTTGCAATATTTAGACATTATCTCCACATCTAACACTTTACCAGTGTCTAAACTCGTGACAGTCACTACTCCATTCTGCCAACTTCTATCAAGTGCAACTGCAATATTCAAACATCCATCATTTTCTTCCACTGCTTCCCTAGCAGCCAGTTTCATGCTTTCCTCACTGACCTCATATACAGCTTTGTCTAATATTGCAGTCAGTTTTTCAAATTTATTTGGTGGTTGATGTAAGTTCATCACTGACCAAAATGTTCTCCCTGCAGCCATGCCCTTGCCAATGGATCGTAAGGCATAAACTAATCTAGTAATGATTTCATAAGGGCCACTTGCATCTGGTTTTAAAGAAGTCATCAATGAAATCACAGTTAAGCATTTAGTGCAAATTAAATCCAGAAATCACAGCTGAGCATTGCAAATTAAATCCAGAGCAATTGCTAGGCCTTTTCTCCGACTGGCACACTCACAAATTTTCACACTCTGTGACTCACCACACTCTCTAAATTGTACAAATCTAGAAATTACATCTGATAATATTCTCAAATTTATAATAATGTTACTGCACCCCTCGTCACTTATAGTTAATTCATTCTAACTCTCTTGAAATGGTGAGAGCTTCTTTGATGATGGATCTGTTGAATAATTACAATTAGAAACATTGTTGCCAGGCAATATAACATCTTGTACAGAAAGCCTTCTAAACTTGTTTCCTCTAAATTGTCGTTTCTTGAAAATGCCTTTATGTTTCTTCATCCTCAATAAACACAACGAAACACACATAAACAAGCACTGCAAATGTAAGTATAACAATTACTCGAAATACTTGAACAAAACTAACCGCGTGTTTGAAAGTGTGTTGTTTACAAACAGCACAAACAAAAGAATACCGACTGTTGCATTCCAACGATAGCCAACACACTCAGGAGAAAAAAAAAGATCCCTAACGTGCAATGTAGGGGATATAAAGATCTAAAATACATGCAGAAAAGTGGGCGTGGTACATAAGCACACGTGGTAGAAAAATGCTCTTTAAATGCAAAAAAAATCTTTTCAGCAAAATCCTTTTCAGAGTACTTAGATAAAATCTTAATCTATCGAAATATGATGGAAACCAAAAATCGATTTTTTTCAACCCAAACCACAGTGTGGTCCCCTTAAGCTTAAGACTCTGACGTTTATTTTTCAGCCTGAGGTTTCCTCTTTAACCTTACATTTGCTCTTGTTTGTGTGGGAGTGCATATGCCAATCTTCATTGTGGCTTATTGTCTTGCTCAACTGTACTGATTTTATCTGCATAGATAGCTTTTGTTCTGTTCACTCCTGTTACCTATCCACTCAGTATGTTGAACCATATCATGTGGGACATTCTAACTATTTCTTACCATTTACAAACTGTTGAGGCTTTTTGTCTCTGCTCTTGAGCATCTGTGAACCAATGATTGTACTCGTCAGCTGTGTCCAATGATCAACATACTTCCTGACTTTATTCTTTGTTTTGCACCTGTTAACACGTGTTGAATGTGTATGGGGAAATTGTTGACCATTGCTCCACCTCATTTGGCATCTGTCATAGACATAACTAAGTGATCCATTAATGCAGCAAACATTATCAAATAATATAGACATGAGCTGAAGCAACTGTGTTCGATAATAGCTGTTAAAAATTTTCATGTTGATTACTGCTTGCACTGTGAAGGACCAGCAAGCATCAAGAATTTGCACTTGAACTTCTCACAAGTTATTGCACTTTGCGTTTCTGCTTCGATTTATACCAGTCACTCAGCAGCAGCACAAGTCGCCCATAAACCCATTCTGTTCTTGGCCTGTCTACATCTGAGGTTAATCAGAAAATACTGTATTTAAGACCACAGTTTGTCAGCAAACATGAGGTATTTGCTGAGACTTTCTGGCTGAAGCAACACAAAAAACAGAGAGCAGAACAGAAGAATTACACTGAATACAATAATTCAGATTGTAGCAATAGACATAATTCTCATAGCACGGTGCTCTTAGAAGCTCACTCTAACCCCTATCCTCTATATTTGCACCAGAAGCAATGTAACTGCAATTCTCACTATTGCCGGTACCCCCGTCCTCCTCACCCACAATGACAGATTTTAATATGTTGCTCTTTCACTTATTGTTCATTGTACTTTCCTTCACATGTTCAGACTTTGATGCTTTCTGTGAAGTATCAACATAGGTGGAAACATGTCTTAACTTTTCATATGTGCAGCACATATGAACAACTCTGTGGACTAGGGACTATCCAGGAAGCAGTCTCCATTTTCATGCAGTGTGGGAAGTAGGTAATTGTGCTTAGTGCTGCAATGGAGAGAAAGCCACATTGTTTCTTGTTTGTCTATACATCCATCGAACATAAGTGTTCCAATTGAAAATCCCACCAAATAAGAAATCCTTTCTTTAATGTCGTATTTAGTGGCAAAAAAATCTCATATTAATTGTCAGATATGTCCTGTGTAAGTTAACTATGTGATCAGGGAATGTGATGTTGTCAATGGTACAATTTGTTTAAGAATGGAAGGACAAATGTTCATGATAATGACAAGAGTGGCTGTCCATCTGTGCTGAGCAACAAACTGATATAGAAAAATTCATAAAAAGCTGAAGTTTCAGTTGTCAGATAACTTTCTGCAGATTTCTGTGTGTGTATTGCATGTTACTAAGGAATTAAGATACCACAAGTTCAGCACTCAATGGGTTCCAGTACCATTCAGAGAACCACAAAACGTAACTAATGACCACTTCTCTGAACATTCTTTCCCATTAGACTGCAGAACGAGAAGGCCTGCTAAACAGAACTGAGACCAGTGACAAGACTTGGGGTTTCGATGCTAATGCAAAGGAAAGCTGCATTCAATGGTCTGGGGTATTACCATCTCACCCACGAACCAAAAAAAGCACATTTTCTGTACACCCTGTCAGTGTCCAATTTGCAAGTGTACAGAAACCTTTTGTCTAGCTCTGCTCTTGTTTTCTCTTTCAAATGCAATCATCAGCAGGAATTGTGCTACAACCAGCTTTCTCTTAACACAAAACTGTAAAACTTTCTCCAAATATTTTTAGCTGTAAAACTTTGGGAGCAACAAGTTTAAAATAAAATAACTCTACAAAAACAGAAGATGCCAAATCACAAGAGAAGGGAGGTGTTACGATATTCATACCTCAATATGTGCACTTAATTGCTTAATGTGTTGTATGAAGAGGAAAAATCACTGGAAAAAAACTATAAAATTACACAGAAACAGAATGGCTTGCCAGTACTTACCTTTAGGGGATGAGAATCTAAGTACTGTCAGTTATACGTTCCACTGATCATCCCTGATCATCTGAATGACATAAAGATCATTTTCCCCCCTCTAGTGTTGTAGATATAATACTCACTGTTCTTCTCAATTTCTGATGGATTATTTACACCAAATTTCTTCAGCAAATACATGTACTGAGATGGTGTCCTTAAAATGCCTAGCACCTTGAAGAGGTAGCTACATGATGTCCGTGGATGAACACCACATATTATTTACTGCTTACTATTGTGCAATCAATACTTCCTTTCTAAGAGGTGAGTTACCCCAGAAAATTGCTCCATAAGCCATTGTTGCGTGAAAGTATGCAAAATATATCACGAGATTAATTTGATTATTTCCAAGATTAACAATTATATGAAGAGAAAAAGTAACTGAACTTAGTTATCTGAAAAGCTCATTACTATTCTTCTTCCAGTTCAAGTTTTTACTGAGTCGTGCACCCAAAAATTTGCAGTATTCTACCCTACTCACTGATCCTGCACATGTGGTACATCAGTTGTTGGCATGACTCTATTTTTTGCACAGAAAGATACATAATTATAAAAGCACAAACAGTCTGAGTTACCTACCCCTTGCTCGTAACCCCCCCCCCCCCCCCCCCCTTCCAATCTGCTCCCTCCTAATCTGTCCCTGTTTTCCTGCCTAAAGAAGGAAACAACAGTTCCAAAAGATAAGGTATTTTTACATCTAGCTATCTACATTACTTATAACAATGAAAACAATCAATTACTGATAAAATTATTTAATTGGATAGGTAAAACATCTACTCACCAAGCGGCAGCAGAAGATCCACATAAAAGATTATGTGATTGGCAAACTTTCGGAGCCACTGCCTCCTTCTTCAGGCTGAAGGATTGAAGGGGAAGGAAGAAGGGTGAAGTAAAGGGACTGGAGAGGTCTAGGAAAAGGGGTAGATTTCAGGAAAGTCATCCAGAACTGCGGGCCAGGGGAGACTTACTGCATGGAATGAGAAGGAAAGACTCCTGTACGGTACAGTCTCCCCTGACCCGAGGTTCTGGGTGACTTTTCTGAAATCTATCCCTTTTCCTAGACCTCTCCAGTCCTTTTCCTTCACCCTTCTTCCTCCCCCTTCAAACCTTCTGCCTGAAGGAGAATCCACTGGCTCCGAAAGCTTGCCAATCATTCCTCCTCCTTCAACCCTTCTGCCTGAAGGAGAAGCCACTGGCTCCGAAAGCTTGCCAATCACAACAGTCTTTTATCTTCTGCTGCTGCTTGGTGAGTAGATTTTTTATCTATCCAATAAAATAATTTTATCTACAGTACTTGGAATCTCACCATCTGGACAGTTAGAACACACACACACACACACACACACACACACACACACACACACACACTTTTAAGTAGTCACTATTCCAACACTCCAAACACATAAAAAAACTGCAACTACACCAACAAATATACTAAACTTATGAACAAACCCAATAACCTCAAAAATACTGAACCTTGACAAAATACAGAGAAGAGACTGTACTGGAAGTGGGAAAATTAAAAGACTGAATCATTCTTTTTCTAATAATAATAATAAAATTCATAATGTTGTTGAATACTTTACCTGTCTCTTCCTCGTTTATCTCTGTCATCTCTATTTTTTCTTCTCTTTTCCTCCTCTTCCTTTTCTTTCTCCCTCTCTCTTATTTCTCGCAAATCTGCAAAAATGTCAGCATTCATCAGCAGAAGTTACAAGACAGACATTTCACAGTGGACACTTCACTTACCCCTTATCCATGACTTACATAATCCTCAAGCTAAATAATAGGTAAACAGTTACAAAAATTAATAAATACAAATAAAAAAGTAAGTTTATCTCCAGCTAAAATTCAATTACAGACATTTTTCAAGTCTTGTTCTTATCACAATGAAATTTTTAGCCTACTGTGTCACACATTAATGCTTTGTGGTGAAGCAGACCCCTAATCCAACCATTTGTTTTCTGTAGATAATGTGCTACCAACTGGGCCAGCTGAGTATGTCTCATAGCCTAAAACAAAGATTAATTTGCATGTCCTTCACTTCCAGTCTTTCAAATTCATATATGCTCTTTCATATCTTGTTGGAGTACTGAAGAATATATAAGAAGATGGTATCTGTTCTTTCGGACATGTGTAATGGGCAGGGGCACTACGAATATAGTGCGGGACAATAAGTTGGGAATGTGGATGTCACGGGAGGTGTGCCAGAGATAAGTGCCTGCAATTGCACTACTCTCTGTGTCCTCGGTGGCTCAGATGGATAGAGCGTCTGTCATTTAAGCAGGAGATCCAGGGTTCGAGTCCCGGCTGGGGCACACATTTTCAACTGCTCCCATTGGTGTGTATCAACACCTGTATGCAGCTAAGGGTATTCATTTCACTGTATTGATTTAATTGTAATTTCATTTGTAGTGAAGAATAATGACATGGGTATTTGTCCGAGACATGGCCCAACAAATGGTTTCACTATTTTTGATTCTCGGTGTGGCTTCAGCTGCCAGAGGCTGTGTGTGTGTGTGTGTGTGTGTGTGTGTGTGTGTGTGTGTGTGTGTGTGTGTGGTGGGGGGGGGGGGGGGGCTATCTGCGACTCAGTATCTCTGCTATATAGTGGGTGGCAACTTTCCTCTTCAAAATACTGTTGGATTCTCATTTGCATTTCAGCCAGAAAACCACCCACTTCTGGTGTACTAACCAAGCACAGGAACAAATTCAAGATCAGTCTTGCAACTAGGAATGTTTGCAGACAGCAGGTGAGCTGCATTCAAATCATATTGAACTATAATATCTGAAAATCCTAAGAAAGCTCTCATTTCATCTGTTCTACTAAATGTACTGTATTAATGGTTGCATATTAAAGGCTGTATAAATAAAAATCTCTTATTGTACAAACTGGGGCCCCCATTTTGGGAAAAATTACCATTACCAGATTATCTGTACAATGCCAAACCAACTTCGCACTTCTATTTCTCCCACTTTTATACTTTATAAGTCATTCAGTTTAAACTGCCTGAAATTTATTTGGAATCTCCTTCAGTTATACAGGATGTAACAAATGATATTCACAAACTTCAGCAACTTGTAGAGGGTATGTTGAGGAACAAATTTTAGGTACAAATCACTCTCTGTAAACATCATATAATAGTGTCATAGACTGATTTTAGGGGCCAACATCTGTCTATAGATCACCCTTTAGGCAGCACCATGTACACTGACAAACTGTGAGCACACCTTCCCACAATAGATCTGACAGCATTCAGAAAATAAGATGCTGACCAACAAGTCCACTCCTGTCACAACAACAGTATGCACACAAATTTTCATTTCCGGTTGATTGGATGGTCTAGTGGCAGGTGTGGGCTCTTATACTTCTGACTATCTGTAGCGTTGGAGGAAAATGTTTCCAGACAGGGATTTCTAGCCTCATTTTCTCTTCAAGACACCTCGTAAAATACTTCAATGTTGTTGGTATCATTTTGTTACACCCTGTACATCTTACAGTTCACTTCCTCTACAAATACAGACTGTATTCTCTAAACTTTTTTTTTTCTGTGGCACTTTCTGTGCAAACTTCTGTCCTTAATGATCCATACTAACTTTCAAAATATACTGCAACACTTCACTCTTGTCCTTATTCCTTTCCCCATATACTCTGGTACTTTGCCTCACATTCTCTCCAACACGCTGCAAAGAGTGATCACAGAATACTATATCATTAACTGATAACATGAACAAGGGACAAATGGCTTTTGGGATGATTCTGTATATGCAGCCCTGTAGCATCTAACGATTGCACAATGTAGTTGGTCATAAGTTGACAAAGACAGGAAACGGATTTTTCAGTGTGTGATAGAGGATACATTACAAGGGCCTCTTCCTCATGTTTAGATGTGTGGAATGTATGCAAATTGCTACAAGGCTCTAACAACCAACTGATATCCAAGATGACAGCTAGATATTGCAACTCATATGTGCAAACACACTGCTGTGGATGAATACAACACCGATCAAGCCCACAACATTCACAAAAAGCATGTTCTACACAACCAAGTGGCATTCATAATGGGCTATGGCAGAAATAGCCAGAGCATCATCTGGGCTTCAGTGTACATTCAGCAGTACATTCATTCCAACAATCAATTTGGAAAACCACGGTTTTGTTAGTGGCGTGTATCATTAGATATCCTGTGAAACATTATTAAATGCCTTCACTGAAAATTGCCTAGAACAGATAGTTCAGAACTCCACTAATAATGGAAATGTATTGGACATAATGGCAACAAACAGATCTGGCCTCTTTGAGGATGTCCACATTGAAACTGGCATCAGCAATCATAATGCAGCTGTGGTAACAATGATTACCAAAGTACAAAGGGCAACTAAAACAAACAGAAAGATATATATGTTCAGCAAATGAGATAAAAAATCAACAGAGATATACCTCAATGAGGAACTTGAAATTTTCTGCACAGGGCAGGAGCACATAGAGCACCTATAGCTCAAGTTTAAAAGAATAGTTGACTATGCACTGGACAGATATGTACCCACAACAACAGTTCATAACCAGAGTCAACTCCATTGTATACAGTCACCATAAAGGAACTTATAAAGATACAGAGACTACTGCATAATAGGTGTAAAATAAAGCACAGGACTATATCTAGAGAGATGCTGAATGAAACACATTTGGCAGTTAAGAGGGAACTGCATGAAGCCTCCAGTCACTACCATAGCAGAATACTGTCAAATGATCTTTCACAAAAGCCAAAGAAATTCTAGTCATATGTAAAGCCTGTTAGTGGCACCAAAGTTAGAGTCCAGTCCCTAACAAATGAGACAGAAACAGAAATTGAGTGCAGCGAAGCAAAATCTGAAATGCTTAGCTCTATTTTCAAATGTTCCTTTACAAAAGAAAACTCAAGAGAATACCACAGTTTAATCCTATAACCACTGAAGAGATGAGTGGAATCAGTGATCATGTCAGTGGTGTTGAGAACCAGCTGAAATCATTAAAATTGAACAAAGCTCCTGGGCCCGATGGAATCCCTATCAGCTTCTATACTGAATTTGCAGCCAAGGAAGTCTCTCTTCTAACTATAATTTTTCTAAATATAATCCATCACTGATCCCTGAAACATTAAGCCATGCACACTAGTTGGAAGTAAGTACAGGTAACATATGTTTAATGAAGGGTAGTAGACATGATCCACAAAACTACTGTCAATTATCTTTGACAATTATTTGTTGTAGAATCTTAGAAAATATTGTGAGTTCAAACGAAATGAGGTATCTTGAACAGAATAACCACCTCCATGCAAGCCAGCATAGTTTCCGAAAATACTGATCAAGTCAAACCCAACTCACACTTCTCACATGACATACTGAAAGCTTTGGGTCAAGGTTGTCAGGTAGATGTGGTATTCCTTGACTTCCAAAAAGCATTTGACTCAGTATCACACCTACTCTTATTGTCTGAAGTTTGATCATATAAGGTATGAAGCGAAATTTGTGACTAGATTAAGGACTTTTTGACTGGGAGTAACCTCAGACCTTTTGCAGATGATGCACTTATCTATAATGAAGTACTGCCTGAAAGAAGCTGTACAAATATTGTCAGATCTTTGTAAGTGGAGAAAAGATTGGCAACTTGCCTTAAATGTTCAGGAATGTAAACTGTGCACTTCACAGAATGGAAAAAAAAACTTGGTATCCTATGACTACAATATCAGTGAGCTATAGTTAGAATTGGCCAACATGTACAAATACCTGAATGTAAACCTTTGTAGGGATATGAAATGGAATGATCACATAGGCTCTATTGTGGGTAAAGCAGGTAGTAGCATTATTGGTAAATACTGGGGAAGTGCAATCAACCTACAAAGGAGACTGCTGACAAACCACTTGTAGGACTTGTTCTAGAATAATGGGCAAGTATGTGGGACCCATAGCAAATAGGACTAATAGGGGATACTGAATGTATACAGAGAAGGACACCAAGTATGATCAAAGGTAGGTTTAACAACTGGGAAGGTGTTACAGTGATGCTGAAATAATTGAACTGGCAGACCCTTGAAAATAGATGTAGACTAAAAATGAAGACTCTAGGAATATACAACTCCCTATGTATTGCTCACACAGGGATCATGAGGAAAGAGGAAAATAATTACAGCAGGCACAGAGGCATTCAAACAATCATTATCCCCTTGCTCCATACATGAATGATATGGGAAGAAACTCTAACAACAGGTACAAGAGAATGTACCCTCTGCCATGCACTTTGCAGTTCTTTGCGAAGTATGGGTGTAGGTTTAAATGTAATAAAATCTAACTGGAAGTGACCATGAGGCTAGGGTTTCCTCTTTCATGTAGTCCAAGATACAGGTCATTTGTGGCAGACGTATTGTGTAGTACAAATTTACATAAGAAACTTCCTGGCAGATTAAAACTGTGTGCCCGACCGAGACTCGAACTCGGGACCTTTGCCTTTCGCGGGCAAGTGCTCTACCAACTGAGCTACCGAAGCACGACTCACGCCCGGTACTCACAGCTTTACTTCTGCCAGTATCCGTCTCCTACCTTCCAAACTTTACAGAAGCTCTTCTGCGAAACATGCAGAACTAGCACTCCTGAAAGGAAGGATACTGTGGAGACATGGCTTAGCCACAGCCTGGGGGATGTTTCCAGAATGAGATTTTCACTCTGCAGCGGAGTGTGCGCTGATATGAAACTTCCTGGCAGATTAAAACTGTGTGCCCGACCGAGACTCGAACTCGGGACCCTCGAGTTCGAGTCTCGGTCGGGCACACAGTTTTAATCTGCCAGGAAGTTTCATATCAGCGCACACTCCGCTGCAGAGTGAAAATCTCATTCTACAAATTTACATAGTTTGAATCTGGACCTCTCATGTTTACGCATTAACTAAATGTAACTGATATTGTTCCAAATACAACCATAGGGATTTTATTTTTCAAAGATAGCAATGCACTTAATCATCATGCACATACCGTGAAAGAATGGTTTGAAGAACACAATATGGACTTCATTTCTGATCTGCCTATTGCTCCTGCAAAAATTGGAGTCATTAGGTATTGGAGGCACTTGCAATAAGTGGTTTTAGTTTTTTTTTCTCCTCACCGATAGGACGCATATGGCTGTAATTTCGAGTAAAGATGCTAATAAAGTTCTGTCTAATGAAATTGTAGTTAGGTATGGTGTCCCTCCAGACTCATTTCTGGAGCCCCTGCTTTTCCTTTTGTTCACCAATGTCTCTGAATATGCCTAAGGTCTTACCTGAACTGTTCACAGATGACACAGGTCTCCTTTTCCAAATCCCACTGACAATCTCTTATGGTTGCCTGTTCTGGAGGTCAGTACATTGGAAAAATTTTCTGATGTAAAAGAGACTAAAAAAGATAATGAAATAGGTATCTCTTCGAATATTCCCTAAGCTAACTTCTGGAGAATTAAAAATACTGACTTCTCTCTGTATTTATATATTGGAACACACGTTCCAGTGCAAACATCTTCAGAGCCAAATACAACCAGGAAGCTCTATGTAGTATGAAGTATGGGCAATGTGATCTACAATATTTATCCCTATAAGTTTATGGAAACAGGTATACATTGAGGGATGAAGTTAAGAACTTTTTACCTAATGATAAAGTTAAGAACATTTTACTTAAACACTATTTTTATTCAGTTGATGGACATCTAAAGGACAATTTGTATAAACTCTACTTGGATCTTTATTGCACTTTTGCATTATAATCCTTATTATTTTCAATGTTACAGTCTTTTTTGTGTGTTGAATATAAATGTGAAACGTAAGTTACATGATTTTTGTTGGGCTGTGTTATATAATTTACTATTATAGCTTGTTATTGTACCTTAAAACATTTCTATGCCACATTTTTGAATTTATATGGACATGACTTGTGCTATATTCTTTGTACGTTAAACAACATAGGGATCTTGAGATCAAAATAAACAAATAAATAAGTACTTATGTTCTCTTCCTCAGCAATTACTGTACAAGCAAAAACAGTTGTCTTGATACTAGATCATGCTCTCTTTGAAATAATTTTTATCTCTATCAACTGAAAAATGAGATTAAATAAGTCAGCGGACACAATATAAAAGCAACAAAATTACGCATTATTCTCAGACATACCTTTCACCACCTTTTCATAATCATTTGGCCACATTGGATCATATTCACCTTCCACATTCCAATCCAAGTCTCTTGATGAGTTATTGCCTTTTCCTTCCTAAAACAATAATGAATAACACATATACAAATAAATGCATTAGATTTTGGGGTTATTGTGTAACAGGTGATTATCTGTTTACCTTCCCTGAATAACTGCCAAAACTGGAATTAGAATTTGAATCTTCATCATCCTTTTTAGATTTCAAATCAATGACAGGTGCAAGTATCTGTCCTGATTTGCGGAGAGCATCTCTTCTTGGCTGCAAGGGAAACGTACATTGCTTAATTCAAATAAACCACAACCATGTTTATTGTTATTGCTAATGAAACCTTGAATGGAAACTGAAGTTGCTGAAAATGAACACGTAAATTGGCTGGGATCATTGGTACATGGGTATGAGAGAGACCTATCCAGCTGCTGGATCTGTGAGGATAATAGCTACAATGACACTATTTCACATAGTTTAAATCTGCAAATGAGTAGCATTTTGAAGTTCCAGATGATTCAGATTCCATAGCAGTATTCTAATCACATGTCATAAATACAGCTTTCCTGTTTTCTGTTAAGACCAACTGTGAGGTAGGAAGCAAAACGGCATATTTTTGTAAATACAAAACTTGTTGAAAATTATATACTGGGAAAAAGAATATATATGGCAAAAACTATTTGTCTAGTGGTTTAAATGTCCTGCTAACCTAATTAAAACTGCTGTGAGAAGGTAAATGTCCTGCACATTTTCACAGCACAGGATTTCTTTATCACAGTCACTTTTAGCAGAAAATCTGTATATTGTTGTTTTAAGTAACACATGGCTTATGTCTGTTTGAATTTTCATTAGAGTCACAATCTGAAGTAAATTGGTCAAGAGATTTTTAGAAACAATGTTTACTGCTCCTCTCTTTGTCCATCTCCTACTCCCCCCCTCTATTTCCTCTTTCTGCCTCTCTATGTCCATTCTCCCCCCTCTCACTTGAATGTTTATTAGAGCATGGTGTAATAACTTGAACTAAATCAGTGAAGACTTTTATCAAGATTTTTGGAAACAATGTATTGTCTTTATATAGCAGTTTACATATATAAATTGTAAAACTCCTTTTATCGTTGACAGGATGTTACATCATAATCTTCCTGCCTTTCTGTAAGGCTCCAAACTTGTTTAGGATCAAAAGTGTCTGCCAGGCTAATAACATTTTAGCCTACATTCAGGACACCAGGCGATACATGGTGTTAACACAATGAAACTCTCACAACTACATACTGTTGAAGAAGAAATGCAGAGCATTTCTGCAATGTACATTTTCAGCAGGCTCCACAAAAGCTGAAGGTAGTGACAAACAGTAACTTTTCAAACTGAAGCTGAAGGTGGTTGTTCTGGCAATCATCATCTATTTCCTGTAGGAATATTTCAGGTCCAGGTGCCTACTGATGACTCAATGCACCTGATTTTCGGCGAGAGGTCTCCTTTAACCAGAACTTACCCACATTTAGATCCTCTTAGTGTGTTATAACCTTGTGATTAACTGGAATGAATGGAACAGTAGACAATACAGTTTATAATCCCTGTTGATACATCATGGACAGGGGACATCAGCTGGTCAAGTAATTATCAATATCAATGACATTCGCCAACAAACACGTAACTGAGATGTTATTTTATTTTGACTATCAGTTTTGGCCATGCCATCTTCAGGCCCGTATGCATCTCTCAAAATAAATGATACTGTCATACAGTGCCATATTTTCCTGGATGTCATTGCTATCAAGTCTTCAAATGAAGCACTCATGAAATGGTTTGAATTCAGGACATCCAGGAATATATTGCATTGTATGACAATATTGCTTATTTTCAGAGACGCATATGGGGCCTGAAGGCGACATAAAGGAATGCCTAAACTGGTAGCCAAAATAAAATAACATCTCAGTTACATGGCTGGTGGCGAATTTCATTGATATTGACAAATACAGTTTATTTGTTATCACTTTAGGATTATCCACCTGGTATTTCGTCTTATTATTATTATTATTATTATTATTATTTTTCTTCCACAGACTATCATTGAGCATCTCTTCTCATGGCAGCCCTCTTCATTTCACATCATCCTTCACCTGGTCTCTCCATCTTGTTTAAGGTCTACCAATTGGTCTTCGTCTATATTGTGTCCATTCAACGGCTCTTCTTGAAAGTCTTTCTGCTCCCATTCTTTTGACGTGGCCAAACGATTTAAGCCTATTACTCTCCCTAGTTTCTTTTAGGGGCCTGATCATTCCTTATTCTGTCCCTTTTCATACTACCCAGGAGGGATCATTTCTCATACAGCTTCCTCTGCATCTAACATTTGCTGAAATTCTCATTCTACTTCCTCTGTGATGGTGCTGTTTCTTTCATCTCTCGCTGTCTCATCATGTGTGTGTGGTTTTATGTTTATTTTTAATCACATCCTTCATATGGTTCTTGGCAGCGTTCTTTCCATACTTTCAAGATTTCTTCCTCCCACATGGGTTTTTCCTTCTTTGTTGACAACTTTTGAAGTATTTTCTTTTAGATGCCGTCTGCTACCTAATATGTTGAATAATATTTTCTTGTCATCATTAAAATTCTCTTCTATTTCTTTTGTGAATTTTTCCCAAGACAACTTCTTAGCTAATGCTATTATTTTCCTTGCTGCTCTGATCAGTTATTTCCATTTGTCTCTGTTATTGTCCGTTCTGGTTTTGAACCACTCTCCATGTGTAAATTATTTGTCCCTCATAGAAAGCACATTTCTGTTTCTTGTATTTTGTTTAAATATTCCAACATTTTGAATGATTTGCAGATCATGATCTTTGCTTTGGCAGGTATTTTCTAATTTCTAATTATGGCCAATACACAGTATTTAAATTTCAAATAATTTTCTATTCTCTCTGAAATTTCATCCTTGATGTTTATTTCTTGGTTGATTTAATTCCTAGATACCTCAAAGCATCCACCTTCTTTAATAATTTTTCCACTGCAAGTTAATACATTTATTTTTCCTGCTGATTTTTATTATTTCAATTTCAACTATTTTTTCATAAATCTTCATGCAGTGGCACAATAGTGCTATTCCTCTGTTAATTCTCGCACAGCCCCTTGTTACCCTTCTTAAATGTAGGTACAATAATTGCCTTTGTCCAATCATCAGGAACCTTTCATATGTCTACACTATCCTCATTATTCTACACAGGCATAAATTCCGATAGGTCCTGTGGTTTTGATCATTTCCACTATGACGTCATTTGCTCCAGGAGCTTCACCATTTTTCATTTCTCATACAACATTCTCTAGATACAACATCTGCTGACACTTTCTTTCCATCTCCACTGTGATGGTAATATTTCTTGTCTCCCTCTGTTTCATCATGTGTATTTGTTACATTGTGCCCTTCATATAGCACCTGGAAGTATTCTTTCTGCACTTTCAAAACTTCTTCTTCCCCCCACATGTGTTTTTCCTCTTTTTGCATGCCTTTTAAGTTTTTCTTTCTGCTTCCTTCTGTTACCTGATATGTGGTATAAGATCTTCTTGTCATCATTAAAATTCTCTTCTATTTCTTTTGTGAATTTTTCCCAAAACATCTTAACTAATGCTACCATTTTCCTTGCTGTTCTGCTTAGTTGTTTTCATTTGTCTCTATTATGTTCCATACTGCATCTGCAATTCCCTCATTCCAACATGGAGCTTCTTTGTGTCTGATTTTTGTTGATGTACTTCCAAATGTTTCTTCTGCTGCCTTGACTAGGGCATGTTTGAACATCCTCCATTTTTACTCCACATGTATCCTCTCATCATCAGGAAGTTGTGTCTTATACTTCTCCCTCTATATCCCTGGGTTTCTCTATTTTTGCCTGTCTTTTTTTCCTTCGCATGTACATTTTCTGAATTTCTTTAGTGTTCCTACCAAAAGTCTGTGGTCTCAGTTGAAATTAAAGCGTGGAATCACTTTCACTTCTGTGAGGCATCTTCCAAATTCTTCAATTATTATTATTATACAGTCTATGGTGGAGTTCTGTCCCAAATTCAAACTGTATCAGATAAACTTGTGATTATGTCTTTTCTTATGTCATCCATTAGAAATTACGCATTTGTTTCTCAGACATGTGTCTGGTAATACCTCAACTTCCTCATTTTTGTGATTTTCTCCATGGCTTCCTATGACTGAAGTCTGTGCAGGAGATTCAAGTTTTTAAGCTCTTCCCTTTTGAATGTAAGTTCAGTTTCTTAAACACTGCATCATCTTGCTTGCTGAAGTGATTTCTAAGATAAGTTAGTTACACATCTATTATTTTCATTGTTCTCTTCATTCATGTTCTTTCTGAGCAATGCTGGTTCACTTTAAGAGAGAATGTCTGACATGTTACTTCAGGATCTCTCAAATTACAGTTCCCTCAACATGGAAATTGTGAAATGATACATTAGGATATAACATTGTCAAATTCAGTAACATCACAAAATTAAGTTTAATCTAAATGCCATCCAATAAATTTTGTATTGTTATCTAATCTCTGCAGATTTGTGGTACATTACCATACATTATCAGCCATGTGCCACTGGTAAGAATTGAGATACATTTCATACTAAGATGGTCTGCTTCATACCAATGATAAGCAAGACCTATTTTATGGATCATGTAGTCACTTGTTAAATCTCTCATCACATATGCAACATGCAGTATTCAGTTTATTCACCAATGACCACTTACAGCGGAATAGGTCCGAACATTAAATACACAATTAACAATAACTTTACAGTAAAGTTTTTACAGTTTAATTCCTTTTCTATTATGAATATTCTTATATACTAATGTCAATGATTATTTCAAAATATTCTGTTATCCTGTAAAAATGGGTGTTTGAGTAACCAGTCATAAGCCTTAAGTTTGGTCAGTGACTGGGCAGATGCTGGAAGTTTATTGAAGAGTTTTAAACTCATTATTTTGTGTGTGTTTGCAGTCTTTGTGAGTCTTTGTCTTGGTATGTCGAAGTCCAGTTTGCCTCTGGTGTTGTGGGGATGTATGTTCTCTCTGGTCTCGAACTCATGTAAGTTGCTTCTGACATAAAGCAGTGCTGTGTAGATGTATAGATTCACAACAGTTAATATCATGTGCTTGATAAAGAGTAGGTGGCAGTGTTCCTTGGGCTTAACTTTGCTCATTATTCTGATTACTTTTTTTTTTTTTAATTTTCAGAATTTCACTGACAAAGCAAGAATGTCCCCATAACAATATGCTGTAGGAAATGTGTGACTGAAAGAGGCCAAAATATACCACCTGTAGATACTAATCAGTGACTACATCCGTCAGTCTCCAGATGAGATAACACACTCTTGCTATCCTCTTGCAGATATGGCTAATGTGTTCCTCTCAGTTTAATTTTGAATCAATGTGGAATCCTAACGGTTTTATTGATTTGCTTTCAACAGCTGTAGTTAAACCCAGAATTAGTTCCTGTGTTTTATCAGGATTACACAGGAGTTCATTAGAAGAAAACCAATCCATTACTAGTTCTAGTTTTTCCTGTGTTGCCTGATGCAGTTCTGTTGTGTCATGGTGTGTATTGAGCAATGTTGTATCATCTGCATAACACACAACTGAATTTGCGCCTACATCGTAAGGTAAGTCATTAATTGCAATGATGAACAGAAAAGGACCTAGGACCAAGCCCTGAGGCACTCCAGTCTGAACTTCCTTCAGTGAGGAGCATCTATTTCTAATTGATGCAAACTGTCTCCTGTTACTTAAGTATGATTTGATTACATCCAAAGATGGTTTGTGTATGCCATAAAATTCCAGTTTTGCAAGTAGGTTGTTAGATGGTATGCAGTCGAAGGCTTTGCTAAGATCACAAAGTACGACTGATACTAGATCCTTATTTTCGAATGCCGTTAACACCTGGTTAACAACTTCAGTGACAGCAGTAGTGGTATTTTTACCATGTTTATATGCAAACTGTCTATTGGAGAGGAGATCATGCTTATCAAAATAGTTATTTAGTTGACTGTACATTACATATTCAAAAACTTCAGAGAAAATTGGGACAATAGAAACTGGTCGATGGTTTTGGGGCAGAAGCTTATCTCCCTTTTTAAAGACTGGTATCACTTTAGCAGTTTTGAGTGCATCTGGGAAAACTCCAGAGTCTAAACACACATTAAAAATGAAAGAAAGGGGTTGACAGATAAGGTGTATTATTTTTTTCATTACATAGTTAGGAAACCAATAACAGTCCATACTTTTGGAGTTGGTGAACCTTGCCGCAGCTTTTACAATATCCTCTGGAGTGACAACATTCCAGTGGAAAGTATACATCCTATGGGGCACAGCATCAAGATGATCTAGTGCACAAGTGCCGTTTTGCTTGATTTTCTTTTTCAGTAATTATTTACTTCTTCTGGGACCAGCATTGCATCTTGTGTATGAGTTTGTGAATTATATTAGTTGATGATGTCCCATGCTGCTTTACATTTGTTGGGAGCACTTTCAATGTAATGTTCACATGCTTGTTTTTTGGCCAAAGACAGTTTGTCTTTGTAGATTTTTTTACATTTTAGATAAGCTCTATAAGATGTATTATCTAGGTCCTTGTTTACAAGAATTTTTAGATATTCTGTCTGAGCATCTCCTCCATAGTGAGAGCTAGCTCATCTGTATACCATTTTAGCTGTTTGTTTTTCTGTTTATGCTTAGGGCTACTTTTGATTAATGGTAAGCTTGAGTACCATAACTCAGGAAGTTGTTAAACACCATTTCACCAGCACCCTTCTCAGATTGTGTGTTGCATACAAAGTCCCAGTTAACATAAGATATTCTGTCAACAAATAAATTAATATATTCATCTTTCTGCCCTCTTACCCATGTGGCATTAGACTTGATTCTGACTGATTTGGGCCACTGATCACAGGAGAATGTTAAAAATCAATGGTTCATGATCAGCTAGGGCTCCACCGGCAAGTCTGACGTCATACATATCTCTATAAAATTTTACTATAATATCATCTACGCTCGCCTTATCCCGTGTTGGTGTGTAATTTGTACATTGTAAATTTAGTGATATTAAGATATTAAAAAACGTTATAGTGGCATGTTCATCACTGTTGGTCAATTCAATGTTGAAATCGCCGCAGATAATTAGTTTTATGTTAGATTTTAATATTTTTCTCATAAGCAGCTCAAATCTTTCGAAAAATGTATTTACATCTCCTCCTGGTGATCTATATAAGCTAACAATTATAGTATTCTCTACGTTTATCCTTATATAGCTAAATTCTCCCTCTAGTTCTGCACAGTAAGAGCTAACATCTATTTTAGTAAACATTATACTATCTTTAACAAATATTAGGACACCTCCATTCTTTCTTTCACTTCTACACATAATGTCTCCAACAGCATACCCTTGAGGAACAAAATATTGTATTTATTCTTCTGGCAGCCAATGTTCTGAGATACAAACAACATCAATGTTTACAATACTGCAAAAATGTTCTAATTGTAATACTTTGTTCCTAATGCAGCGAATGTTTGTTTGCATCACAGATTTATCTTTATTGTCTATTGTCTGTGAACACTCTCTCATTCAAATGTCGCTTTAACACCTAGTTCAAGTACAGGAGGTTTATTACTCGTCGATTCACAGACTTTTATACTAAAAAATGACGTACATTCCAGATATTACTCAAAGCGCAACTTTTGTAGATTGTTTTCTTCCGTCTGAGTCTTTCTTTAATTATTTCATTGACACGTTCGCACACAAACTTCTTCCCTTCATAATTTCCATGGTGCCCATGTCTGATGTGAAGGTTATGCTGCAGTTTACTTATATCGACCGCAGCACAATTTGCGTATTCAGATCACAGTTTCTTTATTTTAATATTCGTTCTTCGCATTTCTTTATTAATGCACGAACTATAGATTAGATTGTGCCTATGAGGCACTGTAGCAAAGACTGTATTCCTTGATTTATTTTTTTCGAAAAAGTTCTGAAGCACTTTTACGCAGACATCTGCTTCATTTTTCGCAACATAATTTGATCCTGTTATGCATACAACAAAGTCATTTTCTTGCGTGGATTTTGTTTGAATGCTAGGGTCTAAAAGCACATAATTGCTAAATACATGTAAAATCAGATAGTTAAATAATAATGGTTATGTTGTTATGAATTAATTAACTTGCAATAAAATTTTCTCTTTGTCTCCTCTGAGAAAACAGATCGTGCCTATGTGTATAAGTAAAACAATCAAAAACTGAGCTACTTCTACAGCTTAAATATCTTGGAGAAATTATCAAAAGCAAATTAAGTGAGACGGAAACATGGAGAAATAGAAGCAACAAAATGAAAGCAGCTCAGTTTCTAACCTGGTCAATGAATAAGAAGAGATGCTTGTCGACAGACACTACAATTTAACAGCATAAAATTGTACTCTCCCAAGAGCCACTTAAGTTTATGAAACCCTCTTCTAAATTAAAAATGAAAGAAGAACTGATCAGCTTCTCAAAACTCGCATTAGAACTAGCACAAATAAAAAAAATACGGAGTCAATGGGGTCTGGAGACTCCTCCTCAATGAAACTGTCTTTCAAGAGATTGATCCACTCGCCAGCATAATGAAGAAGACAAGAATCTCTTATTTCTTTTGCATCTAGTGAATGCAAGGAAACAAGATTTTACAACAACATGCACTGACAAATCTTAGAAATAAGTCAGGAGGACAATGGATCCGTGATACTCATCAAGAGCTTAAAACTAGTTGGGCTCCAGGTACCAGACGTGAAGGACAAAGATAAAATTAACACCCTTCTTGAGAACAACGAATTTTCAGCACAAATGACACACAGAAGGGGTATACAGATATCAGATGGAGTGCCGTGTGCTGATACCATTACCTGCTTTCTTATTACTCTGTACCTATTCTACCACACTGGAATTTACATCCTGTTTGTTGCATGCCACTACTGAATATCAATTCCAATCTGTGTAATAAAGATATCTCTTAACTTAAGATTCAATTATAACTTCTCTGTACTTTAACACTTTTTTTCTCACATCTCATCCATTCAACAATAAATTCAGTAAATTGGGTCTGCAAGCTCCAAATTCTATAATTTTCTATTTTTGTTTAGTTGCTGTTCAGTCCAATGCCACATGTTAAGTGACTTCAAATGGAGGTCTGAGTTTTAGCTTCATAGTTAAGTGAATATTCAAACAACTCCTGGAAATGTTGCCAGGTAATGCCAGGTAATGCTCCTGAAAACTGCTGGTATTTCAACAGGTGAGACCTGTGTCATTTTCAAGGCACAAATAAGAGATATCACCATGCATGGCAACTTAAACCTTTGATAGTGCCTTGAAAATCTATGGTGTGATCATATGCTGAATTATTAGCTGTCGTTGAGGAAGTTAGTCAGTTGCATTCCCCTGATACACACTCCTGGAAATGGAAAAAAGAACACATTGACACCGGTGTGTCAGACCCACCATACTTGCTCCGGACACTGCGAGAGGGCTGTACAAGCAATGATCACACGCATGGCACAGCGGACACACCAGGAACCGCGGTGTTGGCCGTCGAATGGCGCTAGCTGCACAGCATTTGTTCACCGCCGCCGTCAGTGTCAGCCAGTTTGCCGTGGCATACGGAGCTCCATCGCAGTCTTTAACACTGGTAGCATGCCGCGACAGCGTGGACGTGAACCGTATGTGCAGTTGACGGACTTTGAGCGAGGGCGTATAGTGGGCATGCGGGAGGCCGGGTGGCCGTACCGCCGAATTGCTCAACATGTGGGGCGTGAGGTCGCCACAGTACATCGATGTTGTCGCCAGTGGTCGGCGGAAGGTGCACGTGCCCGTCGACCTGGGACCGGACCGCAGCGACGCACGGATGCACGCCAAGACCGTAGGATCCTACGCAGTGCCGTAGGGGACCGCACCGCCACTTCCCAGCAAATTAGGGACACTGTTGCTCCTGGGGTATCGGCGAGGACCATTCGCAACCGTCCCATGAAGCTGGGCTACGGTCCCGCACACCGTTAGGCCGTCTTCCGCTCACGCCCCAACATCGTGCAGCCCACCTCCAGTGGTGTCGCGACAGGCGTGAATGGAGGAACGAATGGAGACGTGTCGTCTTCAGCGATGAGAGTCGCTTCTGTCTTGGTGCCAATGATGGTCATATGCGTGTTTGGCGCCGTGCAGGTGAGCGCCACAATCAGGACTGCATACGACCGAGGCACACAGGGCCAACACCCGGCATCATGGTGTGGGGAGCGATCTCCTACACTGGCCGTACACCTCTGGTGATCGTCGAGGGGACACTGAATAGTGCACGGTACATCCAAACCGTCATCGAACCCATCGTTCTACCATTCCTAGACCGGCAAGGGAACTTGCTGTTCCAACAGGACAATGCACGTCCGCATGTATCCCGTGCCACCTAACGTGCTCTAGAAGGTGTAAGTCAACTACCCTGGCCAGCAAGATCTCCGGATCTGTCCCCCATTGAGCATGTTTGGGACTGGATGAAGCGTCGTCTCACGTGGTCTGCACGTCCAGCACGAACGCTGGTCCAACTGAGGCGCCAGGTGGAAATGGCATGGCAAGCCGTTCCACAGGACTACATCCAGCATCTCTACGATCGTTTCCATGGGAGAATAGCAGCCTGCATTGCTGCGAAAGGTGGATATACACTGTACTAGTGCTGACATTGTGCATGCTCTGTTGCCTGTGTCTATGTGGCTGTGGTTCTGTCCGTGTGATCATGTGATGTATCTGACCCCAGGAATGTGTCAATAAAGTTTCCCCTTCCTGGGACAATGAATTCACGGTGTTCTTATTTCAATTTCCAGGAGTGTATTTGAATGCTTTACATAATCTCTTTCTCAAATGAGGAACTCAAAGCTCTGCAGATATATGTTTGTTAAATCAAATGGAGGTACTCAAATCTGTATCTAACAGATGTTTGGATTTGATGTGTTTTACACATAGAATTCTACAATTATGACTTACACTGTGACTAATACAATTTGCAGTTATTTAATGCAAGATGCATACCAACTGATACCAGAGATCAGTTGATACTGAAAATCTGCCTGAAATGGAAAACAAGGAAAACTGTTACTCCAAGGGCAAATTACTACAGTATGCTATGATTCACCGACAGATATCCGTTTATGTTCCATAAATCCTAGCACACACGAGGAATGAGAAAAACATTAATAGGCAGGTAAACCATGGCACACAGCATCTATAAGATAGGTATAAAAATTAAAACTAACACTAATCATACTGATCGCTATAGGCTTACAGATTTTACAAGACCTAACAAGTAAGTGGTTCATGGTGTGGGTTCCTGTAGTCATGTCCTAGTTCATGAACCAAGGGCAACATATGCGTGGCAAAGTAAGTGGTCCCGACAGTGGCGATACGAGTTACTTTGGAATAAGGCTGGGCATCTCGGACATATTCTGTGTCGTGGTCACCTTTGTGCTCATATGGCAAAGACTACCAAAACCACCGGTTAGTCCCTCAACCATTAGGGGTAAAACTCAATGGGACTCGGGGCAAGTAAGGCTAGCAACCTGCTTCCCTGGTACTTTAAATATGATGCTGGCAACAATCAGAGCATAATGCCTCGGACCTTTGGAGGTGACGGAGTCCCACCTCTAACTGACAAACCAGGGACTCATATTATACGACCTGGCAGACAGATGGTAATGAGATTGGGAGCTATCAATATCAATGGGGGCTACTCTGGGGAGAAGGTAGAGCTGGCAGAGGCTGCAAGTAAGATGGGGCTGGGCATTTTAGCTGTTAGTGACATTCGGGTAAGGGGTGAGAAAGAAGAGGAAGTGGGAGAATACAAGATCTACCTGTTAGGAGTCAAAGCTGGAATAGCACAATGGTGTGTAGGGCTTTACATCAAGAAAGAAATGGAACCCAGCATAGTTTCAATAAGGTATGTAAACGAACGACTGATGTGGATAGATTTGACAGTGTCTAGCAAGAAAATTAGGATTGTGTTAGTATATTCGCATTGTGAAGGGACAGATCAAGATAAGATGGATAGTTCTTATGAGGCACTCAGTGATGTAGTTGTTAGAGTAAAGAACAAGGACAGTGTTCTGCTCATGGGTGATTTTTAACGCCAGGATTGGAAATCGAACAGAAGGGTATGAAAAGGTTATGGGTAAATTTGGAGAGGATATGGAGGCCAAAAGGAACAGGAAACAACACTTGGATTTCTGTGCCAGTATGGGCTTAGTAACCACAAACTCCTGTTTTAAACATAAGAACATTCACCGGTATACTTGGGAAGGCAGGGGAACCAGATCTGTCATTGACTATATAATAACAGATCAGGAATTCAGGAAGGCTGTGAGGGACACATGTGTATTCAGGGGATTCTTTGATGACACTGACCATTATTTAATCGGCAGTGAAATTGGGATTGTAAGACCGAAAGTGCAGGAAGTCAGGTCCATATGTAGGATGATAAGAGTGGAGAAACTTCAGGATAAGGAAATCAGGCACAAGTACATAACATCGATCTCAGAAAGGTACCAGTTAGTTGAATGTAGTCAATTACAGTCATTGGAAAAGGAATGGTCAAGGTACAGGGACACAGTACTAGAAGTGGCTAAAGAATGTCTTGGAACAGTAGTGTGTAAAAGTAGGATGAAGCAAACAGCTTGGTGGAATGACACAGTCAAGGCAGCCTATAAAAGAAAAAAGAAGGCGTATCAAAAATGGCTACATACTAGATCTCAGGTAGACAGAGAAAGTTATGTTGAAGAAAGAAACAAAGCCAAACAGATAATTGCAGCATCCAAGAAGAAATCTTGGGAAGACTTTGGAAACAGGTTGGAGACTATGGGTCAAGCTGCTGGAAAACCATTCTGGAGTATAATTAGCAGTATTCAAAAGGGAGGTAAGAAGGAAATGACAAGTATTTTGGACAGGTCAGGAAAACTGCTGGTGAATCCTGTGGATGCCTTGGGCAAATGGAGGGAATATTCTGAAGAGTTACTCAATGTAGGTGAAAATACGATCAGTAATGTTTCAGATTTCGAGGTAGAATGGGATAGGAATGATGATGGAAATATGATCACATTTGAGGAAGTGTAGAAAATGGTCAATAGATTGCAGTGCAATAAAGCAGCTGGGGTGGATAAAATTAAGTCAGAACTCGTCAAATACCATGGACTGTCAAGTCTTAAATGGCTACACAGGATAACTGAAATGGCCTGGGAGTCGGGACAGGTTCCATCAGACTGGACAAAAGCAGTAATCACATCAATCTTTAAACATGGAAACAGAAAAGATTGTAACAACTACAGAGGTATCTCTTTAATCAGCATTGTGGGTAAAATCTTCTCAGGTATTGCTGAAAGGAAAGTGCGAGTATTAGTTGAGGACCAATTGGATGAAAATCAGTGTGGGTTTAGGCCTCTTAGAGATTGGCAGGACCAGATCTTTAGCTTACGGCAAATTATGGAGAAGTGTTATGAGTGGAACAGGGAACTGTATCTATGCTTTATAGATCTAGAAAAGGCATATGACCGGGTTCCTAGGAGGAACTTATTGTCTGTTCTACGAGGTTATGGAATAGGAGGCAAACTTTTGCAAGCAATTAAAGGTCTTTACATGGATAGTCAGGCAGCAGTTAGAGTTGACAGAAAATTGAGTTCATGGTTCAGAGTAGTTTCAGGGGTAAGACAAGGCTGCAACCTGTCTCCACTGTTGTTCATATCATTTATGGATCATACGTTGAAAACAACAGACTGGCTGGGTGAGATTAAGATATGTGAACACAAAATAAGCAGTCTTGCATATGCGGATGACTTCGTTGTGATGGCAGATTCGATTGAAAGTTTGCAAAGTAATATTTCAGAGCTAGATCAGAAATGTAAGGACTATGGTATGAAGATTAGCATTTCCAAAACGAAATGTCAATGGGAAAGAAATATAAACGAACTGAGTGCCAAATAGGAGGAACAAAGTTAGAACATGTGGACGGTTTCAAGTACTTAGGATGCATATTCTCACAGGATGGCAACATAGCGAAAGAACTGGAAGCGAGGTGTAGCAAAGCTAATGCAGTGAGCACTCAGCTACGATCTATTCTCTTCTGCAAGAAGGAAGTCAGTACCAAGACTAAGTTATCTGTGCACCATTCAATCTTTCGACCAACTTTGTTGTATGAGAGCAAAAGCTGGGTGGATTCAGGTTACCTTATCAACAAGGTTGAGGTTACGGATATGAAAGTAGCTAGGATGATTGCAGGTTCTAGTAGATGGGAACAATGGCAAGAGGGTGTCCACCATGAGGAAATAGAAAGAAAACCTGGGAATAAACTCTATAGATGTAGCAGTCAGGGCGAACAGGCTTAGATGGTGGGGTCATGTTACACGCATGGGAGAAGCAAGGTTACCCAAGAGACTCATGGGTTCAGCAGTAGAGGGTAGGAGGAGTCGGGGTAGACCAAGGAGAAGGTACCTGGATTCGGTTAAGAATGATTTTGAAGTAATAGGTTTAACATCAGAAGAGGCACTAATGTTAGCACTGAAGAGGGGAACATGGAGGAAATTTATAAGGGGGCTATGCTCCAGACTGAATGCTGAAAAGCATAATCAGTCTTAAATGATGATGATGAACAAATAAATCTATCACAAAGTTACTAGACTATAATTAACAATAAACAACATTGAGAGGTTATTCCAAACTACGTATTGAAGTGACTAAACCACCTAATGAGAAAAGGGGTATCTCGGCTTCTTAAAATCATTAAGTTCATTCAGAATGTAACAGGTTAAGGTTTTTCTTTTTTGTGTGTGGGTGAGTGGGGGATTCGACATACTAAATTAATTTAATGTATTTTTTCGCACTTGGTGTAGTACTGAGAAGGGTTACTGAAAATGTCAGTTTCGATTACGTCTCATTATAAATTACCTTAAGAATGGCAAACGCAAACACAGGATAACGGTACCTCAGTTTCCTGTGTTGCAGCAGGCTATTCCGGAATACCATGGTTCCTCGTTCTTACCTGCGTTTGGACAGCCTTCTTTAACTGCAGTTGGGACTGCAGTAACTTTATGCCAGACGACCAGCCGGCAACTTGTTCCGACTTCTGTTTGATTGCATCCATATCATCGTAAAGCGACATTCTTATTTTTGCAACCTGAGATTAATATAAACAACACAATGCAGAACTGTGATACAGCAGGTTATGTCAGTCGGCATTAATTATATATTTATCCCAGAAATCTTCAGTAATAACTGTTATTATGCCGGTAAAATGACAAACCCGTTCCACAACAACGCTACAAGAAAAATATTTCACATTTTCTTTAGGTTACAATAACTACCTGACTTGTTGACAAATAAAAAGTTCACAGAACTTTACCGTCGTCGCCAGAGATATGAAACACAACCATATTGAACATGCGGATACCACGCTGGTTTCGAAGCTTTGGAAACGGGAATAGATTTTCGTTTGTTTTAGCTTATTTGCGTCAACATATCTGAAAAGTGCTTAATTTATGCGGATTGTACTACTGGTTTTATACCTTTTTTTTATTGAAAACAAATACACCACAGTAATGGCATTATAATGAAAAAATAGAAACCAAAACTCAAATATTATAACCATCCATCTCAGCGTCTCAAGGGGAGATGATTAATCTACAATATGTCTCGTACCGTAAGCAACATCACTACAGACATTCTTGGAGCTTTTCCTCGAGAACATGGAGCTGAGTCATATGCTATGGCATTCTACGCCATCATCACGAAATACCCGAACGTCCTCTATAAATAAAAAAATTGCCTTTTAAATAATAACTAGGGGAACAATAAACAGCCACAGTTGGAATCAAGTCAACTCATAAAAATACTTGAGTATAACAAGTTGTAGGATTTTTAAATGATAATGGTACAGCAGGAGATACAACTTGTTACACTGGTAGCACACTTGAGAGACGCACTCAATCTACAAACGAGAATGCTTTCAAAACAGTTGTGAGTCCCAACCTACAATATGAAGGGTCCGCACCACATAGAGACAAGAGGATATTGAACACCTAGCATGAACGTCGGCAAATTTGCTTGACACCCGGAAATTCCGAAACAAAACCGGCAATGTTTGAAGATGGCCAGCTTTCCCCTGAAACACTACTTACAAAATTTCAAGAACCAGTATTGTGCGAAGAATTTAGAAACATACTAAGTAGGGACCCTGAAGAAAATTACAGCTCGCAACAGTCGTTCTTTCCACATTCCATACTCAAAACGAAACGAGAAGAAATACTATATTTTAACAGTCTATACATTATACTTAAGCAGTCATTGTTCCGCACTCCATACTCACGCGAAACGAGAGAAACGCTAATATTTTGTATAACTGGAGGTATCCAGTATCATATACTACACAGCTGTTTTCACGATATAGATGCAGATTTGAGGACATGCAATCTTATAGGGCGCTGTGTCACGATTCAGTACCACGCTAAACACACTTGTGCTACGAATCCTTGCGATGTAGATACTCACTGCCAATGACGGACACTCATATTTCTGTATTGTATGAAGAAGCTGTGCTCTTGCTAAGAGTTGCGGACGCTATACAGTGATGCTAGCTTGAAACTAACGAGAGACGCATTGTTGCAAATGACAATGGGCCGTCTCTTGACCACTGATTTATGTAAGCAGCGATTTTTACCGTTTGAAAGTGTAAACCGCGATGGAAAATTGTGACGATGTTACGAAATTCGCATAGAATATGCTAAAGCGCTCCTGGTCAGCAGATAAATAAAGCATAAATATATGATTCAAATGTGGAGGTAAATCTGTCAAAAAAAAAAAAGATGACAGCTCTACTTTCATTCATACAGAAATTATTTTTGCAATTAATTCTGAAGCATGCGATTTTTGAAACGTTTGTTGGTTTTGTTATTTTTTTGTAAGTATCTGTTTCCCAGATTAAAGCAATCAAATGAAGTTCAGACAAGACTTAGGATGTAAACATGCTTCAAGACTACTTTTTGAGAACATATTCATTTCAGGAAACATTAAAGATATTGAACGTTAATACAGTGTGTGCTGTATTGTTTCATGTGTTGTTGAGAGACGATTCCAAACTAACGAATCATGTGTAGAATACGAAGAGATGCCTTTACTGAAGTAAACACAAGGATGTTCGCTTTTATACTGATGTTAGCTAGTTACCATTTTTCAGAAACCCTGTGTCTGCTGTAACCACCAGGCAAATAACGATGTGCAAAATGACACTATGGTCTCAAAGTCACCTAGTTAAAATGCTTTAACTGACACAGAGGAAAAAAGGCCTCTAACTAAATCATGAAATCTTTGAACTTTAACGATTTTACATACTGTGAACTTGAACTTAGTTGCTTATAGATTAATGTATGTAAATGTTACATATGTCTCTAATAGATGGGCATATATTTTAATATTTACTGAGAAAGCTAAATGAAGTAATTACATATTAGTCATGTTTAAATATTAAAATTTGTAACAGTGTTTATAATGTAAGAATGATATGTTCAATGAATTTGGCTACAAAACCAATATTTTAGAGGGATGGAAAACATGGTATGCTGAAAGAAATCATTCAAACGATTGATTTCTGCAGTTGTAAGAAGCCGTATGCAGTCCTGCACACCTCACGCTATCTTAATAAGTTTTCTGTTCAGATACATGCTTTTGATTATTTTTCTTTCAAAATGTATCCTTTATTTCCCTTATTCCATTATACATTTATTTTCAATATGACTGGTTTCATTTAATATTCGATCATCTGCAGAGTATCCATATGGAACAACACATCAGAGTACTGTAGTTCATAGAACAGTGTATCACAGTTTAGATATGACAGGCTGCCCACATACTTACATAGTTCCAAAGCTGACTAAATACTGATCGAAACTATAGCTGATGTGGTAAGTTGATACCTAACTGTTTGAGCGGGCTGGGCACCCAGCGTCAGGCGCTACCCCAGCCAACAATGTAATGCGATTTTGTTAATTCTGCGAAGCCTCATCATTATCACAGCTCTATAGATGGTTACTGGTTTCGTCTGCAGCCCTTAGCGCTTCACACACAACTTTTACATACAAACTTCGATTTACATGTTAAGGTCTGAAGCACATTTGCTAGCCCAGTTAAATATGGCGTCTGGGAAACAGCTGTTACAGTTTCTGATTTAGTTAGAACAATCCCTACTTCACTCCAGTCAGACAAGGTATAATAAACAGCTTCAGTCTAACATTTCTACTTATCCTTCACTTTCAGAAAAGCCATTTCGTCCATATTTATGCCTGCCCGGTGCTTGGTGTTCTGTTTGCCGTTCCCTAGTCGGTCCGCGCCCGTGGGTCGCGCTATCCTGCCGCTCTAGGTGTTCCCTATTCCTTCCGCGCCCACTCCGGCCGCCTCCAACTGGGGTCGTGGCCTCCTGGTGTTGCCTTCTCGGTCCGCGCCCGGGCTTCGCTTCGCTTCTACCTTACGAGCTTTCCTTTGCTCGCATAGGAGCAGGGTAAACAATATTTTGTTGTTCCTGCTATGCCTGTGGTTTTTGTTTCAGTGCCTGACTTATTGGATCGTCCTATAGGGATGCAGTTGCATCCTGCCTGCTGAGGGTTATTAGTCCCTCAGTATGTCAGGCCAACGTGTGGTTGGCCTGTGGTGTATATTTTGGCCCAGGTCCTGTATGAGCCGGTTTTCTGAGTTCTCGGCCTTACCGTAGAACAGTCGTGCAGACTGCCTGAAGCGGTCCCGCAGTTGCACGATGCCGGTCTCTTCATGTAGCAGAGTGTAGGAATATCTTCTTGGAAGGCGCAGGGCGAGCTTTAGGGCTCTGTTCTGCACCCTCTGCAGGGTGCCTATATGAGTGCCAGCTGCCATGCCCCACACCACGGCTGCGTACTCTAGTACTGGTCTGACGAGCGCTAGGTACAGGGAGATGCCGTGTTGGGGGGCCAGCGTCGACGTGGGGTTTAGCAGGGGGTACAGGGTGTGAAGTCGCCCTATAGCCCTGCTCCTAACTTCCTGGACGTGTGGTCTCCAGATAAGCTTCTGGTCGAGTGTGACCCTGAGGTATTTGCCGGTTTTACTCCACAGCACGGGGATTCCCGTGATAGTAACCGGCGGCAGATCGGGAGGCAGCAGTCTTCTAGTGAATACTACTGCCTGGCTCTTTGCGGCGTTCTGCTTGAGCCGCCACTTGGTTGACCACGCGCCCAGGGTGTCGCAGCCAATCTGGAAGAGGCGTCGCATTTCCCTCACGTTCATGCTCCGCACGAATAGCGCGGTGTCGTCAGCATAGAGTTCTAACTTCATCGGCGCCACTCGTGGGGCATCCGCGGTGAAATTGGAGTACAGCAGGGGGCCAAGGACAGACCCCTGTGGCACTCTTGCTCGTATCGGCCCCTGGACGTTCCATATTCCGTATTCGCCCGCTCTGGCCGCCTCCGACTGCGACTGGGGCTCCTGGTGTTCCCTTCTGATTCGTGCCTGCAGTGTGCGGATGTCTGAGGCTCATTGTTGGTGTTGGAAACATATTTTCTCCGATATTGCTTCAGCAGTTCAAATGTCGGGTTCCATGCAGTGCTTAGCTGGTACCCTGCTTCCCAGTTAATCAGGTTTTGTGCCATCTTTATCTCTATAGATTCAGTGATGACACTATCCCAGAACCTGGGGGTCTGGACCATGACCTTGGTGTTCTCATAATCTATGTAATGTTTCAACTCTAGGCAGTGTTCTGCTACTGCTGATTTTGTGGCCTGCCTTAGCCTGGTATGTCGCTGGTGTTCCTTACATCTGATTTCCACCGTTCTCGTCGTTTGGCCAATGTAGGACATACTGCATTCACAAGGAATATTGTAAATGCCAGGCTTCCTTAAGCCCAAGTCATCTTTGACTGTTCCAAGTAAAGCCCTGATTTTGTTAGGTGCGCAGAAGACACTCTTGATGTTATGTTTCATTAGTATTCTGCTGATCTTGGCAGAAACAGGCCCAGCATACGGCTTCTTGATTTCTTCTGCTTGCTCGTTCTCCGGTGTATCCTGACGTCTGGTGGGATGTAGAGCTCTGCGGATGTCCCTGGATGAGAATCCCTTGTTAGCAAACACTTTTTGAAGATGTTCAAATTCCGCTGCCAGGTTGTCAGAGTCAGACAGTGTCTGGGCTCGGAGTACGAGTGTTCTAAGCACCCTGGTCTTTTGTGCTGGGTGGTGGCAGCTGTCGGCCTGTAGGTATAAGTCTGTGTGTGTTGGCTGTGGCTGAAGGTGCCATCCGCCTTCTTCTTCACCAGGACATCCAGAAACGGAAGCTGACCGTCCTTTTCTACCTCCATGCTGAATGTAATATTCGGATGCGTTGAGTTCAGGTGGCCCAGGAAGTCTTCCAGTTTTTCGCGACCAATTGACAAATGTCTCATCAACGTATCTCAGGAAGCATGTTGGCTGGTAAGTGGCAGTTGTAAGAGCCTCGTCCTCGAACTTCTCCATAAACAGGTTCGCCACTACTGGTGACAGGGGGCTACCCATCGCCACCCCTTCAGTCTGTTCATAGAATTGATCTCCACATAGGAAGTAAGATAATGTTGGAATATGCTTAAACAGATCCAGCACAGCTCCATCAAACTTCTCACTAATTAAGTCAAGCGTGTACTTAAGGGACACTCTGGTGAACAGGGACACCACGTCAAAACTGACCATTAAATCTGCATCTGAGAAACGTAGGTTTTTCAGACGTTCCACAAAGTCCCGTGAGTTGCGGGTGTGGTGTGCACACTTCCCCACATATGGTGCCAACATTTTCTTGAGATATGTAGCAGCTGGGTAGATGGCTCTCCCAATATTGCTCATAATGGGTCGTAGTGGTACACCCGCTTTGTGGATTTTGGGTAGTCCATGGAGTCTGGGTGGTTCTGGTGCCTTGGATTTCAGTTGTTTGATGACTTTCTCAGGCCAGCCAGTTTCCTTCAGCAGAGACTTGGTGTTTCTGTCCACCTTGTCAGTTGGATCCTGCTCTAGTGGTTTGTAAGCCGGGTCCTCCAGAAGTCGCCGGATCTTCAGGTCATAGTCACCTTTCTGCAGTATGACTGTGGAGTTCCCTTTGTCTGCTGGTAATACCACTATGTCGTCATCTTCTCGTAATCTCCTGAGGGCCATCCTCTCGTCTCCCGGCAGAAAACCCGATTTCCACAAGAAGACGAAACATGACAGCCGAAGCACGTTTCAAAACCTGCTTCGTTTAAATGTGAGAGAAAAGCAATTGCGGAATTGGAAAATCGGCAACTAGAAACAGATTTCCAGAAACAATATTGAAGTGTTTACATGACCACTCAGATGCGGTATTGAGAAATCGCTTTACGAAATCCGGTTTTGGGAACCCCATGTAAATGGAGTGACAGTTGAATGTTGACAATAGCACTGCGAGCTGTCAGGGATATTCTTACACTGTCTTTATAACAAGTACCATGAAAATAAAGGTCCAACTGAGATGGTAAAATATTGGATAAATTTCAAATTTCAACACAGTTGCAGAATCAGTTGTGACAAAATTCTCAGCAATAGTGTGCACATTTATTTTATTGGGAGATCAGTTAGGGAACTTACTTAAAACTTATGGTTTTATCTGCAGTACTCCATTTACTTATCATGGAAGAATGGACACGAATAACTGAGAGTAAATGTCAGACTTTTTGCTGAACGCTAGTGAAAGTACTTGTATAGCAGTTGCTCCTGTTTTGTGATTAATTCAATTCCAGATTGCTAAAATAACTGAGTTTTAATTTTGCACTGATCTGAGTATATATTTCAACCTTAGTGTTGCAATGTAGTGTGATTGTTAGTGTGTCAGGAATATCTCACATGATCAGTCCTACGTAATTAAAAATAAAAAGGTAATTTGTAGTAATGGACACTCAACTGTTTTTAACAACTGACTGATCAGTTGACTATTTATCCTTCAGTCGGTTTTTCCAGTCAAATGAAAGAACTGAATGAAACTACCCTCTATGGCCATATCAAATGTATGAATGTTTTCAGTCATCCACTAGGCTTAAGAAGTTTCACTCAATTCGAAACAAGTCTTATTCAGTGGTGGCCGTTATATGAATGTTTTCACTCACTCATTGGGTTTGAGCGGTTTCATTCAATGTGAGACAAACGACTGATAAGTCTCTAACTGTTGTGGCCGTGATATCAATGTTTTCACTCAGTCTCTAGGTTTGAGTGATTTTTTTGTTTTATACTTTTTCAGCCTTTTGGTTATACGTTAACCATCACTAGGGTTGACAAGTTTTTTTAGAGACAAATTAGGTATTTTATTTCAAAGACATGTGAATAAAAATATATTTCTAAAAATAAAGCATTTTCAAAATGTGTATATTTACTTACTCAAGTGCGAATTTTCGTACTTGTGACATTAAATATTAATATTTGGTTGGTTTCAAAAGTTTACTGGAGCTACACTGTAAATTGGTATGTGTTGTTGTTGTGGTCTTCAGTCCTGAGACTGGTTTGATGCAGCTCTCCATGCTACTCTATCCAGTGCAAGCTTCTTCATCTCCCAGTACCTACTGAATCTGCTTGGTGTATTCATCTCTTGGTCTCCCTCTACGATTTTTACCCTTCACTCTGCCCTCCAATGCTAAATTGGTGATCCCTTGATGCTTCAGAACATGTCCTACCAATCGATCCCTTCTTCTTGTCAAGTTGTGCCACAAACTTCTCTTCTCCCCAATCCTATTCAGTACCTCCTCATTAGTTATGTGATCTACCTATCTAACCTTCAGCATTCTTCTGTAGCACCACATTTCGAAAGCTTCTATTGTCTTTTTGTCCAAACTATTTATTGTCCATGTTTCACTTCCATACATGGCTACACTCCATACAAATACTTTCAGAAATGACTTCCTGACACTCAAATCAATACTCGACGTTAACAAATTTCTCTTCTTCAGAAACGCTTTCCTTGCCATTGCCAGTTATAACATCCCAGCTCCTCCACCAAATTATAACATCCCAGCTCCTCAACACCAAATTAAAACGTTGCATTAGGAGGTGTCTGCTTCGTGCAAAAGGTCTTGAGTTCATATTGACGACAACAAGTAATTCTTCATTACAGACGTTTATTTACAAACAGAACTAACAGACTTCACAGACTCAACAACTGACTGTCCGAGCTAACCGCACTGCATATCCGAACTGGCAACTGACAACTCCTAGGTGTATTAATATCTTTCCAAACAATGAGAGTCTTTGACAATGTTTTGTTTACAATACGATAGCAATTCACGACTTAAAACTAAATTAGACATTACAGAATTTTAGTACAGATTAAAGTAAGTAAAAGGATAAGTACATATAAATTCTTACAAGCATAATTTCCAAATAGATTTTATAACATTTTTCTACCAGCTTCTGGATAACCTTCACTAGATATGTACCGATGTTTCCAGAAATATCTTGACATTTGATTCTGGATATTTCTTGAGTGATTTAGAACAACTATTTATATGTAAAATGATTTAAATCGTGTTTCAAAACGTAAATAAATCTTTTTAGCAATATTTCTTGATACAAATCGTCTTTCGAAATTAGGTTATGAAACAGTTTTCACAAGTTTTCGTATTTTTGCGATCATAATATAGAATTTCTCCACAGAAAGTTCCAGAAGTGTGCATTAAACGTTCATTTAAAGACTTTCTGTTTAGCTGGTGAGTTTTTAAAAGTATCTTGTCCATATTATACGAAATAATTTAGCTCAAAACTGATAATTTATACAATTAATCAGAGCTACAGCAAACAGTGAGTCTTTCTTTTACAAAATGAAATATAATTACAAAATTGAATGAAAATAAGTTACTAATACTAATATATATTTACATTAATTCTATTTTTGTTCACAACATTTAAACATCACCAAAGTTTCCCTCTACATTTTGCATATCTGTATCGACATCCCCTAAAAGTCTACAGTATCGAATACTTCAATATGTCCCAATATGTCCTGTAATGTTACACAGTCTACATCTGATATCCTCTCTACTTCGACCATCATCAGTTATTTTCCTTCCTAAATAGCAAAACTCCTTTACTACTTTAAGTGTCTCACTTCCTAATCTAATACCCTCAGCATCTCCCAACTTAATTCGACTACATTCCATTATCCTCGTTTTGCTTTTGTTGATGTTCATCTTATATCCCCCTTTCAAGACGCTATCCATTTGGTTCAACTGCTCTTCCAAGTCCTTTGCTGTCTCTGACAGAATTACAATGTCATCGGCGAACCTCAAGGTTTTTATTTCTTCTCCATGGATTTTAATACCTACTCCGAATTTTTCTTTTGTTTCCTTCACTGGTTGCTCAATATACAGATTGAATAACATCGAGGAGAGGCTATGACCCTGTCTCACTCCCTTCCCAACCACTGCTTCCCTTTCATGACCCTCAACTGTTATAACTGCCATTTCGTTTCTGTACAAATTGTAAATAGCCTTTCGTTCCCTGTATTTTACCCCTGCCACCTTCAGAATGTGAAAAAGAGTATTCCAGTCAACATTGTCAAAAGCTTTCTCTAAGTCTACAAATGCTAGAAATGTAGGTTTGCCTTTCCTTGATCTAGCTTCTAAGAGAAGTCGTAGGGTCAGTATTGCCCCACGTGTTCCATTATTTCTACGGAATCCAAACTGATCTTCTCTGAGGTCGGGTTCTACTAGTTTTTCCATTCGTCTGTAAAGAATTCGCGTTAGTATTTTGCAGCCGTGACTTATTAAACAGATAGTTCGGTAATTTTCACATCTGGCAGCACCTGCTTTCTTTAGGATTGGAATTATTATATTCTGCTTGACGTCTGAGGGTATTTCGCCTGTCTCATACATATTGCTCACCAGATGGTAGAGTTTTGTCAGGACTGGTTCTCCCAAGGCTGTCAGTAGTTCTCATGGAATGTTATCTACTCCCGGGGCCTTGTTTCGACTCAGGTCTTTCAGTGCTCTGTCAAACTCTTCATGCAGTATCATATCTCCCATTTCATCTTCATCTACATCCTCTTCCATTTCCATAATATTGTCCTCAAATACATCGCCCTTGTATAGACCCTCTACATACTCCTTCCACCTTTCTGCTTTCCCTTCTTTGCTTAGAACCGGGTTTCCATCTGAGCTCTTGATATTCACACAAATCGTTCTCTTTTCTCCAAAGGTATCTTTAATTTTCCTGTAGGCAGTATCTATCTTTCCCCCATGTGAGATAAGCCTCTACATACTTACATTTATATAAATAAAAAAAAAACTTTTTAACACATTTTGATTAGGTCGATTTCTTGTCTGTTTGTTCGGTAAAAATTTTACAGTTGATTTTAAACTAACTTCCAGATAAGCTCGAGACTTGAAATTTTCATCATAGCTCAGAAATGGATGGCCCTGCAATAACAACACACTTTAGAGTCTGGTGTGTGGCGAAGGATACTTTGATTTTAGTATCCCTGTCTTTATGGTACAAATTTTGCAACTGGTTTTAAACTAACTTTCCAATAAGCTAAAGACTTGAGAGTTTCAACTTAGCTTAGTATTTCTAAATGACAGAGCAGTTAACTGTCTTTCTTTTCTGGTGTGTGGCGGAGAGTACTTGGCGTAGCAGTGCTATTCCCTGCTTTCCTGTTCCAGTTGCAAATATTTTGCAGTTAAGAACGATTCATACTAAGCGTCTATGTCAGCTTTATTCTGTCTAATTTGTGCGATTGGGGTCTTTTAGCGAGATATATATAGAAGGAAGCAATACATAGGTTGACTCAGTTGAAATAAAACTGCAATAAACCTGAAATTTACCACATGCCTCTATTTTAATCCCATTAAAACGTTTGAAACCATTTAAAAAATTCACACACACAAGACTTAAAGCACAAAATAACTATTTAAATAAAAATATTTTTTATATAGCATGTTTTTCGCTTGAAAAGAAAGACTGAATAATTCAGTCAGCGAAATGATGTCTCAGTTGCTCCCATAGACTGGTTTCACTCAAAAGAATGATTGAGAGTAATTCAACTGATTCATAAAAAGAACAGCCATATGTGTCGATTGTTTTCCAGCAACCAAATTAGTCAATTGTTTTCATTCGGTTGTTCATATCACTAGCAATGTACATAGGAACATTTATCGAATAATTGTTTTATTATTTTATGAGAATACTGTTAGTATTTAAATAGTTCATAAATTATATAGCACAATATGGCTCCTGTGCTATTATTGTGAAATTACATCAAAATTTGGTATTCCGTACCAGGTTGTATTGACAGTATGTAGACATTCTGCACTGATGCAACGTCTCGTTTGTCTCCTTTCAGAGCACCTGTGATCGTTTTAGCTTGGAAGCATATAAACAAACATATAATACAAATATGAAAAAAGCATTATATTTATTGAAATTTCTCTTTTACTACGAATTAGCTCCAGAGTGACATGCATCCTTCTCACAGTTCACATGTGATATTTATTGGTGTGTGTAGTACCTAAGTCTGCACCTTTTCATTTAAACTCATTTCATACAACATAGAAAGGCCAGGTAGATTTGTAACCCAAGGCTCTAATCGTGTCACATACATCAAAGTAGAAGTGATTAGTGTTCCTCACACCAGTCAAGTTCCTCATGGATAGAAACAATGGTCTAATGGAAGGCAGGGAGATGGTGCCAAAAATGTGCAGGGGAAACATGGACTCATATTTCTGAAGACAATAATGAAAGTATTAGTCGAAAGAAGGTCATTACTCTGTGATGCATGTCAAATGACTGATGGTGATATTGATGATCAAGTGAGATTTACAGTAAAGCTGGGTTTTAGTTATTTTATACTGGAGGACTAGACAATTCAACATCAAAAAGGAGTTTTAGAAGTGATTCTATTTCACCAAAACTTTTTAAATTAAGTTCATGCACAGAAGGAGTAAGGATGAATATTACTAGAGCTGCTTATGTATTGAGATTGTTCTGTATGCTTTGGCTACAGGAGACCTTTAATGACAGTAGTTGAATACAATAGAACAGGATCGAAAATTACTGATGTTAAGAGTAAAATGACATAGTGTTGGTATACTGAAAGAAGGATGTTGAAGATTATCCATTTTGTTGTTGGACAAGATGATGACTCATGTACCAAGGGAAATTTTAAGGTACACACAGCTGGACCCAGAAACAAATTCATGGAAGAGTGAATTATCATAGAACTCATTAAGGGTATTGGATAGCAAATTTAAAAAAAATCTAGATATGTCTGCTATGGAAAATCTACAGCTAGTGTATTACAAGCTACAACTTTGACTTCATGAGGGCAAACAATTTATCACTCGGTATTCACACACGTTCCATAACAGACATTCAGGGGCAGGAGAGAGAATCACCTTCGCTATCCACCCATTAACTAATCAGTTTACACGAGAGGAAATAATTGTCCAGTGCAGACCGTCACTGTGGCGTCACCGCCAGACACCACACTTGCTAGATGGTAGCCTTCAAATCGGCCGCAGTCCGTTAGTATACGTAGGACCCACGTGTCGCCACTATCAGTGATTGCAGACCGAGCGCCGCCATACGACAGGTCTATTCTAGAGAGACTTCCTAGCACTCGCCGCAGTTGTACAGCCGACTTTGCTAGCGATGGTTCACTGTCTACATACGCTCTCATTTTCAGAGACGACGATTTAGCATAGCCTTCAGCGACGTCATTTACTACGACCTATCAAGGCGCCACATTCTTCAAGAATGTATTATGAACAGATAATATTGTGAATCAAGTGCGGTCAAGAGCGACGTTCATCATTAATGGATTAAAGTTAAGTATCAAACTAATTATGTCCGCTTTCTGAAATCTCATTCCTTGTCATGTTCCAGACGTCAAGTAAGTATAATTCTTCCCTCCTAACGCCAGCCAGCGTGAGCTAAAACGCGTGCATTTCGGCCTCCACTCGTAACACGGTGTTGGCTCTTCTGCCAACACAAAAGTCACCATATTAAATCTTCTCATCCAATACACATATTCACTTCTGTCGCCACCCTACAAGCATTCTGTCTAGCTCACTATTCAGCTATCGAGAGGGCGCCATCAGGGCCACTACTTGAGCTTGTCCCTGCAGCTGTCAGTAAGAGCCGAACAGTTGGTCAGCTGGAACTTTTCTTTGTACCCACTACTCAAAACAGCCTTATGCCCTGACTTCCAGTCACCAGCTCTTTGTGACTCTTCCTGCCAGTCGCAGTACACTGCAAGACAAGCAACAGCAGCTTGGATGTAAATAGTAATTCATACAAATTCCACCCTGCTATAGACTGTCCAGTTTAAAAATCCACTTTACCCAAACCGAGACAGAGATGTCGATGACGACAAACCTCGAATTTCTCACTTGAGTGTAGATTTCTCCCTTTTATACATGTTATTTTCGAAGACAGAAAAAACCGAATCATACACACATTTTCACATTGCAGAAGTGTCATGCACAACAAAATGTCATAGGGAATATTTACTCTAAATACTTTCTCATCACATAAAAAAAATATCTTCTCTTATCATCTTAACATCTGCCATGGCCTGCATCATAGGACTAGAACAAAGCTAATTTTTGGATCATGACAGAACGCTAAGAGCATGCACTACCCCAGTAACAGGATGCCTCCACACATTCAAACTCTCTTAAAGTAACTAAATTCCTTGTCACCTACATAGTCTCTCAAGGTAGCGGCACAGAGGAGTTCAGGTTTATAGTACATATCAATTTATAAATTTAGTAACATAGCTGATTTTATTACGGTTATCATCCCTCCCTGTGTAGGTGGGAGATTGAAATTCTGTTACAAAATTTCGCCACAATGGAAAAACGGCTGATTACCACTCCTACCCTCGTATCATATCTGTGGCACTCTTACCCTCGCTTCCACCCAGTTGGAGGCACATCAACGATGTCAAATAGATGACTAATTAATTAAACTGATCATGACAGTCCGTTTGCATGGTGGGTAATTTTTTCCAGCAGTTGGATTACACTCACCAGGTAACTCAAATGGGAATCCCTAGAGGGAAGATTATGTTCTTTTCGAGGAACACTATTGAGAACCGCCATTCTGACTGCAGAAAGATTCTGCTGCCACGAAGATACATTTCACATGGACCACAGAGATAAGAAATAAGAAATTAGCACTCATAAGGAGGTATATAGGCACTCTTTTTCCTTGTTCTATCTATGAGTGGAATAGGAAAGGGAAGTACAGGGTCATCTCTGACACACAATTTACAATGGGTTGCAAAGTAAATAAATGTAAATGTAAATTTACTCTACCTGTTAAATGTACCATTTATAGGTACACAAAACTCATGGAAGAATATTAGTTCTCATTTATTGAGAAAACAAAAGAAGGAACTTCTACTGTTTATTGTCTCTCTCCGTAAAATTTTTGTATTAGTTCATAATTTTCTCACTACAGTCACACTGTGAGATGACTGTGGGAGATTGTAATATTGTTGCCCACAACACTTATAAGAAACCGGAAAGAGCTCACCTCTCAACTCTTCTTTCGTCAGTGTATCGCCTACCTGCTGTATTCTCACGAAACTTCCGGCGTCCATAGCATTTGAATCCATATGATTTTCACTAGTAGGAGATGTCCCCCGCCAAGTCACAGAACCCTGTTAATTCTCTCGAAATCACATGGCATTCCGACTGCACTGTTCCAGCAGTTAGAAGGCTGTCTACTCCGCCACCCCTCACTGACTAGGAAGAGAGCTACCACAACGAGAAAAGTAGCACACTAACATACCGGAGGATATTCACAATGATACAGAGTATAAGCAAAGTGCACGAAGAAATTCAGAAGCATAACACCTACAACTCATTGATATCGAATGTCAGTCTACAAATATCACCCCCTACATGTCCTGATCCCCTTTATCATATTTCTATCACTAAGATAGAAATATGACAGTACAATGGTGTCAGAGGCTTTGTCGACAGCACAATCTCTCTCTCTCTCTCTCTCTCTCTCTCTCTCTCTCTCTCTCTCTCTCTCTCTTCTCTTTCTCTTCGCTATTTTTATAACATCCAATCGAGCTCCCTGCCGCCGTTGGATAAGCAGCTGCAGCAGCAAGTCGTATAACCCTAGCTTACTTATTTGTTAGATAGTTTAATTAATTTCTTTGCGTGTTTTTGGGTACTTGCATTGTTTAATTCATATATTTCGGGCGTATTATAGTACTTGACAGTTCTAGCATCGCGCTTTAGTGTTTACTTCGTAGATTCTTATTTAAATTGCGTGTGAGTTTCGTATAGGAGCTGCAATTTTGAGTTTTAGTTACTGTAATCGTAAATTCAGCAGATTGTAGCGCAGTCGTTAGGCATTTGTACAGGTTAGTTGATACATTCTTTTCGTGTTCCGCTTGCGTTATCTAGGCACGGACTCGTGTTTCGGTAACTGTTGTTAAACATCGATTAGAATGGACAGGGACTGCGATTGCTGTGTTCGGATGAGGGCTGACTTGGCATCCCTTCGCTCACAGCTGCAATCGGCGCTGACTTCGGTCGCGCAGCTTGAGGCTGTTGCCAATGGGCACCACTGTGGGGAGCCGGACTCGGGTATCACGGGGATGTCAACCTCGTCCCGTCTGTCCCCAGATCGGTCTGCCGCTGCGGTTACCCCGGTTGCTGCCCGCAGTGGGGCTGAGCCCTCGCCTGTGGTTGATTGGGAGGTCGTTCCAAGGCGTGGCAGGCAGCGAAAGGCGTCCCCGGAGGCTGATCAGAAAGCCTGACAAACCGGTTTCAGGCACTGTCTCTGGCTGAGCCAGATGCAGCTGCCTGTCCTGTTTCAGAGGATCACTCTCAGCCTTCAAGGTCCGGGCAATCGCAGAGGGTGGGCTTACTGGTAGTTGGGAGCTCCAATGTTAGGCGCGTAATGGGGCCCCTTAGGGATACGGCGGCTAAGGAGGGGAAGAAATCCAGTGTGCACTCCGTGTGCATTCCGGGAGGAGTCATTCCTGATGTGGAAAGGGTCCTTCCAGATGCCATGAAGAGCACAGGGTGCAGCCAGCTGCAGGTGGTGGCACATGTCGGCACTAATGACGTGTGTCGCTTTGGATCTGAGGAAATTCTCTCTGGATTCCAGCGGCTATCTGATTTGGTGAAGGCTGCCGGTCTTGCTTACGAGATGAAGGCAGAGCTCACCATCTGCAGCATCGTTGACAGAACCGACTGCAGACCTTTGGTGCAGAGCCGGGTGGAGGGTCTGAATCAGAGGCTCAGACGGTTTTGCGACCGTATTGGCTGCAGATTCCTTGACTTGCGCCATAGGGTGGTGGGGTTTCGGGTTCCGCTGAATAGGTCAGGAGTTCACTACACTCAGCTGGCCGCTACACGGGTAGCGGAGGCTGTGTGGCGTGGACTGGGCGGTTTTTTAGGTTAGAAGGCCTCGGGAAAGTGCGGGTTGGGCTGCAATGTCAAAGGGTGCTTGGCAATTACAGGACGTGCTTGGATCAAGGAACAGTCGGAATTATAGTTGTAAATTGTTGTAGTTGCGCTGGAAAAGTCCCTGAGCTTCAAGCGCTAATAGAAAGCACAGAAGCTGATATCGTTACAGGTACAGAAAGCTGGCTAAAGCCTGAAATAAGTTCTGCAGAAATTTTTACGAAGTCTCAGACGGTGTTCAGGAAAGATAGATTAGGCAGAATTGGTGGTGGAGTGTTTGTGTCTGTCAGTAGTGGTTTATCTTGTATTGAAGTCGAAGTAGATACTCTGTGCGAATTGGTGTGGGTGGAGGTTATACTTAACAGCCGAATTAAGTTAATAATTGGCTCCTTCTACCGACCCCCAGACTCCGATGATACAGTTGCGGAACAGTTCAGAGAAAGTTTGAGTCTCGTAACAAATAAATACCCCACTCATACGGTTATATTTGGTGGGGACTTCAACCTACCCTCGGTATGTTGGCAAAAATACTTGTTCAAAACCGGTGGTAGGCAGAAAACATCTTCCGAGATTGTCCTAAATGCATTCTCCGAAAATTATTTCGAGCAGTTAGTCCACGAACCCACGCGAATTGTAAATGGTTGCGAAAACACACTTGACCTCTTGGCCACAAACAATCCAGAGCTGATAGAGAGCATCATGACTGATACAGGGATTAGTGATCACAAGGTCATTGTAGCTAGGCTCAATACCATTTCTTCCAAATCCATCAGAAACAAACGCAAAATAATTTTATTTAAAAAAGCGGATAAAGTGCCACTAGAAGCCTTCCTAAAAGACAATTTCCATTCCTTCCGAACTGACTATGCGAATGTAGACGAGATGTGGCTCAAATTCAAAGATATAGTAGCAACAGCAATTGAGAGATTCATACCTCATAAATTGGTAAGAGATGGAACGGATCCCCCATGGTACACAAAAAAGGTCCGAACGCTGTTGCAGAGGCAACGGAAAAAGCATGCGAAGTTCAGAAGAACGCGAAATCCTGAAGATGGGCTAAAATTTACAGACGCGCGAAATTTGGCACGTACTTCGATGCGAGATGCCTTTAATAGGTTCCACAACGAAACTTTGTCTCGAAATTTGGTAGAAAATTCGAAGAAATTCTGGTCGTATGTAAAGTACACAAGCGGCAAGACGCAGTCAAAACCTTCGCTGCGCAGTGCCGATGGTACTGTTACCGACGATTGTGCCGCTAAAGCGGAGTTATTGAATGCAGTTCTCCGAAATTCCTTCACCAGGGAAGAAGAATGGGATATTCCAGAAATTGAAACACGAACATCTGCTAGCAAGAGTTTCTTAGAAGTAGATACCTTAGGGGTTGCGAAGCAACTCAAATCGCTTGATACGGGCAAGTCTTCAGGTCCAGATTGTATACCGATTAGGTTCCTTTCATATTACGCTGATACAATAGCTCCCTACTTAGCACTCATATACAACCGCTCGCTCACTGATAGTTCTGTACCTATAGATTGGAAAATTGCGCAGGTCGCACCAGTGTTTAAGAAGGGTAGTAGGAGTAATCCATCTAACTACAGACCTATATCATTGACGTCGGTTTGCTGTAGTGTTTTGGAGCATATACTGTATTCAAACATTATGAATCAACTCGAAGGGAACGATCTATTGACACGTAATCAGCATGGCTACAGAAAACATCGCTCTTGTGCAACGCTGTTAGCTCTTTATTCGCATGAAGTAATGGCCGCTATCGACAGGAGATCTCAAGTTGATTCCGTATTTCTAGATTTCCGGAAAGATTTTGACACCGTTTCTCACAAGCGACTTCTACTCAAGCTGCGGGCCTATGGGCTATCGTCTCAGTTGTGCAACTGGATTCGTGATTTCCTGTCAGGAAGGTCGCAGTTCGTAGTAATAGACAGCAAATCATCGAGTAAAACTGAAGTGATATCAGGTGTTCCCCAGGGAAGCGTCATGGGACCTCTGCTGTTCCTGATCTATATAATGACCTGGGTGACAATCTGAGCAGTTCTCTTAGGTTGTTCGCAGATGATGCTGTAATTTACCATCTAGTAAGGTCATCTGAAGACCAGTATCAGTTGCAAAGTGATTTAGAAAAGATTGCTGTATGGTGTGGCAGGTGGCAGTTGACGCTAAATAACGAAAAGTGTGAGGTGATCCACATGAGTTAGAAAAGAAATCCATTGGAATTCGATTACTCGATAAATAGCACAATTCTCAATGCTGTCAATTCAACTAACTACCTGGGTGTTAAAATTACAAATAACTTCAGTTGGAAGGACCACATAGATAATATTGTGGGGAAGGCGAGCCAAAGGTTGCGTTTCATTGGCAGGACATTTAGAAGATCCAACAAGTCCACTAAAGAGACAGCTTACACCACAATTACATCCCACTTACCAGGTGGGATTGACGGAGGACATCGAAAGGGTGCAAAAAAGTGCAGCTCGTTTTGTATTATCGCGTAATAGGGGAGAGAGTGTGGCAGATATGATACGCGAATTGGGATGGAAGTCATTAAAGCAAAGACGTTTTTCGTCGCGGCGAGACCTTTTTACGAAATTTCAGTCACCAACTTTCTCTTTCGATTGCGAAAATATTTTGTTGAGCCCAACCTACATAGATAGGAATGATCATCAAAATAAAATAAGAGAAATCAGAGCTCTAACAGAAAGGTTTAGGTGGTCGTTTTTACCGCGCGCTGTTCGGGAGTGGAATAGTAGAGAGATAGTATGATTGTGGTTCGATGAACCCTCTGCCAAGCACTTAAATGTGAATTGCAGAGTAGTCATGTAGATGTAAATGTAGATAGCTTACTCCTATTTTTCTCAGAATTTCGAACACCTTGTACCATTTTACATAGTCGAACACTTTCTCCAGGTCAACAAATCCTATGAACGTGCCTTGATTTTTCTTTAGTCTTGCTTCCATCACCAGCCACAGTGTCAGAAGTGCCTCTCTCGTGCCTTTACCTTTCCTGAAGCCAAACTGATCGGCATCTAGCAGATCCTCAATTTTCTTTACCATTATTCTATACATTATTCTTGTAAGTAACTTTGATGTATGAGCTGTTAAGATGATTGTGCGATAATTCTCGCATGTGTCAGCTCTTGCAATCTTTGTAATTATGTAGATGATATTTTTCCAAAATTCAGATAACATGTCGCCAGACTCATTCATTCTACACACCAACGAGAATAGCCGTTTTGTTGCCACTTCAACCAATAATTTTAGAAATGCTGATGAAATGTTATCTATACCTTCTGCCCTATTTGATCTTAACTCATTCAAAGCTCTCTTAAATTCTGTTTCTAATACTAGATCCCCTATCTCTTTTAAATCGACTCTTGTTTCTTCCACTATCAAATCTGACAAGTCTTCCCCCTCATAGAGGCCTTCAGTATACGTTTTCCACCTGTCTGCTCTCTCTTCCGCATTTAACAGTGGAATTCCTGTTGCACTCTTAATATTACCTTCCTTGCTTTTAATGTCACCGAAGGTTCTTCTGACTTCCCTGTATGCTGAATCTGTCCTTCCGACAATCATTTCTTTTCCGATTTCTTCACATTTTTCCTGCAGCGATTTCGTCTTAGTTTCCCTGCACTTTCTATTTATTTCATTCCTCAGCAACTTGTATTTCTGCATTCCTGCATTTCCCTGAGCATTTTTGTATTCCCATCTTCCACCCACCAACTGAAGTATTTCTTCTGTTGTTTCTTGACAGTTACTTTATTTGACCCTATGTTTTTCTTTCCAACTTTTGTGATTGCCCTTTTTAGAGATGTACATTTCTCTTCAACTGTACTGCCTACTGAGATACTCCTTATTGCTGTATCTATAGCCTTAGAGGCCTTCACCCGATCACATCATTCCTTAGTGCTTCTGTATCTCACTTCTTTGCCTAATGATTCTTCCTTACTAGTCTCTTAAACTTTAGCCTTCTCTTCATAACTACTACACTGTGATCTGAGTCTATATCCGCTCCAGAGTAGGCCTTACAATCCAATATTTGATTTCGGAATATTTGTCTGACCAGGATGTAGTCTAACTGAAATCGCCCTGTATCACACAGCCTTTTCCAATTATCTCTTCCCCTCTTGTGATTCCTGAACAGAGTATTCGCTATTACTATAGTGCGCGTCATTTATGCTGGCGGCTGAGTTTAGGTTCGTTCTGCGCATCTGACGTCACAAAACACAGTCAGCCAATGAACAGAGAACGACGTTGCCAGATCTCGACTGTAGAGCAGAGCACGGACGAGTGTCTTCAGTTTTAGAAACGTTCAGTCATAAATAAAGTAATAGAAGAAAAGCAATGTCTTGATAGCAGACTTTCTTTTATAGAAAGTTTGGAAAAAGCATTCTTTATACCAATTGCTTCATATTCTGTTAATTCAACCAAACAACCAATAAGACTCCTAATTCAGGCGATAGCAAGTAAAGGTGTTAGTATCAATCTCACCAACTGCTTTTTTGCAATAAAGAACAGCGGTAATTGTTTATTTCCTATTTACTTCGACGAAGTGTGACTAATTCATAGTCATACCAACAGTGTTTGTCAGTATTTTGCGTGACCTGCTGCAGTCCTCATGGAGTAACATTGTAAAACGAGCTGCGTTAGTGTAACGATTAAGGCGTTAGATTAGTAATTGTGAAAGGTGAGGAGTTCAAACCTTGTGCGGTGCTTAATATTGTTTTTATTTTAAAAAATATCGAAGTGTCTTACTTCACGGATTTTAGTCGTTTGAATGCAATTTTTTGAAGTTTCTAGTGCTTTGTCTCTTCATTAACACTTTCGCTGCTGCAGACACGTGCTCCCGGCACTCCACGCTGTGCGCGATTTTGTCATCACTGCACTGCTCGCCTGTGCAGACACATGGTGTTCCCGCTGCTTTGACATACTTATCATTCGATTTCACAAAAACTATTTGGCCCAAAACTTAGATTTTTTCACATCTTCTTGACTGATACCTTTCCCCCATAAATGACTTAATTTTGTTTCGATGTTCAACCCAGCTATTGTGCAGCATTAAATAAAACTTTTGTTACAGTCGCGAAAGACAGAATATATCTCAACATTACATACAACACCTATGTGGTACTTAAATCAAATGAGATATTGTTGTACAGTAAATTTTATATAAAAAATTTAGGTATCTTGTCCACATTTCATTCTCAACATTATGGCAACTAAAATCGACCATACGGAGAGTGTACGCTATGGACTTTTACCTCTGCAAACTCTTCAAAATTTCGTGCAATGGTTTACTATATTTAATGCTGCATAATAACTGCGTTGAACATCGAAACAAAATTAAGTCATTTATTGGGGGAAGGTATCAGTCAAGAAGATGTGAAAAAATCTAATTTTTGGGCCAAATAGTTTTTGTGAAATCGAATGATAAGAGTGTCAAAGCAGTCGGAACACCATGTGTCTGCACAGACGAGCAGTGCAGTTACAAAGTCGCGCACAGCGCGCAATGGGGGGAGCACATCTCTGTAGCAGCGAAAGGGTTAATGCGGCCGTGGTGGCTTTACTTCATGAACTGTGCGCTCCCCCCTAAACGTAAACTTGCGAACTATGCTATACTATGGCGCTGCTTCTCTAGGCATGTGAGTCGTGTGCAACTGGCAATGCAGCAATCCCCCACATCTGGGCGGGCATGCACGAGCCGCCAAGATGAAAGAATTGAACTATAGCTGAAAATTATTACAGTATTCAATTAGTCTTTCTCCTCTCTCATTCCTAGTACCAAGCCCATAGCCCCTGTAACCTTTTCTTCTATTGCTTTCCCTACAAGTGCATTCGACCCTGATATGCCTATTACATTGTCATCTCCCTTTAATACTATATTACCCTTTCAATATCCTCATATACTTTCTAAATCTCTTTATCTTCAGCTTGCAATGTCGGAATGTATATCCGAACTGTTGTTGTCGGTGTTGATTTGTTGTCGATTCTGATAAGAACAACCCTATCACTGAACTGTCCACAGTAACACATCTCTGCCCCACATTCATAATTATAACGAATCCTACACCCGCTATACCATTTCCTGCTGCTGTTGATATTACCCTATACTCATCTGATCAGAAATCCTTGTCTTCTTTCCATTTCACTTCACTGACCGCTACTATAGCTATATTGAGCCTTTGCATTTCTCTTTTCAGATTTTCTAACTTCCCTACCACCCTCAAGTTTCTGACATTCAACGTCCCGACTCATAAAACGTTATCCTTCCGTTGGTTATTCAATCTTTTTCTCATGGTCACCTCTTCTTTGGCAATTCCCTCCCATAGATCCGAATGGGGACTTTTCCAGAATCTTTTGCCATTGGAGAGATCATCATGACACTTTTTTCAGCACTGGGACTACTTACATTTAGAAAATTGTGTTTATTCATCAGTGGGACATGAAAAACATTTAATTTAAAACAGGGCAAAAGAATTTCTTAGGCATAGTGTATAGGCTTCTATATGCTCTTTTATTTAAAGCTTTGTCTCTCTGTGGGTATGTCCATGCACTGAATCAAATTTTCAGCATTTGAGCATGCTGCCTAGCTTTACTCGGTTGTTTGGGAATTCATCCCTCACACTTACTTGATGTTCAGCGCTACTCACTTCCAAAGCACCTTCAAGACTGTTGCATTCAGTTCCATTGTCACACGAATTTTTGTTTAGGTTTGCTGCCACAAAAGAACGTGAGTGGTACCATTTATGTGTGATTGCATATGTTATGACTCCTTCTATCGCATTTTTCAAATGTTAAACATTTTATTGAGTGTATTTTACCGATATTTATAGATTTACCACTATCTCTGTATGCACCGCCATCTAGAGTCTGCCTAAAATACGATAGATGGATGACAGACAACAGAGAATGTGTAAAGAGACATCAGGAAATTCACAGATTTTTACATTCAGATACTGTAACATAGGGACACATTTGCAAGTCGTTTAACCATCAATGTTTTCACATACATACTGTTATACACAGTGATCATTCCATCAGACAGTAGGACACTGCCAATTAGTTGTCATAGTCTAGTGTCAAATAAGGACTAGCTAATTTTTTACTGCTGCTATATTGGCTATAATTATTTGAATTAATAAGTGACTCTTGTAGAGCCTAAAAATGAGCCCTTCTTGCATAAAGGTTTTACATAATGGTTCTCTAATAAAAATACGATATGCTTCTTTCTAATATGCTTGTGTTATTTCAAATTTAGAATTTTTATTTGTGATTGCAGTTTAGGGATACCGTTTGCAAGAAGGATTTTAGTATACCATACTTCTTTTTAGTCAATCATTTCTTAAAGGCCAAAAATGAAGGAGTACACTATCCATAAACACTCACCATTGTTTGGTGCATGGATGGTGATGATAAATAAACGACCCAAAGTTATTTATGATGGCACAGTATTGCATTTTATTCAACTGAATGAAATGTGTGGAGCAGGCCTTCGAGTACAGTAAAAAACCATCAGACAAAACTGATTTGTGGACACCAGATTAAAATTTTTTTGCAACATGAACCAACAATATGAAGAAGAGATTTCATTTTTGTAACACCATCTCTTCGCCAAAATGACAACTTTGTTCTTGCAATTCAGGGTAATGTTATGCATATGGAACCAATTCACATCTGCCTGCCAGGGTGGCTGAGCGGCTCTAGGCGCTACAGTCTGGAACCACGAGAATCCTGTACTCAAACCGATCTGTACTTCTACAACATTAGCCATCACCAACTGGCACAGTAGGGCACTGTGTTACAAACATTGACGCAATGTGCAAGAATGATAGACATCGATAACCTGCCCCATGAGCTGAGCCACTCACACAAGCTCGTCAGGAAAAACGGCTAAAACGTTCACTAAGTAAAGGAAATGATCTCAAGCAAGAATCACAGTAAGACCATCGAATAGGAGCAGAAAAAGAAACTTTTTATCCATTCTGTGGCTTTGTGTCAGGCAAGATGAGACACAAAATCAAACCAGTCTTAGGCCTTTGACAAAAATCTGACAATTGCTGAGCTGAGTTAAAGAAGCAGTAGGTCTCAGAACACTTGGTGTGAGCATGGCCACCTTTTGTCTGACAAGCAGTGTGCACTACACAGGGTGATTTTTGCCCACCGTGTACAAACACTAGGGATACATCGGTGAGAGGATACAGAATAAAAAAGGTCTAATGAAATTATGTCCTGAAATGCATGTTTCCGTGCTAGAGACTGTTTATTCAATAATATTTTGTCACAGAGACTGCTGTCTGATTTCCATTGCACTATGCAGCCACAATTCCAGTATGCATGGTTTCCTCCTAGAGAGTGGTACTGTTCAAATGTTTCAAATGGCTCTGAGCACTATGGGACTTAACATCTGCGGTCATCAGTCCCCTAGAACTTAGAACTACTTAAACCTAACTACCTAAGGACATCACACACATCCATGCCCGAGGCAGGATTCGAACCTGTGTCCGTAGCGGTCGCGCGGTTCCAGACTGAAGCACCTAGAACCGCTCGGCCACATCGGCCGGCAGTGGTACTGTTCCTCACACGTCATGCCCTATCGGTCTCTCCTGTCATAGTAATTGGAATGTTGTGTCCGATTCATTTCTCTTGCTGACTCATCTGGTAGGGATGTGATATATCATTGTACACAATGGTTCCATATTCGAATCGAGAGCTTGGTGACAAGTGTTTATTTATGGAAAGGCAAATGGCAATAAGCGGCAGCCAGCGAGGTTGTATCAGGAGACCTATCGCCACTGACAACAACCACAGCATTCAATGTTTGCAACAGTGTTTCGCCGTTTGGTGCGACATGGTCGTTTCAGGAAGCAGGAAATCATGAAGGATGTACCCGAACTGTTTGGTCCGCAGACTTGGAGGAAAATGTGATTAATACTGTGGAATGCAATTGCCATGTCAGTACCAGGCACTTGACTCATCAGTACAGGGTAAGCCAGACAACCATGTGGAACATTCTCCATGACATTTTTCACTATCCTTACAGCGTGGGCAGAGCTTATTAGCGAGGGACTTTCCACATCGGGAGCAGTTATGTTGCTGGTTTCTCCACCAGGCAACCACGATTGTGGTATTTGTGTCAGCCATCCTATTCACAGATGAGGGCACTGTTATGTGGAGTAGTATCTTCAACTTTCATAACAGACATCTGTGGGATAGTATGCAGAACTCCCATAGTATGGTGACAGCGAATCATCAGCATTAGTGCAGCCAGAGTGGGTGGGCAGGGATAACTGGCGACCATAATTAGGGACCCATCTTCCTTCATGTCGCCTAACAGGCTGGAGCTATCATCGTTTCTTTCAGATGACTTTGTCTCCCCTGCTGCCACTAATGATTCTAAAGGTTATGTGGATGCTATGTGATGGTGGTCCAGTCCACTTTGTTATTAAAATATGGATGCATCTGAATTGTGTCTTCCCTGGTCGATGGATTGGAAGAAGGGGTCGAGTTTCATGGCCTGCTCGTTCACTGGATCTCATTCCACACAATTTCTGGCTATGAGGCCACCTCAAAAGTATCTCATTCCAGATGTGGAGACGCTGGAGCAGCTTCCTTTAACACTGTTCGGACACAGCCTGGCCAATACATGTGAGACGAAACATGCTACATGCGTATACACAGGCATTGAGGTACATGGAAACCATTCTCAACACATATTGTAACTGTGGCTGTGTGGTGCAGTGTGTATTATATTGAAGCCTCTGTAACACTATATGATTGAATAATGGTCTACAACATGGAAACCATGCATTTCTGGACATAAGTTGACCAGATCTTTTTTGTTCCATATCCTCTCATCGATCAGTCCTTAGAGTTTGTACAGGGTGGGGAAAAAAACCCACACTGTAGGACAATGCAGCAAGGAGCATGAGTGATTTTATCACCTTTGTTAACCCGAGAAATTCGCTTTCACTCAGCATGTTGTAGAACAGACCTGACGAACATGCGCACTCTTGAAGGATGCCTGCACTCTGTGAGTGCAGCTGAGTCTGTTGAGTGCTCCAGCTCCCCACATCAATGCTCTATTCCGAGCAGTTGCGTGATTGAGATGGCTATATGCTGAAGGCTACAAACACAGGAAGCTTAGGGAATCCTGTTTGTAACACAGTGCAAGTGTCTCTAAGAGACAACTATATCAGTATACTGTTATAAGTAGGTATTTATCACATGTGTCAATTTTCAACTTTTTATTTTGTCACCAAAGCAATCACTTTTATTAGTTGACTAAATAAATGCATTAGATAGTACTAATACTGAGAGTAAAACTACAAAAAGGTATTACATACAGGCATTTAACGTTACGATGTGTGGTTTATAAACTTAAAAACAGTTCGATTTTAGAACATGATATATATCTGGAACTATGGTTCATGTTGAAGTGAAACTCACAGAGTTATGCGGATTTATATCTGCTAAACCCGAACGTTGGCGGAACTTTGTCAATTTCATAAGAGAAGGAAGAAGCCTACAAACGTTCTTGAATCCAGTATTGAAATAACTTCAGCTGCTTGTCTGCTTTTGGGGAGACGTTTTATTGAAGTCTTGTAAATTCCTAGCTTAGGCTAAAGAGGTACTTGAGTTGGGAGCTCCACTGTACATCTATCATCTTAAGTCAGAAGTAATGATGTATATTACCAGCGAACAGCTAAATTGTCCGACAAACAAATCGAAATCCGTCTTCAGTCATACAGTGTCTTGGAATCAGAAAACTCATGATGCAACATTTCAATTACTGAAAGATGTATGGTCATGTCTGATCCACAAATGATTGCCTTGAGTCATGGGAAATGTTTCACGTCATGAACTTGAAACTGATTTTTCCATAGGATTAATTTTTTTAAAAGAATCAATCTTGTCCATACATTTGTTACAAAATGATTCTCCCCTTCCATTAAGACACTTAGTGAACGCAAATAATTTGTGATGTCAAGAATAAAAGATTTTGTCACCATTCTACTTACCCTGAAATCAGTTTTATTTCCTATGGCCACCTTCAGTTCACCCAGCATTCACCAATGTCCGTAAGATAGCAAAGGCATCGTATCATCATTGTGGCTGATGTTATGACGTTCCAATAAATGTTTTTACAGCTCCTAATACTGCAATGGCATATTAGCTCTTTGCTTGGCCTTTAAATGTTATGAAAAACAATGTACCTCCCATTTGACATTGTGCAATTGGCTTCTCCACTTTTTCTTTTGTTGGACAATTATGCAATGCAGTATGTAAATCTATTTTAAAGGAAGCAGTACTATCAACAAACTGCTTGGCATCTGACATGGCGACTGTCCAGATCTAGTGGTGTCTGGTTGCAGCCTTCATTGTCCTCTTCCTCCTTGTCCCTCAGCCCCACTCACCACTGTGCTCAAAGCACTACGTAAGAGAGCGGCCGAAGTGCTCGCCCTCACAGAGCACTTGTTGGCCAGGCCGCTTTAGAAAATGGTCACTCGATAAAATTTGACGAAACTTACCTCATGGTTCACAGTAGGACTCTGTAATTAAAGAAGCATCGAAATAAGAAACACCAGTAATACTCTTAATAGAGGCAGTAGCCTGCAGCTCAACATGGTGTGGGATCCAGAAATCATGAAATTGAAGAAGTCATCAAAGTCATTGAAGGCTAATTGTTTTCTTGAATGACGGCTTCTTCACAATACAGAGGCACAAAATAGGTATTGCACTGCAAAGTGGTACATCCTTTTCTAGAACCCATTTGTTCCTCTGTAAGCAAACATTCTATGGCTACTTACAATCTAGCATGTAACGTGTTATAGAAATTGAAAACAGTTATTGCAATGTAAAATCACTTTATGTTCCAAACATATAGTGTAAACAAGTAGATGACTATAATGAATATGTGTTTCTCCATATTTGGCTAATTCAGCATTAATACAGTTGAAGCCCTTCATTTCTTGATACTTTTGAAGAACACATGAAAATCTTAAAGAAGTAATGAATAAACTGAATGCACATCTACAGAGAATTGTTGCAGAATACTGTGAACAAGCAAAACAATTGATTTAAATTTGATGAAAGATCCTCACAGATAAAATAATAGATATGGGACATAATAGGCATTAAGTAGCCTACTTCATTCCAAGCAAGGTGATGCAGTAGTTAGCACACAGGACTCACATTTGGGTGGACGATGGTTCAAATCCACATTTGGCCATTCTGATTTATGTTCTCCATGATTTCCCTAAATCGCTCCAGGCGAATGCTGTTATGGATCCTCAGAAAAGATTATGGCTGATTATCTTCCCAATCCTTGAAACATTCTGCCCTTGTGCTCTGTCTCTGATGATCTCAGTGTCAACAAGATGTTAAACCTAATCTTTCTTCCATATTTCCTACTTTGTACAGTAAAGCAAAGTAAAAAAGAACAATGTTAACTATGTAATGCGATGACTTTGCGTGTACCATATTACAAATCCAAAAGTTGGATGTCGGCTCTTCAGTTTTTTTTTTTTTTTTTTTTTTTTACACTGATACCAATCATAACTTTCACCCCAACAGTACTTTATATGTATAAAAATACCCCCTACTGCTTGGTTTTTCCACATTAATCTGTAGATTTCTTCTATATATTTGACGATAAAGAAATTTTTAGGTTATATTTAGATTAACCATAGCTATAAATAGGGCCAATGATAGTAAAATATTGTCATGTTCGAATCAGGTTATGCTTTGATGGTTGCATTACCTTTTATAGTATCAAAACTCTTAAAATATTTTCGGAGTAACCCTTTCAGTATCGATTGGTTCAAAGACAGTAGGTATACAGGATGAACCAGAACTTCACCAACAAACTTTCAGATCCAGTTTTATGAAACAAAGCAAGAAACAAATGTGCACTAAACATGGGACCTAAAATACATACCTTATGAGCTATGAACACTTGTTCATCTTCCCTGCTGTGAGAAACATCTCTCCTAGAGAAACTCTTTGCTTACATATACTCAGAGGTAGGAGTATGGACCAAAACATTAAAAATGTCCTGTAAATATGGGCTCCAAGTCTGTATCTTAATGAGCTTCTTCTTCTTTGCTACTGTGAAGCACATTTCTTCTAGTGAACAAGTGCTCATAGTCATAAGGTATTGGCATGCATTTTAGAGCTCATGTTTACTTGACATTTGTTTTTTGTTTTGGTCCACAATACCTCCTCCTATAATACGAAAGGCAAAGAGATTCCAGTAAAAGAGATGTGACTCAAATATTGAAGATGAGCAAGTGCTCGTAGCTCTTAAGGTACTGATTTTAGAGCCCATGTTTACTGGGCATCTGTTCTAGTTTTGGTCCATATTACATCATCTGAAAGTTTGTTGATGGAGTTCTGTTTCTATAGTTGGTGAGCTTATCATGAATGCTTCTGAAATATTCCATGTTACTTAGCTGAATACTGATTACCTAGTGAGTTTCATTTTACAGAGTTGTTTCCTTCACATATTTGTTTTCTCTGGAGATGGAACACTTGCTGCTTCAAATAATTATTTGTGTCAACGATTTACCAGTGACCAAAAGAATCATTAACAGTAATTATTTATACTGAATAGCAAATGATCTTTCATGTCAACTGTACAAAAGGGGTAATGAAACTCCATTATTAAAATGCTTGCTCAGCAGAGAAAATCAGTTTCTGTATACACCTACTTTTAAACTGTTAATGGGCGACTGTAAATTGATCATCATCTGGTACAAAATGCTTGTAGTCTCAATGCCGAAAGTTCTCCTGCGATTTCTTGTAGTTGGATATTCAGTGTTGATAACGGGTCGAGAAATCTATATTTGGATTTCAATATTCTTGTTGTTATTTTATACACATGTTGTGAATAGATTTTATTCTACATTCCTTTCTTTCTTAGGTCAGTCACAATCTTCTGACGAACAATCCTCATCAGACAGCAGACGTTTTCACAGGTGTTTGTTTCATGTGTCCAATAACTATTTTTCTGGATCCATTAAAGACAATATCAACCTGCCTTTATGAACAGACTTCTACAAAACCCTTTAGAGGGGATACTAAGCACTTTGGAGGATTCTTTTTTGAACAAACATCTTGGCTTCCCAATTACTACATGTAAGTTCACAAATGATTCACTTGACATTATTAATTCGATATCTGAACTTTCTGTGGAAGGTAATATCAAGATATTTCGGTGTAAATGTATATTCTAACATAGCACCTAAACAATTTACTTCAAGCTACCAGTGTCATTTGTTGTGAGAGGTAACAGAAACATTTTTTTTTCTCTTTCAGTGTTCTACCTTTTTACCAGAGCAAGGTCACTGCTATTAGGAAACTTCAACAGTTTCATCCTGTGTTGGCCATTCCATATGACGAAATACCACTACATTATTGCACTGAGTTAATGATGCTTGTAAATAAGTGAAATCTATAAAAAGTACATAATGCAAAATTCAGAAGGACATACAAACTTAATTTGTTGAGGTTTCAAGTAAAATAGTTCTGGAATGGAAACAGGAAAGGGAAAAAACTGTCAAGAAGTTGGTAATTTATCACATTTCTTATCAATATGTAAAACATATACAGATATAAAGTAACTTGCTTCTCTTTTTTACAAGATAGGCAATCACACAATAGGATAACACTTCAGTCAAGATACCACAAACAGCGTAAGTAGTAGGTCAGAAAACATAGTTCCAGTCTTTCTGGAAACACTGTACTATACATAGGAGACACTGGTTAAGTTTTTCATTGAGCAACTCTGTTACATCAGTGAAATAATCGAAGAGAAAGTCTCCAGAAGCGTATCTAGATGATGAAGGGGTGAAGAAGGATTCAGGAATGGGGAGTGGGCAGTGAGAAGCAGGCCCATGAGAGTTTACAACTGACTAAGATTCATTACAGTAGCATAGCATTTTTGTCACTGTGAAAGGAATCGGTAATTAACTCATTAGCAGTTGCAGTCTGGATTTCTCTCATAAAATCTGTCAACTATTATGAAATCTACAAATATGATCTCATGAAATTCGTTTTATCTTGTGTCAACTGGATATTGTTGTCCTGATTTAAGCATGTAGTCTGCTTTGGACTTTTGGGGTTAACTGTATGATGGTTTTGTTGGTTGCTAATGTCAGTTACAACTTTCCTTTATTGGTTTTCTGGACAATGTGTTTCAGAAAACAATTCCCACTATTAAGGACATTTTTCTACGTAGAGGACAACAAGAAATTCATAAGTAAATTTTGTATCCAAATACGACATTACATGTACAAATACTGCATCAGTAATTGCAAACCTTGCATGCATTACAGTAAAAGTACCAGAATGATACAGTAGCTCACACATCACAAACATCGTGCATAAAAATAGAATAATACGCAAAAAATCCACTTGATAGTCGAAACTATTGTCTGAAATGCATAACCCAGAAAATCAATAAAAGAAAATTGAGACTAGAAGCAGATTTTCTAACAAACAAAACTAGTTTTTACCTTTGGTGCTTACATCGACCATTTGTAATGGATAAAATAAAATGAACTGCACGAAATTCGCATCCAGTTCAATGCCTTGCCCAGCTTTTTTTATGTGGGGGGAGAGGAGGGTGGTGTCGAACGGGGTAGTAGAGAAAATCGAGTCCTACAACTTTCTCCGGCATCCAGTGGATGGACGCAATCATGCGTCATGGCAGTTATGCAGAGGCCATCAGGACTGTAACGGCCGGCAGACCCTCCTGGCCTTGGCGCGGCATCCGCAGGTGAGGGCATCGCGCACGTGCTGCGAGGCGGCGCAGCAGAGCAGAGGCCGCAGCGCAGGTAAAGTGTGGTGTAGCATGGCGAGTGCCAACGTGGCCAGTGGCTGCGGGCCCGCAGCCAGCGGTGGTGCGCTGAAGGCGGCGGCTGGCGCCAGTGCCGCGGGTGTCGCCAGCAGCGCGCGCGCCGCCGCCAGCGCAGGCCGCGCCAGCCCGAGCGCCAGCTGCGCCATCGCTAGTACGAGCGCCAGCCGCAGGCGCGCCGCAGTCGCAGCGCTCTCGCCTTCCGCATCGTCCTCGCCAGCCCCCTGGCGCTGGCGTCCGCGTCGCAGCGAGAACAGACGCACGCCAGCCGCCAGGCTGCACGCGAGCAGCAGCAGTGCCGGCAGCGCCACGCGCACCACGCCCACTAACAACTGCGCCAGCTCCTGCAACAGCCACATCAATTGGAGGTCGATTAACCATTTGTCACATTTGATAGGGTGGAATGGAGCGTCAGTACATCCACACTGTATCACTAATGTTAGCATTCACACATGTCCTCAACAGAATAGAAGTGGGAAGCAACTTTAAGTTTTTGAGGAAGAAAGTTTTTATGCTGATATTAGTGAGATGTGATCATGGAGGTAGATGGCGCTATAGCCTTACGCTGTACGTTGTTTTGAAGCCATTGGGTGGGGATTGCCGCCATCTTGGATCCCCCAAGTCATTACCAGACGAGTCTTTACAATTCCTTCTCATTCGTTATTTCTATCATGTGCACGCGATATTTATTTTATATGGTAAATGTTACACTGTTTTAGTGAACAACACAGCATATGGAACGCAACTTCAAACATTTCTCTGCTCTTAAATGTGTATTTGAAACAGTAATGCGACACGAAAATACGACGCTGTGGCCTCAGTACTGTAATTCCTTTTTGATTAAACACTTCGAATAACCGAGAAGAGAAGTATGTGCTACGAAAAGCATGCTTTCGTAATCAATTTCTATTCATTTTCATTGTGTTTGTGTCGATAATTGATAAATCCAGAACTCCAACCCACAGTGATTGATAGTTTAGAGGTACCGATTTGTATTCATTGCATTTTCAAGTCAAATGAAAATTTTAAATGTTCAAGTTTGCAAAAAACTTGCCTTATTTCCTTTGGTGTCCCATAGATGTATGCAGAGATGATATAAACAAGCCAACTTTCATGTCAACAATGTGAAAGAGTCGTTAAATTACGAAGGGAAGGAATGGAATTTAAGAATGTTAGGCCTATTGTAGTTTACACATCTGCTTTGTTTTTAAATTGTACGTACCAAGTGACATACAGTGTGGCAAATAACAACAGTTTACAGGGTAACACGACAACACAGTGATTCATGTAATGATCTAAACATAGATCTGGACATAGATAGGGAACTTTGCTTTAACAAATATGTAACGCTTTAAGTACTGTACTTATAATTTAACCACTGTAACAGGTTACTGAAGATTTAATTAACTACATGTAGTTACATTACTTTCACATTAAATTATCGCATTTTAAAACGTTAGTCCCCATTTCCAGGATATTTCTTGCCAGGACTTTTCAGTTACTTGGGAATAACCAAACAATGAAAAACAAAGTGTATTGCTCTTCGCGTTGGATTGATAGAAAATCTAAAGTCAAATCACAGAAATAAAACCATATTGTAAAACTTAACAGTGCATCAGAATTTCAAGTACATATAAGAAAATAGCGCTTAAATAAGTCCACTACGATTGAAATGTGATTTGTTTAAACTTTAGACTACAATCAGAACGTTTTGTACACAAGTAAGTGACGCAAGCGTGCATTTTTTTGTCAAAACACTTCACGACTACACGAATCAAACTAACAGGAGCGACTGTTTTGGGGTAGCTAACATGGCGGATCTTCACTTGGGTCGGCTTCAAGTTTGTGGGGTCATGACAACTCCTCTTATTGTTACCTCCATGGATGTGATGCTGTAATCTGCTAACACTGAAAATTGACCCATTGCCATCTCACTTACATTTTGTGTTTCTGTTTCTTCTTATCGTTTATTTTATTATTTCCTATGTTTTCGTGACATACTGTAAATCTTCCAGGATGACAACGACTTTTTTCATGACTGTCCTTCCAAAAAGGAGGCCAGATATTTGAAATATGTGATACCTTCGTTATCTGGCCACACAGAAGAGAGAAACTGGCAGACTTCCTCACACATCTTAACTCCAGACACGAGAATATTAAGTTCACCATGGAGATCGAAACGGATGGGATGCTCCCTATCCTAGATATTTTGATTAGAAGACGAGCTGGCAGCACTTTGGGCCATAGCGTGTATAGGAAGAAGATTCACACCGATTTGTGTCTACATGCTGATAGCTGCCACCATCCAGTACAAAAGAATGGCGTGCCCAACACTCTTGTACACAGAGCTCACACCATCTCCGACAGGAATGGACATCTGCAGACCATGTTTCGGAGGAACGGTTACAAGGAAGGGCAAATGTGGAAGGCTTTACATCCCACACCTACAGCACCGGCGGAAACTGAGGATGAACCTCAGGAGGAGGCAGCCTTGGCTATTATTCCGTCTTGTGCGGCCTTATCTGGAAAAATTGGACGCATTTTACGTAAACACCAAGTGAAAAACATCTTCCATCCTCCAAGCAAAACCAAGAGCCTTCTTGATAGTGTCAAGGACAACTTTGGTCTTTGTAAATCAGAGGTTTTATCAGAAACCTTGCCAATGTGGTAGTGTGTGCGTAGGCCAAACCATTCGTACCATTGAGGACCGATGCCGAGAACATCAACAGCACACTAGATAGCAACAGCCCAGTAAGTCGGCAATCGTTGAGCATTACCTGCCGGAACTCTACAGCATGAATTATGACCAAACCAAAGTCCCGACACAGACTTCCAAATACTGGGACTGTGTCATCAAAGAAGCCGTAGAGATCAGAGTAAGGGAGCCACAACGAAATCGTGACAGCGGTTACATCCTTAGCAAGGCGAGGGTACCCGCGATCACCCGGATTAAGAAGAAACAGGATATTTCCTAGAATGTACCGACTTCGGGGGAGGATGGAAGAATAACGAGAGCGGTGCCGGCAGACCCTCCTGGACGAGAAGACCTAGGACGCAGCGCCCAGACGGCGGGAGAACGGCCCCTGTACCTGGACAGCGCGCGGGGCGCGGACCGCACCGACTCATAGGAAGCGCCTGAGGAACGAGCAGGACCGGGATTGTCCTATATATATCTGGCGCTGGCCCACAGCCGGTCAGTACATCAGCGCACCTGATGATCGCAACGTGGTCGATTGCCGAAATGTTATGTCCTATGCACACTCATACCAGGCTGTTCACCCGAGATTTATTTCATTATTTGAAATATATTACGTATTACAATACTGGTTCAGCGAAATAGACTACACGTGTTTAAATACGAACACACTATGGTCTATGCAAAAAGTCCCAGGACTGATTTTATTCCTAGTTAATAATTGACTCAGTGCAGTAACTATACTGGTAGCTTGAACTAACAACTGTAAAAAACACACATACATTTGGCCTGTTAGTTGTGATTAAGAATTGTTAAGTAGTGGACATGCAACTGTAGTGTGTCAACACTGTAGCGTCACCAGTTGCGATAAAGCAACGTATCTAAATCAAGTGTTCAGAACCTTCTGAACAACAGCAGCTCATGAGTGCCTGCTGTTACTTGAAAAAAGGCTTGATGTTATCAATACGAAATCACTACCGAATGACAAAGTGCAAAAATTGACATGAGGGCTGAACACTTAGATGACATAACTGACATTCAAGTCAGACTGATGGATGAGTTGATCAACATGCCAAGCAATGACTTTTCTGACAGTTTCACATGGCTGTATGAACGTTCTGTGTATGGTACTCAAATGTGGATAGACTATGTCAACACCTGAACTCTTAAGACCACCACCTTAACTTTTCTCTGTTTTTATTAATCCACTCTCGAAACTCTTTGGACTGATGGGTTAAATTGATGAAACAAATATCATCAAAAACTTTTGTTATCAGATACAAAGCCAGCTCTATTGAAAGACAGAAGTGCATTTGTTTTTTACATTATTTAGTGCTTGGAATGAAACACAACTAAAAGGTGACAAGGGTCTATGTATTGCCTTCTGAATGTTGTTTGATGTGCTTATATGTAATGTTTTCGTTAGCACATAAATGCCTATGGTTTGAAATTTTTGGATGACACTTGTCCTATTGTTTTACTTCTCAACAGGTCACCATGCAAACGTTGCTGAGAACATCCATTATGAATATCGATTTTGCCATTGATAAACTTCATCATCCCTAGTACCTACATTGTGGAGTGCACATGGGGTTTTATAGGCAATGCGGTAGTTTGAGGTACTCTGGTGAACATTCTCCAGTTGATGTGCAGATAGCAAAATCAGTCTGCACTTAGAGTAAAGACCCTTCAACTGTCAAATTTTTATCATTAAATTGTCTCTATATAGCAAAGCAACGAAACCAGAACAGAACACAATGGCACCTCCTACTTTACATAACATCTGTCAGATTCAAATACCTTCAATGTTTGTTGACAATGGACAACAGTGTTCTGTTTTCTACTTTCCAAACATGGAGTGAAAGATTGCTGAAACTTTCCCCTAAATCTGTAATGATCCAGCTTACATGAAGTATTTCTTGGTTTTCACAGTCAAATGCTTTTGTTAAATCAAAGAAAACGTGTACTGTCCTCAACCTATATTTTAGCCCAGATAATGCCTCACACACAAAAGAATACACTGCATTATCTATGGGTACTTCTTTCCAGAAGCAAAACAGCGAGTATGACAGTAAAGTGTGGGCACTGAATTATGCCACCACTCTCACATATATTAACTTCTCAAAACACTTTTGTGAACATTGGTAGCCAGTATCCATCACATGATGTACAACTGGTGTTTGTAACTGGCCTATATCACAAGCCCAGTCTCTACCAAGGCTATTCTGAGCCCCTCTTGCTACCCTCTTTAGGGAAGTCCTTACATACAGTTCCTATCTGTTCTGTCACCTTATTGACCCCAGCACTTAGTTTAAAAATACTGGTGAATTTTTAGTCCCTACATAATGGCCCCTCCAGTGTGGACCTATACTGCACCTGTGACTGCTACCTAGTAGTAGAATCCTCTTTGTCTTAATGCTTCTTAGGCTTCCTAGCAATGTTGAGTGTCTGCTGTATCTTACCTGCCTACAACTACTGGAGGCTACTCTCCACATGGCTCTGACTGTTGGCTAAGCCTAGTCTCAACATTCAAAATGAAAATGAAACTGTCAGAGTGTGTTTTCTTCCTTTTAACTTTACTGCTAACTGCCAGTTCCCACTTCTTCACCTGTAGTCTCTTCACCTTTTGTCTGACATTCTCTAACAGTGCCTGAAGGGCACATATACTCACTTCCTGCTCCACTGTTAATCTCGTCATTCTTTGTGTCCTGTAGCTTCAAGAGAGGATCCCATTAAATTCCTCCCTAGCTTTCCTATTACATTCACACAGTTGAAACCACTCGCTATACACTTCACCATGTGCCCCACAACTCACTAATCTGTGACAACTGATGAACTTCTCGCTCATGGTCAAACTTTACTACATCTTTTAATAAATACAGAGAAATAATGGGAACGTCACACAGTCAGTCCTAAAGTATCCACTGCACACTGGCTAGCATAGTGCCGCAAGATGGCATCAAGAAAGCTCTGACCTGAGCACCAATGGAAAGGGCAAGTAGCGCCACATCTCCAGGAAGAGTTCGGCACCTCTGTCAATGGTGATTTAACTAGCTGCCCATTACTGGTCATTGCCAGTTCAGTCACAGACTTTGAGAGCATCAGTACTGAATAATAGGAAGAAATTACTTAGCCTGCATTCTGTAATAGCAGACAAATGTAACCACACGTAGGAGGCACAAGAAACTGTTTCTTTTCTTTCTAGAAATAAAGTGTTATATCATTCAGAATCTGATATGTACAGATCACTTTGGATTCCTGCTATTGGCCATCGCAACTTCTCTCCTTACTTATTTTTGTCTGTGATGACTCTCACAGTAGCCGACACAACACAGACCACCCATTAATTACATACATTATCTTACTAAAATACAAAAGCAACATAAGAGCCACAGTTACAGGCTGACAAATGTAAACTCTATGAGCACTAGCTATCCAAGACAGAGAGAGAAAGTAAAGAAAGATATTTCCTCAGCGCTATTCTATCAAGAAGAAAAATTCAAATGAAAGGACTTCTGACATTTACCTGTGCTCAAAGAACCTACTAAACACTTTAAACCACACAGGCAAAAGTAAATACACTTACACAGACATGCATTTTATGTCACTCCAGTCCCACAGAAGATGGAAATTGTATTAAAACTGATACCAGAATATTTCTCCTTATTTCTCCTAACAATGTCACACAGACAGTATATGAAACAACCAACAAAATATCACAATTAATCACAATAACATGAGTTTTCAGGTTATTGAGCAACAGTCGATGATATCAAACCAAATATTCCTGAGAGCTGATGTTAGAATATAACCCTGTGTTATCATAGATTTTAGGAGAAACTATTTATTTTAAATAGAAAATATTATGTGAAATTGATCAACATGAACTTTTTATATTGATATTTAATGTCTTAGTTAAGTATTGGCCTTAATGTGAAGAAATTTTATAGAGATGGTTAATTACACTATACTAATGCAAATACCAGGAAGAAAAAACTTGCTCTAAGTTGAAATTAGTATTTGGAAATCAACAATACCTAATTTTTATCCCTGTTTACTATACTATTTCAGTATTTGCATTGAATTTTAAGAAAATTTATAGAACTAGTTGATAATATTGATACTACATTGATACAAATATCAAGGGGAAGTGCTTATTTTAAACTGAAAATAATTTTTGGAAAAACAAGAGCAAATTTTAGAAGTTCTGTTTAGTATCATAGCTTGATATTGGCTGTTAATGTAGAGAAAATTGAAAGAGGTGTTTAATTACATCATATTAACACTTATACTAGGGAGAACACAGTTTTTCTAAATTGAAAATAGTATTTGGAAAATGTCCAAAATTTAAAGTTTTCTAAAGTTCTATTTATTATCTTAGTTCAATATTTGATTTCAGTTTGAATGAAACTGGTAGTCCTGGTTATGTTCACTGAACTGATGGAAATATCAGAGAAGAAGTAATTATTATGAACTGAAAATAGTATTTAAAAATCAGTAATATTTTCATTTTTAATAATCTATTTTTATATGGGTTCAGTTGTAGAGTTTGATGTGAACAAAATTTAAAAAGCTCAGATTAAATTAATAGTGGTATCAGAGACAAAATTGTTATTCTAAATTAAAAATTGTGTATTAAAATGATTAACAGTAACATATAAAGTTATATTTAGAATTAGAATTCGGTGTTGCCTTTCAGTTTAAAGAATCAGTATGGTATGAATGAAAAAATGATCATTCTAAACTGAAATTATTTGGATATTAACAGCATTAACTTTTACTGAAGTTTTTTAATTTCTATTTATTTTTATTTAGCATCCTTTTTTTTTAATTTATAGTCAGAATCTTCATTTAGTGTTGGATTTTAATTGAAAGAAACTTATGGAGTTAGTTAAATACACTAACCTTACAATACTACAGACATTAGTGAGGAAATTCTTATTATCATGAACTGAAACTAGTATTTGTAAATTTGGAGAAGTAATCTCTTTTAAACTTCTGTTTTTTTTGCAATCGTATTGACCAACTAGGATCATGTTAACAACTTCAGTTCCTCTTCTTCCTTTGTTGTTGTATCCTATTTTTCCAGTATTCCCTCATTTTCTCCGAATAAAGTCTCTTCGTTTCTTCTGTCCATGTTGTTCCAGATTTTTTATTTCTTCTGCTTTGAAAGCCTTCCAAATTTAGTATCTCGTTTTTAAAACGGTTTCTTTCTGCTATTTCTGATTCTTTGATGTTGTTTCTTTCAAGATCTTTTCTTACTTCTGTAATACATGCTACTGCCGATATTTGTTTTGTTAGTCTATTTCCATCTATTCGGTAGAGATGTCCAACAAAGGTTAATCTTCGTTTGGCCACTACTTCAGATATTTTATCTATATTTTTGTAGATCTCCTCATTACTTCTTATTTTCTTTCTGTTTCTTTCTTTATCTTTTAATTTTCTATTTTTTAAATTTCTATTTTTTTAATTTCTATTTTTTCAGATCAGGAATTCTGGAAGGCTCTGAGGGACACACGTGTATTCAGAGGATTCTTTGATGAGACAGAGCATTATTTAATCTGCAGTGAAATTGGGATTGTGAGGCTGAAAGGGCAGGAGGTCAGGTCCATATGTAGGAGGATAAGAGTGGAGAAACTTCAGGATAAGGAGAGCAGGCAAAAGTACATAACAGCGATCTCAGAAAGGTACCAGTTAGTTGAATGTAGTCAATTACAGTCACTGGAAAAGGAATGGACAAGGTACAGGGACACAGTACTAGAAGTGGCTAAAGAATGTCTTGGAACAGTAGTGTGTAAAAGTAGGATGAAGCAAACAGCTTGGTGGAATGATACAGTCAAGGCAGCCTGTAAAAGGAAAAAGAAAGTGTATCAAAAATAGCTACATACTAGAACTCAGGTAGACAGAGAAAGTTACGTTGAAGAAAGAAACAAAGCCAAACAGATAATTGCAGCATCCAAGAAGAAATCTTGGGAAGACTTTGGAAACAGGTTGGAGACTATGGGTCAAGCTGCTGGAAAACCATTCTGGAGTGTAATTAGCAGTCTTCAGAAGGGAGGTAAGAAGGAAATGACAAGTATTTTGGACAGGTCAGGAAAACTGCTGGTGAATCCTATGGATGCCTTGGGCAGATGGAGGGAATATTTTGAAGAGTTGCTCAATGTAGGTGAAAATATGATCAGTAATGTTTCTGATTTCGAGGTAGAATGGGATAGGAATGATGATGGAAATAGGTTTACATTTGAGGAAGTGGAGAAAATGGTCAATAGATTGCAGTGCAATAACGCAGCTGGGGTGGATGAAATTAAGTCAGAACTCATCAAATACAGTGGAATGTCAGGTCTTAAATGGCTACACGGGATAACTGAAATGGCCTGAGAGTTGGGACAGGTCCCATCAGACTGGACAAAAGCAGTAATCACACCAATCTTTAAACATGGAAACAGAAAAGATTGTAACAACTACAAAGGTATCTCTTTAATCAGCATTGTGGGTAAAATCTTCTCAGGTATTGTTGAAAGGAAAGTGCGAGTATTAGTTGAGGACCAATTGGATGAAAATCAGTGTGGGTTTAGGCCTCTTAGCGGTTGTCAGGACCAGATCGTTAGCTTATGGCAAGTAATGGAGAAGTGTTACTAGTGGAGCAGGGAATTGTATCTATGCTTTATAGATCTAGAAAAGGCATATGACCGGGTTCCTAGGAGGAACTTATTGTCTGTTCTACGAGATTATGGAATAGTAGGCAAACTTTTGCAAGCAATTAAAGGTCTTTACATATATCAGTTAGAGTTGATGGTAAATTGAGTTCATGGTTCAGAGTAGTTTCAGGGGTAAGACAAGGCTGCAACCTGTCTCCACTGTTGTTCATATTATTTATGGATCATATGTTGAAAACAACAGACTGGCTGGGTGAGATTAAGATATGTGACACAAAATAAGCAGTCTTGCATATGCAGATGACTTTGTTGTGATAGCAGATTCGATTGAAAGTTTGCAAAGTAATATTTCAGAGCTAGATCAGAAATGTAAGGACTATGGTATGAAGATTAGCATCTCCAAAACGAAAGTAATGTCAGTGGGAAAGAAATACGAGGGTCGGTCAAAAAGTAATGCCTCCCATTTTTTTTCTACTTAAAAAAATTAAGTTAAGTGAAAAATTTGAATTTGGCGCCATTCCTCAAACCTTCTTCTGCAATCCACTGCAGTAGTAACTTTCTGTGTCAACAGGTGGCAGCACAGCAGAAGTTTGTAAGATGGCCGACATCGATGTTCGTTTGATACAGCGTTGTGTGATTGAATTCTTGAATGCAGAAGGTGAAACGCCCATACGCATTCATGAAAGACTGAAGAAGGTGTATGGTGTTGTGACAGTGGATGTCAGCACTGTTAGACGAAGGCTTCGTCGTTGTAAGGAAGCTGAAGGGCAAACACCGTTGACTGACGAAAAGCGGAGCGGCAGGCCGGTGAGTGCAGTGACTCCACACAACATTCAGCAAGTTGATGACATCATTCGTGGTGACTGTCGGGTGACTGCAGATGAAGTGTGTCGCATTATTTCTCTTAGTAAAGCCAGTGTGATCACGATTATTAAACAATTGGGGTACTCAAAAGTTTGTGCACGGTGGGTTCCAAGAATGTTAACCGATCAGAATAAAAAGGCAAGGAAAACAATAGCCTCCCAACACTTGCAGCGCTTCCGTTTGGAGGGAGATGAGTTTCTGAAAAAAATTGTGACCGGGGACGAAACATGGGTGCATTTTTTTGAACATGAATCAAAGAGGCAGTCAATGGAGTGGCGTCACACAAGCTCGCCGAGGAAGAAAAAATTCAAAACTGTGCGATCGGCAGGGAAAGTTATGGCAACAGTTTTCTGGGATACAGAGGGTGTGATTCTGGTTGATTTTTTGGAGCAGGGATGCACAATAAATTCTGTTCAATACGTCACAACCCTCAAAAAACTTAAAGCACGTCTTCAGCGAGTTCGCCCAACAAAATCAATGGCAGATGTTCTTCTTTTGCATGACAATGCAAGACCACACACCAGTCGTCACACCTCTGACGAGATTGTCAAAATTGGATGGGAAGTTTTGCCTCATCCCCCATACAGCCCTGACCTGGCACCATCAGACTTCCATCTGTTCGGGCCACTAAAAGAAGCTCATCGTGGGATTCATTTTGAAGATGAGGAGGCCATCAAAACATTCGTGCGTCAATGGCTTAGGAAGCAGAGCTGTGATTTTTACCGTGCTGGGATACATGCCCTTGTTCAAAGATGGACCAAAACTGTAGAGATGGGCGGAGATTACATTGAAAAATGACAAAATGATCCTCAATGTTGTGGTTTTCAACCTATGTAATTGCATTTAAATTTCCTGACAATTAAACGTAGAAAAAAAAATAGGAGGCATTACTTTTTGACTGACCCTCGTATAAACGGATTGAGTGCCAAATAGGAGTAACAAAGTTAGAAAAGGTGGACGGTTTCAAGTACTTATAATGCATATTCTCACGGGGTGGAAACATAGTGAAAGAACTGGAAGCGAGGTGCAGCACAGCTAATGCAGTGAGCGCTCAGCTAAGATCTACTCTCTTCTGCAAGAAGGAAGTCAGTACCAAGAGTAAGTTTTCTGTGCACCGTTCAATCTTTCGACCAACTTCGTTGTATGGGAGCGAAAGCTGGGTGGAGTCAGGTTATCTTATCAGTAACGTTGAAGTTACGGATATGAAAGTAGCTAGGATGATTGCAGGTACTAGTAGATGGGAACAATGGCAGGAGGGTGTCCACAAGGAGGAAATGAAAGAAAAACTGGGAATGAACTCTATAGATGTAGCAGTCTGGGCGAACAGGTTTAGATGGTGGGGTCATGTTACACGCATGGGAGAATCAAGGTTACCCCAGAGACTCATGGGTTCAGCAGTAGAGGGTAGGAGGAGTCGGGGCACACCAAGGAGAAGGTACCTGGATTCGGTTAAGAATGATTTTGAAGTAATAGGTTTAACATCAGATGAGGCACCAATGTTAGCACTGAATAGAGGATCGTGGAGGAATTTTATAAGGAGGCTATGCTCCAGACTGAACGCTGTAAGGCATAATCAGTCTTAAATGATGATGATGATGATCTGTTTAGTGTCTTCATTCAGTACTGGATGTAAATTTAAAGCAAACTTACAGGGCTTGTTAGGTGTACTAAAGTTACAGCAAGACAGATATCAGTGAGGAAATAATCATTATGAGCTGAAATAATATTTGGAAGTTACAAGAATATATTTTATAAAAAACTCTATTTATTTTTTAAATTATTTCCCATTTATTTTCCTAGTTATTTCTAATTACTATTCTATGTTTTTTCCGTTTTTTATGAGTTTAGCTTCATTTAATATTGGATTGCAATGTAAAGAAAATAGTCCGAGGAAAGAATTATTATGAAATGAAACTAGTATTTGGAAATAAGAAGAAGCAATTTTTTTCAGTTTCTATTAAATTTTTGTACTGTTTTTCTGTTACTTATCTGTTTACTTGTTTTTATTTTTCTGTTATCTTACTGTTGTTCCTGTTAGTTTAAGTTCTATTCAGTGTTTGAATTCAGCGTCGGTGCAGACTAATGATATTTAGAAGTGGCCGCCGTGTGTACAGATGTTTCAGACGGACAGTGGCTCAGTACCTGGGGCGGCTGCAGGGAGCAGGCGAGCAGGCCGGGCCTGGGGGCGACGGCCCTGGCCTGCCAGGCTAGCGGCGCCGCCAGCGACGCGGCCAGCAGCCAGGCGGCGGCGGCGGGCAGCGCGCCAACGCTGTTGTCCGCGGCGGGGCCGAGCAGCGCGTGCGCGCACACGCACGTCACCAGGTAGGCCGCCGCCGCGCCGAGCAGCGCCTCGCCGCCCACGAACGCCGCGCACCACGCCTGCAAACACACAGCGCGCGCGCTGCAGCTGGCGCGCCTTCGAGCTTCAACAGAGGGCGCCGCACGTCTACCGCAAAGAGTAATTATCTCTGGAGTGAGCATTGCGTTCTTCGCATGTTGACAACATTAAACCAGGATTGTCACGTGTTTTCGGGACTTCGCTGTGCGTGTGTGCTTTCCACAGAGTTTGAAGTTTATAATATCAAGAGTTTTTGTTGTGTTTTCACCAGTTTATGATAGTGTGATAGCGATGGTGAATTACTGTTGTTGCTACGGATGTAAAGAAAAATATGTGAAAGGCGGGACAGCAACTTTTCATGGGTACATACCATGTAGTTCTAATTGTTGTTGTTGTGGTCTTCAGTCCTGAGACTGGTTTGATGCAGCTCTCCATGCTAATCTATCCTGTGAAAGCTTCTTCATCTCCCAGTGCCTACTGCAACCTACATTCTTCTGAATTTGCTTAGTGTATTCATCTCTTGGTCTCCCTCTACGATTTTTACCCTCCACACTGCCCTCCAGCGCTAAATTTGTGATCCCTTGATGCCTCTGAACATGTCCTACCAACCGGTCCCTTCTTCTTGTCAAATTGTACCACAAACTCCTCTTCTCCCCAATTCTGTTCAATACCTCCTCATTAGTTATGTGATCTACAAATCTCATCTTCAGCATTATTCTGTAGCACCACATTTCGAAAGCTTCTATTCTCTTCTTGTCCAAACTATTTGTTGTCCATGTTTCACTTCCATACATGGCTACACTCCATACAAATACTTTCAGAACCGACTTCCTGACACTTAAATCTATACTCGGTGTTAACAAAGTTTCTTCTTCAGAAACGCTTTCCTTGCCATTGCCAGTCTACATTTTATATCCTCTCTACTTCGACCATCATCAGTTATTTTGCTCCCCAAATAGCAAAACTCCTTTACTACTTTAAGTGTCCCATTTCCTAATCTACTTCCCTCAGCATCACATTCCATTTTCCTCGTTTTGCTTTTGTTGGTGTTTATCTTATATCCTCCTTTCAAGACACTGTCCATTCCGTTCCACTGCTCTTCCAAGTCCTTTGCTGTCTCTGACAGAATTACAATGTCATCGGCGAACCTCAAAGTTTTTATTTCTTCCCCATGGATTTTAATACCTACTTCAAATTTTTGTTTCCTTTACTGCTTGCTCAATATACATAGGCTAAAACCCTCTCTCACTCCCTTCCCAACCAATGCTTCCCTTTCATGCCTCTCGACTCCTATTACTGCCATCTGGTTTCTCTACAAATTGTATATAGCCTTTCGCTCCCTGTATTTTACCCCTGCCACCTTTAGAATTTGAAAGAGAGTATTCCACTCAACATTGTCAAAAGCTTTCTCTATGTCAATTCCAGCAGGACACTGCGACACCCCAGACATCTAGAATTTCTACAGAGTGGCTCAAGGAACACTCTTCTGAGTTTGAACACTTCCTGTGGCCACCAAACTCCCCAGACGTGAACATTATTGAACATATTTTTGATGCCTTGTAACGCAATGTTCAGAAGAGATCTCCACCCCTTCGTACACTTAAGGATTTATGGACAGCCCTGCAGGATTCAAGGTGTCAGTTCAGACATTAGTCGAGTCCATTCCACGTCGTCTTGCGGCACTTCTGTGTGCTCGCGTTGACTTTACACGATATAAAGCAGGTGTACCAGTTTCTTTGTCTCTTCAGTGTATATGGCTGGCATCAGGAGCGGCTGATACTTTCGCCGTTCTATTGATTTTCTGGTGTTGTCTCTTTGACCCATCTGAGTCAGCGACTCTCCACAGTCAATGCGATGTCGAGCTCTAGAAAACTGTAAATGTTACAACTGTCCTTACAGATCCTGGGAATAGGATTTTACAGTAATAATCATTAAACTATGACAGTGTACTGTAGAGTAGCAATTGTTTATTATTAAATAATATTAACGTCTTATCGCTCCCTACTCTGTATTACCTAAACTATCCTTGGCGCCGGCCGCGGTGGTCTCGCGGTTCTAGGCGCGCAGTCCGGAACCGTGCGACTGCTACAGTCGCAGGTTCGAATCCTGCCTCGGGCATGGATGTGTGTGATGTCCTTAGGTTAGTTAGGTTTAAGTAGTTCTAAGTTCTAGGGGACTGATGACCACAGCAGTTGAGTCCCATAGTGCTCAGAGCCATTTGAACCATTTGTTTTCGGTATCAGTACCCGTTATCGAGATCTAGAGTTCAAAGTGACCATAAATATGCGGATAACAGCAAAAATCAGTTTTTAGACTTTTTTATACCATGGGTCGCAATTATCTAAATAACTAGCCCTAGAAAATGGCTCAGATTTTAACTGTACGTTCTTTAGATATGTATTTAGAAGCGCCATTTTCCCGATTTAGAAAATCTTTATTCGTCATTAAGATACTCCCAAAAAACGTTGATTTTTGGGTACCAAAAGTACCAATTGTGGGATAGCCACTCCTATAATTTCTACGAATTTCAAATCGTCAAAATTTTTATCTCATATGGTCTTAAGATGCTGCTCTCCGGGAAATTTGAAAACTTTTCCCATCCTATTAGCCGATACCTATATACAGAGGTTCAAAGTTACCGTACTTATGCAAGAAAAATATGCACAAAACACCCGGACAGAGGCGTAAATATAGCTTTAATTGACGTCGTGAATATGTAGCAACGTTCTGGGATTATCGAAAGGGTTTTTATGTCACCAAACTATGTTTTAAATCGCCATTTTTTCATCAATAAAACCTCATAAAGTGCTGTCTCTTTATAATGGACACTTCACACCTACCAAGCTATCTTGACCTGGGAATTATTCGATGGTGTCACTTGACGGCGTAAGCACCTATCAGAAAATTATTTTGTAAAGCGAAATTCTTTGTACTTGCAGAACAGACACCGCATTTTGTGGTATACTATAGATACATTTTTCTGTAAAGTAATGAAAAGCGGAATTTCGCTGGATGTGAGCAATTTTGTGTTAACCTTACATTATGCATACTTAGTTCACTTATTTGTTGTTTATTTGTGTCAAAGTATTTAAATGCGTTGAAGTGTATAAAGTGTCGAAACTTTACTGACCTAGAGAATTCGTTTTATTAAAGCAGCACACCCTGCTGTAACAGGGAAAAGAGTGGAATCAGCTGAAAAATGCTCCTGTCGCACCACAAAAATGCAAATATGCCCGTCTTTAAAAGACTCTCACAGAAAAGTGCGGAAAACAGTGAGAGAGAGATGGATGAGGAGTGTCTCAGTGGCAGCAAAAGAGAGAGAAGACACTGAGAATAAAAAAGAGAGCTGAGTGGGGACCATACATGGGCTTGGAAGGTCTGGAACCGCTCGCCCCTCAGAAGACCGGCCAATTTCAACACGAAAAATATTCCAACTTTCCCCCAAATTCTTGTAGCCACATGTTAAAATATCCCGGTCTAGAGTTCAAAACCTGAGCAAAGCATCCCCAAGGATATTTGTGGACAGGGGACAATGATGGTTGAAGAGAAAGATAGCAGACTGTGAACATGAAAGGAAGAGACAGTGGCAGTGAGAGAGAAAAAGAATGGGACAAAGACAATGACAGTTGGAGACAAAGAAAGTGAATTTGCCAGAGAAGGAGAGTGGTGAGACGGAACTAGAGAAAAGAATAAAGACAGCGATAGTGGGAGACATAGATAGGAGTAAGTGCCAGTGAAAGAAAAAGGAGACAGTAGGAAAGAGACATATGCAGACCATGGAAGTGACAGGGAGATGTTGAGTTTGAAGGGTCCATTACAAAAAGAGACTGAGTAAAAGGATTTAGAATGTTTGGTGTTACCTTTTCAAGTTAAAATGGAATGTCTTTTTCTAGATTAGATTAGATTAATTTCCATATACCCATAAAAGAGGGAAATCTCCTGGGTATGGAACATGTCAGATAAACACATTACAAAAACGCAATTAGAAAAACTTGAGTTTCATTAATTTTAATGATCCTCAGTCAAAAAGCAGTAAAATTATGTACATGAATTAAATTTAAACTTCTAATATTTACAGGTTTAATACTTACATCTGCTTTAATTAAATCCACCATTCAGACTTTTGCTAGTTTCTTGGCTATCACAACCAAGTACTGTCAAAAATTAAAGTAAATTATTCATTTCAGTGATCCTCAGTTAAGAACAGTCACATTATGTGCAAGATTTAAAATTAAACTTCCACTATATACAGACTTAAAGACTTACATCTGCTTTCCATACATCCATCATTCACAAAGTAGGTAGTTACTTGGCTGTTACAACCAAGTATTGTCAAAAATTAATGTATAATAAATTTTCATTAAAATGGTCTACTGCACTTGTTATGAGACTCATGGATGGAATAGAAGGAGTTGGCCACCAAAAATTCTTTTAAATTATGTCTAAATTGTGCCTCGTCTGAAACTAAACTCTTAATGGTTGCTGGTAACTTATTGAAAACATGCGTTGCTGAATACTGGACTCATTTCTGGGCAAGAGTAAGTGATTTTAAATCTTTATGTATATTGTTCTTATTCCTAGTATTGATACTGTGTACTAAGCAGTTAGTTGGAAAAAGAGATGTATTACTTACAACAAACTTCATTAAGGAATAAATATACTGAAAAGCTGTGGTTAATATGCCCAATTCTTTGAATAGGTTTCGACATGATGTTCTTGGATTTACACTACTCATTACTCTTATTATCACCGAGCGAGGTGGCGCAGTGGTTAGACACTGGACTCGCATTCGGGAGGACGACGGTTCAATCACGCGTCCGGCCGTCCTGATTTAGGTTTTCCGTGATTTCCCTAAATCGCTCCAGGCAAATGGCGGGATGGTTTCTTTCAAAGCGCACGGCCGACTTCCTTCCCCGTCCTTCCCTAATCCGATGAGACCGATGACCTCGCTGTCTGGTCTCCTTCCCCGAAACAACCAACCAACTCTTATTATACGCTTCCGTACTCTAAAAAATTTTTCTCTCTTTCTGGAGTTACCCCAAAATATGATTCCATATGACATAATGGGGTGAAAATAAGCAAAATATGCCAGTTTTTTTTTAATATTTATATCTCCTATGTCTGACATCATTCACATTGCAAACACAGGCTTGTTTAGGCACTTTAGCAGTTCGTTAGTATGTTGCTCCCAACTGAATTTATTATCAAATTGTAATCCCAAGAATTTTACACTCTCAATTTCTCCTATTTCCATGTCATCATATTTTATACGCACACCAGAAGGAAATCTCTTGGAAGTTCTGAACTGCATATAGTGGGTCTTTTCAAAGTTTAATGACAGTGAATTGGCTATGAACTACTTATTAATGTCAGTAAAAATTTGATTAGCTGCTCTTACTAAATTTATATTTGATTTAGTATTTATTGCAATGTTTGTATCATCTGCAAATAAGACAAACTTGGCATCTGGTAATGTAACAAATGACAGGTCATTAATACACACAAGAAACAGTAGTGGACTGTGACTTTGTAAACGATCTATGGATCCAACACTAATCTTCACTTTTTCAACTTCATTAATTTCTGTGGAAAGCGAAACAGCATAGACAGTTGATGTGCTGTAGTATCTGTTTCTCTCCAAACTGGAACTAGCTTTAAGGTCGCCGGCGCCTGTTAAGAAGTGCCCATAGCGAAAGCTGAGAGATGACTCAGCTGCACCGCTCGCTGCAAGGTGGCCACGTCCCTGCGGCTGCCGCCGCACGGAGATTCTCGTGTTACGCTGTGAGTCATACAGACGGAAGGCAGCCGAACTACTCGATAACGCGTACGACTGTGGACAGACCGTTTCTGTGTCCCTTGCCGCCTCAGATTGTCAGTCAAGAAGAGGAGGAGGGCAGATGAGAGCTTTCTGTATCAGCATCTGTTGGCGTCTCTACTTCAACGGAGGCAGATGAAACTGAGCAGCCACACATTAATTTGCGGATATTCTGTTGGAACTGAAAAATTTAATAAACAGCGAGTACACGAAAAAAAGTGGACTCTTCTATGTTATTCTTTCTTGATATTTAATCTGTCTCAACAAGTTACAGTAAATTCAGCATGCAGGGCAGTAATCAGAATTATGACATCTACCTTTCGAACTTTTAAAAAGTAAGAAAAAATGTAAAAAAGAAATACTATGTTATAAATACACTGCTGTCCAAATTTGAAGCAACAAATAAATTTTGCAAGGTTGCGTTTATTTTGCCACAAAACAGTAGAAACAGGTGATAGTAAAGTAGAAATAATGTAAAGAATACAGAACGTTATCAGTAGGTGGCAGCACAATGCGCCTAATATGAAGCCGGCCGGAGTAGCTGAGCGGTTCGAGGCGCTACAGTCAGCAACCGAGCGACGCTACGGTCGCAGGTTCGAATCCTGACTCGGGCATGGATGTGTGTGATGTCCTTAGGTTAGTTAGGTTTAAATTGTTCTAAGTTCTAGGGGACTGATTACCACAGTAGTTAAGTCCCATAGTGCTCAGAGCCATTTGAATCAACCTAATATGAAAAATGTTTTTTTTGGGGGGTGCCCGGATACTTTTGATCACATAGCTTATGTGTCACTCAAGCTCGGTTCGACTCGATGCACATCCGGGTTAGAGCCGTTGCTGCTCACAGAGGTGGCAGCTCCGTGTCCTGAATTTCGCACGATGCGAAATCACCTAGAAATTTAATCATCCTGCTGTACTAACCACATCAACGAAAGCGTTGCGTAACGCGATATGTGTTGCAGATGCCGTGCTATTGTGACTGTTCCTGTACCGCTCGGTAGGTCACCCCTTACAGTGTCTGTAACATACACTCACACTATTTGGTGTTCTTCCTGGTGCTGCAGTTTTAATGGATAGAAGTAAATTTTTGGAGCTTACAAGCATCGGAACCTTTACGGGGGTAAATTTTCTCATTAAGGAAACCGTTCGACGAGCATCACTTTAAAGATGTCGCAGTCTCTCGCTTTTCAGTTGGTTGTGTCTACGCCACTCGTAAGGCTACAAGAGCTCAGCAATGTTGTGTGCTTCTGACTGATGCTGCCCGGCTAGTCTCGGGATATATCTGTACCAGATGGACCTGTGCCTAAGCTCGAAAGTTGGAACACTGCACGAGGCGCCACAGACTACACCTGCCAGCTATGTATCTGTACGCTGCCGCTGTGCTAGAGATGGACAAAGTCGTTCATCCTTGGGAACTAGTTCACTGGTGATCGCTCTTTTTTTGGAACGGTTCATTTTTACTCGTTCACCATTCATTGTGCTTGGTATATGGTTCTTATGAAAAATTGGAAATTAGTAGCACAGCAGATGGAAGGCGTCATGAGGGGGCACTTGCCTTCCTCCTTGCGTACAGAGTTTTTATTCATAACAGAATTCTCACACACTTGTAATTTTCGTGACTCTGCAAAACGTCTCGTTTAGCCAACTGCATCGTTATGTGGCTGGTCGCAGTGAAATAATATAAGGTGGCGCACAAAAAACCGCTCCCGAGTACAGACTGCTAGTCAATTACGGACGATCTGTTGACCGCTACGAGCAGAATAGATAAACATGTAATAATTAGGCAGTGAAGAAATAACAAATAAGGTAATGCAAACAAGTTTGAAACAGCAGATGACGGTTGGTAAGCGACAATGAGCAGTCTAGTACTCGGGGCCGATTTTTCGTGCGCCACACAGTACCACTGAAATACACTCCTGGAAATTGAAATAAGAACACCGTGAATTCATTGTCCCAGGAAGGGGAAACTTTATTGACACATTCCTGGGGTCAGATACATCACATGATCACACTGACAGAACCACAGGCACATCGACAGAGGCAACAGAGCATGCACAATGTCGGCACTAGTACAGTGTATATCCACCTTTCGCAGCAATGCAGGCTGCTATTCTCCCATGGAGACGATTGTAGAGATGCTGGATGTAGTCCTGTGGAACGGCTTGTCATGCCATTTCCACCTGGCGCCTCAGTTGGACCAGCGTTCGTGCTGGATGTGCAGACCGCGTGAGACGACGCTTCATCCAGTCCCAAACATGCTCAATGGGGAACAGATCCGGAGATCTTGCTGGCCAGGGTAGTTGACTTACACCTTCTAGAGTACGTTTGGTGGCACGGGATACATGCGGACGTGCATTGTCCTGTTGGAACAGCAAGTTCCCTTGCCGGTCTAGGAATGGTAGAACGATGGGTTCGATGACGGTTTGGATGTACCGTGCACTATTCAGTGTCCCCGCGACGATCACCAGAGGTGTACGGCCAGAGTAGGAGATCGCTCCCCACACCATGATGCCGGGTGTTGGCCCTGTGTGCCTCGGTCGTATGCAGTCCTGATTGTGGCGCTCACCTGCACGGCGCCAAACACGCATACGACCATCATTGGCACCAAGACAGAAGCGACTCTCATCGCTGAAGACGACACGTCTCCATTCGTCCCTCCATTCACGCCTGTCGCGACACCACTGGAGGCGGGCTGCACGATGTTGGGGCGTGAGCGGAAGACGGCCTAACGGTGTGCGGGACCGTAGCCCAGCTTCATGGAGACGGTTGCGAATGGTCCTCGCCGATACCCCAGGAGCAACAGTGTCCCTAATTTGCTGGGAAGTGGCGGTGCGGTCCCCTACGGCACTGCGTAGGATCCTACGGTCTTGGCGTGCATCCGTGCGTCGCTGCGGTCCGGTCCCAGGTCGACGGGCACGTGCACCTACCGCCGACCACTGGCGACAACATCGATGCACCGTGGAGACCTCACGCCCCACGTGTTGAGCAATTCGGCGGTACGTCCATCCGGCCTCCCGCATGCCCACTATACGCCCTCGCTCAAAGTCTGTCAACTGCACATACGGTTCACGTCCACACTGTCGCGGCATGCTACCAGTGTTAAGGACTGCGATGGAGCTCCGTATGCCACGACAAACTGGCTGACACTGACGGCGGCGGTGCACAAATGCTGCGCAGCTAGCGCCATTCGACGGCCAACACCACGGTTCCTGGTGTGTCCGCTGTGCCGTGCGTGTGATCATTGCTTGTACAGCCCTCTCGCAGTGTCCGGAGCAAGTATGGTGGGTCTGACACACCGGTGTCAATGTGTTCTTTTTTCCATTTCCAGGAGTGTAATATCATAGGTGTTATCATATTCTCTTTATAAAATGTAAAACTATACACTCGATTACGGAGCGCGGGCTTCATTCGTTTGTTAAGTCGGTCTGCCTTCCATAACAATGAACATGCTCTTTTACCTTGGATCAAAAAAAAAATACGGTAAATGGCCACTCGTGTGTGCCGTGCCAACGTCCTTTGTGTGGAATAACAAAAAACTTGCCTTTTTACAAGTATTTCTTCTGTTGTTTGTCGAAATAGTGAAGTAAGCTGATTCGCCGTTTTGTTATCTGAAAAGGTGTAATTTTTATGTAATTTACGTAATTATAAAATACATTTTAATTACCGGTCGTGGGCGCTGAATAGAATACGAAAAGAACCAGAAGTACGGAGTTCAAAAAAGGTTTGAAACACATCTAGAATGGGCGTGCAAAGCGAACGAAACGAACAACTCGGTACTGAACTACGAGCAGTCGGCAGTGGAACTGCGACGAGTGGCCAGGCGAAGAAGGACGAGTACGGCCGAGCGAGACAGAGACCGAGACAGACGGGAACGGGACCGAGGCTGGAACGAGACCGGCCCACATGCCGTTCGGGAATGAGACCGACCGTTTCCCGGTCCCGCGAACTGTAAGTGGAAAGCCGCGACCGAAGTGAACTATGAAAGACCGTTCCTTAGAATTCGTTCCTCGCTCGTTCCGTTCATCTTGGTGAACCGTTCCTTTGGACCCGTTTGTTCGCGAACGACCCGTCTCTACACTGTGCAGTAGCCGACGAGCATCTGTAACTTCCTTGAACCGCTGGCACCAGCGATGGCACACATTCACACATCACGTCTTCTTTATACAGAACTCATAACTACCACGAAAGGAGCACTTCATGTATGGTACCGATCGTGGGAAAGCTCAGAGGCCAAAAGTTTTCAGGGATTCACCCATTAATTCCCGTAATACTTTCACGGTGACATACAACGTCAACAATAACAATGAGAAATGGAAACGGGCGTTATCCTGTAAACCTCAAGAGAATCAGCCTCTCCATATTACAGAGTTCTCCCTTCGGAACTACCAGATCTGAGCCACCAACCGTGCGGTTTCTCCCGCTACGCCACACAGCAGACCAAACTATATATAAAAAAAAAAAAAAATAGTCAAACTGGGAATTTCCCTATCCAACAGTGTCATGAACCTCGCCCAACAGCCAAATATCGATGTCCACATCGCAAAACACATCCAAGACACGGGCATTCATCTTTAAATTTCAAGGTGTGAACAGACTGAACACAGGAACTGCACATGTCATTGGCTCAACAGGTGTACACGAGTCACTAATACCAGAACAGTAATACTTATGTAATCATTTTGTTAACTGATTATCTGTGTACACTGCTAATCTCTAGTCCTATTAATTATTTATTTTCAACGATGAACTCCATGAAACTTAAACAATGAATGAAAACGACTGCCACTTGTTATCATTCTCAGCAAACGAATAAGAAAATTCGTATGTTATGTTAAGTCGAGTGATAATATGCAATTAAAAAAAAGATTGATCTGCATTGAAAACTCAGCGCAAGTATAACAAATGAATGTGCAATTGTAGACATATTAAATAATGACGTAACTCGTTAAACAGCTGGGCAGCTACAGCCCATGTAAATACAATTATAAAGAAACATCACGTCCGAAGTGTTGCGAACATTCTGTCTCTTGCAGACGCGTGATATGTCCTCGCTCAAATTAAATTAATTGCGCAAATTGTGCTCGTCAACGCTGTCCTGGCACGCACACGGTGTTAACTTACCGAGGACGACACTCGAAACGCCGTCATGGGAAATAAAGTTATTATCTATTCTGTGTTTTCTCTTAACTGCTCTTACGGACTCGACGTACATACGGTGTTTACCCTTAAATGTCTCTATTTTTGATTTTTGTCGTCCATATCTTTGCTGTTAAATCTTGCCAGTTTTTATAGATTCTCGTTTTTAACGAACGTTTAACCGAGGTGATGTAGAGGAACATAATTACAGCTGTGTCTCGCTGTCCTTTCGAGTACATTTGATTTACAAATACGAGTAAATAGACTTGTATTTGCGATCCTATTTGGAACCAATTTTTTATGTTGAATATGAAATTGTGCATATTTTCATACTGTAGGCAATTTTCATTTTAAAAGCTAGTTATCACATTCAAGGTTAATTGGTGGATTATTCATACACTGACTAGATTAACACAAAGAGAGAAGGCATTACATTCAAACTACGCCGTATTTCTAAAGACAGCTAAAAAAAGAGTAATTACTGAAAATATATCGTTCTGAAACATAATTCTATGATTTTGTTATTATTAAGAATCACAGTCATGTAGAATTGTTTAAATGATAATGCTTTCGCATTTTATTGTTTTTTCGTTACTCCTGTACACACTTTCTTAGTTTCGCTTCGGAGGCATTGTCAAGTGGTTCATTATTGGACGTTTCTAAATGTATTCATCATTTCATCACACAATGGCTGCACTTAAGTCAGACTACAAATTCAGAGTGACATGTAGGGTGTCAATAATTATTCATAACAGAAAGATTACCTTAACTTCATACACTAACATCTACACATACTACAAAATTAAAGACCCCTGTCGCGTTTTTCTGTCTGTATGTGAGCCGGCCGGAGTGGCCGCGCGGTTCTAGGCGATACAGTCTGGAGCCGAACGACCGCTACGTCCGCAGGTTCGAATCCTGCCTCGGGCATGGGTGTGTGTGATGTTCTTAGGTTAGTTAGGTTTAATTAGTTCTAAGTTCTAAGCAACTGGTGACCTCAGAAGTTAAGTCGCATAGTGCTCAGAGCCATTTGTCTGCGTGTGAAGGCTAATTTTAGAAACTACCACAGTGATTCTGATATGGTTTTCATTAATAAATACACTAATTCATGAGGAACGTTTATCTTTGTAATTTATTATTATAATAATGATTAGTGTGTAACATATATATTGTTATCATATCCATATTTAATTGCCCGTTTGGAGTGGCATTTCGTGGCAATCATGGATGGACTACGCGGTTGGTCCCGGCGGAGGGTCGAGTCGTCCCTCTGGCATGGGTGTGTGTGTTTGTCCTTAGGATACTTTAGTTTAAGTAGTGTGTAAGCTTAGGGACTGATGACCTTAGCAGTTAAGTCCCATACGATTTCACATACATTTTAACACTTTTTTTTGTGCAATCATGGAAGCGACAAGCTAACAGGTTCTGGCGGGAAAAGTGGTAGAGTAAATAGCCGCCGTAACTCCAGAGCTCAATGAAGCTTCACCAGAATCCATAATATCTATATCTGTAGGTATTATAAATTAAAGTCCCCAGCAGCGTTTTTCTGTCTGTACGTGAAAACTAATCTCGGGAAGTGTCATTTGACTGAAGATACCTGGCCGGTCAGTGTGGCCAAGCGGTTCTAGGCGCAACCGCTACGGTCGCAGGTTCGAATCCTGCCTCGGGCATGAATGTGTGTGATGTCCTTAGGTTACTTAGGTTTAAGTAGTTCTAAATTCTTGGGCACTGATGACCTCAGATGTTAAGTTCATTAGTGCTCAGAGCCAGTTTTGAAGATACCTGTGCAAAGCTGGGGAAGGTCACTAGTACGATATAAGGGGTATCAATATCTCCGATCCCTGTACTGTCAAATTGTGAATAAGATATTCTTGAGACTGACTACGACATACAGTGTAACTAACGTAGAAATGATAATACTGAATCACTTGACAATAGTTATAAAGCTGAAATTGCCGTAATGTATCCAGAAGTATTAGAATAACGGCCAAAAGACGAAGGCGTTGTCATTTAGAGAAGACATAATTACAGATTAAAATTCTGTATCGTGTCGGGACCCAACCCAGGACCCTTGTATTTCGCGGTAAGAGCATTGCCTGTGAAAGGAAAGCTTCTGGTTTCAAATATCGGTCCGCCACACAGTGTTTAATATGCCAGGAAGTTTCAAAACAGCGCAAATTGCGCTGCACACAGAAAGATTCGTTTTAGAGTTACTTTTCATTAATATTTTCGAATTCGCTCATCAGAATCAAGCATACATTAAGTGACACGGTTTTCTTATAGATAACTGCAGTGCTAGTAACACTCAAGTCAGCTGGTCAAATGAAATTACAGTTTTGAGTGTGTGCCCTAGCACCTGACTATCTGAGAACATTTCCACAGACAGATAATTAACTAAGCTGATTAGGAGGAAAAACATAATTTCTGGTTTTCTTCTTTGCTTGTGACTCGCGAAAGCCTCTAAACCCAAATTTCAATTTATGAACTTTTCGTCGAGGGTCCGCAGTATAGGACCAGATGTCCTTACGTTCTAAAGGACTAAGGATGTCTCAATAAAGACGTTCAGTGTTAAAAATCTGTTCGCATGAAATAGGTGCAGGTTGTCGGGGACCCAAAAGCTGTCATTTCTCACTGAGCTCAACTCTTTCGACGAAAAGAACAATTCTAAACGTTTAAGCCGGCCAGTGTGGCCGTGCGGTTCTAGGCGCTACAGTCTGGAGCCGAGCGAGCGCTACGGTCGCAGGTTCGACTCCTGCCTCGGGCATGGATATGTGTGATGTCCTTAGATTAGTTAGGTTTAATTAGTTCTAAGTTCTAGGCGACTGATGACCTCAAAAGTTAGGTCGCATAGTGCTCAGAGCCATTTGAACCATTTAAACGTTTAAAAAAATTATTTCGTTTGAAAGTAGGCAGAGTATGAGGGACGAGATTCTTCTACTTTTGTCGTCGACGAATTCTACTTATATGATCTAGTAATTATCTTTACTCAGCCATTCGAGCACGGCAAGAATTTATTTACTGATTGCACTGCACAACGCTATTAAAGGATCATTTTTTTTAAAACCCTGCAGTTGTCTCCCACTGCAACGCAGAAGTCTAAAATTCGGCACAAAGGCGCCCACAGCCCTTCTTTTGCAGTTCTGCAAAAGCGCGGCGCCGTGCGACGTCACCCTTGCGCTCAGCCGGCCTGAGTGGCCGAGCGGTTCTAGGCGCTTCAGTCCGGAACCGCGAGACCGCTACGGTCGCAGGTTCGAATCCTGCCTCGGGCAAGGATGTGTGTGATGTCCTTAGGTTAGTTAGGTTTAAGTAGTTCTAAGTTCTAGGGGACTGATGACCTCGGATGTTAAGTCCCATAGTGCTCAGAGCCATTTGAACATTGCGCTCGGCTGTCCTTCAAGCAGCAGAGAGTCGACACCTGCGAAACAAAGGCCAGATTTTGGAAGTTAGTGTTAAGTGTAAGGTGGGTTAGTGATGTCACATTGGCACCAAACTTCACCACAATTCTGCCCAACGTGACCATGGACGTGTCACATGGTGGGAAGATCATCACCCTCTCCCCTCCTCTTATTAACATTTCACTCCTTCTCTTGACGCCTCTGCGATAAAGTTCGGAAACACGACGCTCAGCATTGAAATCTTGTGGCTTTCTTAAGGGTGGCACCGCCTCTCAGAATCGATACAAAAAGGCCTCAGGAGATGTCATGAAGGGCGTCAACGAAACAACCCCTTCTCCTGGGCTCTTCATTTTTCACACATTTTGCGCTCGTAATTGACAGTTTGCAGTGTGATGACTTTCTCGACATCGTTTGAGACTTCTGACACCCCTGGAGAAGTCTACCTTTCTCTACAAACTTGTAGGGCTGCAACCCCTCTCGCATGTGATATGACCCCTTTGGAGTGTAGTGCAGTAGCAATTTTTGCTCTGGTGTACAGGGTGGAAACACTAGGGACCATTCAAAACCATTCGACAAAATTTGAACGTGATCCGAAGCAACAATGGGTCTTTATACCTCTTGAGCCTTCTCGTTTCGCGCCCTTCTGTGGTATGATCACTGGGGTCGGGTGAGGGGAGAGGTACGACATTGACATATGCAAGAATAAAACGGTAGAGGGTCCCTGTAAGACGCCAAAACTGCCCACACCCCTCCCACCAGTTCGGAAACAACCTCTACGGCGCCCGTGCACTTTTGTTGAGCACTTTAAATTTGCACTTGTACGGAGACTGTGACACCCAGTCAGCTGAGTGATGTTCCATTGCTGCTAGCAGCGCCTGACGGCAGGCAACGTCTTTGATACCACATAGACTCCGCATGCCCGCAAGCACGCGCTAAAGCAACGGAGCGCCACTCAGCTGAACGGGAGTCGAAATCTCTGTACAGGTACATTTTCAAAGTGTTCAACGAAGGTGCACAGGTTGCACAGAGAGTGTTGCAGAACTGGGGCATCTTAGTGGGATCCTTCGAAGTTTGTACACACCGTCGATCCCATGCGCCACAATGAGAGACAAATGCAGGGTTTCAAAAAAACTGACTATATGTGTTGTGCAACGAATATGGCGTGTGACATAGGTATGGTGAAGCTTTCAGGATATACCCCTCGCACACAGAAAAAAAGTTACATTTGTATCGTTCCAGAAGGACTTATTTCCGTGCCATAACACATTTTCAGCAACTCTATATAGTACATTAATCTAGGAAACATACAAGTAAATGCAGTATTTTTTAACTTCCGAAAAGCATCTGACTCAATACAACACGTACTCTTACTGTCGAAAGTGTCACAGTATGGGGCATCAAGCAAAATTATATAACTGGATTGATGATTTCTTGGTAGCAAGGGCACAGTATCTTACCTTGGATGGAAAGTCATCAATAGCTGTAGAAATAAAGTCAGGTGTGCCCCAGGGAAGTGTATTGGAATCCCTGCTGCTCATGCTACATTTCAGTGACTTGGCAGATAATATTAACAGAACCCTCAAACTTTTCGCAGATGATGAAGTTATCTACAATAAAATCTTAAATAAAGTCTTATAAAAGATGTACAAATATTCACCTAGATCTTGTTATGATTTTAAAGTGGTTCATAAATTAGTAACATACTTTAAACGTTCAGAAATGTAAAATGATGTCCTTCGCGAACGAAAAAGACTTAGAATGCAATGACTACAATATCAATATTCAAAATTAGAATTAGTCAACTCATAAAAAGACATGGCTGTGACAGTATGTAGGTATGTGGAGTGAAATGATTACACAGGTTAACTTGTAGCTAAGCAGGTGGCAGACATCAGTTCATTGGCAGGATAATGAGAAACAGCAGTCTGTCTACAAAGGAGACAATCTGAATCTCACTGTGCGTCCCATCTTAGAATACTGCTCAAAGGTGTGAGATCCACAACAGCTAAGACTAGCAGGGGTACTGAACGCATGGAAAAGCGCAGTAAAACGGCCACAGGTTTCATCAAATGAAACTATATTGTTCCAGAGATCTTTTCAAGTCTCTGACATTTCTCATAAGTTACGAATAGAAGTTTATACCAAGGCCAGGATTCGAAGCCAGGTCTCCTCATCACTAGCAGATGCGCTAACCACTATGCCACTCTGGCACAATGGGTTTTTCACGCCTCTTTTCTCAATCCAAATTCCTATTCACGCCAAAGGCCACTTGGTATTCCTTCTAGTCTCGAACAGCTTTACAGAGCCTCTCCAACAGTTTGGGAATAGCACCTCAGTATTGAAACAAACAGGGGAGCCTGCCTGAAACCCAGGCATAGGTGCGTTAATCAAATGAAACAATATGGTTCGGAGACTTTTTCGAGTCTCAATCATCTTACTGCTGTTCGAGTTTAGGGGGAATACCAAATTGGCTGAGGTGTGAATGGGAATTTGGACCGGGGAGAGAGGCGAGCTAAGATAGTCCATGCAGTTGTACCAAACCACTGTGCCAGGGTGGCGTTGTGGTTAGCGCATCTGCCTAGTGAGCAGAAGACCTGGGTTCGAATCCTGGTCTTGGTATAGATTTTCATTCGTCGCTTCAGTCTGCCTATATACGGGTCGCAGGTTTGTTTGACTCACGGGAGAAGGTCACGGGGATTTTGAAAAACACGAACTGATACTGACATGTTGAATGGTTGTGTCTTCGGCCGGTCTAGCTGAAGACGACAGCGGGTCATGTCTTCAAAATATCGTGCGAGAAGGACGCGAGTAATCGGCAGAAGACCCAATTATTCAACATGTCAACCTGTCGCTGGAAAAGCCTGGAGCATTACATGAACTGATACTCTTCAAGATAGATGCAAATTACGTGCGAAAGCCTAGTTACAGCCGGCCGGGGTGGCCGATCGGTTCTAGGCGCTACAGTCTCGACCCGCACCACCGCTACGGTCGCAGGTTCGAATCCTGCCTCGGGCATGGACGTGTGTGATATCCTTAAGTTAGTTAGGTTTAAGTAGTTCTAAGTTCTAGGGGACTGATGACCTCAGATGTTAAGTCCCATGGTGCTCAGAGCCATTTGAACCTACTTGCAGAATTTCAAGAACTGGCCTTAAATGATGACTCTAGAGATATCCTGTAGCCTTCTGTGCAACACTACTGATGGAACAGAGAAGACAAAATTAAATTACCTGCAGCACGCAAAGAGGCATTTAAGCAGGGATTCTTCCCGTGCCGCACACTCCTTGCGACGGGAAGGAAACCGAACTCGTACCAAGCTAAGAATCCCCTTCCATGCCCTAAGCTGCAGTACCACGTTAAGTACCCTCTGCCTTGCAGTTCACAGTGGTTTGCAGCGTATGCATGTAGATGTAAATGCAGGGCAGAACTCGTCAGCTTTCCGTATGAAATCTCATATCAGAAAGACGTTGACATCGACTACTGTGATAAGTAGCTATAAAAATGGTGTCACGCGTTGATGTGCTTAATACAAGGCCACTGAAGTGAACCTTATGGCGTATGCAGAGAGTTACTTCTCGCAAAGAATGCGATCCGCCGCGAACAATGGCCAGATTTCCTTGATGGCCGCCGTACAGGGCCACGAGATGCAGAAGGCCGGAAAATGGGCGGTTGGCAAAGCTTCAGAAAGAATGTTTGGGGGGAACGCTGGACGCGTGCCGGATTGCTTGCCGCCGGTGCGCGAGAAGTCACATCAGGTAGAAAACAATGGATACGCCAAGGTATTCAGTCGTTGTCATTCGGCTCTGAACAATACAAGCAGCAAAAAAGGGGGAATCATTCTCAGAAAAAAACTGGGATAACAGCCACCGTATGTGCCACTGGAACTCTAAGGAAGGAAGGTGGATGTGGATTTAACGCCCCGTCGACGAAGATTTCATAGAGACTAGAGCACAAACCATTTTTTCCTTTTCAGAGGAATCAAACTTGCACTTGCTTGAACCAATTTTGGAAATCATGAAAAAACTTAATATCGGTGGATGGTTGGGGATTTGAACCCCCATCCTCCCGAATGCCGGTCTAGTATCTTAGCCACTTTCACCACCTCGGTCGACGAGCCATTTGCGGACATGTGGAAACTTCATTAGAGAAACGCTAAAAAAGGCAGGTCCCGACAAGTATAAATATCAATAAAATGTCGGTCTAATAAATCATGACTGCAGAATACTGGCTCGAATTACTTATAGAAGAATGGAAGAATTGGTGGAAGCAGAGTCGGAGGAGATAGGATTCAGCAGAAATTAAGAAGTTCAAACGAGCATTTGTAGAATTTGTAGATTTAGAGGAAGCGTTTTACATTGTTGGCTAGCCCACACTCTGAACTTCTGATGGTAGCAGAGATAAAACACAACAAGTGAAAGGTTATTCTGAACTTCTACAGAAACCAGACTGCAATTATAGGAGTCAAAGGACTTGAAACGGAAGGAGCAGTTGAGAAGGGAGCGAGACAGTGTTATGTCGCATCCCTGACATTATTCGTTGCGTACATGGGAAAGCTGTGAAGAATACCTAGAGGGAATTTGGAAAAGACATTAGAGATCACAGAGAAGAATAAAAAACTTTGTGGTTTGAAAATGAGATTGTAATTCTATAGGACACAGCAAAGAACTCGGAAGAGCAGTTGAATGGAACGGGTATAGAACAGAGGATATAAGATAAACACCAACAAAAATGAAACAAGGGTAATGGAATGTAGCCATATTAAAATTAGGAGATTACATTCGAAAATTAGATACTAAAAATAGTAAATGAGTCTTGCTATGTGCACAGAGAAATAATTAATAATGGTCGAAGAATGGTGGATATGAAATGCTGACCGGATATAGGAAGAAAATTTCTGAAAAAGAGAGCAGTTTGGTAACATCGAATATAAAGTTAAAAGTTAGAACGTCTTTCCTGAAGATATTTATTTAGAGCTTAGTATGGAAGTAAAACATGTATGGTAAGTAGTTCATATAAGAAGAGAACAGTAGCTTTTGAGATGTGGAGCTACAAAAATGCTGAAATTTAGATACATACAAGGTGATTATAGTTAAAGTTAAACTTTCAAAACGCTGTAGAAATAACACCACCGGTGAGATAGGCGTCAAATTGCAACGGAATATTATCGGAGAAGGGGAAAAACGTATGGCAGAAAGAAACAATAGTGAGAAAATTGATCAGAAGATGGCGCTGATTGTGTCAGAATACATAAGTGAAAACACCTGTCATGCAGACGCCATAGAAGTTGTAACACGCTGTGCTTGTAAAGATGGGTTACAAGAATGATGACTCTGCACAGGTCGCTCTGCAGAAGTTCCGGACACTGGAGGGTTTGAAGAAAGGCGTTGGTCCGACGACTGTAGTGGGTCTGGAGAAAATGATTCGGAAATTAGAAAAGACGAGTTCTTTTGGTCTGCAACCTGGTAGACGGAGGAAACTAACTTATTCGACGTCAGAGGAAGCAGTGGTCAACGCAGGAGGAGACGACTGGTGGTGTGCAAACGTGTAGTGCACGGAGAATTGTCCGAACATTGGTCATACCCGTGAGCGTAAAATCCTACGAAACATCCTTCTTTGCTATCTATTTAAAATTACGCATGTGCACGAGTTGCTTCCTGTTGACCTGCCAGCAAGAGAGACCTTCTGCTTTAGGACAGGGCTTCCCAACCTTTTCAGCTGGTGGACCCCTTCTTCAGTCGAAAATCCATGGCGGGCCCGAAGTCTGTTCCAAATGACCCCCCTCCTCCCCCCCCCCCCCCCCGAAGTATCAATAGTCATTGGTTTAGAGATGAATGAAAACAACTTGAAGGTCAAAAATAATCTTATGTAATAGGTAGTGCGCTGACAAAGCAAGTTTAACATTTAATGATGCCTGGGGCCGCATACGTGCCAGCGAGTGCTGTGACTGGTCGACATAGCTCGTTCCGCGCATGCGTAAAAGGTTTCAGCGCATCTAACACCGAGAGCCGGTGCACAAACGACATTCTCGCTCGCCGCGCCAACATGTCTGGACGCCAGAAGGGAAGACGAGGAAGACAAGTTGCCGCAATCGTTAGCCTCCTGGGCCAAGCGCTTGGACTGGACAGCAAGCAGAAGAGGAAGAAACCTGTACAGTGCTTCCGCTGTCAGAAGTTGGGGCACTTCGCCGCGGATTGCACAGGAGTACTCGCGTGTTTGAAGTGTGCAAAGCCGCACCTCACACGCGACTGTACGAAGCCCAGGGAAACCGCTGCTACATGTTGTAATTGCGGCGGTTCTCACGCCGCCAACCACCGTGGCTGCAGTTACCTCAAGAGCTGTGGCCGCGGGAAGGAGCGGCATACACACCGACGGCGAATTACTGTGTAAGAAGAGATGACAAGGAGTCAGGAAGCTCTGCCCGCGCATCACGCCACTGGCACTTCTGCCGGTGCTGGTGCGAGTGGAGGGCCGTGTTGCTGCAACCCCTACAGCATTCACAAGATCGACGATGCTGTCGCCAACGCAGTTGCTGCTCTCAAATCTGCCATGGCAGGGGAGAGGGCTGCACTTCGGGCCGAGGTGGACGAGGTAAGCCTCCAGCTCGAGCAGATTCGCGAGTTGCTGGCCTGCAAATGTCGCAAGGGGCGAGAAGTTACGACTGCCACCATGGCCACGCAGACGGACGCTCTCCCGGCTCCTGCGGTAACGCAGTGTGCTATGGGGGTGCCCATGGATGTGGCAAATGAGATGTCTGCCCCCTCCTCGAAGGAGGAGGGCCAGCGGAAACAAGATTCTAAGCCAGCTCCACCAGCAATACCAGATGACGTGACCAAAGGCATCGAAACGTCCGCCCGCCCTTCCGAAGACAAGGCGGGACTGCCGCTGCTGGGAGATGAAGTCACAACTGCTGCGCCCATCCAAGAACAGGACACAGAAGAGGGAGTCCACACACCGCCAGCAGAGACAGAGATCACTGCGCCAGAACTGCTGAAGATGGTCACAAAATCATTGGGTGACAAGACGTTCGCGCATCTCAATACCCCGTACCCTTTTACCGCCTCCAATGTTCCTAAACCACCTCTACCCCATAAGCCTTATGATTTCGGCTCGGCAATTGCAAATCTGACTGCCGTCATTCCTAAGAGGGACTTGGACCTTATAAACCGCTTCCCTATTTTTACCATGACTGGCAGCGTATAATCGCTGCTATTCCGAGAATTAAGCAGAAGAAGAACAAACATTCCTCTTCCTCTCGCCGCTAGTTTCCTAGCACCCATTGTACTTTATCCTGTCGAGCTCAGACAAGTTTTAGCAAGCCCTTTTTAATCCCAGTCAATTTTACCTTTATACTTGTGGAGTAAATGTCAACTGACAACAGACTCCGATGTTGTAGACCACCTCAGGAGAGGTTGTCCATACCAGAGAGCTGAAAGCAAGCACAAACGACCCCCGTATTGTTGCGAAACAGTCGATCAGAGAAGCCGCATTTTCCGGCACTAAACTATTTATGCGTTCTCACTTAGGAACTGCAAAGGCTGCTTGGGAATACGACCTGAAGTAAAAGTACACATTTTTTTCAGACGAAAAAAAAAATAGTGATGAATTTGATTTTCACATTTTTATTCAATATTACTCATTTTACACGATTTGGTGAAGGGTGGTCGAGGACCTCCTAGAAAGAGCCGGCGGACCCTTAAGGGGTCCGCGGACCACATGTTGGGAAGCCCTGCTTTAGAATTTCTTGCTCGCATGGAAGTGGGTAATGATTGGCCGTGGAAGATTTTGTGGACAGACGAAGCCCACTTCCACCTGATAGGATATGTCAATAAACAGAATTGTCGAATATGAGCAACAGAAAATCCACACGCAAATCAACCAGTGCCAGTTCATCCTCAAAAACTCACTCTGTGGTGCAGGTTTACGGCATCATTTATCATAGGGACATATTTTTTGGAAGAAACAGGTCTTCCGGTCCTGTTACCTGTACCTTCACTCGTAAGCGCTATAAGTGCCTTTTGCACAAGCGCGTCATTCCAACTCTCCAACAGCGTGAATGTGTGAATGGGGTCATTTTTACCTGCAAGATGGCGCACCTCGGCACATTGCAAATCCAGTTAAGCAGCTGTTTAAGCGCCATTTCGGAAATGCTAGAATCATCAGCCGCCATTTTCCTACAGCCTGGCCGTCCCGATTACCTGATCTTAATTCGTGTGACTTCTGTCCGTGGGGCCATGCGAAAGATGTTGTGTTCAGTGATCTGATTGGCAAACATAGTTGTATTGAAGGCACGAATTTCGCAACACGTTCTGAACGTGACCCCGGAAACAGTTGTGGGACATGCTGTTTCGCGATTTCAACTTGTTGCAGAAAACGGTGGACAGCATATTGAACATGTTTTGAGCCAGTCACTCGGAAATTCATAATCCGATTTGATTTTGATTGATGCTTTTTATGCTGTTTTTCCCATCAGATGTGATATGACCTTGCTGGTGGATGGGCTTACGTAACTAACAGTACCACACCTGTACACCAATTCACACTGAGTGGTACAGTTTGTTTAACGTCAAATGTACACCTCAGGCATTGTTGTATGATTAATTAGTCATTTGTAGTCGACCACTATTAAATTATGATGCTTTCAGCGCCATCTATTGCTAGATTTTGTCACTAATTATTTTTCTTTTGCCATACGTTTTCCCCCTTCTCCGATAATATTCCGTTGCAATTTGACGTCGTTCTGACCAGTGGTGTTATTTCTACAGCGGTTTGAAAGTTTAACTTAAATTATAATCACCTTATATATCGTATAAGTAATAATGAGATACTTAATCTAACTGAGGAGAAAAGAAAATTGTGGTAAAAACTGACAAAAATAGTGAATCGCTTGACGGGATACTTCCTGAGCCAACATGGATTCCTCAGTTTGGTACTGGAAGAAAGTGAGTTGGATTAAGATTGTAGAGGGAGACCAAGACTCGTACAGTAAAATCACATTGAAATGGATGTAGATCACAGTAGTTATGCACAGAGGAAGAGACTCGCGAAGGATACACTAAAGTGGAGAGCTGCATGAAAGTTCCCTTCGGACTGAAGAAAACAACAACAATAACCACATCGCAACAGAAACATATCCATCCATCGGCGTTGTAAATTCTAGAAACGTTACCAGCTGTTCATGCCATGTATCAATAACACTTATTCTAATGATTTGTGTCTTTAACTACTAATCTAAAGCTCTCAGCCTCAATTCCAGCTGACGCTGCAGATAAGAATCTCATGAATAATGGTGGTTGAAAAACTTCCGATAAATGTAGACACGGTAAATCTTCCGTCGATCATTTCAGCGAGGGCAGAGGAGCTGACAGTTCAGAGTGCCCTCCCGTCCCTAGTGGAAAACAGTCCTTAGAAAGGTCATAGTCGTAAGTGATGAAGGGCAGGGAGACACAGGTAGTTACGAGGTTTACTACATTAAGAAAGGAGACATGGACTTTTTACAAATTGTGTTCTGTCGTCCTTTATAAAAAAAAGTAAACGAGGTCAGGAGTGGGTTATCGGGGGGCGAATAGATATGACCTTCTGCGACTGGGCGTGCACCTATAGAAATTTATATGTTGTTAGGAAGCGGGTGAAATGGAGAAGAAAGGTGGACCAGCTGAAGTGAGGTATGATTTTGTGAAGTGGAATGGAGCAAGGGTAAAGAGCTCAGGTAAGGCGTCCAAACGGTAATAACAACAAATCGGTGAATAGTAATGCAGCTGATGAGATTGTTGTGAATATGAAGTGACTTACTTAGAGCGACACAGAAGCAGAATCTTTGTTCGTAGTTTTGAGAAGAAGTAAACGCCAACCATCGTTGTGCATCTTTACACCTCCAGGTGAAGAACGTCAACATCTGTGAAATTTCGGTGACAGGTACGCTGTAGCGGGGAAGAAAAAGAAAGAGAAGAGCACAGGAGAATACGGTTTAGACGGAAAGAAATAGAGGTATCAAAGGCTTTTAGCGTTCAGCCAAAAGTTGCATGTAGTTGTAACGAAAAGTTGCTGTTGTTGTTGTTGTCTTCAGTCCTGAGACTGGTTTGATGCAGCTCTCCGTGCTACTCTATCCTGTGCAAGCTTCTTCCTCTCAGAGTACCTACTGCAACCTTCATCCTTCTGAATCTGCTTAGTGTATTCATCTCTTGGTCTCCCTCTACGATTTTTACCCTCCACGCTGCCCTCCAATGCTAAATTTGTGATCCCTTGATGCCTCAAAACATGTCCTACTAACCGATCCCTTCTTTTAGTCAAGTTGTGCCACAAACTTCTCTTCTCCCCAATCCTATTCAATACCTCCTCATTAGTTACGTGATCTATCCACCTTATCTTCAGCATTCTTCTGTAGCACCACATTTCGAAAGTTTCTATTCTCTTCTTGTCCAAACTAGTTATCGTCCATGTTTCACTTCCATACATGGCTACACTCCAAACAAATACTTTCAGAAACGACTTCCTGATACATAAATCTATATTCCATGTTAACAAATTTCTCTTCTTCAGAAACGCTCTCCTTGCCATTGCCAGTCTACATTTTATATCCTCTCTACTTCGACCATCATCAGTTATTTTGCTCCCTAAATAGCAAAACTCCTTTACTACTTTAAGTGTCTCATTTCCTAATCTAATTCCCTCAGCATCACCCGACTTAATTCGACTACATTCCATTATCCTCGCTTTGCTTTTGTTGATGTTCATCTTATATCCTCCTTTCAAGACACTGTCCATTCCGTTCAACTGCTCTTCCAAGTCCTTTGCCGTCTCTGACAGAATTACAATGTCATCGGCGAACCTCAAAGTTTTTACTTCTTCTCCATGAATTTTAATACCTACTCCAAATTTTTCTTTTGTTTCCTTTACTGCTTGCTCAATATACAGATTGAATAACATCGGGGAGAGGCTACAACCCTGTCTCACTCGTTTCCCAACAACTGCTTCCCTTTCATGCCCCTCGACTCTTATGACTGCCATCTGGTTTCTGTACAAATTGTAAATAGCCTTTCGCTCCCTGTATTTTACCCCTGCCACCTTTAGAATTTGAAAAAGAGTATTCCAGTCAACATTGTCAAAAGCTTTCTCTAAGTCTACAAACGCTAGAAACGTAGGTTTGCCTTTTCTTAACCTTTCTTCTAAGATAAGTCGTAAGGTCAGTATTGCCTCACGTGTTCCAAATTTCTACGGAATCCAAACTGATCCTCCCCGAGGTCCGCATCTACCAGTTTTTCCATTCGTCTGTAAAGAATTCGAGTTAGTATTTTGCAGCTGTGACTTATTAAACTGATAGTTCGGTAATTTTCACATCTGTCAGCACCTGCTTTCTTTGGGATTGGAATTATTATATTCTTATTCTTCTTGAAGTTTGAGGGTATTTCACCAGTCTCATACATCTTGCACATTATATAGTAGAGTTTTATTAGACCTGGGTCTCCCAAGGCTGTCAGTAGTTCTAATGGAATGTTGTCTACTCCAGGGGCCTTGTTTCGACTCAAGTCTTTCAGTGCTCTGTTAAATTCTTCACACAGTATCTTATCTCCCATTTCGTCTTCACCTATATGCTCTTCCATTTCCATAATATTGTCCTCAAGTACATCGCCCTTGTACAAACCTTCTATATACTCCTTCCACCTTTCTGCCTTCCCTTCTTTGCTTAGAACTGGGTTGCCATCTGAGCTCTTGATATTCATACACGTGGTTCTCTTCTCTCCAAAGGTCTCTTTAATTTTCCTGTAGGCATTATCTATCTTACCCCTAGTGAGATAAGCTTCTACATCCTTACATTTGTCCTCTAGCCATCCCTGCTTAGCCATTTTGCACTTCCTGTCGATCTCATTTTTGAGACGTATGTATTCCTTTTTGTCTGCTTCATTTACTGCATTTTTATATTTTCTCCTTTCATCAATTAAATTCAATATTTCTTCTGTTACCCAAGGATTTCTAGTAGTCCTCGTCTTTTACCTACTTTATCCTCTGCTGCCTCCACTACTTCATACCTCAGAGCTACCCATTCTTCTTCTACTGTGTTTCTTTCCCCCATTCCTGCCAATTGTTCCCTTATGCTCTCCTTGAAACTCTGTACAACCTCTGGTTCTTTCAGCTTATCCAGATCCCATATCCTTAATTTCCCACCTTTTTGCAGTTTCTTCAGTTTTAACCTACAGGTCATAACCAATTGATTGTGGTCAGAGTCCATATCGGCGCCTGGAAATGTCCTATAATTTAAAACCTGATTCCTAAATCTCTGTCTTACCATTATATAATCTATTTGATACCTTTTAGTATCTCCAGGATTCTTCCATGTATACAACCTTCTTTTATGATTCTTGAACCAAGTGTTAGCTCTTTGCAAAATTCTACCAGACGGCTTCCTCTTTCATTTCTTAGCCCCAATCCATAATCACCTACTATGTTTGCTTCTCTCCCTTTTCCTACTGACGAATTCCAGTCACCCATGACTATTAAATTTTCGTCTCCTTTCACTACCTGAATAATTTCTTTTATCTCATCATACATTTCATCAATTTCTTCGTCATCTGCAGAGCTAGTTGGCATATAAACTTGTACTACTGTAGTAGGCATGGGCTTTGTGTCTATCTTGGCCAAAATAATGCGTTCATTATGCTGTTTGTAGTAGCTTACCCGCACTCCTACTTTTTTATTCATTATTAAACCTACTCCTGCATTACCCCTATTTGATTTTGTATTTATAACCCTGTATTCACCTGACCAGAAGTCTTGTTCCTCCTGCCACCGAACTTCACTAATTCCCACTATATCTAACTTTAACCTATCCATTTCCCTTTTTAAATTTTCTAACCTACCTGCCCGATTAAGGGATCTGACATTCCACGCTCTGATCCGTCGAACGCCAGTTTTCTTTCTCCTGATCACGACGTCCTCCTGAGTAGTCCCCGCCCGGATATCCGAATGGGGGGCTATTTTACATCCGGAATATTTTACCCAAGAGGACGCCATCATCATTTAATCATACAGTAAAGGTGCATGTCCTCGGGAAAAATTACGGCTGTAGTTTCCCCTTGCTTTCAGCCGTTCGCAGTACCAGCACAGCAAGGCCGTTTTGGTTAATGTTGCAAGGCCAGATCAGTCAATCATCCAGACTGTTGCCCCTGCAACTATGGAAAAGGCTGCTGCCCCTCTTCAGGAACCACATGTTTGTCTGGCCTCTAAACAGATACCCCTCCGTTGTGGTTGCACCTATGGTACGGCTATCTGTAACGCTGAGGCACGCAAGCCTCCCCACCAACGGCAAGGTCCATGGTTCATGGGGGGGGGGGAAGTTGCTATCTCATCCATATTCATAAAAAATAGATACTGCATGGTTATAATTGGATTGCAGCTACTCTAGGAGGTGCAATATGGGTTTTAATTATCACATGGCAGTGAAGACTTGTAAGCATGATAATGCGTTAAAGAGCAATACTCAAGTATAGGTCGAACGAGTGTTTTGTAAGCCACCTCATTTGTTGATGGACTACATTTTCTAAGGACTCTCCCAATGAATCTCAACCTGGCAACCGCCTTACCAACAATTAATTTTATATGATCATTCCACTTCAAATCGTTCCGCACGCATACTCCCAGATATTTTACAGAAGTAACTGCTACCAGTGTTTGTTCCGCTATCATATAATCATACAATAAAGGATCCTTCCTTCTACGTATTCGCAATGCATTACATTTGTCTATGTTAAGGGTCAGTTGCCACTCCCTGCACCAAATGCCTATCCGCTGCAGATCTTCATGCATTTCGCTCCAATTTTCTAATGCTGCAACTTCTCTGTATACTACAGCATCATCCGCTAAAAGCCGCATGGAACTTCCGACACTATCTACTAGGTCATTTATATATATTCTGAAAAGCAATGGTCCCATAACACTCCCCTGTGGTACGCCAGAGGTTACTTTAACGTCTGTAGACGTCTCTCCATTGAGAACGACATGCTGTGTTCTGTTTGCTAAAAACTCTTCAATCCAGCCACACAGCTTATCTGATATTCCGTAGGCTCTTACTTTGTTTATCAGTCGACAGTGCGGAACTGTATCGAACGTCTTCCGGAAGTCAAGGAAAATGGCATCTACCTGCAAGCCTGTATCTAATATTTTCTGTGTCTCATGAACAAATAAAGCGAGTTGGGTCTCACACGATCGCTGTTTCTGTAATCCATGTTGATTCCTACAGAGTAGATTCTGGGTTTCCAGAAATGACATGATACGCGAGCAAAAAACATGTTCTAAAATTCTACAACAGATCGATGTCAGAGGTATAGGTCTACAGTTTTGCGCATCTGCTCTACGAACCTTGTTGAAGACTGGGACTACCTTTGCGCTTTTCCAATCATTTGGAACCTTCCGTTCCTCTAGAGACTTGCGATGCATGGCTGTTAGAAGGGGACCAAGTTCTTTCGCGTACTTTGTGTAGAATCGAATTGGTATCCCGTCAGGTCCAGTGGACTTTCCTTTGTTGAGTGATTTCAGTTGCTTTTCTATTCCTTGCACACTTATTTCGATGTCGGCGATCCTGTCTCAATGCAGCACAGTAATTCATGTAAAATAGTTTCACTAACAGGGCATGGTCTCCTTTTCGATAGCCACATTGTTCACTCACGTTGTGGCTTGTCAAATGCCAGTGTGGATGTTACACCATTAGACAATGTGCAGTGCCAGATTTGAACTTGTTGGCCAAAACTGGAACTAATTTGTTTTTCAGCGTAAATCGTTCCCTCATTAACGCATTATCATGTTTACAAGTCTTCACTGCCATATGATAATTAAAACCCATATTGCACCTCCTAGAGTAGCTGCAATCCAATTATAACCATGCGGTATCTATTTTTTATGATTATGGGTGAGATAGCAACTTTTCCCCCCCATGAACCATGGACCTTGCCGTTGGTGGGGAGGCTTGCGTGCCTCAGCGTTACAGATGGCCGTACCGTAGGTGCAACCACAACGGAGGGGTATCTGTTGAGAGGCCAGACAAACGTGTGGTTCCTGAAGAGGGGCAGCAGCCTTTTCCGTAGTTGCAGGGGCAACAGTCTGGATGATTGACTGATCTGGCCTTGCAACATTAACCAAAACGGCCTTGCTGTGCTGGTACTGCGAACGGCTGAAAGCAAGGGGAAACTACAGGCGTAATTTTTCCCGAGGATATGCACCTTTACTGTATGATTAAATGATGATGGCGTCTTCTTGGGTAAAATATTCCGGAGGTAAAATAGCCCCCCATTCGGATCTCCGGGCGGGGACTACTCAAGAGGATGTCGTTATCAGGAGAAAGAAAACTGGCGTTCGACAGATCAGAGCGTGGAATGTCAGATCCCTTAATCGGGCAGGTATGTTAGAAAATTTAAAAAGGGAAATGGATAGGTTAAAGTTAGATATAGTGGGAATTAGTGAAGTTCGGTGGCAGGAGGAACAAGACTTCTGGTCAGGTGAATACAGGGTTATAAACACAAAATCAAATAGGGGTAATGCAGGAGTAGGTTTAATAATGAATAGGAAAATAGGAATGCGGTTAAGCTACTACAAACGGCATAATGAACGCATTATTGTGGCCATGATAGATACGAAGCCCACACCTACTACAGTAGTACAAGTTTGTATGCCAACTAGCTCTGCAGATGACGAAGCAATTGAAGAAATGTACCATGAAATAAAAGAAATTATTCAGATAGTGAAGGGAGACGAAAATTTAATAGTAATGTGTGACTGGAATTCGAGTTTACGAAAAGGGAGAGAAGCAAACATAGTAGGTGAATATGGATTGGTGCTAAGAAATGAAAGAGGAAGCCGCCTAGTAGAATTTTGCACAGAGCACAACTTAATCATAGCTAACACTTGGTTTAAGAATCATGAACGAAGGTGGTATACATGGAAGAACCCTGGAGATACTAAAAGGTATCAGATAGATTATATAATGGTAAGACAGAGATTTAGGAACCAGGTTTTAAGTTGTAAGACATTTCCAGGGGCAGATGTGGACTCTGACCACAATCTATTGGTTATGACCTGTAGATTAAAACTGAAGAAACTGCAAAAATTTGGGAAATTAAGGAGATGGGACCTGGATAAACTGAAAGAACCAGACGTTGTACAGAGTTTCAGGGAGAGCATAAGGGAACAATTGGCAGGAATGGGGGAAAGAAACACAGTAGAAGAGGAATGGGTAGCTTTGAGGTATGAAGTAGTGAAGGCAGCAGAGGATAAAGTAGGTAAAAAGACGAGGGCTACTAGAAATCCTTGGGTAACAGAAGAAATATTGAATTTAATTGATGAAAGGAGAAAATATAAAAATACAGTAAATGAAGCAGGCAAAAAGCAATACAAACATCTCAAAAATGAGATCGACAGGAAGTGCAAAATGGCTAAACAGGGATGGCTAGAGGACAAATGTAAGGATGTAGAAGCTTATCTCACTAGGGGTAAGATAGATACTGCCTACAGGAAAATTAAAGAGACCTTTGGAGAGAAGAGAACCACGTGTATGAATATCAAGAGCTCAGATGGCAACCCAGTTCTAAGCAAAGAAGGGAAGGCAGAAAGGTGGAAGGGGTATATAGAAGGTTTATACAAGGGCGATGTACTTGAGGACAATATTATGGAAATGGAAGAGGATGTAGATGAAGACGAAGTGGGAGATACGGTACTGCGTGAAGAGTTTGACAGAGCACTGAAAGACCTGACTCAAAAAAAGGCCCCCGGAGTAGACAACATTCCATTAGAACTACTGATGGCCTTGGGAGAGCCAGTCATGACAAAACTCTACCAGCTGGTGAGCAAGACGTATGAGACAGGCGAAATACCCTCAGACTTCAAGAAGAATAAGAATATAATAATTCCAATCCCAAAGAAAGCAGGTGCTGACAGATGTGAAAATTACCGAACTATCAGTTTAATAAGTCACAGCTGCAAAATACTAACTCGAATTCTTTACAGACGAATGGAAAAACTGGTAGATGCGGACCTCGGGGAGGATCAGTTTGGATTCCGTAGAAATTTGGAACACGTGAGGCAATACTGACCTTACGACTTATCTTAGAAGAAAGATTAAGAAAAGGCAAACCTACGTTTCTAGCGTTTGTAGACTTAGAGAAAGCTTTTGACAATGTTGACTGGAATACTCTTTTTCAAATTCTAAAGGTGGCAGGGTAAAATACAGGGAGCGAAAGGCTGTTTACAATTTGTACAGAAACCAGATGGCAGTCATAAGAGTCGAGGGGCATGAAAGGGAAGCAGTGGTTGGGAAAGGAGTGAGACAGGGTTGTAGCCTCTCCCCGATGTTATTCCTGTATATTGAGCAAGCAGTAAAAGAAACAAAAGAAAAATTTGGAGTAGGTATTAAAATTCATGGAAAAGAAGTAAAAACTTTGAGGTTCGCCGATGACATTGTAATTCTGTCAGAGACGGCAAAGGACTTGGAAGAGCAGTTGAACGGAATGGACAGTGTCTTGAAAGGAGGATATAAGATGAACATCAACAAAAGCAAAGCGAGGATAATGGAATGTAGTCGAATTAAATCGGGTGATGCTGAGGGAATTAGATTAGGAAATGAGACACTTAAAGTAGTAAAGGAATTTTGCTATTTAGGAAGTAAAATAACTGATGATGGTCGAAGTAGAGAGGATATAAAATGTAGACTGGCAATGGCAAGGAAAGCGTTTCTGAAGAAGAGAAAGTTGATGACATCGAATATAGATTTATGTATCAGGAAGTCGTTTCTGAAAGTATTTGTTTGGAGTGTAGCCATGTATGGAAGTGAAACATGGACGATAACTAGTTTGGAGAAGAAGAGAATAGAAACTTTCGAAATGTGGTGCTACAGAAGAATACTGAAGATAAGGTGGATAGATCACGTAACTAATGAGGAGGTATTGAATAGGATTGGGGAGAAGAGAAGTTTGTGGCACAACTTGACTAGAAGAATTGATCGGTTGGTAGGACATGTTTTGAGGCATCAAGGGATCACAAATTTAGCATTGGAGGGCAGCGTGGAGGGTAAAAATCGTAGAGGGAGACCGAGAGATGAGTACACTAAGCAGATTCAGAAGGATGTAGGTTGCAGTAGGTACCGGGAGATGAAGCAGCTTGCACAGGATAGAGTAGCATGGGGAGCTGCATCAAACCAGTCTCAGGACTGAAGACAACAACAACAACATATGAAATATGAGATACTGTACACAAGAATTGAACATTATATGTGAACATAATTTGGGATTACCACGACTTTATTTTGAATTTCCATAGTTTGTGTTTAAGTTAACGTTCCACGTGTTTCATACTCTACATGTGTGCACTCAAGTACAGGATTACTTAGGAAATAACCTGCTTGAAGCAGAGGTTACAGTTTTATTAAATAAAGTTTCCAGCTGTACTCTTAAGTTTATGATACTGTTAACTTTGAGACAGCGAAGATTGAGACATAAAGGTGAGTTCTGTTACCACACCAGCTCAGGGTTTTCAAATTATTGGGCGTTTTAGGACAGAGAGATCGAAAACATTTGCATATCACGAATTGTATAATATGCAATTGTTTTCTAATAAGACACTGATTGCATAGGCAAACAAAGCGATCGACATTAGGTAACACCCGACTGGTATCCAACGCACCTAACGTACAGGTAACGCGGATACGATGTTAACAGACCAAAGGTATAGGAAACTACAGTAGTGTACGCTTAGTTACGACAGTCTACCATAGCCTACGGAACCTGTACAACTCTATGTATACACTACTGGCCTTTAAAGTTGCTACACCACGAGGATGAAATGCTACAGACGCGAAATTTAACTCAGAGCATGAAGATGCTGTGATATGCAAATGATTAGCTCTTCAGAGCATTCACACAAGGATGGCGCCGGTGGCGACACCTACAACATGCTGACATGAAGAAAGTTTCCAACCGATTTCTCATACACAAACAACAGTTAACCGGCGTTGCCTGGTGAAACGTCGTTGTGATGCCTCGTGTAAGGAGGAGAAATGCGTACCATCACGTTTCCGACTTTGAGGAAGGTCGGATTGTAGCCTATCGCGATTGCGGTTTATCGTATCGCGACACTGCTGCTCGCGTTGGTCAACGTCCAATGACTGTTAGCAGAATATGGAATCAGTGGGTTCACAAGGGTAATACGGAACGCCGTGCTGGATCCCAACGGCTTCGTATTACCAACAGTCGAGATGACAGGCATCTTATCAGCAGGGCTGCAACGGATCGTGTAGCCACGATGGGGACGTTTGCAAGACAAAAGCCATCTGCACGAACAGTTCGACGAGGTTTGCAGCAGCACGGACTATCAGCTCGGATACCATGGCTGCGGTTACCCTTGACGCTGCATCACAGACAGGAGCGCCTGTGATGGTGTACTCAACGACGAACCTGGGTGCACGAGTGGCAAAACTTCATTTTTTCGGATGAACCTAGGTTCTGTTTACAGCATCATGATGGTCGCATTCGTGTTTGGCGACGTCACGGTGAAAGCACTTGTAAGCGTGTATTAGTCATCGCCATACTGGCGTATCACCCGGCGTGATGGTATGGGGTGCCATTGGTTACACGTCTCGGTCACCTCTTGTTCGCATTGACGGCACTTCGAAAAGTGGACGTTACATTTCAGATGTGTTACGAACCGTGGCTCTACCCTTCATTCGATCCCTGCAAAACCCTACATTTCAGCAGGATAATGCACGACCGCATGTTGGGGATCCTATAGGGGCCTTTCTGGATACAGAAAATGTTCGACTGCTGCCCTGGCCAGCACATTCTCCACCTCTCTCACCAATTGAAAACGTCTGGTCAATGGTGGCCGAGCAACTGGCTCGTCACAATACGCCAGTCACTGCTCTTGATGAACTGTGGTATCGTGTTGAAGCTGCATGGGCAGCCGTACATGTACACGCCATCCAAGCTCTGTTTGGCTTAATGCCCAGACGTATCAAGGCCGTTATTACGGCCAGAGGTGGTTGTTCTGGGTACTTATTTCTTAGGCTCTATGCACTCAAATTGCGTGAAAATGTAATCACATGTCAGTTCTTGTATAATATATCTGTCCAATGAATACCCGTTTATCATCTGCGTTTCTTCTTGGTGTAGCAATTTTAATGGCCAGTAGTGTAGAAGGCAGAAGGTTTCGGTCTTATGTAATACCACCTCTAGGTGCGACTGTGACACCTGATGACGATGTGGATATCAGGTAGTCGCTATTGTATACCTTATATAGAGCACAACTTATAGAGGTCAGCTTTGTTGAACCTTCTTTCCAGGCTACGGTATCTTTTCGAGACCAAAACCTACAAAACTGGCAGATTTGGAGCTTTTAATTTGACAGAATAGGAACTACCCACTGGAAGACATGCTGAAACTGAAACTACACTGGTTCAAAGAAATGCACACCAAGATAACGACATTGCCCTTGGCATAGACTATTACTGTTGTTGAATAACCCAAGACACAGGGAAAAAGTAGGGAGAAGAAGGGGATGGCGAATATAGGAAGAAGAAGAAGAGACGAAATGTGAAACATTAGGCAATTTCACTGATCAGCCGGAACATTATGACCTACTATCAATACAGTCCAAGCGATAGCAGCGTCCCCTGGCGAGGAATAACTGCTAGTGCGTCATACTCACTGTGTGTGTAGTATCCGGGAGCGTGCTGTCCGTGTGTAGAATGGGGAAGGTGCGCGATCTATGTCAGTGTTACCCAGGGCAGATAGTTCAAATGGCTCTGAGCACTTATGGGAGTTAATATCTGAGGTCATCAGTCCCCTAGACTTAGAACTGCTTAAACCGACACCACACACAACCATGCCCGAGGCAGGATTCGAACCTGCGACCGTAGCAGCAACGCGGTTCCGAACTGAAGGGCCTAGAACCACACGGCCACAACGGCCGGCGCAGATTGTGATGGTCCGGAGGCTCGGCTCGAACATCTAAGAAATTGCACCACTTGTCGGGTGTTCGAGGAGTGCGGAGGTGAGTGTCTTCAACCCGTGGCGAAACCTCGTCCAAACATCTTGGGGATGGGCGGCTACCCCTCATTACAGGTGTCGGGCGTCGTAGGCTGGACAGACTGGTAACACAGAAGAGACGGCGAACTGTGGCGGAACATCTAACTTCAATGCTGGGCAGAGTTCAAAATGGCTCTGAGCACTATGGGACTTAACAAAAAAATGGTGCAAATGGCTCTGAGCACTATGGGACTTAACATCTGTGGTCATCAGGCCCCTAGAACTTAGAACTACTTAAACCTAACTAACCTAAGGACTTTGCAAAAACGGACATAATGTCTTTTGGGACAACAGCAATCAGTGAAATTATAACCTAAGGACATCACACACAACCATGCCCGAGGCAGGATTCGAACCTGCGACCGTAGCAGTCTCGCGGTTCCGGACTGCAGCGGCTAGAACCGCGTGGCCTCCGCAGTCGGCCGCTGGGCAGAATACAAGTGTGTCTGCACACACAGTGCGCCGAACACCCGTAACGATGGGCCTCCTCAGACGATGACCCACGCATGTGCCAGTGTTAACACCCTGACATTGGCAACTACGAATGAAATGGGCATGTCACTATCGGCACTGGACGTTGGCGTAGTGTGAGAGCACTGCATGGTCTGATGAAACCCGATACCTTTTCCGTCACGCCGATGGGAACAGGTCCTTGATATCTGCATTGCGAGACGCAGACAAGCTGGTGGTGGCTCCATTATGCTCTGGGGAACATTCACGTGGGCATCATTGGGTCCAGTGGAGCTCGTACAAGGCAAAATGACAGCCAAGGAGTATTGCGCACTGGTTGCAGACCAGGTACAACCCTTCATGGCGATCATGCTTCCCCGAGGGCAGCGATATGTTTTAACAGGATAACGCACCATGTTACAAGGCCAGGAGTGTGATGGAGTGGCGAGTTCCAATTGATGAGCCGCACACATCTGGGATGTAATTGGTCAGGACATCAGAGCTGGCATCCCCCCCCCCCCCCCTCCGCTTACCGCAATTTACGGGAATTACCATGCCACGACACGTTGCCGCTGTCCGCTGTTATCTGTGCCAAAGGTGAACGAACATACCGGCTATTAGGCAGATGCTCACAGTGTTGTGGAATTTTATGTACGGTACGGAGCGCAGTAGCAGCAAAGGAGCAGACAGACGCCGGTGGGGACGCAGCACGTACCTCAGAGAGCGGCCAGGCGCCCCTGGCGGCGAGCACGAGCAGCTCTGCGGGCGCGACGGCGAGCAGCGCCGCGGCGTCTGCGACGGCGAGCTGCGCCAGCAGCAGCAGCTGCGCGCGGCCCTGCGAGCACCGACCGTGCCGCCACGCGGAGCCCGCCAGCCAGGCGGCCAGCAGCGCGCCCAGGCCGCCCACCGGGCCCGCGAACGCCCACACCGCCCACGCCGGCGCCACGGGGCCCTCCTCTGCCGGCGCCGCCGCCGCTGTCCAGTTGCCGTCGGCCATGGCGACCGTCACCTCCTCCTGTCCGCCCGCATCGGGGTCAGCCGCGCCAACTGGCACACTGGCCTAACGGGAAGCGCCGCGCTGCGCGGACACTTGTTGCAGGCTCGCGGTGCGCTGGGGTCGCCGGTAGTCGCCGCTTCCTCGTCCCCCTCGGCCGGCGTTGCAGCGTCTCTTCTGACCTCGAAATCTAGCAGGAAAACGCGGGGAACCACCAGTTTCTCAGGAATAATCCTCACGGTGCACACGCACAAGCTTTCACTTCTTTACTGTCTCCAAATGCACATCTGTCACTACTTGGATGTATCCCTACTATAAAAATGCAAAACTGTTGGCAAATTGCGAAATCTTAGACTGTTACACTGTTGGTCCAAAAATATCGGACGTCACTTCATTCAACGCAGACGATCTGCACTGTTATCAGCGTGATCGACTCCTTCGTTGACGTGTACCTTGAACCACTGGCTCTACAACGTCGTAGCCATTAGTGTAAATTCGAGATCGAGCAGAAAAGTACAGAGAACCACCTGTTTCTCGGGAATAACCGCCACGGTGCACACATACAAGCTTTCACTTCTCCGTAGTCATCAAAATCACATACATCAAGCACTAGTTACTCTTGGCAAATTACGAAATCTTAGACTGTTACAGTGTTGGTCCAAAAATATCGGACGTCACTTCATACACCGCAGAAGATCTACATTGTTGTCACCATGATCGACTCCTCCGTTCACGTATACCTTGAACGACTGGTTCTACAACGTGGTAGCCACTAGTGTAAATTCGAGATCGAGCAGGAAAGTACGGAGGACCATCTGTTTCTCGGAAATAACCGCCACGGTACACACATACAAGCTTTCACTTCTCTGTATTCATCAAAATCACATATATCAAGCACTAGTTACTGTTGGCAAATTGCGAAATCTTAGACTGTTACACTGTTGGTCCAAAAATGTCGGACGTCACTTCATACAACTCAGACGATCTACTTTGTTATCACCGTGATCGACTCCTCCGTTCACGTATACCTTGAACGACTGGTTCTGCAACGTCGTAGCCACTAGTGTAAACTCGAGATCGAGCAGGAAAGCACGGAGAACCACTTGTCTCTCGGGAATAACCGCCACGGTGCACACATACAAGCTTTCACTTCTCCGTAGTCATCAAAATCACATATATCAAGCACTAGTTACATCTGAAGTATTCCTACTATAAAAATTCACAAATTTTGAAAAAAATACGAATTTCTTAGTCTGTTAAACTAATATGAGAACCTCCACAGTCAGTCCAAAAAGCGCAAACAGCCTTTTACAATATCGGAATCATGATCAACTTGTCTCAGAGCGTTTCGTTCTGTAATAGAAAATCTCTTTAACTGGCTACAAGAAGACGTCATCCTCCAGTTGGTAATAGAGTCTCATACTGCGGAAACATCTGTTAAGCTATTAAGAAAAAATAGTGCTGTACTTGTTGCCTCGCCTCCGGGAAGTGTTCACTTTCCCATCACAGCTTCACTACAAAAATCCCTAGGCTTCCCATCCGTTGATTTGCTGTCACTACATGATCACGGTGAAACCTGCTAATGGTTTTGATATGCCTGAGAAACATCTTTTACCTATTCCCCTTTTCTTAAGAGAAATAATGGTAAATACCTGTCGGCCGGAACGTGTCGCTGATTAATATCAAATTGCGATCCGGACTGAACTGTTGTATAAGCAGTGCACCATCAGTTTTCTGCCACACGTTTTTTTTTACAAAATATTGCAGAGCTGGTTTAGCGTTTCATTCTTTAGTGCCAAATATCACGACGTATGATGCAGTCTTTCGTGACACAGACCGAACAGGACGATTCTTTCGTTTTTTTGAAAAATCTAATAGTAGTTGGTCCCGATAACGAACATTGAGAGTACTGGAGTGAACGTTACGTGTCACACTCTGTCTAGAATAATCAAGTCAAATTAAAGCGTCCCGAGATGCAGTTTGGAGAAAAAGAAATGGCCTCTTCGCGGCTGTTGCATCAGTTTGTAATATCACTGTTCCTACACAAATTTACTACTTAAAATGCCAAAATACTAGTCACAAACTAAGTACAGATTTTTTTTTAGGTAATTCAGAGATGCTGATGACACTCAAGTCACTCACACTAATTTGGTAATCTCAAAAGACTCAGCTGCATGATAATTAATACCAAGTGAGGCAACCTTGTTATCACCAACAGTGGGAGATCTTGCAACACATTTGCCTCTTCAAGGGCTGAAATGATTTGAAACTGGATGATTGGAAACTGTGCTTCCACTAGAACCCGTGCAGATCAAGCGAAAAACACTTCGCAACGTTCGGTATGTAATGTGAAAAGAGGATCAAGCGAAGTCTCACGCGAAGTGTTGCACATTATCGACAACGATCTTCACGCCGTAATTAGCTGCACGCGTTCGTGTCATTCTGTAGCTAGGGCACACGGCATTTCGGTGCGCTGATTGTAAGCGCGCTATTGGTGGCAGCACGTTGGAGGTTTTTACGACACGCAGGTGCACGCATTCCGTCAGAACGCTGGGCGACGAGCCAGCATCCCGGTGTCGTTGAGGGTCGCGGAGCAGGTGACGCAGACAGCGGCCAGCTGACGCGGCGCCGGCTAACTGGAAACACGTGTGTCGGCGGCGAGCGCAGCTGCAGCCGGGAAGAGCGGAGAGCGGGCGGCCAGCACTGGGGTCCGACTGCCACTGTGCGAGAGGCGGCGGCTCCTGCTGCTGCGAGGGCCACAAGGGGAGGGCGGGAGAATTAGACGGCGCGACGTTGCCGCTGGGATCGCCGCGGGCGGCGGCACCCATGCTCCTGCGGCTGTCACAAAACCCGCACCTCTCTCGAGGGCCCCTCTCCCCCACAGCCCCTTTGTATAGCTAGCAGCCTCGCCGCAAAGACGCTATTCAGTAGAACGCAACCCTCGTACCAGACTGCCAATGGGTCCACTATCACGCGGCAAGAAATCCTTATCTACTGGGTGATCAAAAAGTCAGTATGAATTTGAAAACTTAATAGACCATGGAATAATGTAGATAGAGAGGTAAAAATTGACACACATGCTTGGACTGACATGGGGTTTAATCAGAAAAAAAACAAGGTTCACAAAATGTCAAACAGATGGGATGGCGCTAGACAGCTACCGTGATGGGTGAGAGGAACGCCGATATGTTACAGAATCACATCATCCCCAGCCTGGCTGATAAACACCTGCTGGAACGTACGATGTTTATGCAGGATGGCGCTCCACTCCATATTGCTAAATGCGCGGAAGATGTCTTGAGCGCTTCGTTTGGTGATGATCGTGTGCTCAGCCGCCACTTTCGTCATGCTTGGCCTCCCAGGTCCCCAGACCTCAGTCCCTTGCGATTACCTGAAGTCGCAAGTGTATCGTGATACCGACATCTCTAGGGATGCTGAAAGACAACATCCGACCCCAATGCCTCATCATAACTCTGGACATGCTTTACAGTGCTGTTCACAACATGATTCCTCGACTACAGCTATTGTTGAGGAATGATGGTGGACATATTGAGCATTTCCTGCAAAGGACATCATCTTTGCTTTGTCTTACTTTGTTATGCTAATTATTGTATTTTGATCAGATGAAGCGCCATCTGTTGGACATTTTTTGAACTTTTGTATTTTTTTCTGGTTCTAATAAAACCCCATGTCATTCCAAGCATGTGTGTCAATTTTTACCTCTCTATCTACATTATTCCGTGATTTATGCAGTTTTCAAATTGATACTGACTTTTGATCACCCGGTACATACGATGTGAAACGTTCTTTTCGTCCTTGCCTCGTAGCTTCCGTAGGCTCGCGAGAAATCACACACTAAGTCGCGCTCTTGGCGATGTGTGGAGCGGGAAGCAAATTGCGCGACGTACTGCTCCGCGGATTTGACGGAAAGCTTTAGTGGAGGACCAGGATTAGATCTCTGCTCTGCTACACGTGTAAAATCGATATAAGTAATGGTCGCCATCCTCAATTTGACCAGCGAGACATGTTTAAACCTCTCACCGGTCCAAAGTCTGCAATTAAAAGCCCCGTAGAAATCCAAATATTTTTATAAAGATTCCGAGAGTCGTCCACTGGACTGAAATGTGTTCACCGCCAATAGTTGATACACCGTCTCCAGTTGGCTCCTAACAACAGACGTCGATCATCTGTACACAACGAAACTACATTACTGGCCATTAAAATAGCTACACCACGAAGATAACGTGCTACAGACGCGAAATTTAACCGACAGGAATGAGATGCTGTGATATGCAAATGATTAGCTTTTCAGAGCATTCATATAAGGTTGGCGCCGGTGGCGACACCTACAACGTACTGACATGAAGAATGTTTCCAACCGATTTCTCATACACAAACAGCAGTTGACCAGCGATGCATGGTGAAACGTTGTTGTGATGCCTCGTGTAAGAAGGAGAAATGCGTACCATCACGTTTCCGACTTTGACAAAGGTCGGATTGTAGCCTATCGCGATTGCGGTTTGTAGTATCGCGACATTGCTGCTCGCGTTGGTCGAGATCCAATGACTGTTAGCAGAATATGGAATCGGTGGGTTCAGGAGGGTAATACGGAACGCCGTGCTGGATCCCAACGGCCTTGTATCACTAGTAGTCGAGATGACAGGCATCTTATCCGCACGGATCGTGCAGCCACGTCTCGATCCCTGAGTCTACAGATGGGGGCGTTTGCAAGACAATAACCATCTGCACGAACAGTTCGACGACGTTTGCATCAGCATGGAATATCAGCTCGGAGACCATGGTTGCGGATACCCTTGACGCTGCATCACAGACAGGGGCGCCTGCGATGGTGTACTCAACGGGGAACCTCGGTGCACGAATGGCAAAATGTCATTTTTTCGGATGAATCCAGGTCCTGTTTACAGCATCATGATGGTCGCATTCGTGTTTGACGACATCGCGGTGAACGCACATTGGAAGCGTATATTCATCATCGCCATACTGACGTATCACCCGGTGTGATGGTATGGGAGGACGTTACATTTCAGATGTGTTACGACCCTTGGCTCTACACTTCATTCGATCCCTGCGAAACCCTAGATTTCATCAGGCTAATGCACGACCGCATGTTGGGGATCCTATAGGGGCCTTTCTGGATACAGAAAATGTTCGAGTGGTGCCCTGGCCAGCACATTCTCCAGCTCTCTCACCAATTGAAAACGTCTGGTCAATGGTGGCCGAGCAACTATCTCGTCACAATACGCCAGTCACTACTCTTGATGAACTACTGGTATCGTGTTGAAGCTGCATGGGCAGCTGTACCTGTACTCGCCATCCAAGCTCTGTTTGACTCAATGTCAAGGCATATCAAGGCCGTTATTGCGGCCAAATGGTTCTGAGCACTATGGGTCTTAATTGCTGAGGTCAACAGTCCCCTAGAACTTAGAACTAATTAAAACCTAACTAACCTAAGGACATCACACACATCCATGCCGGAGGCAGGATTCGAACCTGCGGCCGTAGCGGTCGCGCGATTCCAGACTGTAGCGCCTAGAACCGCTCGGCCACTCCTATTACGGACAGAGGTGGTTGTTCTGGGTATTGATTTCTCACGATCTGTGCACCAAATGGCGTGAAAAAATAATCACATGTCAGTTCTAGTATAATATATTTGTCCAATGAATACCCGTTTATCATCTGTACTTCTTCTTGGCGTAGCAATTTTAATGGCCACTAGTGTAACATTGATGAAAATGCCAGTAACAAGAAAACGTTGTGGCGAAACCATAAAATCTGGAGTATGCGCCAGTGGAAGAAAGTCGTCTAGTCAAATGAATCTTTTTTCGCCCTGTTTCCAACTTCTGGCCGAATTTGCACTCCAAGAGTGAAACATGGTGGGGGTTCAGTGATGATTTCGGCAGCCATATAGTGGTATTCCACAGGCCTACAGTTCCTCTGCAAGGTCACATTATTTACAAGAACTGTGTGACAATTTTGGCTGATCGGGTCCATCCCGTGGAGCAATGTTTTTTTTCTTTTTTTCCCCCGTGATGGAACTGTGTTCCAAGACACCGTGGCCCCTGTTCACACAGTCCGCATCGCTGCGTTCAAAAACCGAATAACATGTGCATTTTGTAAAGGTGTCATTTGTGTTGGCCAAAATTCTCATTATTGATTTACGACTGACCGCAGTTTGATGCAACATGCGGCGATTACTGTTCTCTAGACGACACCAGAACAACACAACGGTATTTGATGTTGTTTAATCCACGGACGTTTTCGATGGATTAGCTTTCTGTTTGCACGCGACAAAGCAAGTCACACAAAATTTCGCTCTGGGGGTAATGAGTGGTTTGTCTGGATAGCGTTGGTTGAAATTACCTGCGATGTCACAGGTGCTCCTCTCTCCTGATATAAAGACGCTCTCAGAGCGTTCGGATCTTGTTAACGCCGTCAGCTTTCACGTCACCTGTAAGGAAGAAAAGTCATTCATAAGTCGAGAATGAATAAAGTTATGCTCAGATGAAAGATACTATCGTTTTTCGCATGTTTATATGCTTGATATGTCACATGACCCCCTTTCCATTCGAAAATAGCTAATTACGTCCATGACTACGACTTCTGAAATAGACATCATGTTGGTAATTAAACCTTAATGGTCTTCCCCCTCCCATCTCGTAGTGTCATAAAGACTTCTGTTCATCCACTTATTTTTGTTTTATAAGCGTGGTTCCATAAGTATAAACCACACTATATATAGACGTTAAGCATAAGAATCTCTAAAACAAAAGAACTGCTGACTGGAAAAATTGTATCGTACAGGCATTGACATTTCTTAGTTACACATTTTTTAAGGGTGGCCAACAACATTCAAAAAGTTCTGGGCACACGTTGCTTTTTTGACATAAGTTCATTAAGTTGCATGCTGCAACAAATTTGGGGAAATATGTTATTGATCTCTCCCGCGATCCTTTGTACAAAAGCATCCAATTTTATGAAATTTCGTTTATGAGGTTCCCGTAAAAGAAAAATTTTTCTGTGTAGGAAGATAACCATTAAGAGAGTCATAAATCTACTGAATGAATCTACTGCCGTTTTGTTAATGGCTTACAAAGAGGCCTTGGAAGAAAAACGTCGCCTCTCCACTTTCTTCGCACCCTCGACGTTTATAGCATCCGGCTTCTCTTGTGCTAAAAGCGGACGTAGGGGCGACTTGGGACGAAGAGGAACTCATGTAGGGCGGGGTATTTGTCTTTGTTCCAGCTGGCAGTCATTCTGTTGTTTTTCCATCCACACATACTGTACGGAAGTGTTTCTACGAATACCAGTAATGTACATGTTACTAGCCTGCTGATGCAAGCAGTAGAAAGCATGAAAAAAATGGAATTAAACGGAGCGAGAAGGAGAAAAAAAAAGAAACAACAAAGAAGATTCCATTAAAAGCTCCGTGAACCAATAAGTGTTCTGAGGAAGAAATGTGTCTCTCAGAATATAAGATTAAACATCGGTGTAAGTGACTGTTGTCAGATACTTAATGGTTTAAGCGCAAACATAATGTGAAAGGCAGTAAGGACACAAGTGTTTGAATAGGGCAATGTACTTTGAGTCCCGGATCAGCACACAATTCTCACGTGTATGAAGTTTCGTTATAGCGAGTGATCGGCTGTAGAACGAAATACTGATACCAAAAGAAAACTCTGACTTTAAATTGTTACTATTAAAACACATATATTACATAGGCCAACATACGGTGAGTAGTGGTGGGTTTTTAGTGTACCGCTGTTATCCCTAATCCATTGCTATTCCACCTGAGCGGGAAGAACGATTTTCGATGGGACCCAGATTCGTATAAACTATATACTATAAAGTGTGTCTAACTTTTCAGCATGGTCATAATGCGACAGATCCTGGGTTACCTTCAGACATAAAATTATATACACTAATGAGCCAAAATATAATGATCGCTGCTCACTAAGAGACTTAACGCTGGGTAGTGCCGGTACGGGCACGTGACGCAGTAACGAAACGACGTCAGCGGAGCAGAGACGTATGGGGAATTTAGCTCCACTGGAAGTTAGAATGACGATGGATTGAAAATCTTCAAACTGCAGGAAATATTTTATGTTTCGGGAATAACTGGCTTCGCTTCCTATTTTCGCGACGGTGAAAATTTGAAACATTTCAAGTGCGATAATTTAATTTGCTCTGGGCAATCGAACTTTTTAGTTAAATGAAGAGCAGACTCTAAACCATTACTAGAGTTCGTACTTATCTCGGTGAGATGGTCGCAATGACGGCTGTGCAAACTTCCCCCAAGCCGTTCATTGCAGCTTGTAGACCACTCACCCAATTTTCCACTTGGTAATCTGTTAATGACATAAAAGAGAGGTTAATGTTAAGAAGTAATACAACGAAAGTCATTACTGGTCTAAAATAGATAATTATTCGCATCAATATATTTACAACGGTACTTACATCTTAACACACGAAGCCCAGGAGGAGGAGAAGTGAAGAGGGACAGGTGATGGACGTCAGGCAAAAGGTGAATATAATTTTACAAAAATGGTCATGTCACACAGTCTGTTCCTCAGAATTTAACTAATAGAATTTTTATGATTTTACATATCAAACATGTAAGTTCTTTTCTTATTATAGATAACATATTCTATAGTCAGACCATTATATGCCGTAAAAAGAAATAAATGTCATTAAACAACAAAGTAAAGAAAATGTACTATCATGTCTCTATAGAAATTATTTGAGCGACGATGCGGACCGCAAATGGGGAAATCTACTGACAGAGTCGACTCTGACGAAGGACAGATAGCCTGGGACGAACATCTCGGAAACGGCGAAGCTGGTCGGCCGTTTACGTGCTACTGTCGCGAGCGTCTAAAAGTTCAAACTAAAAGTTCAAATGTAAGTGTATTGCTAATGGACCAAACTGCTGAGGTCATCGGTCACTAGACTTACACACTGCTTAAACTAACTTATGCTATGAACTGCGCACACACTCATGCCCGAGGGAGGACTCGAACCTCCGGCGGGAGGGGCCGCACAATCAGTGACATGGCGCCTCTAACCGAGCGGCCACTCCGCGCGGCGCCACCATCTACGGAAAGTAGTGGAGGTGTTGGACGTCCACGTCTCATCCAGAACGTACAGAACGGCAGGCGATCCGTCTGTTATACACACACCGAAAAAGTTTTGCATCACCTCGGTTCCGAGAGTTCCGTAACCTCTACAGCAAATTGGAATAGAGATCAACATAAACATCATTTCTACCCTTTTTATTGCTCATGAAAACCACACATTGCATGTTGTACCACCATACAGCGAGGCCTTTAGAGTCGGTGGTCCAGATTTCTGTACACACTGGTATCTCTAATACCCAGTAACACGTCCTCTTGCATTGATGAATGCCCGTATTCGTCGTGGCATACTGTCCATTAGTTCATCAAGGCACTGTTGGTCCAGATTGCCCTCAACGGTGATTCGGCGTAGATCTCTCGGAGTGGTTGGTGGGTCAGCCCTTTTCAATTCATACCAGGCATGTTCGATAGGGTTTATGTCTGGAGAACATGCTGGCCACTCTAGTCGAGCGATGATGTTATCCTGAAGGAAGTCATTCACAAGATGTGCTCGAAGAGGACGCGAATTGTCGTCCATGAAAACGGATGCCTCGCCATTGTGCTGCCGATGTCCTTGCGCTATCGGTCGGAGGATGGCATTCACGTATCGTACAACCGTTACGGCGCCTTCCATGACTACCAGCGGCGTACGTCGGACCCACATAATGCAACCCCAAAACAGAAGGGAACCTCCACCTTGCTGCACTCTCTTCACAGAGTGTCTAAGGCGTTCAGACTGACCCGATGGCTCCAAACATATCACCGGCGATTGTCTGATTGAAGGCACATGCGATTTTTTTTTTTTTTTTTTGGTCATCAGTCTACTGACTGGTTTGATGCGGCCCGCCACGAATTCCTTTCCTGTGGTAACCTCTTCATCTCAGAGTAGCACTTGCAATCTACGTCCTCAATTATTTGCTTGACGTATTCCAATCTCTGTCTTCCTCTACAGTTTTTGCCCTCTACAGCTCCCTCTAGTACCATGGAAGTCATTCCCTCATGTCTTAGCAGATGTTCTATCATCCTGTCCCTTCTCTTTATCAGTGTTTTCCACATATTCCTTTCCTCTCCGATTCTGCGTAGAACCTCCTCATTCCTTACCTTATCAGTCCACCTAATTTTCAACATTCGTCTATAGCACCACATCTCAAATGCTTCGATTCTCTTCTGTTCCGGTTTTCCCACAGTCCATGATTCACTACCATACAATGCTGTACTCAAGACGTACATCCTCAGAAATTTCTTCCTCAAATTAAGACCGGTATTTGATATTAGTAGACTTCTCTTGGCCAGAAATGCCTTGCTCCGTCATTGGTTATTTTACTGCCTAGGTAGCAGAATTCCTTAACTTCATTGACTTCGTGACCATCAATCCTGATGTTAAGTTTCTCGCTGTTCTCATTTCTACCACTTCTCATTACCTTCGTCTTTCTCCGATTTACTCTCAAACCATACTGTGTACTCAGTAGACTGTTCATTCCGTTCAGCAGATCGTTTAATTCTTCTTCACTTTCACTCAGGATAGCAATGTCATCAGCGAATCGTGTCATTGATATCCTTTCACCTTGTATTTTAATTCCACTCCTGAACCTTTCATTTATTTTCATCATTGCTTCCTCGATGTGCAGATTGAAGAGTAGGGGCGAAAGGCTACAGCCTTGTCTTACTCCCTTCTTAATACGAGCACTTCGTTCTTGATCGTCCACTCTTATTATTCCCTCTTGGTTGTTGTACATATTGTATATGACCCGTCTCTCCCTATAGCTTACCCCTACTTTTTTCAGAATCTTGAACAGCTTGCACCATTTTATATTGCCGAACGCTTTTTCCAGGTCGACAAATATTATGAACGTGTCTTGATTTTTCTTTAGTCTTGCTTCCATTATTAGCCGTAACGTCAGAATTGCCTCTCTCGTGCCTTTACTTTTCCTAAAGCCAAACTGATCGTCACATAGCGCATTCTCAATTTTCTTTTCCATTCTTCTGTATATTATTCTTGTAAGCAGCTTCGATGCATGAGCTCTTAAGTTGATTGTGCGATAATTCTCGCACTTGTCAACTCTTGCCGTCTTTGGAATTGTGTGGATGATGCTTTTCCCAAAGTCAGATGGTATGTCGCCAGACTCATATATTCTACACACCAACGTGAATAGTCGTTTTGTTGCCACTTCCCCTAATGATTTTAGAAATTCTGATGGAATGTTATCTATCCCTTCTGCCTTATTTGACCGTAAGTCCTCCAAAGCTCTTTTAAATTCCGATTCTAATACTGGATCCCCTATCTCTTCTAAATCGACTCCTGTTTCTTCTTCTATCACATCAGACAAATCTTCACCCTCATAGAGGCTTTCAATGTATTCTTTCCACCTATCTGCTCTCTCCTCTGCATTTAACAGTGGAATTCCCGTTGCATTCTTAATGTTGACACCGTTGCTTTTAATGTCACCAAGGGTTGTTTTGACTTTCCTGTATGCTGAGTCTGTCCTTCCGACAATCATATCTTTTTCGATGTCTTCACATTTTTCCTGCAGCCATTTCGTCTTAGCTTCCCTGCACTTCCTATTTATTTCATTCCTCAACGACTTGTATTTCTGTATTCCTGATTTTCCCGGAACATGTTTGTACTTGCTCCTTTCATCAATCAACTGAAGTATTTCTTCTGTTACCCATAGTTTCTTCGCAGCTACCTTCTTTGTACCTATATTTTCCTTCCCAACTTCTGTGATGGCCCTTTTTAGATACGTCCATTCTTCTTCAACTGTGTTGCCCACTGCGCTATTCCTTATTGCTGTATCTACAGCGTTAGAGAACTTCAAACGTATCTCGTCATTCCTTAGAAATTCCGTATCCCACTTCTTAGCGTATTGATTCTTCCTGACTAATGTCTTGAACTTCAGCCTATTCTTCATCACTACTATATTGTGATCTGAGTCTATATCTGCTCCTGGGTACGCCTTTCAATCCAGCATCTGATTTCGTAATCTCTGTCTGACCATGATGTAATCTAATTGAAATCTTCCCGTATCTCCCGGCCTTTTCCAAGTATACCTCCTCCTCTTGTGATTCGTGAACAGGGTATTCGCTAATACTAGCTGAAACTTGTTACAGAACTCAATTAGTCTTTCTCCTCTTTCATTCCTTGTCCCAAGCCCATATTCTCCTGTAACCTTTTCTTCTACTCCTTCCCCTACAACTGCATTCCAGTCGCCCATGACTATTAGATTTTCGTCCCCCTTTGCATGCTGCATTACCCTTTCAATATCCACATACACTTTCTCTATCTGTTCATCTTCAGCTTGCGACGTCGGCATGTATACCTGCCAATGGAGAGATCATCATGACACTTCTTCAGCTACAGGCCACATGTCCTGTGGATACACGTTACGTGTCTTTAATGCAGTGGTTTCCATTGCCTTTTGCATCCTCATGTCGTTGATCATTGCTGATTCTTCCGCCTTTAGGGGCAATTTCCCACCCCTAGGACAAGAGAGTGCCCTGAACCTCGATCCGCTCTTCCGCCCTCTTTGACAAGGCCGTTGGCAGAATGAGGCTGACTTCTTATGCCGGAAGTCTTCGGCTGCCAATGCTGACTATTTATTAAAATTTAGGCGGTGGCGGGGATCTAACCCGGGACCGAAGACGTTTTGATTATGAATCAAAGACGCTACCTCTAGACCACGGGTACTTAGAGCATATGCGATACTCATCGGTTAAGAGAATGTGATGGCAATCCTGAGGGGTCCATTCGGCATGTTGTTGGGCCCCTCTGTACCGCACTACACTGTGTCATGGTTGCAAAGATCAACCTCGCCATGGATGTCGGGAGTGAAGTTGCACATCATGCAGCCTATTGCGCACACTTAGAGTCGTAACACGACGTCCTGTGGCTGCACGAAAAGCATTATTCAACATGGCGTTGCTATCAGGATTCTCCGAGCCATAATCCGTAGGTAGCGGTAGCCGTTGGGCGGCCTGAGCGAGGCATGTCATCGACAGTTTCCGTCTCTCTGAATCTCCTCCATGCCAGAATCACATCGCTTTGGTCCACTCCCAGACGCCTGAACACTTTCCTTGTTGTGAGCCCTTCCTGGCACAAAGTAACAATGCGGACTCGATCGAACCGCGGTATTGACCGCCTAGGCATGGTCGAGCTACAGACAACACGAGCCGTGAACCTCCTTCCGAATGACTGGAACCGATCGGCTGTCACACCCCCTCCGTCTAATAGGCGCTATTCATGCATGGTTGTTTACATGTTTGGGAGGGATTAGTGACATAAGAGTCAAAGAGACTGTGATACAATATCCACAGTCAACGTCTGTCTTCAGGAGTTCTGGGAACCGGAGTGATGCAATACTTTTTTTGATGTGTGTATATCTAACTACAAAATACAATATAGGGCAGTCACAAGTGTTTCGGACCACATTGTTGATTCCCCAGGAGACGACCCGATGTGGTCCCATGCTGACACAAACACATCGTCAGTTACGATTGCTGTGGCACTGGATATTCGAGATTGGACCGTGAATGAGCGGAAACTTCTCGCCTGGTACGATTAATCTCGTTTCTTGTTTTACCAAGTCGATGGATGTGTACGGATATGCTGCCGTCTAGGCAACCGGTTGTTCGAAATGTGCCCCGCGGAAGCATGCAAGTGGGGGCAGTATTATGCTATTGGGGGGACATTATCTTGGGCTTCATTGGGGACTATGGTAGTAACAGAAGTCACAATGACGGCTGTGGATTACGTAAACATTACTGCGAATCGCCTGCATCCGCTCATTTTTGGTGTCTTCCCCGAGGGCGTGGCATCTTCCAACAGGATAACTATCCGTGTCAGAAGGTCACGGTGATTTGAGAAGCATGATAGTGAACACATGTTGATATCTTGGCCATCAAATTCACCTGATAAGAACCCAGTGAAACACATCTAGGACGCTACTGGGTGCCAGCTCGCCGCCTACAAGGCGCCGGTCCGCAATTTACGAAAAGATAGTTCAATGGTGCGAAAAGTGGCAGTTTACGCCAATTAACGAGTAGTGTAAGGTCATCTACATGAGTGCTAAAACGAATCCGTTAAACTTCGGCTACACGATAAATCAGTCAAATATAAAGGCTGTAAATTCAAGTAAATACCTAGGAATAACAATTACGAAGAACTTAAATTGGATGGAACACATAGAAAATATTGTGGATATGGCTAAGCAAAGACTGCCTTTTATTGGCAGGACATTTAGAAAATATAGCAGATCTACCAAGTAGACTGCTTACACTACGCTTGTCCGTTCTCTTTTAGAATACTGCTGCGCGGTGTGGGATCCATACCAGATAGGACTGACGCAGTACATCGAAAAAGTTCAAAGAAGGGCAGCACGTTTTGTGTTATCGCCAAATAAAGGGGAGAGAGTCACTGAAGTGATACAGGAACGGAAAGGCGTTTTTCGTTGCGACGGAATCTTCTCACGAAATTCCAATCACCGACTTTCTCCTCCGAATGCGAAAATATTTTGTTGACACCGACCTACATAGGGAGAAACCATCACCACGATAAAATAAGGGAAATCAGAGCTCGTACGGAAAGATATAGGTGTCCGTTCTTTCCGCGTGCTATACGAGACTGGAATAATACAGAATTGTGAAGGTGGTTCGATGAACCCCCTGCCAGGCACTTAAGTGTGCCAGAATTAGATTTTCACTCTGCAGCGGAATGTGCGCTGATATGAAACTTCCTGGCAGATTAAAACTGTGTGCCGGACCGAGACTCGAACTCGGGACCTTTGCCTTTCGCGGGCAAGTCTACCACTGGTAGAGCACATGCCCGCGAAAGGCAAAGGTCCCGAGTTCGAGACTCAGTCCGACACACAGTTTTAATCTGCCAGGAAGTTTCTCTTAAATGTGATTTGCAGAGTATCCATGTAGATGTAGATGTACTTGGATTGCGAGATGTGCGCTTAGACATCTGCCGCCACATGTCTCAGAAACCTATCAAAGACTTCTCGAATCCAAGCCATGCAGAATAGGTGCTGTATTGCGTTCCGGAGTTGCACCAATAGATCATTAATGTTTTGGCTCATCAGTGTATATTGTGAAGGATCCTAATTCACTACTTCGAGATAAGAGATGTCCTACGTTTTACATTAAGTTTTTACAGTATCCTTATTCGTATTCCATAGATGAATCTCCTCCCTCCTTACCTTCCCCCCAAAAAATGATACACACATTTGCCATCACCTTCACATTTAACGAGCCACAAATTCCAGGGATTTTAATAATAATAACAATAAAATGAATAAAATGCTTTAATATGACCACAAAAATTTGTTTACATAAGTAGTTAGTATTGGGATTCTCCTTTAAAGAGCCAGATGGGAGATGGGGCGTGAATCACGATGCTCCTCCACCCCTTCCCCCATTCCCCCTCCACTCTCCTCCATGAGACACTCCCCTTGGATCTGCAACTGACAGGATGCTTTTTACTGACATACACGACTTACATTTGGTTTATATCAACTGTTCAAAGTGACTACTGCCAGGCTCAATGCATGCCACCATAACGCAGCATGCATTTTTGTGGCACTCATTCAAATATCTTGCTATTCATTGTACTGTGCAACGATACAGACAGCAATGAACCTATCGAATAGTTTCTCTTCAGTTTCTGGTAGGGTTCCACTTGGCTCCACTTTCTACACCGATGACTTCATGCAAGCCCTTAGAACAAAAGAAATTCAATGTTAGTGAGATCTGGCTACGGTGCTGGCCATCAGGACCACCTCTTGCAGTCTAACAATGAGAATATCTATTGTTCACCTGTTCACTGACATTAGTGTCGAAAGGGTGTGTGTTGGAAACACATCCCCTAGCCGACGACAAGATCTCGCAGCCTATAAAACATCAAAATTGATTTCCAGTTAGCTGTAAAACATTTTATTTAACTCGTGCTGGTCGTATTTTTACATTACAAGCTTTTGTTTCGTCTAGTATCCAATTTCATCTGTACCTGTAGATGTACGACGACATTACTTACGTCTATGTACGAGTGTGTTTCATATAAAGCTGTTTTACAATTTACTTACGTCTGGATGGAATGACGTTCATAATTCATCTTGGGGAGGATATTTGTGTGGTGACAAGATGCAAGAATAGAGTAATCTCGTCTGTATAGACTAATATTTTTGACATTTAAAATGACAGTTCTCGCTCCTACTATGCTTCATATTAACAGAGTAAATCGTATCTCTGAATGTCAAAGATGACTGTTGTATATCATAGATATTAGAATATTGTTGTTCTCTATAGTTTAAAATTGTATATTGTTTTTTATGTGTCAAACGTTTTTTTTCGTTTTTCTAAATTTTTCAGTGAATATTTCTAAACATTTTTTATCCTTTATATCAGTTTGTTCGTTGAGGATGTCGTTGAGATATTTTTTCGCACACGACTAACTTTTCAGTTCTTCCAAAAAGTTTATAATAGAGCCTTTGGACATTATACGTAGAATTTTTAACTCAATTCGACGTGTTTTGCTGTGTGGTTTTAGTTCTTTAGGTGCAATTAGAAACTTGACTAGTTGGTTTCACAGTTTCTCATATGTTTCCATAGTCTACCAGCAAGTTTCTTCTCTTATGTTCTTTAAATCGAATTGTAAATATTCCTGTCTGCTAAATGTAAAAGTTAGTGCCGTCGTTGCATGAAATTTCATAGGTGCCTGTCTTGAGCGTGAGCTTTTGCTTTCCCTGATCTAAGTTTTGTCCCTAAATTATTGTTTGTGTGAAGCGCTAGTCTTACGTTCGTTTTCTTTAACAGTTCGTTCATTTTGTTCGATATGTTGCCAAAGTATGTTGCTGGTACATATTTTAGACAGGTTTTATTTCTGTCTTCCCTTTTCAGTGTCATGGCTTTCTGTGTCAGTACTGTTTTTGGTTTTGTGTGTCGTTCATGTAGTCTGAGCGCTATGCCTTTTGTTTATAAACCCCTACTTCCCAACGAGTAGAAAAAAATCGCATATATATTTGTATCGCTAATTAAAAGTTAGAAATGAAAGTAGTTCCACATTAACTACCACGAAATTTCGCTTCTAGCGACATGTGTTACAGCAGAACTAGCAATCCGTTACCTTCGGAAATTATTCCTTATTAAATCAGAGTCCCGCTCTCGCGGAGGAAATTACCAGCGTTACCCTTTCGCTGTGGATTCGCAAACCCTTATGCGTCCACGCGGGATACACTAATTCAGCGAGATGAGCTCATTTATGTCCTCCCCCAGGCAGGAGGATGCAACCGGTGACGAATCAAGTTTTCTTATTCTTGTAATGGTGAGAAGACGTTATTTCCGTAATCACAGTATCTCGATGCGATGCAGGCTGTAGCGTCGATCCTCCAGTGTTGCACAGCTCGTTTTCATATACACAGTTTGTTATTGTCATCCTTTTAACATAAGATTATTCCTCTTAATAAGTAGATAATTACTGCATTTTTTTCTTTTTTTCGGTCAGTGATTACGAGAAATGTAAGTCAAATTTTTGTTGTCTCTGGACACTGCCAGAGAGGCAGCCAGCAACTGGGATTGGGTTTCGCGTTTCGGGATGGTCTCTTAGTAGATATTTCTACTAATAAAAAAGTCAGTCTTTCGTGGAAGTTTTCTCTTTTCCCTTACGAAGATAACAGCTGAATATATAAATTTAAGAAAATAAAGACTATAAATAAGGTATTAAAAATGTCTGAAGTCAAAGAATAATTATTTCACGTTCTTGCCCTGCTTCCCTGCAGATCGTGGTGGCCAACTTCATAATGTACGTGGTCATTCTAACTTCGAAAAGCGGTGAGGATTGTATGTAATTATTTAAAGAGAGAAATGGTATTAAAGCAATACGCGTGTACTCAGTAATTCAGTTATTTAACCACTCCACTATCTCGCTCAGTAGCAAAATCAAAATTTCATTGGTATCAGCTCCATATCCGTGCAAGGGCAAGTGCATTTCACGTTGACTTCGTATGTGTTATCACGAGCGAACAATGTACTTGGTGTCCAGTTCCATGCACAAGTGGTTTCCACTTAAACGTAACTAAGGACTGGTTTGATGCAGCTCTACACGTTAGTCTGTCCTATGCAAGCCTCTTCATCTCTGCATAGCCAGTGCAACCTACATTCATTTGAACCTGCTTGCTGTAGTCAAAGCTTGCTCTCCCTCTACAACTTAACCCAAAACAGTTCCTTCCATTACCAGTCCTCAGGATGTGTCCCACCAAACGATACATTCTTTTAACCATAAATTTCTTTTACTCCACGATTCCATATAATATCTCTCCATTAGTTATTCGATCTGTCCATATAATCTTCAGCTTTGGACTATAGCACTACATTTAGAAAGCTTCTGTTCTATTCTTGGTCTGTACTATTTAGCCTCCAAGTTTCATTTGCGTACAAGACTACACTCGAGACAAATACTTTCAGAAAAGACTTCGTAACACCTACATTTATATGAGGTGTTAACATATTTATCTTTTTCAGGAAGACTGTGATTGCAATTGCTACTCTGCATTTTTCACCCTCTTTACTAAGGAAATTGTCAGCTATTTTTCTACCCTGATATCAGAGCTCGTATGCTATTTTCCTTGTGTTATTTTCTAATCTAGTTACCTCGGCATTACCTGGTTTAATTCAAATTCCTTCCCATACTCTTGTTTTACGTCAATCGATCTTTGTTTTATAAATTTTTTTGAAGATGAAATGCAATAAAAAATTTAGCGAAAATTAATATGTTTTTATAGATTTTGTCGTTTGGCTGCAATTAAAAGTTAGTTGCGCTACATGTATTTCTCGAAGTGCATCTCACTACAGCACAAACAGTTTTAAAATGAAAATATTTATCTTAAAACTACGTGGATGTTAGTTGCAGTTTTTAGTTCATAAATCAGATACTTGTGTGTCGACACAGTTGCTTTATTTGACGGTATCCAGCCAACGATAATCCCAATAAAGAAGTTGATCCAACTTCAAAATCAAAAGCACCGTAACAAAGACAGACACGGCTGCGAAACATTTTATAGTTTTCTAACAAATGGTTCAAATGGCTCTGAGCACTATGGGACTTAAGATCTGAGGTCATCAGTCCCCTAGAACTTAGAACTACTTAAACCTAACTAACCTAAGGACATCACACACATCCATGCCCGAGGCAGGATTCGAACCTGCGACCGTAGCGGTCGCGCGGTTCCAGATTGAAGCGCCTAGAAGCCCGTGGTCACCGCGGTCGGCCGTTTTCTAACGATTCATACATTATACGTCTTTGTTGTGACATGCGTTACAATTGATTTTCTTTAGAAAATTTATTTAATATTGTTGCCTAAAAGTAATAGCACTGCAATCTTTTATGAAGTGTTGTTTCTTCTATTATAAAATGCAATTCCTATATCCTAGCTGTCGTTATTTTTACCATAGTCATTTTTCCATGTTTAAAAGACTAACACTCGCTCATATATTTTCAAAAGTTTTGCACTATTTGTGTTGTCTTTGTGCAGTTTTTATTTTGTGCCGCATCTGAAAATTTATGTTGCCCAAACTCTTGAATATCAAGTACCTGTGTTCTTTTACTCCTCATTATTCTTCAATTTTACAAAAAAGAAATTAAAAATACAGGAAACACCGCTTTTTATGAGCCAAAAATATTACACCACCACCTAAAAGCTCATTAAAGTGTCAAATTCCTGAAAAATCAAGCATGAAGTGAAAGAGGAAAGTATCCAGTACTTCACAAACTCGAAGTATCGTATTCTGCAATAATCTCCAGTTGAGTCAGCTACTTTTCAGAGGTATCAGCTACATAGCTACATTTCGAAGACACTATATATTAAGTTCCACTGATATTCCAAGTAGTTTGTTGTTTCTGACGTAAGCAAATCTCGAAGTTTTTATCTCTTCTCTCTGAAGTGTATTTCACTTTCCAAAATTTTTGTCTTTATGACACCGCCTACTCAACGTGCAGACCGAACAGCTTGGGGACATTTCCAGACTACTGCCTTCCTTCCGGGTCTTTCGCCCCATAACTGCAGTCTGGTTTCTTTACAAGTTGCAAATAGCTAAGAAAGGTTAAAAAAAGGAAATTAATATAAAGAGGTAACGAGATAGGGTAGGGAACTGGATAAAGGCAGGACAGTGTCAGATATCGACTTCAAACGTTCGCGTCCCAGCGTTGTACGGGGGGTGAATAATAATATGGGGCGGCCTCTGTGGCCGAGCGGCTCTAGGCGCTTAATAGTCCGGAACCGCGCTGCTGCTACGGTCGCAGGTTCGACTCCTACCTCGGGGATGGATGTGGTGTGATGTCCTTAGGTTAGTTAAGTTTAAGTAGTTCTAAGTCTAGGGGACTGACGACCTCAGATGTTAAGTCTCATAGTGCTTAGAGCCATGAAAATATGGAAACAAAAAAAACAACACCTCACTTTATCAGTGTACAAACGATGTACGAAAACCGTTGGCGTTCCAAACTAAATGGATAAATGCAGGTTTTCAACGGATTCTTATACTTTTCTTCCTGGATAACAGTGACAAGTACAGGTAACGACGACTGAGCTGGAAAAGCATTAGGCACACTTCTCTCCAAAGCAGACTACAAAGGCTCAATAATATGGAGACATATTGACTATGCTGGCCAAGAGATGCAACAATTCATCGTCGTGTTCACAAAACCAGTCCTGAGTGATGTACGCTGTGTGAACAGGGGCCCTGTCTTCTTGGAAAACAGTATCACCATTGGGGAACAAATATTGTACCATAAGATGGACCTGGTCAGCCAAAATGGTCACTTAATCCTTGGCAGTAATGCGACTTTCAGTGCACCCATGGGGCCCACAGAATACCACGATATGGCTTCCCAAATCACCATCGAATCCCCGCCGTGTTTCACTCTTGGGAAGTAATGTCGGCCAGAAGTCAAAACAACATTAAACAAGATTCATCAGACCAAATGACATGCTTCCATTGCTCCATAGTCCTCGTTTTATGGCTTCGGCAGTTCCTTTACGGGCATTTGCATCACTGATGAGTGGTTGTGGAAATCCTACTTGCCCTGAAATTCCCTGCTTATGGAGTTCCTTTCGTGTTTCCAGAATAAATATTCACTCTGCACCGGAGTGTGAGCTGATATGAAACTTCCTGGCAGATTAAAACTGTGTGCAGGACCGAGACTCGAACTCGGGACCTTTGCCTTTCGCGGGCAAGTGCTCTACCAAGGTAGGAGACGAGGTACTTGCAGAAGTAAAGGTGTGAGGACGGGGCGTTAGTCGTGCTTTGGTAGCTCAGGTGGTAGAGCACTTGCCCGCGAAAGGCAATGGTACCGAGTTCGAGTCCCAGTGCGGCACACAGTTTTACTCTGCCAGGAAGTTTCCTTTCGTGTTGTTTTGGTGCTGACAGGATTCGCCAGAACGACTTTCAGTTCTGCAGAGCCTCTTTTGGCTGTCTTCCTCTTATTCTTCGTCACAATCCTGTTCAATGGCTATCAGTCACGATCACTCAGTACATATTTTCGTCCGCGTCGTGACTTATCGGACAATGTTTTTCCGCTTCCACTGTATGCAGCATAGATCTTCGATACAGTACCTCTTGAAGCACCAAACAGTTCAGCTACATTGGTGTCGAAAACGTCCATCATACGAGCACCAAAAATTTTTCTACTTTCGAATCCACTTGTCTCCGACATAATTATACAGAACACTGTGCTGACCACGAGTGATACTTGCAGTGTATTGAGGGCGATTCACAGGTGCCTTTCATAGTCAGATACAGCAGCGCCACCTGATGGCTTTGCTATCATCTGCATTTATGTTCAAGCAAGCATTCCGCCTGGTGTTTCAAAGTTTTTGTCCAACCCATGTGTTTTGGATCTACAGACCGTAGACTAAACCTGTGGTGTGGGCCCTATAACGGCAAAACCTTATGATAAGTGCAAAACAACGATTTAGAGCAAGTTTCAAATTTAAAAGCCTTTAACGTAGCAGTTAAGGTTATCGTTTAAATGTATAAAATTTGCCTATATACACTCCTGGAAATTGAAATAAAAACACCGTGAATTCATTGTCCCAGGAAGGGGAAACTTTATTGACATATTCCTGGGGTCAGATACATCACATGATCCCACTGACAGAACCACAGGCACATAGACACAGGCAACAGAGCATGCACAATGTCGGCACTAGTACAGTGTATATCCACCTTTCGCAGCAATGCAGGCTGCTATTCTCCCATGGAGACGATCGTAGAGATGCTGGATGTAGTCCTGTGGAACGGCTTGCCATGCCATTTCCACCTGGCGCCTCAGTTGGACCAGCGTTCGTGCTGGACGTGCAGACCGCGTGAGACGACGCTTCATCCAGTCCCAAACATGCTCAATGGGGGACAGATCCGGAGATCTTGCTGGCCAGGGTAGTTGACTTACACCTTCTAGAGCACGTTGGGTGGCACGGGATACATGCGGACGTGCATTGTCCTGTTGGAACAGCAAGTTCCCTTGCCGGTCTAGGAATGGTAGAACGATGGGTTCGATGACGGTTTGGATGTACCGTGCACTATTCAGTGTCCCCTCGACGATCACCAGAGGTGTATGGCCAGTGTAGGAGATCGCTCCCCACACCATGATGCCCTGTGTGCCCTGTGGCCCTGTGTGCCTCGGTCGTATGCAGTCCTGATTGTAGCGCTCACCTGCACGGCGCCAAACACGCATACGCCCATCATTGGCACCAAGGCAGAAGCGACTCTCATCGCTGAAGACGACACGTCTCCATTCGTCCCTCCATTCACGCCTGTCGCGACACCACTGGAGGCGGGCTGCACGATGTTGCGGCGTGAGCGGAAGACGGCCTAACGGTGTGCGGGACCGTAGCCCAGCTTCATGGAGACGGTTGCGAATGGTCCTCGCCGATACCCCAGGAGCAACAGTGTCCCTAAATTGCTGGGAAGTGACGGTGCGGTCCCCTACGGCACTGCGTAGGATGCTACGGTCTTGGCGTGCATCCGTGCGTCGCTGCGGTCCGGTCCCAGGTCGACGGGCACGTGCACCTTCCGCCGACCACTGGAGACAACATCGATGTACTGTGGAGACCTCACGCCCCACGTGTTGAGCAATTCGGCGGTACGTCCACCCGGCCTCCCGCATGCCCACTATACGCCCTCGCTCAAAGTCCGTCAACTGCACATACGGTTCACGTCCAAGCTGTCGCGGCATGCTACCAGTGTTAAAGACTGCGATGGAGCTCCGTATGGCACGGCAAACTGGCTGACACTGACGGCGGCGGTGCACAAATGCTGCGCAGCTAGCGCCATTCGACGGCCAACACCGCGGTTCCTGGTGTGTCCGCTGTGCCGTGCGTGTGATCATTGCTTGTACAGCCCTCTCGCAGTGTCCGGAGCAAGTATGGTGGGTCTGACACACCGGTGTCAATGTGTTCTTTTTTCCATTTCCAGGAGTGTATTTTATGATTTAACGTATTTTTGTAATTTAAAATAAACTTCTTTTTCCATGGTGATTTGTTCGTACTTTATAATAGTTGTTGGTAATAGATTACAGAGGAAATACAGATATGGTCTTACTAAATTCATAGCTTTATTTTGCTATTACGTTATAGTAATCTGTCGACACGCCACAGTAGTTCTACATATTGCGCTGCAGACGGTTCAGGAGCCACGATGCTAGAATAGGGATGTTGACAAATGTGTAGAGTTGTCTACTATGAGTAGCAGTACAGTACTAGTTTTAAAAAAATACATACGGCATTAAGATACCTTGTACTTTTTTGCAGAATCTTGTTAACGAATAAAATTAGCCTGTCAGCAAATTGTTTTCCTGAGATTAAGGAGCTAACGATCTCGTATCCAATGGAAGTCAACAAAAAAAGTTATGGGTCTTGTTTGGATTAAATGATGAATGAAAGAACTCGGATTTTCATAAAATCAAACTCACTTCGAACTGATGGATGCCGTTAGCAGTTCTTTAGAAAGTCTTGGCGATTTTGCCAACTGAAGTGCTACGTGTTTGATCTGATGCCACTGGGAGTTTGACGCGAAGGGGCGCAGAATTTGAGAAACGAATTGTATCTTAATTTGTATTAACTGTCCACTGAAAAAAGTCAGCTGAATAAGTCCGTAAACAATACGAGAGCTATTCGGAAAGTAAGGTCCGATCGGTCGCGAAGTGGAATCCACTTTGATAACCAAAAATGTTTTACTAGCAACAGTTAGGTACACCTTCCAGCTACTCGTCTACTTAGTCGCCGCTCCGACTTCTGTAGTAACGCTGTACAAACTTTTCAATACTCTCGTCATAAAAGGCTGCTGCCTGTGTTTCTGGTAATTCTGTATGCTGGTATAAGGCTCATTGCCTGTGCCAAAATGTTGTCTTCATAACTAAGAGTTCACGTGAGCAGAGATGACATTAAAGGGTAGCCAATTACATAATATGCTGTGGGTGATCAAACACTTGCCATCGAAATACTGCGGGGGCATCTACATTGCTCCTGCACAGTGCTGCGGAGAATTGTTATGAAGGAGGAAACGCGTGACAGTTATGTTATGTGGGATGCATGACATCAGGCGAAATCACTCAGCAGGCCCCCATACGTGGCGGGAGACGCTATTTTCTAGATATCCTTACGTTCTACTGTGCACTCAGGATTGATAAGAGCGGCGTGACACGATTGACAGGCATACTAGAGACACTCCGCAACAAATCTGTGCGAACCTTCATTGGATGTTCACTGTGGTTTCCATTTCGCGCACAACGGGAACTTGCTTTCCGAATAGCCCCCGTAATTACACCCACGTCTTTTCCATCGACAGTGGGGCTCAGGCCACAGTAATAAGACAGAGAAACTTTCTTTTTTCCAAACTCTTGTGGTGCGGGTTCCGCAGACTGCAGACAGACATCGCGCACCTAAATGCGGCTCGGTGCGTACCCCGTACTCGGACCGCCAACATTTCTCACAATCAGTGCGGGCCAGTGAAGCGTGCCTGGCAGCCGCCTTTGGCATTCTCCCAACGTGTCTGCTGCCTGCCTGCCGCTCACCGTGAATACTGAACAGCCAGGCGGGCGCCGGCCGTTGGTAATTCGATTCGTCTGAGCGCCAAACGAATCACTGCAACGAGAGTATGAAATCGTGCCCTCCTTTAGTTGATTTCATCTGGAAATTCAATTGCGATTACGACACTCGTTTTGATACCCTGAAATGTCAACCTTTTGTATCATCTCTGGCTCGTTTCTACACTACTAGCCATTAACATTGCTACACCACGAAGATGACGTGCTACAGACGCGAAATTTAACGGACAGGATGAAGATGCTGTGATATGCAAATGGTTAGCTTTTCGAGCATTCACACAAGTTTGCCGCTCGTGGCGACACCTTCAACCGATTTCTCATACACAAAGGGTAGTTGACCGGTGTTGCCTGGTGAAACGTTGTTTTGATGCCTTGTGTAAGGAGGAGAAATGCGTACCATCACGTTTCCGACTTTGATAAAGGTCAGATTGTAGCCTATCGCGATTGCGGTTTATCGTATCGCGTCATTGCTGCTCGCGTTGGTCGAGATACAATGACTGTTACCAGAATATGGAATCAGTGGGTTCAGGAGGATAATACGGAACGCCGTGCTGGATCTCAACGGCCTCGTATCACTAGCAGTCGAGATGACAGGCATCTTATCCGCATGGCTGTAACGGATCGTGCAGCCACGTCTCGATCCCTGAAACAACAGGTGGGGACGTTTGCAAGACAACAACCATCTGCACGAACAGTTCGACGATGTTTGCAGCAGCATGGACTATCAGTTCGGAGACCATGGCTGCGGTTACCCATGACTCCTGCGATGGTGTACTCAACGACGAACGTTGGTACACGAATTGCAAAACGTTACTTTTTTCGGATGAATCCAGGTTCTGTTTACAGCATCATCATGGTCGCATCCGTTCAAACGGCTCTGAGCACTATGGGACTGAACATCTGTGGTCATCAGTCCCCTAGAACTTAGAACTACTTAAACCTAACTAATCTAATGACATCACACACATCCATGCCCGAGGCAGGATTCGAACCTGCGACCGTAGCAGTCACGCGGTTCCAGACTGAAGCGCCCAGAACCGCACAGCCACACTGGCAGGCGGTCGCATCCGTGTTTGGCGACATCGCGGTGAACGCACATTGGAAGCGTGTATTCGTCATCGCCACAATGGCGTATCACCCGGCGTGATGGTATGGGGTGCAATTGGTTACACGTCTCGGTCACCTATTGTTCGCATTGACGGCACTTTGCACAGAGGACGTTACATTTCAGATGTGTTACGACCCGTGGCTCTACCCTTCATTCGATGACTGCGAAACCCTACATTTCAGCAGGATAATGCACGACCGTGTGTTGCAAGTCCTGTACGAGCCTTTCTGGATAGAGAAAATGTTCGACTGCTGCCCTGGCCAGCACATTCTCCAAATCTCTCACCAATTGAAAACGTCTGGTCATTGGTGGCCGAGCAACTGGCTCGTCACAATATGCCAGTCACTACTCTTGATGAACTGTGGTGTCGTGTTGAAGCTGCGTGGGCACCTGTACCTGTACACGCCATCCAAGGTCTGTTTGACTCAATGCCCAGGCGTATCAAGGCCGTTATTACGGCCAGAGGTGGTTGTTCTGGGTACAGATTTCTCAGGATCTATGCACTCGAATTGCGTGAAAATGTAATCACATGTCAGTTCTAGTATAATATATTTGTCCAATGAATACCCGTTTATCATCTGCGTTTCTTCTTGGTGTAGCAATTATAATGGCCAGTAGCGTAAAAAGAACGGTGCATGAAGCATACGGTAACAATCACTATCATACCTTGGCAACATATCTTTCCTAGGACCCGAGAAAATTCTTTTCTTAACAAAAAAAAAAAAAAAAAAAAAAAAAAAAAGAATCGCCAAACAGCTGTGCTAATTGAGAAGTATTTTCTTTTATTTTCGCTACCAGTTTCGGTAATTCAGCAGGCCATCTTCAGGTCCCGTATGTACCTCTAAAAATTATAGTTATTGGCATACTGAGGCTATATATTTCTGGATGTCTGCACTGCAACTCATTGAGTTGCAATCAAGTCTTCGAAGGAAGCACTTGAGGTACAAATTCACGACATACAGAAACAGATGGCCCAGTATGCCAATATCGACAATTTTTGAGTGGTGCATGTGGGACCTGAAAATGGCATATTGAACTGCCTAACCTGGTATCGAAAATAAAATAACTTCTCAATTTGCACTGCTGTTTGGCGAATTTCTTCGTTAAATATTTGACTAGCCGCTGTCCCACAGCCACAATGTATCAACAGCGACGAGAAAATTCTGGTTCTACGTTAAGTCGCTAATCGAATCGAAGGCTCCTATCCAGTCTCTCATTGATCAGTTTGATATGGCAATAGATGAAAGCAAAAGGAAAGCCGAAGTTTTAAATTTCTTTTTTAAAACTTTCGTGGTTGACGAAACACATATGTCCCACTAAAGTAACACGCAGTTTTCAGTGCTGGGTCTTCTGTATCTCACCTCTCTCTAATGCTAGCATGTAGCGTGATGCTTTCGGAACTGGAGCAATACAGTGCCATCCGTGAGTTGGATTGTAGAACGCTGCTGCAAATGTTCTAGTTTGTCTGTTTCACAAAAATCAGATGAAATCACCATCTTCTCCATTCCATGAACATCGGGAGTAAGTAATTGTTTTCTTATACATCATAGACATTGGTTTGAAACATTTTACGCTCCTCAGTAATACTGTTGGTTTGTACGTAATTTGTACCTAGTGGGACATACATGCTCCATAAAACTTCACAGAATATAGAAAACATTAGTGTGTGATATGTCAAAGCCATCTTCAAATTTCATGTTGAAAACTTGAGTGTGATATTTCACATTTTTCGTTTCCAGGAGAATAAATGTGTTCTGCTACTGTTTCGTTTTACTGCTTTCCGTAAATGCCATCCTGATAATATCGTTATAAAATTGAATATTTAACTCTGAAAACCCTAGGTTCTGTGATCGGCGGAAGGTGCACGTGCCCGTCGACCTGGGGCCGGACCGCAGCGACGCACGGATGCACGCCAAGACCGTAGGATCCTACGCAGTGCCGTAGGGGACCGCACCGCCACTTCCCAGCAAATTAGGGACACTGTTGCTCATGGGGTATCGGCGAGGACCATTCGCAACCGTCTCCATGAAGATGGACTACGGTCCCGCTGACCGTTAGGCCGTCTTCCGCTCACGCCCCAACATCGTGCAGCCCGCCTCCAGTGGTGTCGCCACAGGCGTGAATGAAGGGACGAATGGAGACGTGTCGTATTCAGCGATGAGAGTCGCTTCTGCCTTGGTGCCAATGATGGTCGTATGCGTGTTTGGCGCCGTGCAGGTGAGTGCCACAATCAGGACTGCATACGACCGAGGCACATAGGGCCAACACCCGGCATCATGGTGTGGGGAGCGATCTCCTACACTGGCCATACACCTCTGGTGATCGTCGAGGGGACACTGAATAGTGCACGGTACATCCAAACCGTCATCGAACCCATCGTTCTACCATTCCTAGACCGGCAAGGGAACTTGCTGTTCCAACAGGACAATGCACGTCCGCATGTATCCCGTGCCACCCAACGTGCTGTAGAAGGTGTAAGTCAACTACCCTGGCCAGCAAGATCTCCGGATCTGTCCCCCATTGAGCATGTTTGGGACTGGATGAAGCGTCGTCTCACGCGGTCTGCACGTCCAGCACGAACGCTGGTCCAACTGAGGCGCCAGGTGGAAATGGCATGGCAAGGCGTTCCACAGGACTACATCCAGCATCTCTACGATCGTCTCCATGGGAGAATAGCAGCCTGCATTGCTGCGAAAGGTGGATATACACTGTACTAGTGCCGACATTGTGCATGCTCTGTTGCCTGTGTCTATGTGCCTGTGGTTCTGTCAGTGTGATCATGTGATGTATCTGACCCCAGGAATGTGTCAATAAAGTTTCCCCTTCCTGGGACAATGAATTCACGGTGTTCTTATTTCAATTTCCAGGAGTGTATAAGCATGCTGTCTGATCACCTGTATCCATTCATGTCCATTGTGCTTCCTACGGACTTGGGTAATTCCAGCAGTACAATGCAACAACCTTCACGTTCACAATTGCTGCAGAGTTGATCCAGGAACACTCTTCTGAGGTTAAACACTTTCGCTGGCCTCCAAACTCCCCAGACATGAACATTATTGAGCTTATCATGGATACCTTGTAACGTGATGTTCAGAAGAGATCTCCTCCCCTCGTACTCTCACGGATTTGTGGACCGCCGTGCAGGATTCACGGTGACAGTTCCCTCAAGCACTACTTCAACATTAGCTGATTCCTTGCCTCGTTGTGTTGCGGTATTTCTGCATGCACGATATTAGGCAGACGTACCTGTATCTTTGGCTCTTCAGTGTATAACCATGCGATGGGCATTCTGTGCTATTAGTTGATTAGCAGACCCTTACTGGAAACTATCATATTTAAAGATCTGTGATGTTCTACACATCTTCTTCTAAAATTCCTACAGGTTTGGCCAGTGTATGCAGCCTGCCAAAGGCCCGCTGTGGCCGAGCGGTTCTAGCCGCTTCAGCCCGGAACCGCACTGCTGCTACGGCATCCGGCATGGATGTGTGTGATGTCCTTGGGTTAGTTAGGTTTAAGAAAGTCTAAGTCTAAGGGACTGATGGCCTCAGATGGTAAGTCCCATAGTGATTTGAACCATTTGAACAGACTGACAACAATTACAAGTTAACTGATATATACCAGATTTATTGTATAATGAAGGTTGTTATTGTTGTTGCCCAGGATGATAATTACACGGAATATCAGAAGGCATTGCAACGTGTATTTCATTTGGAGACACAGTAACGTTCGGTACAGAAAAGCGAGCTTTCAGGATAACAATTTCATACATGACAAATGCTGTTGACTAAAGACAAATTAATAAATGCAGTAGAAACACACCATTAACATTGTTGGATGAATTTAATGACTTAAATCTATTTACTGCTTCAGTGAAGTTTAACTCATTATTGGAAGAAATTTCATTTTCATGGATATTCTTAATTACATCATTGTCTTCAGAAAAACGTGATAAGGAATGCTTTCCATATGTTAATATGTATGAATCATTATAATAAACCAATAACATTTCCTCAACGGCAAATGTCCAGTTGCATGAAATGTGGTTCACATTATAAATCACAATGTGTGGCATTCATGATTAATCCTCTATATTCAAATTGAGTGTAAAGGGTAGCTCAGGTATGTCATAATTTTTTACATGCAAGGGTGGAGTTAAATGAGAAAATTATAACTTCAGAACATCGCTTAAGAAACAGATGATAAAGATGCATTGAAATTCTAGGGCAATCATCTCTTGGGGGATGATTCATAAACAATTCTTTCTCACAGCTGTACACTCTACTGTCTAAAAATCCTGCCAATTTAGGGCAAATTAACTTATGACTACATTTACACATATGCATTATACGTTTCAAACTTATGCTTTGATCTAGCTGAAATCCCTGGGCTAGCAGGACAGAGCAGATGAGTTTATATTTGTGGAAAAGGGCCAAAATAAGTTAGTGTCAGTTGCACTCATCATATAAACTTCTTTATTTGTTAAAACACACAATCACACAAGCAAGAATCAAAAACTCTGAAGCTTTTAACGAAACACCTCCTTTGATTTAATTTAGATCAGCTGAAGGCCACATCGTAAATCCAAGGCACAAGGCCTAAGCAAGAAACTGAGGTACAGGAGTTCTTCTGGAGGTTTCGCTCGTTAAAATTTTTTTCCATCAATAAAAATAGGCTGTAAGACTTACCTTAAATTTTTCCCATAGAACTAGGCTGAAGACTACACATTAATCAAGAACAGTGTTACGGTTTAAGACCGAGACAAAGATTTTCAGGCTGAAAACTCGGCTGAAGACCATATATCAACAAAACAATTTAATGGCTAAAGGCCTAAGAAAAAGAGCTGTCAATTTGAAAAGTCTGAAGGCCTTATCTTCAAATATTTCGTGTAAAGCTCGGCTCAACGCCTCATACTAACGAATAACAATCTTACGACTTAAGGGCAAGTCAAGGATTTTTAATTTTAGAGAGATTAAAACTCAGCTGAAGGCCACACACCATGCAGAAAACTATTTTGCGGGTTAAGGCCTAAAGGGAAGAGCTTCTAATTTTCAACTAAAGTAGGCTAAAGGCTTTATCCTAAAACGCTTCACATAAAACTCGACTGAAGGCCACATATGAAACCCAAACAATCTCACAGCTTAAAGCCCAGACAAAGAAATTTCCAATTTTTAATTTAAGCTGGAAAACTCGACTGATGGCCACATACAAACTAGAAAATATTTCTTATGGCTTAAATTCTAGACAAAAATTTTCAACTTTTGATTTGAAAAGGCTGAAAACTCGACTGAGGGCCACATACCAACTTGAAATAAATTTATGGCTTAAGGCCTAGATACAAGGAATTTTCAATTTTAATCCTGAAACACTGAAACTCGACTGAGAGCCACATAACAAACAAGAAACAGCTTTTTTACTTCTTAAGGCCTAAGAAGAAGCCTTGCAATTTGGATAAGCTAAAACTTGGCTGAGGGCAACACAGAGTACTTAAGACTAAACATGAAACCTCTATGTAAAACACAAGGAGTGGCGCTCGGAAGATTCCAAGGGTCGGCCCAGGAAAGTAACACTAACACACGTTTAGATGAGACAGGCAACCAGACCGACAACCTCTTAATCGGAAGGTAACCCAACCGAAAGCTAGCAGACGAACCAGATCATTTCTGCTCCATCCAACTGGCAAAACGACAACAAGATGTCAATAGCACAACGTTTTTGATACTGGTGCCCAATCCAGCCACGTCAGAATAAACGCTCACAACTACCAACACACCTCAGCTGTCGAACTCTGCCATGCTGGACAGCATCAACACGACAAGGAAACTACACTGCCGAAAATTACGTCAACGTCCAGGGCAGGTAACTGGAACGTCAACGGCCACAAGACAGAAGATACCTCTGGTACACTTCATTTATGAATGAATGAATTAAATTAAGTTAAACACACAGAGGAAAACGGCTGAAACTCTAGCTGACTTCAATGCATACACATTGTTGATCACAGGAATCTCCCAGAAGGCGAAAACCAGGATCAAACGAAGAAATGTGATAACAGTTGAGGCTTGATAGTAGGTAAAGTGAGCACTCAACCTTAGTGTCCACGATCAGTGGGGGACGAACTTCGTAACCTTCACAAGAAGCGCCTCACAACTCCAACCACGTGTGCACGCCGCCAGCGGCTGCTTCCTGACTATGCACCATGGAGACTTCCTCGCTGCTTTGCCCCAACCGACTGACTGCCTAGGCCCAGAGACAGTCAAAGGACCAAATACACATTGCCCGATGAGATGACTGACCGAATGCCCAACCAACAGTCGTTCCAGCTTCAGTCGTTCCAGCTTCAGTCTCCAGTTCAAGAGTGTTGTCAGCGGTTGGTGAGCACTGGCCGTGAGCTCCTCACCAGCGCTCTGTCCCAGACTTCACTGCTGCTGCATTCTGACTGAACTCCATACGCACGACGACCCAGAAATACTTCGGTCGCTCCAGAGATGGTACAACAATGCAGTTATCGGTAAGAGCTGCTGCTGCCACTCACGGCAGGTAAGGCAGGAAGTTAGCGATGCCAGTAAATGGAATAAGATAATGGGGTGGCAGTACCATAAGACAAGACGACATCCATAAACAGCATGAACCCGAACCAACCATGGCTCGCTAGCAATGGGTATAGAAACAATAACAGTTCATTAATCTTCAATCATTAACGAGTGTGTGGTGGTAAACTTATAGTAAGCATATAAATTGGCTAAATCATAGAATATGTTGCATCCAAATTTTGTTCAATTGATAGTAGGATCTGTAAAAACTGTTCTGGATGTAGTAGTACACTGCTCAAACAATCATTTGAACTACTTTCTAAGGCTGTACTTAAGTTAAGGACATCAATTCTAGAATTTTATAATCTATCAGTAATCCTCAATGAAAAGTGTTTAAATCTAAGTGTGCACTTACAGCATTTAATCCTTGGAATAGTTCTTGGATATTTGCGTTTGTTTCATTATGAATTACGTGGAAATGTGAGATAAATTGCTTTACAGTCTGTCCAGTGAAAACTGTGTGGTTAGTAATGATTCTTTGCATATTCTTTAATACAATAACTTCATTAGAGAGGTTAGTTGAATTTGTGCTGGACTATTGTTCAAGAGCTAATATTTTGCCTTTAACTTCCAGTAGATCTCGACTACTTAAAGTACCAAATACAATGTGAAGGATACTCCCTCCAAAATCAAACTAGGCACATTTACATCTAATTAGTTTTGTGCAGCAAAAGCTTTAAAAACAGTAAATCTCTTGTTCATAATTAGCAAATGTAGTCTCCACCTACATTTTGGCTGTGATACAGTTATTATACCAAGATGTACCCATTTCCAAAATTGTACCATTACCCTTAAAAGAATGAATTAGATCAATTTGCTATTCTACAGAATTGAACTGTTGCTGAATTTCACTCACATTGTACTTGAGTACAAGCTTTGCATTACTTGCTGAAACTACCTTGTCTGACGTGGTTCAAACAAAACACCTGTACTCAGTTGTACTATTACTACAACATTGGTAGAATACGCTATCACAGCAAACATTAGAATAAAAATGAACATGGTTAATTAGTTCCAAATATAAAAGTTAACAATGAACATAAAATAAATGCTTTTCTTGTAGTAACCTGTGGAATAAAAGGTTTAGTTTCACTTGTACACTCGTGTACTAACTTCAATACTAAATTTTCTCAACACATTCACATAAGCACATGGCTGAAATAAACACACACATTGCACCCTCACACACTACACACGTTTACGCATATTGTAGGGGTGTCTGGAACAGGATCGCTCAGAACGGGGTGATGCCTCAGCCTCAAAGCCTGGACTGCGACCTCGAGATTCTCACTTCCTGAGTTTGAGAACAGCAGGTCTGCCTCTCTGTCGGTCCTCGTCGTCGTGTGATACTACAGGAAATCTACCCAGAAATGGCTTTACGCTATTGACATCGAACGAAAGGGCAGTTGGAGCTTAAGAGTGACTTGCGACAGCATCTCCTAGATTGGATATGGTCCTTTCCAAAACTTCCAAAACTTTTTGACTCCACTCTTCTTTAACACCACATTGTTCAGATACACAAGCTCTCCAACTCGATACTGTGGCACTGCTGCTTGGTGGTTGCGTTGTCTTGCTTGCTGAAGAAAGGATTGATGACTTCACTGTTTCACTTCCCTTCATGCTTCCTTTAGTTTGTGTGCTACATCCATTATGTGCTCATTACTGCTCCCAGCAATCAATCATGCAAAGTAGGAGGGTGTCTTCTTCCATACACGGTCCCATATGTACTTAGGCCAGTTTAGTTGTGCGTTTTGGCGTTGTAATAACTTACCAAGTACGGTAAACGTATGTGCTGCCCACATAATAGCTAACCATTTTAATAATTGTTCTGTGGACTCGCTCGACTCTTCCGTTTCCTTCAGGGCATGCTGGTGTTTCCGTCAACTGAGTTATTTGCATGAGTTTACAAGTCTGATAAAGTAATTCACTCATAAAATTCGTTCCTTGATCACTAATTACACTTAATGGTGATCCAAACTTAAGAATCCAAGCTTTTACAAAAACTTTGTCTATAATCTCAGCACTCTGATTAGGTATTTGTAACATGAGAAGGTATCTAGAGAAATGATCTAACGTTGTCAATATGTATTTCTTTCCATCTTTAGTCTTAGGCAACGGTACTACAACGTCTACACCTACTCTTTCAAATGGTTCACTTGTCTCTGGCAGTTCTTGAAATGGTGCTCCACCTTTTCCTACATTATTCTGTCAGTTGCAGGAATCACATTGTGAAACAAACTCTAAAACGTCAGCTTTGAAGCTCGGCCACCAAAACATTTGTGCTGTTTTAATGTTTATTGCTTTTTAACTGCAGTGTCCAGATAATAAAGAATCGCATTGTTCCCTCATGATTTGCTCTTTCATGCTTTCTGGTATATCTAGGCAGTTTCCTTTACTAGTGATTTTGTACAATAATCCATCTATTTTGACAAAACATTGATCATTTCTCCATAATTTGCATTGTGGATCTTCTTCTTGAGCTGCCTTTAACTCTTCTTCTCCACTTATTGTAACACAAACATTGACTTTTCGACTCATTGCAAAAGCATTCACATGTTGTTTCCCATGTTGGTGAATTACCTTAAATTGGTATGCACTCAGTCTAAGCCCATCTTATTAATCTGGATCTAGGATCCTTTAAGCTCAATAACTATTTAAGTGTAGCATGATCGGTAATAACTGTAAATTCTCTTCCTGTTAAGAAACATCTGTTATGTGTTATACCAAAAACCAAAGCACAAAGTTCCTTCTCAGTAATAGTATAATTACATTCTTCTTTGTTTAACTGTCTGGAAGCAAATGAGATTGGATGTTCTTGACCATCAACTTCTTGATACAAGATTGCATCTATGGCATAAGTGGATGCATCCGTTGGAAGAATAAAAGGTTTACTGAAATCTGGATAAGCTATAACTGGGGCTGTATTTTCAGCAGTTTCAAGTTCTTCCGTTGTTGACCAATTAAATGTGGCTCCTTTCCTAAGTAGCTGTGTCACTAGACATGCTATATTTGCATAACACACTGTAAATCATCAGTAGAAATTTGACAATCCCAAGAATAATTGTTGTTCTTTCAAATTCTGTGGTCCATGAAAATTCTTTACATCTTCAATTAATTATGGATAAGGTCACACACTTTCACTGGTTATAACATGACCAAGGTAATTAACCTTACTTTGTGCAAAATGCTGCTGCTCGAAGTTCACGTTGTGCTGCATCTCTTCAGGAATGTAGGTTTTCCATAACTATCCCCATACAGACACCATTTCTATAATGGAGGTTGTTTGTGTTGTTGACGCCGGACGATAATTACACGAAATATTTGTCAGGATTTGTTAGCAGTGTGTCCTAGAGGTACAGAACACGCAAACACCGGGAAGTAAGTTTAAACTATTTATTAACAAAAGACTGATTATAAAACACGCATGCTACGCGCACCCATCATCACTGTGTCTGACATATTAACACTGGCTATCGAAAGGCTGCATGGTGAGCTAAGAAAAGAGACATATTCGCACCCGAACCCATGCTAGTTATACAGCTCGCTGTTGACGGCGGCCAGCCGCTTACTCTCCTGTGGCGCACTGCGGCCAGACGCACGCACCTCTACTGACCAAGCAGATTGTCAGCATTCCAAGGCAGGTCGTCTGGCGAGCGCGTGTTGCGTACTGTAAGGCTACGTGCAAACCCGTAGACCCTTGCAGCTGTGCTTAACAGTGTTGGTGGCTTGTCTTCCAAGTCTGTTCCATGTTGTGCTGATGGTTCAGTGTGTTATGTTAAGTCCTTATCTCTTCTGTAAGTTGCTCATCTTGTGTGTATCTTTGTTGTTGTAAGTCATGCTATTTGTTGCAAACTGCCTGCGGATTTGTTTTATGTTGTATTGTGGCAGTCTGTGTGTATGTTTCTTGATTATGTGTTCTCTGTTTCTGTATTTTGTTGTTTATTTCATCTATTGTCTTTCCATTAGAACCATTCTTCTATGTAATTTGCTTTATTGTGTGTAGTTCTTCTAAGTAGTCATACTTGTTCATAGGCATTCTGCTTTGTCTGTGTATTAGGTATCTTAAATTGGATTATGTATGCGTTGTAGGATAATTCTATTGGTTGGGTGCAATTTTGATGATTGTAGTCTTTCTGTACATTCTGATCTCGTGTTTCTTGTTTCTCTTGTGTATGGTGAGATCTAAGAAGCTAAGTCTTTTTTCTGTTTGTGGTGAACTGCATCTGTGGGTACATGGTGTTTACGTTATCCTGAAATCCCTTTATACAAGGGTGTGGTTCATCTATTAGGCAATTTATATCCTCTACGTATATGCAACAATATTTTGTTTTGTACCACACTGCTTTCGTTTCACAATTTTGTCGAAGATTTGATTTTCTGTTCATGAATATGTCAGCTAAGGGGGCACTATCTCGTACATGGTCCTTACTTTCGAGACTAAAAATTTTTGTTGAATCTAAAAGCAGTTTTTTTTCCTGTGATCAGCTTGAATATGGCTGATATTTCTTGTATGTTTGCCACAGGTGTGTTTCTCTGTGGTCTCAGGCTTAGTTCTACAGTGTTCAGAGTTCCTTCTGTTGGAATGGATGTACACGAAAATTATGTTAAATGAAATTAGTAGTGCCATGTTTGCTATGTTTTCATTTCTTTAATTTTTTCCGCTAGATCACTTGAGTAGCTCAGGTTCAATTTCCTGTGTATTTATGGATTGTCTGTAGGAACCTGTGTGTGTCAGTTTGGCTAAATGGTATGTTGTAACAGTGGTAAAGCTTGTCACAGGTATTACTACGACATTAGGTTGGAAATTTGAGGTAATGATTTCAAAATGGGGCTTTGAAATTTTTGTCTGTATAATTCTTTTACCTGTGTCAGTGTGAATATGGTTTGCATTTTTTTTTTTTTTTGCTGACTTCTGTAAGTATCTTTGGTATCTGTTGGTTGCACAACTTGTTAATCCTGAGACGTTTGTTGATTTGGATGAATTCTAATGTTTTGTCAATTTATTCCGATTAAATTGTGTTTACCTTGTCAGCTTTTCTGATAATGGTATTTGGCTGCTGTAGTTTTTTTCTGTTGCTCTCTATATGTCTTTTTTAGTTGTGTTTGTGTTTTCAGCTTTGGTGGTTTTGTTTTCTTTAATTATGTGTTGTTGTTTATTTTAGCGACTAGTTCTCTTGAATACAGGTGGGAACTGAATACAGGTGTATTCAGTTCCCATTATAATGCTCTCTATTGTCATTTGGGACACCATTGTATTTATGGTATGCTGAGGGCCATTTTCAAACAGGTTGCTTTATTGTTTTGATAAATTTATCTCTGTTAGTTTAATCACTCATTTGTGAAAGGAGTGTTTATCATATTGATGTTATGATGGCTAGCATTTGTGTTTTTTATCTTCTTGGTGAGTTTCTTCAGCCGAATTTTCTGTTTTCTTTCGATGATAACATCTGAGCATGTTATAGCCCCGGGCATTAATTCACCTAAAGTGGTGCATATTTAACATGATTTTCTAATTCTATATGCAGTATGTATATTTCAGTATTCAATTTTGCTTTTTGAAATGTACAGAAAGGATTTCTTGCTTTATCGACATGATTTGAGCTTTACTTTTTTCTGTTGTGTTGTAGATGACATGCTGCTTACAACTGTAATTAAATAGCTGGGAATTAGGTTATAAGTCAAATGTATTTTGTTAAATATTATATTACATACGGGTTTTTTGAAGATTGGTGGTTGTGTTCTGGAAATGTCTGAAGAGTTGCAAGGAAAATATCCGTCCTAGCGAAATAATAATCATCTTTTGGCAGTCGTAGCTCTTCTTATTTCCATGCTTCCTAAGACAAAGCTAGAGATCAATTCCACGGTATGTGAGACACTGTTTTACAGTTTTGTTATTACCCAGTTACGTTTCAGCACTTTGTCTGCCCTCTTGAGTTGGATTTTTCTTTATTTTCTTTCTGAAAAATTATCGCTACGTGTTAACCTCTTGAAACGTTACATGAATTTTTGGCATTTGTAAAAGGGCTCATTATTAGGTGTCAGATATTACTTTAGTTTACTCCATGACCTGAAACAGCAAATAATTTACAATGACGTAAATGCAGAGCAGATGTGCAAAGCCAGTAATGATCTTACTGTAATCCAGACAACGTTGACTGAATGTGCTCATTACACAGTCACAAGACCAATCATCGGTACTACGAGACAGTCGTCACGACAGCAAGAGCGACTTCGGTATGTCCCTCTCTGCCGTGGCCACGATACTTCGAAACCAAAATATACCGCTCAGCACTGTGACCGCCCAAAGCCTGACGCATCTCTCTCGTGCCGTCCACGGTATGCTTTGCAGTTCTTACCTAGGGATATACCACGCTAGCATACAGATAGGCGCCTGCAGGTCTTTGAACTGAGAAGTAACTGTCGGAACTTGCGTGAATATACTGACGGAAGTCGTTCGCAGAAAATGACGCTCCTGTCAAGTATACAGTGCGAGAAGCCTAATTCCTTCGCCAAGATTTTGAGTAAACGCGGCCGCGTTTGTGCGCAGGCTATTAAGCTGCAGGGTAAAAGCCTGTACCTCAATGAAGCAAGCACCACAAACGTTTAAAATAATAAAAAAACTGTAGTTTTCAACGTGGTAGAGGTTCTCTTAAAACCGTGAAAGCCTTAGACATAATTATTTTGTATGGGCACATGTGGGTAAATTATTCAGTGGTCAGCATTCACTTCTGAAACCATACGTCAAATTCCCAACTCCTCCCTCTCTGCCGTCTGTTGCCCCTTCCCCCGCACCCCGACTCCGCCACATTATCACTAACTTGAGCATCTTTCTGAACTGTAGAATGAAAGACTTTTCTTGGAACCCATTTATTTTTAAAATGATGAACGATGAATGATGTTTAGTTTGCGTGTGTGTGTTAGAATGAATGACGAAGGAATCAGTGGCGCATCCCAATGACTACCCGCAACTCCTTCTCAGATAAGAAAGTTAATTACACAATGATGATGAACACTTGTTACATAACATTCTTCCCCTGAATTTCTCCTCGCCATTGAAGCACTTGCTTGACCTGACACTGCAATCCCATTTAAAATCAAACAAGTTAAAATGTGGGCACTATACTTACTGTTCGTAAAGCACTGAATTGCTGCACTCCTTACTTCTGAACTGGAAGAAATTGGAAGACTTCAGGCTGTTAGGGCTTTGTGTCTGGCCACAGCCACTAACAGCAATAGTAATAATCATAATATTGTGTACAGTACTATAGTAGCCCTTATGTAGTTACTTCTGTGTCGTGTTGTCAGTTAAGTCAATTATCTGTTACAAGCGAGTAATGAAGCAATTTCTGAACTACCGCAGGTACTATCTACAACTTGGAGGACACATTTTCTTGAGATATTTAGCGTTTGCCACGTATATGTCTCGCTTTTATCATCAGCTATGTATGGGACAAAGCACAACATATGTATGTACTGGGTGGACTATGTGAGAAACGTGTAACCTCCATTGCATTAATGCTACTAATTGAGAAAAAGTAATTACTGGTAACTTATATAATGAGTATTAGAGGCTTACAAAATTGTGAAAACAGTAATGATACGAGCGGTTCTAGGCGCTACAGTCTGGAGCCGCGCGATCGCTGCGGTCGCAGGTTCGAATCCTGCCTCGGCCATGGATGTGTGTGATGTCCTTACGTTAGTTAGGTTTAAGTAGTTCTAAGTTCTACGGGACTGGTGACCTCAGAAGTTAAGTCCCATAGTGCTCAGAGCCATTTTTGAACAGTAATGATATTTTGAAAATAATTTATTTTCGTGACTGAATTAGAATCGAATCGTTAAGTTTTTACGCGTCAGTAGTTTTCATTTTACCTCTCAGATGCTGACCGGTGTGGCGGAGCTGTTCTAGGCGTTTTAGTCCGGAACCTCGCTGCTGCTACGGTCGCAGGTTCAAATCCTGCCTCAGGCATGGTTGCGTGTGATGTCCTTAGGTTAGTTAGGTTTAAGTAGTTCTAAGTCTAGGGGACTGATGACCTAAGATGTTAAATCCCATAGTGCTTAGAGCCATTTGAACCACTTTGAACCTTTCATGGGCTAATTACCCCCCAGCTTGGAAAACACCGCTAGTATTTTCAATGCTCATGTTTCCATGCCAGTGAGAAAGACCACTGTGGGAACCTGAATTTGTGTCACCTTATTGTCACCTTAATGGCAGCTGACAGTCTGCACAACATATACATACAATCGCCTGTCCCAAACATGGATGCTCAGGCATTGTGAATGACTGGGCCTCACAACAAGCGCACGCATCTGGGAAAATTCAGGTGGACGTTCTTGGTTTATTTTTGCAGCAGGAACCTGGGAAGGCAGCTGAACGATATTTTCAAGGCCATTTCTAATAGCGTCAAGTCGGCACCACACTGTGTCGCCAGACATAGGTGCGCGTCTCTAGACGTGTGGCTGTATGGCCAGTTGTTTTGAATCCGGGTGTTGGGACGGTCTTCAGAATATCAGCTGTCGAATGGAATGGAAAGTTTTTGGGAGAAAGACGCGGACGTTTCGTCCCCGTCTTCTTATTGGAAGAAACGCTTGCTCTTTCTGGAAGCAGCATTCCGCGTACTGGTCAATACGCCTCCGCCAAGTTCTGCCGCTCTCTGGATCCAGAGGCGAGGTAGTTGAAGTCTTAGAGAGAAGTTACTGGAACTGGCATGATAGCAGTCAGAGCAAGCAGTCGCTGCTCTGTGATAAAGTAAGTCATCATTTTGGATGGAAGGTAGTTTCGATTCTGAGTTGGGTTTCTCTATAACGATGATATTCAATAGTTGGGAGCAGTGCGCAATTCTCATGAGTGACGATTTGAGTATCGCTTTTAGGTAAATTCAGATGGTACCGAGTTGGGTGCTTGATGGGTCACAAAGCACTTCATGCAACGTATGCTCAGTTAATTATCAAGATTCATTTCGCTGTGACTCACGATTTGATTATTCATTTAGTAATGGAAAGTGCTTAATTTTGCTTGCAAATCTTCGTGTGTGAGTAATTGTGCGTCCATGTTGCGTGACATTCTACTCGTTCTTTCACTAAAGAATCATCGGTGCGTTAGTTCTGTTTGCTTGTATGAAATCTAGGGTTTAGTATTTTTATTTGCTTTCCATGTAAATGTAATCTCAGGAATACGCTCTATTTGTGAAATATATGTTAGTTTCGCAGCTACGTGCTTCGTTGCAGTTCTCCCCAGAGTGCACCCCAGCACATGGCCCTATGCCCTTTAATCCTTAGCGTCCCGTACACTGTGAGAGAATATTACCTAATATTTTAGCAAAGTGTGACAATCGATTGGTCACTCTGGAGTTCAATGATTAAAACTGTGTTGTGCAGTTTTCTCTTCAGGATAGAGAGTAGAGGTACTGCACTGATTCTGCTGGGGTGTCATGAAGCTGTTGTATGCTTTCGTGAGGCAAGATGGTTCACAACTATTTAACTGGTCTTTGGCATCCTGAAGATGTCCGAATCGCTCCAACTCAAGGTCTATCTGGAACAGATTTGAGGATCCTGCTGCCCACGCCAGTAATTCAACTTGGGGCTGATAATTTATAGATACACGTGAAATTTGTGAACGAGCACTCTTCTGCTGAAAAATGGTACCATGACACTCTCCTGTGCGAGGCAACGCTTGAGGACCGCAGGACGTTTGCGACACATCGTTCTGCCGTCTGAGTTTCCTGAATCGCTATCAGCTGTGTCCTGAAGACCTACACGAAGGCTCCACATACCATGACGCCCGGAATAACACCAATGTGCCTTTCCAAAACATTGGAAGAATGGGACCTCTACCCAAGTCGCCGCCATACTCACCGACGACAGTCATCAAGGGTAGTGCAGAACCGCGATTCAACACATATACATCTACGTCGAGATACATACTCCGCAATTAACGGTGCGGTGCATGGCGGAGGGTACCATGCACCACTACCAGTCATTTACTTCACTACGCCATTAGCAAATGGAACGAGGGAACAACGACTGTCTGTATGCCTGTGTACGAGTCCAAAATTTCTCTCAGCTTGTCTTCGCCGTCCTTACGCTACGGAGTCTGTACAAGGGAGATGTGCTTCAGAGCAGTATTATGGAAAGGGAAGAGGACGTAGAGGAAGATGAGAAGATATATACGGTACTGCGTGAAGAATTTGAGAAAGCACTGAAAGACTTAAGTCGAAACAAGGTCCTGGAAGTAGACAACAGTCCGTTAGAGCTACTGATAGCCTTGGGTTAGCCAGCCACGACAAAACTCTTCCATCTGGTGAGCAAAATATATGAGACTGGCGAAATACCCTCGGACTTCAAGGAGAATATAATAATCCCAATTCCAAAAAATGGTTGAAATAGATCTGAGCACTATGGGACTTAACATCTGTGGTCATCAGTCCCATAGAACTTAGAAATACTTAAACCTAACTAATCTAAGGACACCGCACACATCCATGCCCGAGGCAGGATTCGAACCTGCGACCGTAGCGGTCACGCGGTTCCAGACTGAAGCGCCTAGAACCGCACAATCCCAATTCCAAAGAAAGCAGGTGTGAAAATTACCGAACTATCAGTTTCATAAGTCACGGCTGCCAAATACTAACACGAATCGCCGGTTGGTATGACCGTGCGGTTCTAGGCACTACAGTCTGGAATCGAGCGACCGCTATGGTCGCAGGTTCGAATCCTGCCTCGGGCATGGATGCGTGTGATGTCCTTAGGTTAGTTAGGTTTAATTACTTCTAAGTTCTAGGGGACTGATGACCTCAAAAGTTAAGTCGCATAGTGCTCAGAGCCATTTGAACCATTTGAACTAGCACGAATCCTTCACAGAGGATGGAGAAACTGGTAGAGGCTGACCTCGGGGAGTATCAGTGTGGATTATGGAGAAATGTAGGAATACGCGAGGCGTTAATGACCCTACTAATTCTCATAGATGATATGTTGCGGATAGGCGAAGCTACGTATGTAGCGTTTGTAGACTTAGAGAAAGCTTTTGACAATGTTAACTGGAACATTCTCTTTCAGATTGTGATGGTAGTATGGGTACAATAAAGGGAGCGAAGGCTAATTACAATTTGTACAGAAAGCAGATGGCAGTAAGGAGAGTCGAGGGGCACGAAAGGGAAGCAGTGGTTGAGAAGGGAGTGAGACGGTTGTAACCTATCCCCGATGTTATTCAATCTGTATATTGAACAATCAGTAAAGGAAACAAAAGAAAAATTTGGAGTAGGAATTAAAGTCCAAGGAGAAGAAATAAAAACTTTGAGGTTTGTCGATGGCATTTTTCTGTCCGAGACAGAGAAGGACTTGGAATGCACTTGAACGGAATGGACAGTATCTTGAAGGGAGGATATAAGATGAACATCAATAAAGGCAAAACGAGAATAATAGAATGTAGTCGAATTAAATCAAGTGATGATGAGGATATTAGAGCAGGAAACGGGACACTGAAAGTAGTAGACGCGTTTTTGTTATCTGGGCAGCAAAATAGCTGATCATTGTCGAAGTAGGGAAGACATAAAATGTAGACTAGCAATAGAAAGAAAAACATTTCTGAAGAAGAGTAAGTTGTTAACATCGAGTATAAAGCGTCAGGAAGTTCTTTCTGAAAGTATCTGTATGGAGTGTAGCCATGTATGGATTTGTAACATGGACGATAAATAGTTTGCACAAGAAGAGAATAGAAGCTTTCTAAGTGTTGTCCTACAGAAGAGTGCTGAAGATTAGACGGGTAGATCTCGTAACTAACGAGGAGGCACTGAACAGAATTTTGGAGAAGAGGAATCTGTGGTACAACCTGATTCAAAGAAGGGATCGATTGGTAGGATACTTTCTGAGGTATCAATAGATCACCAATGTAGTACTGGTGCGAAGCGTGGGGGGTAAAAATCATAGAGGGGGATCAAGAGATGAATACATTAAGCAAAGTCAGAGGGATGTAGGTTGCAGTAGTTACTCGGAGATGAAGAGGCTAGCACGGAAGAACTGCATCAAACCAGTCTCTGGACTGAAGACCACAACAACAACAAAAACAACAACACATGCGGGATGTACTATGGTGGCAGTAGAACCGTTTTGCAATTAGCTGCAAACGTCTGTTCTCTAAATTTTATCCATAGTGTTTAGCGAAAAGATCATTGTCTTGCATCAAGGGATTTCCATTTGAGTCCACGACGAATCTCTGTAACACTTGCTTGTTGTTCGAACGTATCGGTAACAAACCTGGCAGTGCCCCTATGAAGTTCAAATGGTTCAAATGGCTCTGAGCACTATGGGACTTAACGTCTGTGGTCATCAGTCCCCTAGAAAGAACTACTTAAACCTAACTAACCTAAGGACATCACACACATCCATGCCCGAGGCAGGATTCGAACCTGCGACAGTAGCAGTCGCGCCCCTATGAAGTACTGCGTGTTATAGTGTAAACAGCAGCCTACTCATGGGACGGTAATTCCCCAGTCCGGCTGTTGCTATTCACCAACGAATGATGTGGGATCACAAAAAATGGTTCAAATGGCTCTAAGCGCTGTGGGACATAACATCTGAGGTCATCAGTTCCCTAGACTTAGAACTAATTAAACCTAACTAACCTAAGGACATCACACACATCCGTGCCCGAGGCAGGATTCTAACCTGCGAACGTAGCAGAAGCGCCGTTCCGGACTGAAGTACCTTGAACCGCTTTTTTTTTTTTTTTTTTTGGTCGATATCATTTTTGTTCTATATTGTTCGTTGAATTAGTTCGGGGAGGAAGCCCGTTCAGGCTATTCATTGATCCGTTCACTCAGTTTTTGTTAATACAGAGGGTAGCTAACGCTCTGTCCGCATACGCTGAGCTACCGTGCCGGCTAACTCGGCCATAGTGGCCGGCTGTGGGATGAGACACAGTGTTACAGGGAGTTCATTACTTGCTCTCGGATGGTAGATGCAGGTATGAACAATTTAGGAAGTGCTTGCTGCACAATACGGTGATCTTTCCTTGTGGTGGCCAGACAGGTCGATCGGACACTTGACAGCTGGTATGCTTGAACTCATTTTCCCATACAGTCTCACATCCGAATGGTCCACATATTTGCATATTGCACGATTCGGCCAGCAGGCCAAATGGAGACCACAATGAGTCCTCTTTAAACCTCCGTCGGGTGCTTACAGCGCTGTCTCACATGTGTACACGTCATCTCAGTGTGCTTCACAGTGATCACTGAACTTCTGCCACTGTCCACTCCTCTTATGTATCCTACCTGGCTCGTAACAACACTAAGGAGGAACAGCACTAATGTACTCTGGCGGCCGTCCTACCTTTCACATAGAACTGCAGCTGTAATATTCACATGCCGGCTGATGGTGTGTCCGTATTCGAAGTTACATTGACATTCGATGGTGTCTTACGTGTGCCTCACTTTTCATGTCAGGCAATGTGTATAGTTCCTCATAGCGATGTACACTACTGGCCATTAAAGTAGCTACACTAAGAAGAAATGCAGATGATAAACGGATATTCATTGGACAAATATATTATCCTTGAACTGACATGTGATTAGATTTTCACGCAATTTGGGTGCATAGACCCTGAGAAATCAGAACCCAGAACAACCGCCTTTGGCCGTAATAAAGGCCTTGATACGCCTGGGCATTGAGTCAAAGAGAGTTTCGATGGAGTGTACAGGTACAGCTGCCCACGCAGCTTCAACACTATACCACAGTTCATCATGAGTAGTGACTGGCGTATTGTGACGAGCCAGTTGCTCGGCCACCATTGACCAGACGTTTTCAATTGGTGAGAGATTTAGAGAATGTGCTGGCCAGGGCACCAGTCGAACATGTTCTGTATCCAGAAAGGCCCGTACAGGATTTGCAACATGCGGTCGTGCATTATCCTGCTGAAATATAGGGTTTCGCAGGGATCGAATGAAGGGTTGAGCCACGGGTCGTAGCACATCTGAAATGTAATGTCCACTGTTCAAAGTGCCGTCAGCGCGAACAAGAGGCGACCGAGACGTGTAACCAATGGCACCCCATACCATCACGCCGGGTGATACGCCAGTATGGCGATGACGAATACACGTTTCCAATGAGCGTTCACCGCGTTGTCGCCAAACACGGATGGGACCATCATGATGCTGTAAACAGATCCTGGGTTCATCCGAAAAAATGACGTTTTGCAATCCGTGTACCAACGTTCGTCGTTGAGTACACCATCGCAGGAGTCATGGGTAACCGCAGCCATGGTCTCCGAACTGATAGTCCATGCTGCTGCAAACGTGGTCAAACTGTTCGTGCAGATGGTTGTTGTCTTGCAAACGTCCCCACGATCCGTTACAGCCATGCGGATAAGATGCTTGTCATCTCGACTGCTAGTGATACGAGGCCGTTGAGATCCAGCATGGCGTTCCGTATTATCCTCCTGAACCCACTGATTCCATATTCTGGTAACAGTCATTGTGTCTCGACCAACGCGAGCAGCAACGTCGCGATACGATAAACCGCAATCGCGATAGGCTACAATCCGACCTTTATCAAAGTCGGAAACGTGATGATACGCATTTCTGCTCCTTACACGAGGCATCACAATAACGTAACACCAGGCAACGCCGGTCAACTGCTGTTGTATATGAGAAATTGGTTGGAAACTTTCCTCATGTCAGCACGTTGTAGGTGTCGCCACCGGCGCCAAACTTGTGTGAATGCTCTGAAAAGCTAATCACTTGCATATCACATCATCTTCTTCCTGTCGGTTAAATTTCGCGTCTGTAGCATGTTATCTTCGTAGTGTAGTAATTTTAATAGCAAGTAGTGTAAAAACATGGAGCTGAATACCTTAATGATTGCAATTTTTGTTTTTTAATCTCATCAGTTCATTAGTTCGTAAATTATACAGCATAATTTTCTAGAATTTAATAATGAATCTTAAATACTATGTTGCAGGGTTTTAATTCGAAAAATTCTTCTAAAATGCTGTTTTTTTTTTTTAGTTTAGTCGTCACAAGTTTTCCTCTGGCAAGGCTCGCACCCCAGGTTGTCACCCTTGGGATCTATGGCGTAGCGCGGTAACATTATACTGAGAGCACTGTGCAGTCCGACTGCAGGAGGAGAGGATGAAAAGCGAGCAGCTGTTGGCTCCCGTCACAGACGCCGGCCCGGGAGCTGGCAACAATGGCTCGGCTCGTCGGCAGCCAGATTGGAAACATCTGGTAAGGAGCGGCCGCTATCAGCGCGGTCCCAGCAAGGAGGCGCGACTGCGGGGGGAAACAGTAGCTGAGTAGCGGCCGCCTGTGGCCGGAGTCAAGGGGACAGGCGGCCTTCTTCTGACTGCAGTCGGCGGAACCACTGGTCCAGTTGCACGGGCGGAAACGATCACACGTTCTCAGCGTAAAAATAAATGATATTCTAGGCAAAGCTTTTTGCCAGTTTAAATCCACGTACTCAAATAGCTTTAACTGCGAAATTATTATTGTCCTGAAAAAAAAAAACTATGCGTTTCATCGTCATGAGGCACACTGGTGGAATGACTAGGTCTTTGACAAGGTTTACTTCTAAGAGAAGCAGTGATAAAGGACGGTTGATTTGTGAAACTGCACAATAAAGTTTCAACAAAATCTCATAACTTATTTCACGCACATCAATTGTGATTTTTTTATTCATATAAATCGCTGTTTACAAATAATTCTGAAGTAATGGCAGAATTTTAAAGTCATAAATTCTGTCCAATATTTTCTTCTTAACGTTGTTTACTTGCGAACTGGATGCACTTAAAAAACAATTACCATTGACTTACCACTGTTTGCCCGCATCTCGTGGTCGTGCGGTAGCGTTCTCGCTTCCCACGCCCGGGTTCCCGGGTTCGATTTTCGGCGGGGTCAGGGATTTTCTCTGCCTCGTGATGGCTGGGTGTTGTGTGATATCCTTAGGTTAGTTAGGTTTAAGTAGTTCTAAGTTCTAGGGGACTGATGACCATAGATGTTAAGTCCCATAGTGCTCTGAGCAATTTGAACCATTTCTTTTTTGGCCACTGTTTACTTGCTGGGCGTGTTAAAGAAATATTACTGAAAAATCTCTGAAAAGCAGAAATTTAAAAGGTCCAAAATGTTTCACTTTATGATACTAAGTCCTTCATTACCAATTTTTAAGACAATGGAGTAAAAAACCTGAAAAATTAATCTATGATTTAGCACTATGTTGTTGTTGTTGTTGTTGTTGTTGTTGTCTTCAGTCCTGTGACTGTTTTGATGCAACTCTCCATGCTACTCTATCCTGTGCAAGCTTCTTCATCTCCCAGTACTTACTCCAACCACATCCTTCTGAATCTGCTTAGTGTATTCATCTCTTGGTCTCCCTCTACGATTTTGACCCTCCACGCTGCCCTCCAATGCTAAATTTGTGACCCCCCGATGCCTCATAACATGTCCTACTAACCGGTCCCTTCTTCTTGTCAAGTTCTGACCGTCGACGTGGAAGCATGGCCAGGATATCCCCATCATTTTTTGCATATAGGGTAATCGTAATGAACCCATTTTTCGTCGCCGGTCACAATGCGATGCAGAAATCCCTTCCGGTTCCACCTCTGAAGCAACTGTTCACAAACATACAAACACCGTTCAACGTCTCTTGGTTTCAGCTCAGACGGGGCCCAATTTCCTTCTTCTGAATCATGCCTTTAGCCTTGAGACGTTTTGAAACGGCTTGCTGTGTCACTCCCACTAATCGTGCCAATTCTTCTTGAGTTTGACGAGAGTCTTCACTCAGCAATGTCTCCAATTGTGCATCTTCGCAAACATTCTCTCTTCCACCGCTATGCCGGTCTCCGACATTAAAATCACCATTCTTGCACCGTTGAAACCACTCACGACACGCTATTTCACTAATACCGTCTTTACCGTACGTATTTGAGAGCATTCGATGAGACTCAGCGGCTGTTTTCTTCATACTGAAAAAAAAACCAGTAACACCTCCCGCAAATGACAAGAATTAGGCTCGTAAACTGACATTTTCAATCAAGAACACTTTATGATGCAGACACAAATCGACTAATGCCTGAATGAGGTTATGTTGACCGATGTCCAAGCTAACTGTCTGACGTCTGCGATACGTTTCTTTCGACCGCTACTTACCGTTGTTGCCACCTATCGGCAAATGGCGGAAGCAAAGTTGTACACCTTATACAGGGTGGTACAAAAAGATACGGCCAGACTTTCAGGAAACATTCCTCACACACAAATAAAGAAAAGATGTTATGTGGACGTGTGTCCGGAAACGCTTAATTTCCATGTTAGAGCTCATTTAATTTCGTCAGTATGTACTGTACTTCCTCGATTCAGCGCCATGATTTCATACGGGATACTCTACCTGTGCTGCTAGAACATGTGCCTTTACAAGTACGACACAACGTGTGGTTCATACATGATGGAGCTCCTGCACATTTCAGTCAAAGTGTTCGTACGCTTCTCAACAACAGATTCGGTGACCGATGGATTGGTAGAGGCGGACCAATTCCATGGCCTCCGCGCTCTCCTGACCTCAACCCTCTTGACTTTCATTTATGGGGTCATTTGAAAGCTCTTGTCTACGCAACCCCGGTACCAAATGTAGAGACTCTTCGTGCTCGTATTGTGGACGGCTGTGATACAATACGCCATTCTCCAGGGCTGCATCAGCGCATCAGGGATTCCATGCGACGGAGGGTGGATGCATGTATCCTCACTAACGGAGGACATTTTGAACATTTCCTGTAACTAAGTGTCTGAAGTCAAGCTGGTACGTTCTGTTGCTGTGTGTTCCAGTCCATGGTTAATGCGGTTTGAAGAGAAGTAATGAAATGAGCTCTAACATGGAAAGTAAGCGTTTACGGACACATGTCCATATAACATATTTTCTTTCTTTGTGTGTGAGGAATGTTTCCTGAAAGTTTGGCCGTACCTTTTTGTAACACCCTGTAGATGTAGATGTAGATACGTGCTCGTTTCATTTCATTTCACCTTACAACGTTATGCCTACATGTTTAATCGACGTGACTGTGTCGAGCAGAACACCTCTATTGCTGCATACGAACATTTTCCTACTCATCTGCATTAATTTACGTTTTTCCATATTTAAAATAACCAAAGAGAAGTTTTGTCCAAGTCATACTCTGTCCTCCTATAGTCACTCTTCGATGACACTCTCCCGCACATTACAGCTTCATCAGCAAATAGTCACCGATTGCTGTTCACTCTGTCCCTCAGATCATTTGTGTATATAGAGACCGAGAGCGGTCCTGTCTCGTTTCTCTGGAGGACTCCTGGCGATGAACAGGAAACCCTCTCATTCTACAACAAACAACATGGATCTGTGAATGTTTGACGCAACATTTTGTGCGACGTTAATGATAATAATAATTTGGTGTGGCTCTATAGACGCGTGCAACTCTTTCAGTTGGGCGCCAATCAGTGACTTGCGTGTCCCTAATCTACCTCAGCTATCTACCAGGGGAAAGGAGACTGACATTTTGAAGTCTAATCCAAACCACATGTCATTCTCTGCAAACTCCTCACATCGATGAGAGGTGAAAGCTAGACTAACGGCAGACTGAAAATTTCCACGGTCCGACAGGGACTCAATGCCATGACTTCTCGATTTCCAGGCACGCACTTTACCATTAGACCACCAGGCTCGATATGTGCGACACCCGACATGTGCCATGTAATACATCCACTGTGACCGCCAAATATCACTTGCCCTGAGCTTAAGTTTTTTGTATAAGTATTAAGTTATTTATGTCATCACAAAACTATATATCCATTTCCTTACCTCGAGGTAATCGCTTCAGTCTCCTCCAAAATCAATTTTGAACATGAAGACAATATTTGAGAAGCAGAGCACCGATTTCAGTACAGATACTGCGCAAAGTTTTTAAGTGCCAGGTACGTTCATTTCATTGTTCGCCTCTTTTGGAGAAGAGAATTGTCATTCGGCTTATCGTGTTGCGTGCAGTAGTTTACGAACAGCTGCACACTATTAAGGAGCGTTTTACGTAATATTCGCTGCAGGAAGCAAGAAAATCAGGTCCACTGCAGCCTGCGTTGGCTAGAGCACACACTGATGCTGACACACTGCGAAGCAGCTGGTGCCTCACGCCGGTGCAACTAGCTAGGAGGTCGGGCTTCTCAGACTCCCGTGGGAACGTTCAGTCGCAAGCTGCTGTTGCTCTGATTCTGCGCTGAGCAGCCGATCTTTCTTCCACCGCCATCTTCCAGCCTGCTTTCCACCGTCTTCAGCTGCTTGCAGCTGCTCTTTATTTCTTTATTGTTATTTCATCCACACAACCCCATATGGGCAGGGGGTGGGCTGTCAGAGGATACAACTGCCGCTCTTCAGAAACTTGAGAGAAATTTTTTAAAAATACAACATGAAATATGGACTTGGTGGTTGACAAAAATAAATGTTTTGTACTGTAAAAGGCAGATCGTCAGTTGCATAAGTTAAAACATAAAAGGTTGATTCGGTGATTAATTAAAATATAGATAAAGATGAATGAAAAATGAGTGTAGCACATGAATATATATAAAAAAAGATAGAGAGTTACATAAACTGAAATGGAAAGGCAGATGTGTTGACTGTCTAAAATAGATACACAGATGAGTGGACGTAGACAGCCAATTCCTCTACTGTGTCAACCTCTTTATCTCAGAGTAGCACTTGCAATCAGCTATTTGCTGGATGTATTCCTCAACAGGTTTTGGCCTCTGTAACGCCATCTAGTACCATGGAAGTCATTCCCTGATGCCTTAACAGATGTTCTATCACCCTATTTCTTCCCCTTGTCAGTGTTCTCTACATATTATTTCCTCTCCATTCTGCGCAGCACCACCTCATTCCTTACCTCATCAGTCGACCACATCTCAGTTGCTTCCCAAAGCCCATGTTTCACTACTGTACAATGCTGTACTCCAGACGTACATTCTCAGAAATTTCTTCCTTAAAGTAAGGCCTATGTTTGAATACTGTAGAGTTCTCTTGGCCATAAAAGCCCTTTTTGCCATTGCTAGTCTGCTTTTGAGGTCCTGCTTGCTCCGACCGTCATTGGTTATCTTACTGCCTAGGTAGCAGAATTCAACTTCGTCTACTTTGTGGCCAACAATCCTGATGTTAAGTTTCTCGCTGTTCTCGTTTCTACTACTTCTCATCACTTTCGCCTTTCTTCGATTAGCTCTCAATCCTCATTCTGTACTCATTAATCTGTTCAGTCCATTCAGGACATCATCTTCTTCACTTTCACTGAGGACAGCAATGTCATCAGCGAATCCTATCATTGATATCCTTACACACTGAATTTTAATTCCACTCCTGAACTTTTCTTTTATTTCCATGATTACCTCTTCGATGTACAGGATGAACAGTAGGGGCGAAAGACTACATCCTCGTCTTACACCGTTTTTAATCCGACCACTTCGTTCTTGGTCGTCCACTCTTATTGTTCGCTATTGGCCCTTGTACACATTGTATATTACCTGTCTCTCCCTATAGCTTACCCCTATTTTTCTCAGAATTTCGAACATGTAGAACCATTTTACATTGTCGAACACTTTTAACAGGTCGAAAAATCCTATGCTTTGATTTTTCTTTAGTCTTGCTTCCATTATCAACAACAACATCAGAATTGCCTTTCTGATGCCTTTACCTTTCCTAAAGCCAAACTGATCGTCATCTAACACATCCTCAATTTTCTTTTCCATTCTTATGTATATTATTCTTGTCAGCAACCTGGATGCACGAACTGTTAAGTTGGTTGTGCGATAATTCTCACATTTGTCAGCTTTTGCAGTCTTCGGAATTGTGTGGATGACATTTTTCCGAACGTCGGATGGTATGTCGCCAGACTCATATAACCTACACACCAACTTGAATACTCGTTTTGTTGCCACTTCCTGCAATGATTTTAGAAATTCTGGTACAATGATACCTATCTCTTCTGCTTTATTTGGTCTTAAGGCCTCCAAAGCTCTCTTAAATTCTTATTCCAACATTGGATCTCCTACCTAAATCGACTCTTGTTTCTTCTTCTATCACATCAGTCGAATCTTACCCCTCATAGAGGCCTTCAATGTACTCTTTCCACCTATTCGCTCTCTCCTCTGTATTTAGGAGTGGAATTCCCGTTCCGCTTTTAATGTTATCACCCTTACTTTTATTTTCACCGAAGATTGTTTTCGCCAATTAAGATATTTACATCTTGCTACAGTAGTCGGGAGATAGAGTGAGATGAGCAATTGTATGATGCTGGCAAAGAGCTTCCAGGCAACGATAATTCAGAATGGCAGCTCGAAATGAGTTAGGCGGAGCTGGTGTAGCGACATGAGAAGCGTAACCACTCGTTAGAGAGAGACTAAGGGAAACGACGTTTACTTTTTAATAGTTTTAGACTTAATTTAACGAAACAAAAGAGTAACTACACTGGGTGCGACTGGCTGCAAAGACACAGGATAGCACAATGGTTGAGACTGTCGCACATTAGTAACATCGGTAGATGGCATTTCAAGATGGACATTTGGGGGGTTCGAATTTGTTTCTCTGTGTAGTATAATTTTCATAGAGTTGTCGGTTATTCCAGTAGAGTTTTTGAATTGTATTTAGAACTTTGCAGAGTGAAAGTAAATGACATTGTCTAACATTCTGCGTGGTGTCTGTTTGTTCTAAGTCCTGTCTCCCTACCACTTTCGCGCAACGGCGCTCTGAGCGTGTTTTTTAGGGAATTGACTAGTTTGAACCTGGGACCTGTTGCTGGTAAGGAGACGCCAGACCACACATGACATGTAGAGTTCAGAATAGTTCAGTGAGACTAGCGATGATATAACCAAATACTTAATTATTTCAGCGTCAGCTCCACTGCACTCCCTGTAAAAGAATCTTAATACTAACTAAATTTAGTGGAAGGGGTTCAAGGCTTTCCTATTTTTAGTTAGCTGGTAAAATAACGTCGAAAGAGCAGTTAAGTTTACCATTGGAAATTTCATTCTACTCACAAAACATTGTTTATAAATTGCACTATTAAAAAAGGAAATGTTTTAGTAGAGGGTGGTAAAAACCAATTGCGTTCAACAAAAATGTTGACGAATATTCCCTGAATGGGTTTCCAAGTTCTACAATGGATCGAAGGATGACCTATGCCATATCACATCTGTAATCTAGGTTTAATTTAAGTTTCACAAAAGAGAAAACTATCAAAATGGTCTGCAGTGACCTTCAATTATCTTTAATTACTTATCTAACTTGTCGTAAATTACAGTGGCTGATGTGGCTTTTCAATAACTATATAACAGAAAGATCATCGCGTTTCAGATTTTTACTTCAAGTGGCAAATGTGAACACCATGAGCTTTAATTGACGATCGACACTGGCATTACGCAAAAAGGGGTGTCACAGATGAGACTTCTGCAGTTCTGAGTGAAGCTTTATGCGCTGTTATGCGGCATCGCTTGCGTTCATTACCTTGTCGGTGTTCGTCAGGGGGCGTCGGGCAGCACAGCTCCACTCACTTTGCCGTCTCCTAAGCAACTCTCTTCTAACTTCTCCTTACTACAATTTACCGAAGCTGGTTTAAAAGAATTATCTGGCTGTGTTTGCATCTGACCAATCAGTGTCTCAATGTTAACCTTAAGCTCCGCCTAAAAAAATTCTGGCTATCCAATGAGAAACGTTATACTTTTCGTGGTGGGGCAATGTTTTTAAAGTTAGCAACGTAACAGAGACGCGAAAAAGTCTCACGCTAAAAATTGCAGCTGGTGTGGTCCTTTTAGCGTTATCGTAAGATCTATACTGTTCTTCAGGAGGACTCTATCTTTTAACATGGCCTGAGGGGTGGTCCTGACGTAACAGAGACGCGAAAAAGTCTCACGCTAAAACTTGCGGCTGGGGTGGTCCTAGCGGTTAGCTGGCAACGTGGGTGTCCGTCCCTTATCTTAGGGCCATCCAGCTCAACACGGTTCTGCTCTCGGCTTCTGTTCTCGTTTCTCCCCTTGGAACTGCGTCTGTCTCGCGGTGGGAAGGTATGACATGCATTTAGGCATTCTTGTGTTAGTCTGTGGTATTCCATTTGCCCACTTGTTACTCGTATTACTCTGGTTAATTTAATGTCACGATTTATTCGGAGATATGTGACATACTACTGGATTTGCTTATCATATCAGGGTTTTCATGGAAGGTGTTGGATTTGCCTGAAACCTTACAATTGTCCAGCCACATAATGAACACTTTTCAATTCTAGTACTTTTAGCTAGCAAAAGTACAAGTACGTGTCATCCTGGAGTATTGAGCATTTTAGGGTTCCATAAAAAAAACGGTAAAAGCGGACCCCATATAGGGTCAGTTCATTGTCCAACTGTTTGTCTGTCCGACTTTTAAGAACCCCCTTTTTTTCCCGCAACAGGTAGACGTACCAAGTTCAGATCAATGTCACATACCAAGGTATATGGTACCTAGGCGGTGTAAGGAATTTAAGTATGTAATCAAGGCATGGCCATTTATGTCACATATTTTGATAATCGCTCTCTCATCAAAGCCTTTGGGATACTTCCTGTTGATCTAGAATCAAAAAATTTGGCAAGACGCAAGGTTTACAGTATAAGTTAAGGAAAGAAACCCGAAAATAGTTAATTTGTGATTATATCAAACAAAAAAATATTTTTTTGTAGTTACAAAAATATTTTTTTGTAGTTCCTTCTCTATCAGCCGGTCTGTTAAGGCCCCTTTTCTTCTCAGGAACGGATAGACACATAAAGTTGAAATTTGAGTCATACACTAAGGTGTATGGTCACTTGGCTGCATAAAAAATTTTAGCTTATAAATAAATGCAATCAAAGGATAGCCCTTTTTCTCAGTAATTACAATAGAAAACGCGAAATTACACAGAAGATTTTAACTAATAACTTAAAATTAAAAATTCACTAAAAGTCTTGGAATTCTCAACACTCATATCTGGCGAGGTATCGATATCAATAATAGGCAAAAATCGTGGAGAATCTCGATTCCTGGGATGGATTCACTATCTACATACGTAATTAAGTTTGTATGGAACCCACAGAGCTCGAGTCCTGCTAAAACTGTACCAATTTTATTTTTATAGTAGCGTTGAACAACGACACATTCAGATATTTATTTCATGCAGCACTCCAGGAATATACAACGGATTGCACGTTAATAATGAGGTAGATCTTCTATAGAAGAAGCTAGATTAATGCAGATCTCCCCCAACCTGCTCGGATTTGTTATTGTGGCTATGTGACTGGCTGGCAGACAAAGTTGTAGTTACAACCAACGTGTACCGGTGCAGTTACCTGCTGTGAGATTGATATAGCTTCATACAGTAAAGCAAAACAGTCCTCCAAAACAGTGCATTCAATTAACGACTTAACAATTGCAAAATTTAGGGAAGTCTTGCAACAGTTAAACTGGGATGAGATGTACAGGGAACCTATTTCAGAGTACCTTTGTAAGTATATTTGAGAACAGTTTCCCTAAGAAAACAGTGAAATATAATTGTAAGAAACCATCTAAAAAGCCATGGCTTAGTAAAGGGATAAAAAATCTTGTAAACAGAAAAGAGAAATGTATCTTATAGATGGAGTAACGATCCAGAAACAGTGAAACATTATAAAAGCTGTTTCATTGTATTAAGAATAGTTATTAAAAAATACAGAAGTATGTGCATTATATCTTAGAGTGGCACCTGTGATAATAAAATTAAAACAATTTATAATATTATTAAAAGGGGAACAGGGCAACCGAGAGCGCAGGAAGACTGTGTTTCTATCAAACTCAGTGAAAAGTTTGAAGTAGAAAATATTTTCAATCATTTTTTAATGTTGTAGAGAAAATAGGATTCAACTGTTCATTACAAAAAGAAAAGCAGTGTTTGGAATAGGCAATACATATGCAATTTGATAATACTGAAATTCAACCCACCTCTCCTACTGAAATTAGGAAAATAATAAATTCACTCAAAAGTAAAAGCTCCCAAGGAACTGATAGCATTTCCAATAGAGTACTAAAAGCTTGCTCTCAACAGATAAGTGGGATTCTCAGCCACATATGTAGTGGCTCACTAAACAGGGCATTTTTCCAGACAGACTGATACTAACAACTACCACCCAATCTCACTTCTGACAGCTTTATTCAAAATTCCTAAAAAAGTGAAGTGTTCAAGTGTAGCATCACATATTTGTAAAAATGAAGTACTAACAAAATGTCAGTTTGGTGTTCATAAAGGTTTTTCAACAGCAAATTCTCTGTATGTTTTCACTGATGAAATACTAAATGATCTGAATAGCCAAAAAGTCACCCACTGGGATATTTTGAGATCTATCAAACCCTTTTGACTGTGTGAATCGTGAAATTCTTCTAGATAAGCTTAAGTATTGTGGTATGAGTGGGACAGTGCACAAATGGTTCAATTGATATTCAACTGAAATAATGCAGAATAATCCTGAAATTAACAGTGCAGATAGTCTGCAAAAATCAGCAGAGTCCTCTAACTGGGAAGGTACCGATTATGGTGTCTCACAGGGTTCTGTCATGTGCCCCTTATTGTTCTTAATATATATTAATGATTTGCCACTCTGCATTTAACAAGCTGCAAATCTAGTTCTTCTGGCTGATGATACAAGTATAGTAATCACATCCAACAAATAATAATCAGCTGAAGAAATTGTAAACAATGTCTTTCCGAAAATTATTAAGTCGTTCTCTGCGGATGGACTACCACAAAATTTTGAGAAAACACAGTTTATACAGTTCTGTATATCAAATCGGGTAACACCGTTGATAAATATAGACTATGAACAGAAGTCTGTTGCTAAAGTCAGATATTCAAAATTTCTGAATCTGATCACTGATTTTGAATTGGAAGAAACACATTGATGATCTACTGAAACAGTTTCAGCGACTTATTCTATGAGCGCAACACATTAGTAAATTAGCGTACTACGCCTATTTTCATCCACTGCACTCATATGGCACCATATTTTGGGGTAATTCATCGTTAAGAGAAAAAGTATTCATTGCACAAAAGCATGTAACCTGAATAATAGCTGGTGGCCACCCAAGATCTCGTTGCAGTCATTTATTTAAGGAACTCAGGATATTCACAGTACCTTGGCAATACATATATTCATTTAAAAAATTTGTTATTAATAATCCACTCCAATTCAAAAATAATAACGAAGTGTATAGTTACAACACTAGAAGAAAGGATGATCGTCACTGTTCTGGGCTAAATCTGACTTTTGCACAGAAAGAGGTAAATTAATGTGCCACAGAAAGCTTTGGTCATTTGCCAAATAGCGTATATATCCACCCCCCCCCCCCCCCCCCCCCCCCCCCATGAACCATGGACCTTGCCGTTGGTGGGCAGGCTTGTGTGCCTCAGCGATACAGATAGCCATACCGTAGATGCAACCACAATGGAGGGATATCTGTTGAGAGGCCAGACAAATGTGTGGTTCCTGAAGAGGGGCAGCAGCCTTTTCAGTAGATGCAGGGGAACAGTATGGAGATTGACTGATCTCGCCTTGTAACACTAACCAAAACGGCCTTGCTGTGCTGGTATTGCGAATGGCTGAAAGCAAGGGGAAACTACAGCCATAATTTTTCTCAAGGGCATGCAGCTTTACTGTATGGTTGAATGATAATGGCGTCCTCTTGGGCAAAATATTCCAGACGTAAAATAGTCCCCTATTCGGATCTCCGGGCGGGGACTACTTAGGAGGACATTGTTATCAGGAGAAAGAAAACTAGCTTTCTACGGATCGGAGCGTGGAATGTCAGATCCCTTAATCGGACAGGTAGGTTAGAGAATTTAAAAAGGGAAATGGATAGGTTAAAGTTAGATATAGTGGGAATTAGTAAAGTTCGGTGGCATGAAGAACAAGACTTCTGGTCAGGTGAATACGGGGTTATAAATACAAAATCAAATAGGGGTAATGCAGGAGTAGGTTTAATAATGAATAGTGACGAAGTGACGAAGAGATTGATGAAATTTATGATGAGATAAAAGAAATTATTCAGATAGTGAAGGGAGATGAAAATTTAATCGTCATGGGTGACGGGAACTCGATATTACGAAAAGGAAGAGAAGGAAACGTAGTAGGTGAATATGGAATGGGAGTAAGGAATGAAAGAGGAAGCCGCCTGGTAGAATTTTGCACAGAGCATAACTTAATCATAGCTCACACTTGGTTCAAGAATCATAAAAGAAGGTTGTATACATGGAAGAATCCTGGAGACACTGGAAGGTCTCAGATAGATTGTATAATGGTAAGACAGAGATTCAGGAACCAGGTTTTAAATTGTAAGACATTTCGAGGGGCAGATGTGAACTCTGACCACAATCTATTGGTTATGAACTGTAGGTTAAAACTAAAGTAACCGCAAAAAGGTGGGAATTTGAGGAGATGGGAGCTGGATACACTGAAAGAACCAGAGGTTGTAGAGAGCTTCAAGGTGAGCATTAGGGAACGATTGATAAGAATGGCGGAAAGAAATACAGTAGAAGAAAAATTGATATCTTTGAGAGACGAAATAGTGAAGGTAGCAGAGGATCAAGTAGGTAAAAAGACGAGGGCTAATAGATATTGAACTTAATGGATGAAAGGAGAAATTATAAAAATGCTGTAAATAAAGCGGGCAAAAAGGAATACAAACGTCTCAAATATGAGATCGACAGGAAGTGCAAAATGGCTAAGCAGGGATGGCTAGAGGACGAATGTATCGATGTAGAGGCGCATATCACAGAGTAAGATAGATACTGCCTACAGGAAAATTAAAGAGACCTTTGGAGAAAAGAGAACCACTTGCACGAATATCAAGAGCTCAGACGGAAATCCAGTTCTAAGCAAAGAAGGGAAAGCAGAGAGGTGGAAGAAGTATATAGAGGGTCTATACAAGGGCAATGTTCTTGAGGACAATATTATAGAAACGGAAGAGAATGTAGATGAAGATGAAATAGGAGATATGATACTGCGTGAAGAGTTGACAGAGCACTGAAAGACCTAAGTTGAAACAAGGCCCCGGGACTAGACAACATTCCATTAGAGCTACTGACAGCCTTGGGAGACCCAGGTCTAATAAAACTCTACTATATAATGAGCAAGATGTATGAGACTGGCGAAATACCCTCAGACTTCAAGAAGAATATAATAATTCCAATCCCAAAGAAAACAGGTGTAGACAGATGTGAAAGTTACCGAACTATTAGTTCAATAAGCCAAGGCTGCAAAATATTAACATGTATTCTTTACCGACGAATGGAAAAATTGGTAGAAGCTGACCTCGGGGAAGATCAGTTTGGATTCCGCAGAAATGTTGGAACACGTGAGGCAATACTGACCCCACGACTTATCTTAGAAAATAGGTTAAGGAAAGGGAAACCTACATTTCTAGCATTTGTAGACCTAGAGAAAGCTTTTGACAATGTTGACTGGAATACTCTCTTTCAAATTCTTAAGGTGGCAGGGGTAAAATACAGGGAGCAAAATGCTATTTACAATTTGTACAGAAACCAGATGGCATTTATAAGAGTCGAGGGGCATGAAAGGGAAGCAATGGTTGGGAAGGGAGCGAGACATGGTTGTAGCCTATCCCTGAAGTTATTCAATCTGTATATTGAGCAAGCAGTAAAGGAAACAAAAGAAAAATTCGGACTAGGAATTAAAATCCATGGAGAAGAAATAAAAACTTTGAGGTTTGACAATGGCATTGTAATTCTGTCAGAGACAGCAAAGGACCTGGAAGAGCAGCTGAACGGAATGGACAGTGTCTTGAAAGGCGGATATAAGATGAACATCAACAAAAGCAAAACGAGTATAATGGAATGTAGTCGAATTAAATTGGGTGATGCTGAGAGAATTAGATTAGGAAATGAGGCGCTTAAAGCAGTAAAGGAGTTTTGCTATTTGGGGATCAAAATAACTGATGATGGTCGAAGTAGAGAGGATATAAATGTAGACTGGCAATGGCAAGGAAAGGGTTTCTGAAGAAGACAAATTTGTTAACATAGAGTATAGATTTATGTGTCAGGAAGTCGTTTCTGAAAGTATTTGTATGGAGTGTAGCCATGTATGGAAGTGAAACGTGGATGATTAATAGTTTAGACAAGAAGAGAATAGAAGCTTTCGAAATGTGGTGCTACAGAAGAATGCTGAAGATTAGATGGGTAGATCACATAACTAATGAGGAGGTATTGAACAAAATTGGAGAGAAGAGAAATTTGTGGCACAACTTGACGAGAAGAAGAGATCGGTTGGTAGGGCATATTCTGAGGCATCAAGGGATCACCAATTTAGTATTGGAGGACTGCGTGGAGGGAAAAAATCGTAGAGGGAGACCAAGAGATTAATACACTAAACAGATTCAGAAGGATGTAGGTTGCAGTAGGTACTGGGAGATGTGTGTGTTTGTGTGTGTGTGTGTGTGTGTGTGTGTGTGTGTATGTATGTATTACAGCTATACTTCACACCTAAAAATTTATCTGTTGAGTAGAAGTTGTCACTTCTCTTTTAATTTTTTTTAGATGTCTTTCAGACGTTTTATGCTACTTGGCAAATGACCAAAGCTTTTCGTGATAGCATATATTTAATATGAAGAAAATATGTTAACTTGACACGTTCCACGTCATTACGAAATGTTGTATTCATGATTTACGGAACAGGTATGGCTGTAATGTAATCTAATGCAAGGTAATGAATGCCACGAATAACGGATCTTGCTGATATATTGTGTCAAGCATCTAGGCTCACAAATTATGAGACGAAATCGAATACAATCAGGATTTAATTTTTTTAAATTCTTTTCTTGAAACACAAAATACAGTTACAGTTTATTTTTCCACAAAGTTTCCTGCTTTAGAAATACAATTTTCCCAGCGAGAAGGAAGGGGTCCCTTGGGCATTTCCTTCCAAGGTTTCTGCCAGTCTACAACTGCACATCAGACAGTGGCTGAAGGAGCCAGAGGCAACTGGTTGCAGGTCTTTGCGATCGATATCATTAACTGAAACTGGTTCAGAGAAGACCTCACTATCATCCAAATCCTCTAAGGAGGAGAAAGGTAGGAAGAAGGCCTTCAAGAAGAAGGAGATTCAAGTAGCTCCCTCACCACCAGATCCCACTTTTCCCATTTCTGTGACTGAAGCGGAGATTCTGGCTGCCCATGAGGCCCCAGGTCGCACTATAACGCAGAACCTACATGTGTTGATGCTATAACTCCTCAATCAGTGGCATCAGGCGACCCGAGAACATAACCCTCCTCCTTCATCCCTTCATAGCCACACAATATGTAGAAAAGGTTATCCTCCAGCGGTAAGGGCATTTCAGCGGTTACCATCTGCAATGATTACCTCCCTCCTGATGGTGAAGTGTCTCAGAACAAATGGTTAGCATTGGTTTCTCAGTTCCCCGACCTTTCGTAATCTTAGGTGATTTCAGTGACCATAATCGTTTGTGGATTGGAAGTATGATCACTGCCATTGGTAAGGATCTCAAAAACTTACTGGAACAACTTCACCTTTACATCTTGAATACTGGTGGCCCCACACACTTCATTGTGGTGCATGGAACTTTCTTGGCCATTGACCTTTCCATCTGCAGCCCTTGTCTTCTCCCATCCATCCACTGCAGAGTCATCGATGACATGTGTGGTAGTGACCACTTACCCATCTTCCTATCCTTGCCTCAGTATTATTCTCCTGGATGCCTACCCAGATGGGCTCTCAAGAGTGTTGACTGAGGTGTTTTCGCCTCTGCTGTCGCCTTTAGGTCTCCACTGCATGGAGATATCGATGAGGGAGTCCAGAACGCAACTACACCCATTTATTTGTCAGCTGCTTTAGCAATCTCCTGTTCTTCGGGGCCAACCTGACGGAAGACAAGTCCTTGTTGGTAATCAGAAATCGCAGAGACCATTAGACATCGTAGGTGGGCTCTTCCATGCCATAGGCAGCACCAGTTGATGGAGAAGCTCATTGCCTTTAAGTGACTCTGTGCCCAGGTCCACCACCTAATAAATCAATGGAAGCGAGAATCATGTGAACGGTACATGCCAACCATCGGATCACTCACCTCACTTTTGCAGGTTTGGATTAAGATCAGACATCTCTATGGTTACTGGACACATGCAGATGCACATGGTGTTTCCTTGAATGGCACTGTCTACACTGACCCAGACGCTGTCGCCGAACGGTTTGCTGTGCATTATGCTCGAGCCTCTGCATCTGAGATTTATGGCTGGCGGGAGTGGCCGTGCGGTTCTAGGCGCTACAGTCTGGAGCCGAGCGACCGCTAAGGTCCTAAGGTCGCAGGTTCGAATCCTGCCTTGGGCATGGATGTGTGTGACGTCATTAGGTTAGTTAGGTTTAATTAGTTCTAAGCTCTAGGCGACTGATGACCTCAGAAGTTAAGTAGCATAGTGCTCAGAGCCATTTTTTTGAGAATTATGTACCAGCCTTTCATGTCCTAAAACAGCAGGTGTGACGAAAGCTTATCTTTTACTACACGCCATCTTGAGCCATATAACGCTCCTTACTGCGAGTGGGAATCTGGCAGTGTCCAAATCCACTGCCCAGACACAGTTCCAGGGTCAGACCGCGTTCATAACCGAATGCTCAAGCACTTATCAGTGGCTTGTCAGCGTCGTATTCTTCCCATCTTCAACCACATCTGGGGTGAGGGCGAGTTCCCATCGCAATGGTGAGAAGATATAATCGTTTCAGTATTGACATTGGGTAAGCACCCTCTAGAGATGGATAGTTATCGCTCAGTTAGTCTCATCTGCGTTTTCTGTAAGTTGCTTGAAAGCATATTGAGCCAGCGCCTGTGTTGGGTCTCGGGGTCGTCTGGTTCCATTCCAGGGTTGTTTCCGCCAAGGAAGTTCCATTACTGACAATCTGATTTACCTAGAGTCTGCCATCCGAACAGCTTTTGCTCTCCAAGTCCTTAAAGCTGTTTTCTTCTACCTGCAAAAGGCTTATGACACTACATGGCGACACCACACCCTTGCTACCTTACATGAGTGAGGCCTCCGGGGACCCCTCCCGATTTTTATTCAGAACTTCTTGTCTCATCGTATTTTCCGAAGTTGGTCCTCCCACAGTTCTTGCCATACCCAAGAAATGGGGTCTCGCAGGGCTCTGCACTGAATGTTACTCTCTTTCTAGCAGGCATCAATCGTCTCGCAGCAGCTGTGGGATCCTCAGTATCAAGCTCCTTGTCTTGCGTGCCACTGAGTTCTCTGGCTATCGATTCGCACCAGCGACAGTTGCAGCGCTGGCTGGGCGACTAGAGGGCGAGCGAGGTCGCGGGAACATGGGTTTAACGAGTGTGGCGCGCGCGATAATAATAGGAGGAATCACTGTAACGTAGGCGTCAGCACACAACAGGTGTCACGCCGCAGCTTAGTCGGCTTGTGGACTTCTGGAGGGCGCGGGTGAACCAGCGTACCGAGTTCACTGGCGCCAGGCGCGGTGCTGTTCGGCGAGGACGAAACAAGCCACTGTGGGTGGTGTCCTGAACGTTTGGCAGTGCGGAACGGGAGCTACTACTTCTATATTCATGGTAGCACCATCGTCAAGTATCGTCCCTGGATAATTTATCAGCTACATTAAAAAAAAAAAATAAAACTAATGTTGTCGTGTTCTGAAAGGATCAGGTTGTACGGAATCTTGCACGGGTTTGTCTTGAAATGTGGCAACCTTGATGTCTACTCCTGAGCTGTGCCATACTGGGCAAATGTACAGCATTGCAACTAAAATTAACAGGAGGTTTGTGCCGAATAGCCACTTCCTATGTACTTAAACTTGTGTACCTGGAAATCATCTGTAACACAGAGTGGCTAAAAGGCCGTTAAAATCCTGAAGGTTTGGCTGTGCGGAACGGGAGCTACTACTTCTATATTCATGGAAACACCATCGTCGAGTATCGTCCCTGGATAATTTATCAGCTACATTTAAAAAAAATAAAACTAATGTTGTTGTGTTCTGAAAGGATCAGGTTGTACGGAATCTTGCACGGGTTTGTCTAGAAATGAGGAAACCTTGATGTCTACTCCTGAGCTGTGCCATACTGGGCAAATGTACAGCATTGCAACTAAAATTAACAGGAGGTTTGTGCCGAATAGCCACTTCCTATGTACTTAAACTTGTGTACCTGGAAATCATCTGTAACACAGAGTGGCTAAAAGGCCGTTAAAATCCTGAAGGTTTGGCTGTGCGGAACGGGAGCTACTACTTCTATATTCATGGTAACACCATCGTCGAGTATCGTCCCTGGATAATTTATCAGCTACATTTAAAAAAAATAAAACTAATGTTGTTGTGTTCTGAAAGGATCAGGTTGTACGGAATCTTGCACGGGTTTGTCTAGAAATGTGGAAACCTTGATGTCGACTCCTGAGCTGTGCCATACTGGGCAAATGTACAGCATTGCAACTAAAATTAACAGGAGTTTTGTGCCGAATAGCCACTTCCTATGTACTTAAACTTGTGTACCTGGAAATCATCTGTAACACAGAGTGGCTAAAAGGCCGTTAAAATCGTCTGTTGTGTGGCTGTTGTGGTAGCAGAGTGGTTATTTCTGATATTTTTCGAATTAAACGTTTGGGGCTGACATAGGTTGCTGAACTATTTTAGCAAAGAAAATTTTCCTGTGAGCTATTGCTTGATACGTGAGTGGCTAGAGCCGCCTAGCTGTTGTTATTATTCTTTCGGCCATCTTTAACATATTCTGACAGTACCACATTACGCGTTGTTTTAGAGGAATTTGTGACGGTATAATGGTTTATGTCTAGCCATCAGTTGCACCTCTATGTTTGAATTGATATCATCCAGTGGCAGAATACTGTGCCCCAGTGTGGCTCAACAGCGAACACACACACATTGTAGATAACCAACTTAATGCAACAATGCGTATTATGAAACTTCCTGGCAGATTAAAACTGTGTGCCCGATGCGTATTATATCAGGCACAATCAGGCCAACTCCTTACACAGATGGGGTAAACTTCCTTTGGCCGTTGCGACTGTGGCGCTGAGAGGCAGGCGGTCAAACACATCGTGCAGGAATGCCTATTAAGGGCATATGAGGGAGACCCAGAGGATTTCCTAATGACGACCCAAGAGACAATCGACTATATATTATCTAAGCTGGACGTTTGTTTGTGATTGCTCTTCTGTGAGTGTAAATTTACAGTTGGTGGTGTCCTTATATACAAACTGTTATTTATTGTTCTGTTTATACATATGTGATTTTTTTAAATCGTGTTGCTTCTGTAATTTTTACTGTGATGTTATGAGCCATACGCTAAATAAATAACGAAATGCTAGTTGAATTAGGATTATTTGTTAGCTCGTTTCATTTGTATTAAACACGGTTTGGGCTGATTGAAACTTAAGAACCCTGACTTGACGGATCTTGTCGAATTAAATTGACAACTGGAATGTGTTGTTGTGTAATGTAGCTAATGTCAATTGTATGCTGTTTTCTTAATCATTATGCACATTGCTCAAGTGCCGATGTACGGTTTTGTCTATAAAGTAAATTCCATTTTTTGTGCATAGTAGCCGGCCGCGGTGGTCTAGCGGTTCTAGGCGCTCAGTCCGGAACCGCGCGACTGCTACGGTCGCAGGTTCGAATCCTGCCCCGGGCATGGATGTGTGTGATGTCCTTAGGTTAGTTAGGTTCAAGTAGTTCTAAGTTCTAGGGGACTGATGACCACAGATGTTAAGTCCCATAGTGCTCAGAGCCATTTGAACCATTTGTGCATAGTACCTTTCACTCCAGGACCATTGTGTCTTAGCTGCCCCTACTCCAGACAGTATCCCCATTCCCTCTGTCCATGGTAGGAGAAAATGAGGTAGTTTCACGTTGTATGCTGACGTCTGTTGCCTCTACTATTGCTGCTCTGGTGTGAGCGTTACTGGACGTCAACTGCAAGACGCCATACAAAAGGCGCAGGCGTGGTCTCTCATTCATGGCTTTATGGTTTTTTCGCCAAGACTCATGTCATGCACTTCTGTCGACATCATACCGTTCACTCTCAAGCAGAACATTTCCTCGATGACCAACTGCTAAATATGGTGGAGACTTTTCGCTTTTTAGGACTGGTCTTCAGTGCGCTCTTGACATGGATTCCCCATCTTCGCCAGTTTAAGCGAAAGTGTTGGCAGCAGCTTAATAAACTTCGCTGCCTGAGTAACGTCAGCTGTGGTGCAGATTACGCTTTCTTTCTGTAGCTTTACAAAGCCCTGATATAGTCCTGTCTCGAATATGGGAGTCTCGGATACGGATACGGTCTCAGCATTGCGGATACTGGATCCAATACTTCACTGTGAGGTTCAAACTGCGACAGGAGCCTTTTGAACCAGCTCTTTGAACAGCTTAATACAGTTTGTTACTTCTGTTACTCAGGTTCGTAACTCTCCTAAGCATTTCAACTACCGTCTCCTCTTTCCAAACACGGAAATCCATTTCCCACAATGGCGGCTCAGGTCGGGGATTACGATGTCAATCCGCGTCCGATTCCTCCTCTCTGAACTCCATTAGTTTCCTGTTCCACCTCTCCTCTGGCCCACTCATGTACATCTCCGTGGTATATCCCTCAGCCACAGCCACGTCATGACCTCTCACAAGGTCTGAAAGACTTGGTTAATCACAACTCCCTCCACCAGGAATTTTTCTCCATCCCTTTCGCAGCTTGGGGTTCAAAAGTAGCCTATACTGATGGCTCGATGGTTGCTGCTTATATAGGCTTTGCTTATACTCTCGCTGGACATACTGAACTGTGCTCCTTGCCAGATAGCTGTAGTGTTTTCACTGAGGAGTTGGTAGCCATCTTTTATGCTCTTGAGAATTTCCGTACTTATAACCTTTCTTATCTACAGTTGGAGCACTTTGAGGAGTTTGTAAACTCTAGAGAAGTGTTATCTTTGCCATCCCTTGTCCATGGCTACCCAGAATTCCCTATACGCCCTTGAACAATGTAGACGCTCAGTGACCTTCGTCTGGACCCTGGGCTATATTGGGATCCCAGAGAATGAACTCGCTGATAGCCTTGTCAAACTGGTTACCAGTAAGATGGCTCCTGAAATCAGTATTTAGGAAACAATTTTAGAAATCTGGTATATGGAGTGGCTTACTCTGACTTCATCAAGAAACTGTAGGAGATAAAGGAGACTACAAATCTGTGCAGATCCACCTTACAGGCCTCTCACCTGCCATGCTTGGCTGACTCAGGGTCATTTCCTCCAACGTGAGGACCCATCCCACTGTCTTTGTGGGTACTGTATGATGGTGGTCTACATTTTGCTGAACTTTTCCAATCTAGTCATCCTCTGACAGACTCTTAAGCACTACCCAACTAACTATCCATGGTGTTAAGAAACGATGATCCACCGGCTGACTTGGTGTTATGTTTTATTCATGAAGGGGGCTTTTACCACTCTCTTTAAGGGAGGGCCATTTAACCCTTTCGCCAACTGAGGGTTTGTTAGAACACTCTGCTGCTTCCTCCGCCCAGATTGGGCCGTAAAATGTCTGGGCTCGGTGGCCCAACCCGGAGCTGTTCTTTTACTTTTTCTCCCCCTCTCGTGTGGTCTGTTCGACTTGTTTGTCTATTTTCTAATCATCATCAACATATTCATCATTTTTCAGGTGGTTGTGACTCCATGTATAAAATGTTTATCATGTATAAAATGTTTATCATCCTTTGCAGATAAATATAGGTTGTGTTGTTTAATAGCAGAAACTTCGAGGAGCTTTCATTGAATTATGCATTGCACAGATGTTTTAACTACCGAATCAAATACACGTTGCCTGTAATCACAGATAGTTAACCAACTAACCGAAGACTGTTTAACGTCCTTTCTTTTGTGCATTGTGTGTCCAGGCTCATTCTCAAGTGCACAAGTTATTGCTCGTAGACTACAAATTCTGCAACAGTTTCACTATTCAATCCATCTTTCGTTAATCCGACCTCTTTTCCATTTACCAGTGGATATTATATTTGTTATTTACAGGGAGACATGAACTATCAAACATTGTATGGACATCATACAAGGGCGATGTTCTTGGGGACAATATTATAGAAATGGAAGAGAATATAGGTGAAGATGAAATAGGAGATATGATACTGCGTGAAGAGTTTGACAGAGCTCTGAAAGACCTAAGTTGAAACAAGGCCACGGGACTAGACAACATTCAATTAGAACTACTGACAGCCTTGGGAGAGCCAGGTCTAATAAAACTCTACTATATAATGAGCAAGATGTATGAGACTGGCGAAATACCCTCAGACTTCAAGAAGAATATAATAATTCCAATCCCAAAGAAAACAGGTGTAGACAGATGGGAAAATTACCGAACTATTAGTTCAATAAGCCAAGGCTGCAAAATATTAACACGAATTCTTTACCGACGAATGGAAAAATTGGTAGAAGCTGACCTCGGGGAAGATCAGTTTGGATTCCGCAGAAATGTTGGAACACGTGAGGCAATACTGACCCCACGACTTATCTTGGAGCCGGCCGCGGTGGTCTCGCGGTTCTAGGCGCGCAGTCCGGAACCGCGCGACTACTACGGTCGCAGGTTCGAATCCTGCCTCGGGCATGGATGTGTGTGATGTCCTTAGGTTAGTTAGGTTTAAGTAGTTCTAAGTTCTAGGGGACTAATGACCACAGCAGTTGAGTCCCATAATGCTCAGAGCCATTTGAACTTATCTTAGAAAATAGGTAAGGAAAGGCAAAGCTACATTTCTAGCATTTGTAGAGGAGAGCTTCTGTAAAGTATGGAATGTAGGAGCCTAGATACTGGCAGAAGTAAAACTGTGAGAACCGGGCGTGAGTCGTGCTTCGGTAGCTCAGATGGTAGAAAGGCAAAGGTCCCGAGTTCGAGTCTCGGTCAGACACACAGTTTTAATCTACCAGGAAGTTTCAATCAAATCAGTTAGCATTCAAATTCTGAATGTGGCAGGTGTAAAATACAGGGAGCAAAATGCTATTTACAATTTGTACAGAAGGCACATGGAAGAGCCGAGGGGCATGAACGGGAAGCAGTGGTTGGGAAGGGAGTGAAACAGGGTTGTAGCTTATCCCTGATGTTATTCAGTCTGTATATTAAGCAAGCAGTAAAGGAAACAAAAGAAAAATTCGGAGTAGGTATTAAAATCCATGGAGAAGAAATAAAACCTTCGAGGTTCGCAGCTGACATTGTAATTCTGTCAGAGACAGCAAAGGACCAGGAAGAGCAGTTGAACGGAATGGACAGTGTCATGAAAGGAGGGTATAAGATGAACATAAACAAAAGCAAAACGAGGATAATGGAATGTAGTCCAATTAAGTCGGGTTATGATGAGGGAATTAGATTAGGAAAGGAGACACTTACGGTAGTAAAGGAGTTTTGCTATTTGGGGAGCAAAATAACTGATGATGGTCGAAGTAGAGAGGATTTAAAATGTAGACTGGTAATGGCAAGGAAAGCGTTTCTGAACAAGAGAAATTTGTTAACATCGAGTATAGATTTAAGTGTCAGGAAGTCGTTTCTGAAAGTATTCGTATGGAGTGTAGCCATGTATGGGAGTGAAACGTGGACGATAAATAGTTTAGACAAGAAGAGAATAGAAGCTTTCGACAGGTGGTGCTACAGAAAATGCTGAAGATTAGATGGGTAGATCACATAACTAATGAGGAGATATTGAATAGAATTGGGGAGAAGAGAAATTTGTGGCACAACGTGACTAGAAGAACGGATCGATTGGTAGGACATATTCTGAGGCATCAAGGGATCACCAATTTAGTATTGGAGGGCAGTGTGGAGGGTAAAAATCGTAGAGGGAGACCAAGAGATGAATACACTGAACAGATTCAGAAGGATGTAGGCTGCAGGAGGTACTGGGAGATGAAGAAACTTGCACAGTATAGAGTAGCATGGAGAGCTGCATCAAACCAGTCTGTGGACTGAAGACCACAACAACAGTAGGGGGTACGGGGACTTCTCGCTCACCCTGTACATCGGGAACCGTGCGCTGTGGATCGTTCGTCTGAGAGGTGTGTGGACGCAGTGGGCGCCAGCGGCCGCCACGTGTGTGCAGACGGCAGGCACGACCCCGAGTCCCGAGCGTTCCGCGTCCGCCCCGCCGGTGTCGCCTTTCGTTCCGGAAGGCAGTGGCGGAGCAGCGCAAAAAACACCGCCGCCGGCTCCCTCGTCCCGTTCCCGGCCGTAAAGTAGAACGCCAGTTCGGAGACAACGCTACGCGTGCCGGTCCAGGCGGCTGCGCCGGCCCCGATGTCCTGGAACAAGTGTTCCGCCTCGCTTCGGCGCGCTTCAGTAGCCCAGCTCCCGTTACGAGTGTGATACAAGGTCGCACGTGAACGACCACCACACTGTCAGAGTCAAGAAACTAACATACGAGCATTCTCTCGCAGAATTATTATCTTCGTCACAATTATTTTATTTCCTACTGTGGATGTACTCCTCTGGCTGTTGCCACTTGCCAATGATATCCTGTTCTACGACAACGGTGTCAACACACCGGTCTCTCCTAGGGAAAAATGTGGTCGTCGCTAGCGTGACTATATCGACAAATAAATACACTCCTGGAAATTGAAATAAGAACACCGTGAATTCATTGTCCCAGGAAGAGGAAACTTTATTGACACATTCCTGGGGTCAGATACATCACATGATCACACTGACAGAACCACAGGCACATAGACACAGGCAACAGAGCATGCACAATGTCGGCACTAGTACAGTGTATATCCACCTTTCGCAGCAATGCAGGCTGCTATTCTCCCATGGAGACGATCGTAGAGGTGCTGGATGTAGTCCTGTGGAACGGCTTGCCATGCCATTTCCACCTGGCGCCTCAGTTGGACCAGCGTTCGTGCTGGACGTGCAGACCGCGTGAGACGACGCTTCATTCAGTCACAAACATGCTCAATGAGGGACAGATCCGGAGATCTTGATGGTCAGGGTAGTTGACTTACACCTTCTAGAGCACGTTGGGTGGCACGGGATACATGCGGACGTGCATTGTCCTGTTGGAACAGCAAGTTCCCTTGCCGGTTTAGGAATGGTAGAACGATGGGTTCGATGACGGTTTGGATGTACCGTGCACTATTCAGTGTCCCCTCGACGATCACCAGAGGTGTACGGCCAGTGTAGGAGATCGCTCCCCACACCATGATGCCGGGTGTTGGCCCTGTGTGCCTCGGTCGTATGCAGTCCTGATTGTGGCGCTCACCTGCACGGCGCCAAACACGCATACGACCATCATTGGCACCAAGGTAGAAGCGACTCTCATCGCTGAAGACGACACGTCTCCATTCGTCCCTCCATTCACGCCTGTCGCGACACCACTGGAGGCGGGCTGCACGATGTTGGGGCGTGAGCGGAAGACGGCCTAACGGTTTGCGGGACCGTAGCCCAACTTCATGGAGACGGTTGCGAATGGTCCTCGCCGATATCCCAGGAGCAACAGTGTCCCTAATTTGCTGGGAAGTGGCGGTGCGGTCCCCTACGGCGCTGCGTAGGATCCTACGGTCTCGGCGTGCATCCGTGCGTCGCTGCGGTCCGGTCCCAGGTCGACGGGCACGTGCACCTTCCGCCGACCACTGGCGACAACATCGATGTACTGTGGAGACCTCACGCCCCACGTGTTGAGCAATTCGGCGGTACGTCCACCCGGCCTCCCGCATGCCCACTATACGCCCTCGCTCAAAGTCCGTCAACTGCACATACGGTTCACGTCCACGCTGTCGCGGCATGCTACCAGTGTTAAAGACTGCGATGGAGCTCCGTATGCCACGGCAAACCGGCTGACACTGACGGCAGCGGTGCACAAATGCTGCGCAGCTAGCGCCATTCGACGGTCAACACCGCGGTTTTTGGTGTGTCCGCTGTGCCGTGCGTGTGATCATTGCTCGTACAGCCCTCTCGCAGTGTCGGGAGCAAGTATGGTGGGTCTGACACACCGGTGTCAATGTGTTCTTTTTTCCATTTCCATCAGTGTATGTAGGCAAGAAGAATAAAGATGTAGAATGTTAATAGAGTCTGCTTTATTTAAAAAGCTTGAGTTTTCGCGTAAAAATTCGGAGGCATTACTTTCCGGCGCGCTTTCGTCTGATAATAACACCCTATGATAAGGAGCATTTAACAGCGAAAAGCGTAATTCATGACAAACTGATGAAACAAATGAGTAGTTTTAAATACCTGGGATGTAAGATCTCATATATTGCATCCAATGGTCAAGAATACAAAATGCAGAAGTTTCGACAGTTAACAGGTATTATAAATTGCAAACTCCACAAAAAAGTTAAAAAAGCGGTAGTACTAAAAAGCAGCAAAGATGAGACTTCTAAGATCACTGATTGGTTACCAGCACATGTATCGTAGAAATAATTATGTATGAACTGGGCACCAAAAGCTTACGGCAGAAAACAGAAGGATACAGAAAGAAATGACATGGACACATTCAGAGGAGAGATTGAAAAATTTGCCGACCAGTTGCAAACAAACGATTATTAGCCCTTGACCCACGTTTCGACATTTGTAAAATTACCTTCTTCAGAAGTACTGGGCCTTGTTCCATCACATGATGGTACATTAGATTAGATGAAGCCGAGCGCCTCTTGTCATACACAAAATTCACAAAACAAGAATTATCCCAAGCCATGGCTTTAGAATAGCAACCAAATTACATACATTGTACTTCAGGATGAATGCTCAGTAGTAAATGCCCACAGCTAAGGTACTTTAGAACAGCTGGCCTTTGTCTCTGACATGATGTACACGCAACTTATGCTAATACTTTATCCCGCGAGGACTATTACAATTTTATGTTGACAAGAGCCTCTACCTGTGGGCATTTACTAGCGAGAATTCTTCTGTTGTATGATATATGTAATCTGGCTGCTATTCAAAAGCCATGGTTTGGGATAACTTTTGTTTTGTCAGTTTTGTATATGATAAGAGCCGCTCTGGTTCATTTAATCTAATGTAGCATCATGTGAAGTAACGAGGCCCACTACTTCTGGAGAAGATATTTTTACAAATATCGAAACCTAGGTCATGGGCTAGTAAAACTTTGTTTGCAACTGATTTTTCAATCTCTTCAGATTTATACAGTTGCTGTTTCGCAGCCATGTTTAAGATTTTGACATTCAGAGGATATCAGATGAACGAATAGCTGTTTTACTAAGCAAATATACACTTCAAGGGAAATAAAATGTTGCGCTTGTTAAGAAGAAATGGAAAGATTAGTAGCAGTCATCTTGAAATTGGAACAGGGAACAGTGCCTAAGCCAAAATTAGATATGATGATGCTGCTGATGGAGCCAACTGCACCTATATGACTAGCCGAAATGATTGCATAAAATGCAGTCGCCAGATTTATGCACTGTAATATATAATGATCTTGACATTACTTTCAGAGTTCGACAGTAATAATGCCGTGAACCGATTCCAGGGCTGTAAAATCTGTTTGTTTTGGGGTGGTCATGTAAAAGAGTTTATAAAAACGGGAATTCTGCTGAAAACTACGTATGTCACTAATTTATTTCAATGTATAAGCTATAATGACAAAAAGGCAGAGAAATCCTGCTAGCCTGGGAGAAAACAGAGGGACAATTGCGCCATGGCTTTCCTACAGACGGAAAGTGTACCTGCACTCTGGAACATGAGCTGCTGCGGCGATAGTGATCTCAACAGCACACACACCCGGCATCGGAAGCAAGGGGTTCATCCATAATGGAGGTGGCCACACGGTACGTCTCTACTCTGACACTTTCGTCACCAGTTGGAGTCTCGCACTGCTCCAAAACCCGTGACCTTTCTCCCGCGATGGCTTCAGAGGACATGGGATGTTGGCTTCTTCCAGACTGCCAACCTAATTAGTGTTGCAGGTACGCTCCACCCACAAGAACGCAGAACATGTCCCATTTAAGTAAACCAGAAAAGCAGATCTTGCACGAAGCCTGAGACTGACAATAATCTACCATCTTCGCCGAGTTAGTACTTAACGGCTAATGTTTCACTTCGTGTCTCAAGCAGAGGCCATTGTACAACATCCACTCCCCTCTGAACACACAGCCATGAGCCATGCTGTTCGTCTGTTGTCTCTCTCGCACGTGTCATTAATACACTCCTGGAAATTGAAATAAGAACACCGTGAATTCATTGTCACAGGAAGGGGAAATTTTATTGACACATTCCTGGGGTCAGATACATCACATGATCACACTGACAGAACCACAGGCACATAGACACAGGCAACAGAGCATGCACAATGTCGGCACTAGTACAGTGTATATCCACCTTTCGCAGCAATGCAGGCTGCTATTCTCCCATGGAGACGATCGTAGAGGTGCTGGATGTAGTCCTGTGGAACGGCTTGCCATGCCATTTCCACCTGGCGCCTCAGTTGGACCAGCGTTCGTGCTGGACGTGCAGACCGCGTGAGACGACGCTTCATCCAGTCCCAAACATGCTCAATGGGGGACAGATCCGATCTTGCTTGCCAGGGTAGTTGACTTACACCTTCTAGAGCACGTTGGGTGGCACGGAATACATGCGGACGTGCATTGTCCTGTTGGAACAGCAAGTTTCCTTGCCGGTCTAGGAATGGTAGAACGGTGGGTTCGATGACGGTTTGGATGTACCGTGCACTATTCAGTGTCCCCTCGACGATCACCAGAGGTGTACGGCCAGTGTAGGAGATCGCTTCCCACACCATGACGCCGGGTGTTGGCCCGGTGTGCCTCGGTCGTATGCAGTCCTGATTGTGGCGCTCACCTGCACGGCGCCAAACACGCATACGACCACCATTGGCACCAAGGCAGAAGCGACTCTTATCGCTGAAGACGACACGTCTCCATTCGTCCCTCCATTCACGCCTGTCGCGACACCACTGGAGGCGAGCTGCACGATGTTGGGGCGTGAGCGGAAGACGGCCTAACGGTGTGCGGGACCGTAGCCCAACTTCATGGAGACGGTTGCGAATGGTCCTCGCCGATACCCCAGGAGCAACAGTGTCCCTAATTTGCTGGGAAGTGGCGGTGCGGTCCCCTACGGCACTGCGTAGGATCCTACGGTCTTGGCGTGCATCCGTGCGTCGCTGCGGTCCGGTCCCAGGTCGACGGGCACGTGCATCTTCCGCCGACCACTGGCGACAACATCGATGTACTGTGGAGACCTCACGCCCCACGTGTTGAGCAATTCAGCGGACGTCCACCCGGCCTCCCGCATGCCCACTATACGCCCTCGCTCAAAGTCCGTCAACTGCACATACGGTTCACGTCCACGCTGTCGCGGCATGCTACCAGTGTTATATGCCACGGCAAACTGGCTGACACTGACGGCGGCGGTGCACAAATGCTGCGCAGCTAGCGCCATTCAACGGCCAACACCGCGGTTCCTGGTGTGTCCGCTGTGCCGTGCGTGTGATCATTGCTTGTACAGCCGTCTCGCAGTGTCCGGAGCAAGTATGGTGGGTCTGACACACCGGTGTCAATGTGTTCTTTTTTCCATTTCCAGGAGTGTATTTACTATCACATGTTGATACTGTTTTGTGTGCAAAATAAACGTAACATGTAAATTTCCATTTGTTGCTTTAGTTTTTGACACCAGTGTATTTCGGAATGAGAGCACTCAGCGACTTTCAACAAACTTTGCAGGTAATTCGAACCTTTGTGTAACTGTTTCTCTCTGACACCCCCTCACATACACAAAATGACGAAAGCAAAAAAGATTGTAGCTTACTACGTTTTAGCGCTGTTCGTACGGTAAAACTTCAGCCTAGAAGTGAAGTTTTAATTTATTGTTTCTTTACTGCCCACTCTAATCGAAAAACTGTTTACAGACAGTATCCACGTACACCACTGAAAATATCTGCAAAATTATATCGTTGTACTATACATAGATCCATAGGTACGGCATCATTGACATGTATATGCATGAAAAACTAACTTTCGCTTAAAATGGCACACAGGAAAACTTCATCAGGCATGATGTTTTAATTTATTACTTCTTCACTACTAGATCTGTTAGCAACACAAAAAAATGCCTCTGAGTACTATGCGACTTAACTTATGAGGTCATCAGTCGCCTAGAACTTATAACTAATTAAACCTAACTAACCTAAGGACATCACACACATCCATGCCCGAGGCAGGATTCGAACCTGCGACCGGAGCGATCGCTTGGTTCCAGACTGTAGCGCCTCGAACCGCACGGCCACTCCGGCCGGCCTCCGCAACACACTTTGCAGACATATTTACACATATCACTGGATCTACCTGTAAAATTATATTGTTGTAGGACACATAGTTTAGTAGATATGACGTCATAAACATTGAAGTGCATGAAAAACTGGGTTTGCTAAAAATGGAGTGCAAATTATCCAGACTATATTCATCCAGTATTTCGTAATAAGAGCACTTAGCGACTTCCAACAAACTTACAGAATAATTTCAAAATTTTTAAAAACTTTTTCTCGATTACATGTTTGACGTCAAATATTTACCACATTAACCCGTTCGTAGTCATCAGACGTTTGAAACTGTTTTATACACGGGAGTTCGATTCTTGAAAGAATCGGTGATTTACTGATTATAATAAAAATACATATCCCTATTTGCACTCTCTTCAGTGAAGACATAACACTCGGGTATATTTATGTCATTTTATTTTGCTAATGCGTTGTTTCTCTTTTTATTACTCAACTTATTTGCTACCTGAAATTTACCTATAGCATCAGCTACTGGCCATTTGTTGTTGTCTCAGTTCTCTGTCACGATATTCAGCTTCGCCCGTGTTTGTGTGTTGTTCAGTAAGCTTTGACGAAGTACGTTGTATCTATATGCACTCTATGACAAAAATAAACGACGCGCCGTGAAGAAATTATCGATTGGGCCGGAAATTGGTAGATGTGCCGTACATGTACAGGAAAATAAATGATTACAATTTCACGAAAACTGAATGGTTTATTCAGGAGAAAGAGCTTTACAAAGTGAGCAAGTGAATAACGTGTTGGTGCATCTCTATCTCTGATGAAAATTTTCATTCGTCGTGGCGCCGATTGACAGAATTGTTGGATGTCCTCCTGGGAGATATCGGAACAAATTCTGTCCAATTCGCGCATTAGGTCGTCAAAATTTGGAAAGGTTCAGAGTCCTGCCCATAATACTCCAAACATTCTCAACTGGGGAGAGACGTGACAACCTTGCTGGCAAAGGTAGGGTTTCGCAACTACGAAGACGAGCAGTAGAAATTCTCGCCGTGTGCGGGCTTGTGTTATACGGCTGAAATTTAGGCCCAGGATGGGTTGGAGCCGGCCGGTGTGGCCGAGCGGTTCTAGGCGCTTCAGTCTGGAACCGCGCTACCGCTACGGTCAGAGGTTCGAATCCTGTTTTGGGTATTGATGTGTGTGATGTCCTTAGTTTAGTTATGTGTAAGTAGTTCTACGTTCTAGGGGACTGATGACCTCAGATCTTAAGTCCCATAGTGCTCGGAGCCATTTGAACCATTTGGTGGGTTGGCGTGAAGGGCTACAAAACGGGGCGTGGAATATCGTCGACGTACCGCTATGCTATAAGAGGGCCGCGGATGACAACTAAAGCTGCCTGCTAGGAAATGAAATGGCACCCCAGAGCACCACTCCTGGTTGACGCGCCGTATGGCAGCCGATAGTCAGGTTGGGATCACACTGCTGTCCGGGGCGTCTCCAGACACGTTATCGTCTTGGAATCTCATTGACTAGTGTAGAATTGTCTTCAGCGATGAGTCCTGGATCGAACTGAGCCCCAATAACAAGCGAAGACGTATCTGGAGACGCCTCAAACAGTGGTGGGATACCAGCCGACTGTCGCCTGCCGTATGGCCCGAGGATCAGAGTCGTGATCTCGGGTGCCATTTCGTTTCGTAGCATGACCTGTTTGGTTGTCATTCGCGGCACACTTACAGCACAGCGGTCCGTCGACAATATTCTATGCCGTTTTTTGTTGCCCTTTATGTCAATCCGTCCTGGGCTTACGTTTCAACAAGATAACGCCCGGCCGCACGTGACGGGAGTATCTGCTGCTTAACTTCGTGCTTGCCGAACTCTTTCTTGGCGAGCAAGGTCGCCAGATCTCTTCCCAGATTGAGAACGTTTGGAGCATTATTGGCAGCGCTCTCCAACTAGCTCGCGATTTTGACGATGTAAGGCACCAATTGGACAGCATTTGGCATGCTATCCTTCAGGAAGACGTCCAACAAATCTGTCAATCACTATCAAGCCGAACAAATGCTTGCGTAGGGGTCAGAGCTGGACCAACGCGTTACTGACTTGCTCAGCTTCTGGAGCTCTTTATCGCGAATAACTCATCCAATCATTCTTCTGTAATTGTAATCATTTGTTATTCTGTACATGTGCATCATATCTTCCGTTTTCCACCCTATTCGAGTAATTCCTTCGTGGTGCGTCCTTTTTCTCCTAACTAGTGTTTTTTATGGCTCTCCTCTATTTGAATTTATTGATCTCCTTGCGATGTCATTTGATTGCCAGTCTTGTGAGTACTGCTATTCACTCGCCACACGTGTCTTATGATCACGATGCTGTAACACGTCATAAGGAAAAAATTAAAAATAAAAGAATTCCGATCTCGATCTGAATTTTATTGGCTAATGGCGAAAATGATAACACCTTTCCGAATTTTATATTCGCTATTGTGAACACAATAGCTACTGCACAGATCCCACATTAATTGTTTTATTGCAGTGGTGTTAGCAATATAGCAGCTTCGACGCGATAAAACTTCGCCTCCTCCTCTCGTTGTAGATGCTCCACTTTTTTGTCAGTTAGTGTATTATCGGCCTGGAGATCTTCCAGCTGTGGACGCAGTCGCGGGAGTCTTGAGAACTGCTGATGAGAGACGCAGAGACCGGGCAGACAGCACGTGACACGGGGCAGTGATCTCGCAAGCGTATAGCGTCTCCCCGAAGTACGCCCCCACAACGCTAAACGACAAGGACAGACACAGTGGGGAGAGAGATAAAATGTGTGTGTGTGTGTGTGTGTGTGTGTGTGTGTGTGTGTGTGTGTGTGTCTGTGTATGAGAGAGGCAGGGAGAGAGACAGTGAGTGTGTGCGAACGGCTTTCCTTATGATTAGAAATACCTTTGCAATAGTGCTTTGTTCTCAATGTAATACGCTGTTAGGTACGCATAGTATACTAATTTCATCACACATCCTTATTCTATTTATTTATTGATATTAGTTTGTGACCTGCACCCTATGTACTGTAGTAGGTCGTGTTACAGCTACTACGAGTACTACAATTTTCAACTGACTGTACCTCTATGCAGCGCAATGTGAGGTTACGAACCATGATAATGCGTTACAACGTTACAACAACAAGTCTTACGATAAAATTTTAGTATGTTATATATTACAGTATCTCACTACACTGTGTGATTAGCTTTCATTTACTCATTCGGTTGTCAAACGTGGTGCATCTTAGGTCTGCTGGCCTCCGTCTACACTACGGCTGCTGCTGTTCCTGCCTTTCTTCGACCGTCGTGGTCCAGAACGTAAGTTTTATCAATGAACACAACCGGTCAATTATGTTTCGATATTGATTCTGAATTATATTGATGCATCACGCTAAATACTAGGACCAGACATTTCTTTCATTTAAGCTACATCAACTGGTCTTTCATTTAACTTGCAAATTCAAGAACCTGGTTTCAGTAATCAGATTGCTTTTGATGTCGAGGCCATGTGCACATTTAGTCTTGAACTTACTGGCGGAAGCACAGGCGTCTGCTCTCTGACATCTGCAAGAACGAACTTACCTTCAGTTTTGCAACTACGATTATTCCCGGAATCCAGTTATAATCTGTCCTTATCACAGACTAAACAATAACCTGGAACACTACGAAAATATTTTAATATCTGAGTTACTGTGCTGGGAGCACAGTATATGTAATGTTTCAGAATGGTAAGTTTCGATCAAAGTTAATTACCTAAAATCTATGTAGCTATGTAAGCAACACGTCATGTCCATTTGGAACTACACATAATTATACTGAACGCGATGGTCTGCTTAAGCAACTACATAAACTGAAGATGATCAACTTTGATCGAAAATAGTCATACCAAAAAAATTCCAACTGAGACGACAAAATTAACGACAAATTTTAACTATCGAAACGGTTGTTAAATCTCCGGCGACGAATATGTTGGCTATAGTGAAGATTGCTCATTTCTTTGACCAATCTCCATAGCTGAAATTACACAGTTAAGGTGTAACAGTCGCAGACGACCTTGCAATAAGTATTTCAAACCGTAGTTGTGATCACGATTATCGTGATATGAAATTGACAGGAAAAACTGATGTGCTGGAGCAAAGTTCATGATAAACAGGTCATGCACTTGTGTCACGAAAGAAAGGCAGGACGGAAGATTTTGGTATAGCATAACCTCGACGGTGATGTCATCAGAACTAGAGCACAAGCTGGGACAGAAAAGGATGGGAAAGGAAATTAGATCTGATCTTTTTACAGGGACCATTACAGAAATCGCCTTAAGCTATTCAGCGAAACAGGAAAAACTGGAATTCCGATGTACGGACGACGATCTGAATTCCTACAGGTTCCCCCTCAGCCAAAAAACATTTTACTGAAAGTGTTTGCATTTGCACATATATCAATTTTCGAAACAAATTCATCGAATAACATTTGGAAAATAAAGTACGAGGGTGAGTCAAACGAAAACCTTAAATTTGTAATAACAAATCGAAATTTCGCTCCGTAATCCTGTAAGTTGGTGATCGTGCTACAAACAGCGTGCAGAATGGCCTGTAGGTGGCAGCATAGTGCTGTTGCACACATACCGTCGCAATATCAGTATAAAGATGGCGACCCCCTTCCGACTTGCACCAGGGAAGAACAGCGTTCTGTTATTCGGTTTTTGCGTAGTGAAGGTGTGAAACCTATTGAAATTCGTCGACGAATGAAGTTTCAGCACGGTGATGCATGTTTGTCACAGCAGCAAGTTTACGAATGGAGTAGGAAGCTCGCAAATGGTGTGACTTCAGTGGAAGATGCTCCTCGTCCAGGTCAGGCACAACGAGTTGTGACTCCACAGAACATTGCAGCAGTTGAAGTCATAGTGAAGGAAAACCGCCGAGTGACACTGCACTGAATGACGATGCAGCATGTTTACAGATTAGTCATGGGTCAGCACACCACACTGTGCATGATGTGCTCCAGTTTCACAAAGTGTCTGCAAGATGGGTGCTAGGGCAGTTGACTCCTGAAAGAGAGAACGATTTGTTGATGCTTGTGAAGAACTTCTTCGGCGCTTTGAACGAGAAGGTGATGCCTTCCTTGCAAGAATCGTTACTGGGGGCGAAACCTGGGTTCACTTCCACCAATCGGAAACTAAGAGAGCGAGCAGGGAATGGCGCCATTCCTCTTCACCAAAACCAAATAAGTTTCGAACAGAACTATCAGCATGGAAGGTTTTGCTCACTCTCTTTTGGGAAGAAAAAGGCGTCATTTTTTAGCATTACATGGCTAGAGGGACCACTGTCACCATCATACGCAGATCTCCTAAAAAATCATCTGCGGCCTGCAATCAAATCAAAGCGACGTGGATTGCTGTCAGCAGGTGTCCTTTTGCAACATGACAATGCAAGGCCCCACACAGGCCGTACAACAGTTGCAACAATCACAGACCTGCATTTTGAGTGTCTTCCTCATCCACCATACTCACCAGACCTTATTCCAAGTGATTACTATATGTTAGGACCACTCAAAGACGAAATGGGAGGAAAGAAGTTCCGTTCTGGTGAAGAGGTACGCCACGCGGTGCATGAGTGGTTGCGCAGACTACCAAAAGAATTTTTTTCTGAAGGAATTTATGCACTTTGTAAGCGCTGGAGGACTTGCATTGAGCGTGGGGGAGATTATGTTGAAAAGTGATAAAGCTTTGTACCACTTCTGCACAATAAATAATATTTAAAAAATATTTAAGCTTTTCATTTGACTCACCCTCGTAGCATGTATTTGTATCCGAAGAGGGTAATGTAAACAGAAAAGTTACCAGAGGAACAGGAATGTAAAAGAACTGCGTAATGTTTGGGTTTTATTCAGATTGTAATGAATGCTGACACATCTAAGTTAATTACTCATTATTTACAGTTAAGCTAACATCCATAAATGAAAATACACTGCCGGCCGGTGTGGCCGAGCGGTTCTAGGAGCTTTAGTCTGGCATCGCGCAACTGCTACGTCCGCAGGTTCAAATCCTGCCTCTGGCATGGATGTGTGTGATGCTGTGTGATGTCCTTAGGTTAGTTAGGTTTAACTAGTTCTAAGTTCTAGGGGACTGATGACCTCAGATGTTAACTCCCTAGTGCTCAGAGTCATTTGAACCATTTTTGAAAATACACTGTCAGAAAAAAAAAGATAAGCCACGAAGAAATTATCCGTCTGGGACGGAAATCAATAGAGGTGCTCATACAGACAAACAAATGATTACAATTTCAGAAAAAGTAGATGGTTTATTCAAGAGAAAGAGCTTCACAAACTGACCCAGCCAATAACGCGTAGGTCCAATTCTGGTCCAACTCAAGCACTTACTCGGTTTGGCGTTGATTGATAGAGTTGTTGGATGTCCTCCTGAGGGATATCGCACCAAATGCTGTCCAACTGACACGTTCGTCAGGTTGGTATACCAACGCTATGCGGAGCGTCTCCAGACGCGTCTTCGGCCTCGAACCCCACGGAGAAGAATGGTCTTCAGTGATGAGTCCTGCTTCGAACTGAGCCCCGAGCCAAGCGCAGACGTACCTGGAGGCGCCCCAGACAACGGTGGGATACCAACCTGACTGTCGGTCGCCGTATGTCATGACAACCAGGAGTCACGGTCTGCGGTGTCGTTTCTTTTCGTAGCAGGACCCCTTTGCCTAGGTTGTCATCCGCAGCAGCCACACACCACAGCCGTATGTCGACGATTACGCTCCGTTTTGTTGGCCTTCATGGCAAGCCATCCTGGACTTACACTTCAGCAAGATAATGCCCGCCAGCGCACAGCGAGAATTTCTAGTGCTTATCTTCGTGCTTGTGTAACCTTAGCTTGCCCGACAGTGTCACCTGATCTCTCGCTAACTGTGAACGTTTGGAGCAATGCAGACAAGGCCCTACGATCTAACGTGCGAATTGGACAGAATTTGGCAGGAGGACATCCAACGACTCTGTCAATCAACGCCAAGCAAAGTAACTGCTTGCATAAGAGCCAGAGGTGGACCAACGCGTTACTGACTTGCTCAATTTGTGAAGATCTTTCTCTTGAATAAATCATCCAACTTATCCCATTCCAATAATTCCTTCGTTGTGTGTCTTTTTCTATTTAGTGTGTGTTTGCCGTTTGGCGCACAAGGCGCGCGGGCAAAGAGCTATAACAACCTATTAACCGAGTATCCACTCACCACTGTTCTACCATCGCGTCGGGCACAGTTCCACTAGACCCCTGAAGATGTAGCCTGCTGGTCATTGTCCCTCCAGTACAAATAGTGATTTGTCCAATGACTCGGTCAAATGAAGCAAAAAAAGAGCATAAAAACTAAGAGCTTGTAAACGGAATGGCATTCCAGGAAAAAAAAAGAAACTTTGTGCAACACAGGATTCTTTTTAGTTGTTTCCCTGACTGCTTTCCATTTTGAACATTATAGAGTGGAAAAGGTGCCTATTCACAGGCTGATAACGCTTGCTTTCAGTAACAAATCCGATATAGTCAGATGGTTCAAATGGCTTTGAGCACTATGGGACTTAACATCAGAGGTCATCAGTCGCCTAGGACTTAGAAGAACGTAAACCTAACTAACCTAAGGACATTACACACATCCATGTCCGAGGCAGGATTCGAACCTGCGACCGTAGCGGTTCGTTGGTTCCAGACTGTAGCGCCTAGAACCACTCGGCCCGATACAGTCCGGGAGTGCACAGGAAGAACCTGCAAACCGTAGAAAACTGAGTATGGGAAGACAGAAATGGAAAGATACTCCGGTACGAAAACATAGACAGTCCCAAAAGTAGGAATGATTGAAAAAACGGCATTCCCACCATACAGAAACCTGTACAGTCATAGTCTGTGGATTTCTGTTCACAAGCGTAGTGCTAAGTGAATCACTGTTGAGGATAATTGTGTAATTTCTTTATTATTATGTAAGCTAGCGAATCGTCCCAGCTTTCTACATGTGACACCAAGCATCTGCGACCATACTACTCGTCAGATGTGGCGGTAATTTAGTTTATAGGTCATTGTGAAGAGTTATGGGTAAAATTCAGAGAACAACATTACGGAAATGAATATCGTCACTTTCATATAATTTTAAAAGATTTGGTCACTTCGTAGCTGCAGGAGTCTGCGGTAGCTCGCGCCAGCCTCCAGGTAGTAGTAGCTTGCACCGGGCAGCTGCTGCAGTATGTCAGCCTTACACCTACTTCCTGTGTTCACAAACGTTCCTCGTGAATCAGTCACTCTTATTAGTGAAAACCATATCGGAATTCCAGAATGAGATTTTCACTCTGCAGCGGAGTGTGCGCTGATATGAAACTTCCTGGCAGATTAAAACTGTGTGCCCGACAGAGACTCGAACTCGGGACCCTTGCCTTTCGCGTGCAAGTGCTCTACCATCTGAGCTACCGAAACACGACTCACACCCGGTACTCACAGCTTTACTTCTGCCAGTATCCGTCTCCTACCTTCCAAACTATACAGAAGCTCTCCTGCGAACCTTGCAGAACTAGCACTCCTGAAAGAAAGGATATTGCGGAGATATTTTTTTCACAGTAATACAGGATTTTAATTCATTATAATTCCGCAAATTTGCATGAAATATTTATCAATAACATACACAAACTTTCCTAATGAATCAGCCTATTTGTTACCTAAAATCCTCAGATTAACCTGAACATGCCGACTGGGATGGTAGTGAAGCAGTTAATATATGTATCGATTAACAGAAGATAGATAGAAGAAGGTAGACAGATTATATCGTTGTCATACTCTGATTCCTTAAATCGTAACAAAGCATTTTAAAACTAAGGCAATCGGTTCCGAAACATAAATAACACGCGATGGAGAAATCTACGTATACTACCACAAGTGAGCGTCTACTCTACTCTTTTCAATGCGTGCTGATTTTGATAAAATAGAATGTAAATCGCTGTGACACTAAAACGGCTTAAAAAAACTCTATTTGCAGAAAATGAAAAAAAACCAATAATTACTACAAAGCGTTCTGGTCGCCAGTCCACAACGGACAATTCCACTTAAAAACAGTGGTTCATATAATTTAGACATTTTCATTATTATGTGATTGCGTTGCGATTACAAATCGAAAATTTTCTTGTCCGATTCAAAACATAATTACTCTGATTTGAGGAAACACACTTCCTGCCAAGTTTTAAGGAAAAGTTAGTATTATATAATTTCAAGAGTAATTACTGAGACTCTAATAATATGTACACGAGAATACAAAAGTGCCGCGTCACAATAGCGTTTACTGGCACGGGTTTGCACTCAATAATCTGGCCAAAACTATTAAAATAAGTTTATTGAATAACAAATGAAATAATATTGCAGTCTGAGTGATGATTCAACGTCTGAATACTGCATGCCAGGCCACAACGAGATCGACTGAGTAAAATCACAGATATATATATACAGTAAGAATCAGCAAGTGTGAAAATCTTGGACTAGAATAACTACTAGCACACAGATTAATAAACTACTTTCATTTTTAGACTAAAAGTTCTTACTAAAGTCTAGAGAAAAAAAAAACAAAAAAAACCATTGAATTCCTACTGCTTAGTTTCATCACAGATACACGAGTTATTTCTAACACCCAAATAAACTATGTTATGTATGGGAATAATATGGGATCATATCGTAGCAGCTAGTAATAACCTGAGCCTAAGGACGGGTATGGGCGTCCGCAGAAATTTATCCAAGAGGAGGCAAGACTCAGACATTTAAGAACCAAAGTGCCCAAAGAAATCAATTTGTTAGGAAATATACAAAGCTTACTGTATCTTAAAACGTTTAATAGTTATCCTGCAAACATTTTTGTAAGGTAGATTACTGTTTAATTTAAAAATAAGCACATTTCATTAGCGTAGCGGTATCCGAAGTATAACTTTTGTATCATTATTATGAATATTCGAAAAATTCGAAAACAACCATAAAATTGGTCGGCAGAACCAACTCTTAACAGCCTAGGTCTGAGTCAAAATCATCCTCGCTTCCCTGCTTTGGCACTTGATTGTGTAACCATGGCAACTGTGCTATAGAATTTGTCACTCTGGCTGGAAGTCATGCTGGGTTGCACTCCGTATAATTCAAGAACCGTGTATTTTAGGAAGGTCTAAACAGCTTTTCCTCCTTGATATTTCACAATGTTTTCCTCTTTTCCAGGTACAAATTGGTATTTCTTGTGCATTTGAGTCTATAGACGAAGAATAGGTGAATACACCTGCACTTATAATATGATCGTGTTCTTCATACTCTAGTACAATCAGTGTACCGTGTAAAGCTGAATGAAGTCTCGGCAAGCCTTGAAGTATCAAATGCGAATCTACTGTCGACATTAAGATGTGCAGAAGGCGAAAGGGGAATTGAGGACTCTCCTGTCGCGCAGGTACATTGCAGCCACGTTTGTACTGTGCTGGGTACTGGAATTGTTTGTATCTCTAATCCTTTATTGGCTGTGGATGTAAGCGACAGCGTAAAAGGTAGGCTACTTTATTTTGGTAATGTTCAGTAAAGGTGCGCATCCCTGAAGATAGCAAAACAACACACCGAGACTGCCGCCATCAGAAAAAAACGACATAATTTCTCGTAAACAATCTGACAACCAAAAACTGTTGTGTTTACTAATGCCACAACATTTGTAAATGCGAAGTCTGCAATTCAGCAGAATCCGGGACAAACATTTCTAGAAATATATAAGAATTCCGTCAAGAATTAAAGGTCTGTACCCTAGAATCCAGGAGGGGGCAAGTGGCCGCTCTTGCCGCCACTCCCCCATCCCCCCCCCCCACCCCCACCCCCTCCCGCCTCCCACCCTTGCGGACGCCGAAGCTGACGGACGCTGTGGAGTAGCTATAAAATTGCAATTAGAATAAGACAACTGTTTCATTGTTTAACCACTCATGCGATGGCACTGTTATTTACATGGTAAATCGTCTAAGCGATGCTCCTTGCAAATTGTTAAGTTCTTGGTTTTGGTGTCATCAGATGATGGTTATCTTTGTCTCTTTGGCTCTTCGCAACTGGGGTGCAATAATTCTGTTTTGGACTTGTGCCAAACAGCACCCCACCGAAGGGCCAAAGAAACTGGTATCGGCATGTGTATTCAAATACAGAGATATGTAAACAGGCAGAATACTGCGCTGCGGTCAAAACAAGTGTCTGGCGCAGTTGTTAGATCGGTTACTGCTGCTGCGATGGCAGGTTATCAACATTTAAGTGAGTCTGAATGTGGTGTTATAGTCGACGCACGAGCGATGGGACACAGTTTCTCCGAGGTAGCGATGAAGTGGAGATTTTCCCGTACGACCATTACACGACTTGTTGTAACCGCAGAAAAGCCAAGTCTAAATGCAGTTGTTCTCAGACGATACACCAGAAATCATACGGGGAGATAGAGTTAACAGGGGACGCCAGGCGTGTCAGAGGGGTCACAAAAGATAACGACGCAGCCAGATAGCCGAGGCGGCGGTCCAAGCGGCCAGGCAGCTGCGCGTGATAAGCAAGGAAGCAGACTCAGCTATTAAGATAAAAAGGGCGCTCTGGCAGGTCCCTTAATAAGCAATAACTTACAGTATCAACACTCTTGGCTAGAGGGAGAAGTCTGGGAGCGGAGAGAGAAAGAAAGAGGGCCCTAGGTGGGGACCGCACTACGTCATGAGGAGCCAATGAAGGGCTCAGGACGCAGTGCGTGACCATATAGGGAGAGGCCCCTCTACCCCTCCACCCAGCTTCTGAAGAAAAGTACTGAAGTTAATACTAAAACAATCCCTAATAAGGAAAAGTTGCACTCGACGCTACGTCATGCCAAGCGCTGGCGGGGTCGAAGGGGAAGAGCTAACAAAACTCGGAGGCACGCCGCTCCGGGGATCTCTCTCTCTCTCGGGTTTAGGCAGCGACGGTAGTCAGCGTGAGTAGCAGCCGACTTGGGCTGAGGGCGGGCTGCAGGCAGACAGTTGGAGATAGTCGCCGATGAGCGTTTAGGCAGCGACCGCGGGACTCTGACGTAGGGTGCTAGTGTGGGCAGCAAAGTGCTGAAAAGTTCTATCAGGCAGCCAGAACGGTGGAAGTCAGTCACCGTCTCTGTAATGGGCTTGGCTATTCTGTAGGTACAATCACTACGCAGTTAGGGTGATCTGTATTCTTTATGAATAAATTAGAACTTTTATAACGTCCATACGAGTTTACTTCTACCAACATCCTAGCCTTGTACCTTCACACCAGGGAATTTAACATCTTAGCCAGATCAAAAGTCTCCCTCTCAATTATGTCAACCGGCTAATTCCCGTTTACGAACCGTGTCGCTCAATCCCTCGCAAAACCCACGCTTGGGACGCGACAGACTGTACCATGAATAGTAGGAATCCAGTAAAACATCAAATCTCTGACATCGCTGCGACCGGAAGAAGATCCTGCAGGAATGGGACCAACGACGACTGAAGAGAATCGTTCAGCGTGACAGAAGTGCACCCTTGCCGCAAATTGCTGCAGATTTCAATGCTGGGCCATCAAGAGGTGTCAGCGTGGGAACCATTCCACGAACATTATCAATATAGGCTTTCGGAGCCGAAGGCCCGCTCGTGTACCCTTGATGACTGCACAACACAAAGCTTTACGCCTTGTCTGGGCTCGTCAACACCGACATTGGATCGTTGATGACTGGAAACATGTTACCTAGTCGGACGAGTACCGTTTCAAATCGTATCGAGCGGATGGACATGTACGGGTATGGAGACAACCTCATGAATTCATGGACCCTGGATGTCAGCAGGACACTGTTCAAGCTGGTGGAGGCCCTGTAATGGTGTGGAGCGTGTGCAGTTGGAGTGATATGGGACACTCATACGTCTAGATACAACTCTGACTGGTGACACGTACGTAAGCATCCTGTCTGATCACCTGCATCCATTCACGTCCATTGTGCATTCCGACGGTCTTCGGCAATTCCGGCAGGACAATGCGACATACCACAAGTCCAGAATTGCTACAGAGTGGCTCCAGGAACACTCTTCTGACTTTAAATACTTAGGCTGGCCACCAAACTCCCCAGACATGAACATTAGTGAGCTTATCTGGAATAATTTGCAACGTACTGTTCAGAAGAAATCTCCACCCCCTCCTTCTCTTACGGATTTATGGACAGCCCTGCAGCATGCATGGTGCCAATTCCCTCCACCACAACTTAAGACTTTAGTCGAGACCATACCACATCGTGCTGCTGTACTTCTGCATGCTCGTGGGGGCCCTACACGATATTAGGCACTTGTACCAGTTTCTTTTCCTCTTCAATGTATAATGAGTACACTAACTGTTTCACAATGGTTAGTTTCTTTGTGTTCGGTAAATGCTGCTATTAAGTTAACGAAAAGCCGCTGCAGATAGTTGCTGATATGTGATTTATTTAAGTCTCTCGACCGATTTAGGCCTTCGCATTTAGATTATTTTCAAATGGATATCAAAGCGTCATTGTTGATCCATGATGAACTGTGCGACAGCGCAGGATCAATGGAATATGTCAATGTATTTTTACGAAACTGCCGTGAGCGTGATTGCTTACCACCCCCCACAGAGGGCAGCCGGCACAACACCGAATTCTTGAGAGCTCGTCTTGTGAGTGGTGTGGTGGAGTGAGCTGTGACACTATGACCGGTGATGGTGTATGCGTGGTACATTGCCACGTTATTATATGTTGTGACAGAATGAGAAAGTTGTTTCTCGTGAGTTTCTACTTCCTGTGCGTTTCCTACTGTGCAGGGCTCATTGTCAGCTTGGTGAAGTGCCATGAGAAGAAAGTTAGTCTAAATAGATTAAGCGTGGAACACGATATCGAGGACTACCAATCCTTTACTCCAGGACAATCAAAGAGGCTAGTAATTCGGTGAGAACTTTATGTTAAACTTATTACTGTCATCGCGTCGCATCTCATCCGAAAATTGACCTGAACTTTTACATGTTTTAGTTGTCATGATTAATGTTTTACTTGTGTGTTCATCAAAGTCATTTGAACGTTAGTGCGAGTGACAGCGGTTACTGATTTTTGAAGTATACGCCTTATCTTTTTCTGCGTCGGTTGCTAACTGGAGGCTTTTTTATAACTATCGAGTTTTTAAATTATTGTGATGATTAAGGAGTGACAAAGCACGTGACTGCAACTGCCTTTTATTTATATTTTGCTATAACTTTTTTAATTTTTCGAGCATATTGACATATTAAGCTTTTCCTTATTTATTCAAGTATAATAATTGATATTTCTATTGCTTTTTATATAGTCAAATCTTGTCGTTGTTTAAATTGGTGTTTTAGAGATGCAAATGCTTTTTTAAAATTGTGTTTCTCTCTGTCTGTTAATGATTCTACATTATTTTTTATCCTGACTAATTGTTATCACTATTCCGAGGCTCTAGTGGGCTTTTTATGTTGCTGTCTGTGAACCTAACTATTTGAGAAGAATATTTATTTAACTGTGCTGAAGGCAAAGTTATTTAATGAATTTAAGTCATTCAAAGGCCTTCATTGCTTATTAATTTCGCAAATACTGTATTATAAATCAACTGGATGAATATTCTTGTCTTATTAAATGTTGAGATCTACTTTTTCAAGAAATTCTGTGTCGAAAAATTTTTATTCTTCTTCCTGAAATCCAATTTAAATTTGGTCATTTTTGACGAAGGCCAGCCTAATGAAACTGTTGTGCAAATATCCAATCTCATTCATCGTCTTACCATGTAAACCTACCTGCTTGCTCCTTCTCACCTAATATGATGGATATATTATTACTTTGCACAGTAAGTTACAAAAAACGTAACATACACATGTACAGTATAGGTACAGAAAGAATGTATATCTTACAATGATTTGTTGTGAAGCCGTGTCAAATGACAAAAAATGTAGAAGTCTGGCGGATTTAAATGTTACATGCCGAATGATAACGTGAAAAAAATAAGTATATTATTTTAAGCAAATTGTACAATTCGATACCCTAAAAGAATCAGCATGTTATAGCTTTAAAATTGAAATTTAAAACTCCGAACACCTCAGATTACAACTCCTCTTAAAACTAAAGAATGCTCGTTTAAAGCCCTCCAAACACGAATTGTTTAGTATTAGTGAACCACTTCCGGTTTTACTTAAGCCACCCAATGGTAAAGTAATAGACGTCATGGAGGCGACAGAAATGTATACCCATCTAAGGGACTTATCTGCTAAGAGTTTCGAAAGGGCTAAAACGCGAGATGGAAAATTTCTGGACAATTTTGCTTCTATTCTGCGTGAATGGGTTGCATGACGACAAGCAGTGCAGTCATCACTTCGGTGACATCGTGGGCCACTACTCCAGTCGACCATCACAAGTTGTGGTGTTTCTATTTTATTATATAGCCGTCAGAGTAATCATTTATTGCATATTACTCATGTCGAATGATAAATCGTACACCTTGGTCTTTTTATTTAAACCTCTTCCATATTTTCTGACTCTATATTTTCAGGAGATTGTGACTCACAACTCTTTATATTTGAAATGCGTCATATTATCGCCTCTGCTGGTAAAATTGTTTATTTACAGAACCAGTTTCAGTAATATGACCATCATCAGGCTCGTAAACGAGTACGCTACCTAGCACAGTTCTTATAGAATGAGGATGTAATTTATATTAGATATGATAACCGTGTACAATTAATGATTTTATCATTTGATGATAATGATTTTACTTTCCCCTTATATGATGCTGTGAATACTTTTATAAACTTGATGGTGGTCAGACAATTGAAACTGGTTCAGTAAACAAATAATTTTACCAGAAGCTCAAGGCGGTAATACGACATTTTTCAAACTCATAACCCTATATGAAGGTAGTTGATAGCCAGACTATTCCGTACACGTGTGTAAATCATCTCTATTGTCGAGTACATCACCTCTGTATGTCTGCTGTGTGCTCTAGCGTAGAATTCTCTATACCAATGTTTTCCGTAGAATTATACCTGGATTAACTACTGTACACGCATAACGTGAAAGTTAACACATCCATACTTAATTTAAAAATTTTTGTATGTATGTATGTATGTGTTCCATATCTCCTCCTAAAACACTTGACCGATTTCAACCAAACTTTGTTGTATTACTGTGTAGGCGAGAACCCCCCACTTCCTGCTGGGATGGGGATGATAACTCGGCGACGGAGAGAGGATGGTGAAGGATGAGACAGACAGACAAGGAGGGGGAAGGAGGAGATTCACACATACAGGGGGAGGAAGGGATGGAAAGAAAGATGAGGAGGAGGAAGTAGACAGGGAAAGGAGGAGGTGGACAGAGAGGGGGGGGGAGAACGAAGTGGACAGACAGAGGGGGAAAGAGGAGGTGGACAGAGGAAAGGGGGAAGAAGATATTGACAGAGAATGGGAGAGGACGAGATGGGAAGGGAAAAGGGATAGAGCAGATGGATAGAGAATGTAGTAGTAGATGGGCAGAGAGAGGGGAGGGGCAGATGCACAGAGAATGGGAGATGGTGGAAGAGGGCAGAGAAAGGGTGGAGGAGGAGACGGACTAATAGAATTTTGGAAGAAATACATACCCAGGCAATGGAAGGTTCTCGGCTAGTGTAATAATAAATTTGACATGAACCTGTATTAACAGTGCTAATGACAATAGTAATATTACAACCAAGAAATTTGAGCTCACAAACACAATGACATTGGCTACTACCCTAGGCTGCTCTCAGGTTAGGAATCCTGCTAAAGAAAAATTTCCTCGCCGCATCATCACTGCATTTGTCATCACCATTGGCATCAGCTGTCGATGCCAGCAATTTCCTTCGAAGCCAGCCATTGATCTCACTGCCACCAATCGCTCTCACCAATAGCCATCAACCTCGCTGCCAGGAATCAATTTCATAAGATTTAAGTTTTTCTGAGAGGGTAACGTGATCTACGCAATCAAATGGCGAGAAAAAATTCACAAACATACCAACTGGAGATATTTTATTATTTAAGGCTTGCAATATTTCGTAAGTGTATTTGTAAATAGTATTCTCAGTCGAGGAAATATTCTGGCATCCAAACTGTGACGTGCTAAGTAAAATGACTTTGGTAACATAACATGACGATAATTACTTAAATCTTCTTCCTCAGCTTTCTCATAAGCAGGTTTAACGACTGTATATTTTAAACTGTGTGGAAAAATTTCCTGCAGGAGTGATGCATTACATATATATGCCTAAGGACATTACTTATGAAGTTCGAACAACTTTCCAGAATTCTGTTTGAAACTCTATTTAGACCATATAAGTCTTTTTTTGTAACTCTACTAATTTCGTTGAAAGTTGCTGCTGCTATTTCTAGCCACTTACTGTTTTGTGGAATGATGCTTTCAATAAACTTCCTTGCTTCTTTAAATGAATTCTTCAATCGTATTTTTGCTGTTATATTTGGAAACTGATTCTTAAAAATACTCACAACCTGAGAATTATGTGTGAAAACATTTTCATTTAGTTTAATTGTTTTGATATCTTGTACGCTGACTTGTCCTATCTCCTGTTTCACAGTATCCCGAACAGTTTTAATTTTATTATCTGGGTTATTAATTTATATTAGAACGTGCATATATCTGGACATTTTAACGACTTTCCTTAAACTATTACAGTATTTTTTGTAGAACGTAAGCAAAGCCGGATCTTGATTTATTATGGCTTTTATATATATTTCCATTTTCCCCCTACACGAAATTTTCATCCATTTAGTTCTCCACGGCTTATTTCTTTTTTGTTTTTTTAATGGACTTTCTGAATAAATTCAAATGTGGGCACAAATTTACTGTGGGATATGCTGAATTGCACATAAGCAATTTTTTCTATTTTTTAAGTGGATAAAACCTAAATTTTAAGTTAATCCCATACCACCACATTTAACTTATTCTTAAAAACACGTTACCCTGTTCTCGTTAACGAACCTCGCCAATTTATATGAATACGCCTGAGAGCTATAAGGTGCTACATTGCTTATTTCCATTAACTATGCATCCTGATCAGAAAGCACACAACAGATGGTAATTTTCAACATTCGTCTGTAGCGTCACATCTCGAATGCTTCGATTCTCTTCTGTTCCGCTTTTCCCACAGGTTTACTGCCATACAATGCCGTGCTCCAGACGTACATTCACAGAAATTTCTTCTTCAAATTAAGGCCGATATTTCATATTAGTACACTTCCCTTGGCTGTCAGCGTGTCTTCATTTAGATGGTTCAAATGGCTCTGAGCACTATGGGACTTAACATCTGGGGTCAGCAGTCCTCTAGACTTTTTTTTTTTTTCATCGGTCTACTGACTGGTTTGATGCGGCTCGCCACGAATTCCTTTCCTGTGCCAACCTCTTCATCTCAGAGTAGCACTTGCAACCTACGTCCTCAATTATTTGCTTGACGTATTCCAATCTCTGTCTTCCTCTACAGTTTTTACCCTCTACAGCTCCCTCTAGCACCATGGAAGTCATTCCCTCATGTCTTAGCAGATGTCCTATCATCCTGTCACTTCTCCTTATCAGTGTTTTCCACATATTCCTTTCCTCTCCGATTCTGCGTAGAATCTCCTCATTCCTTACCTTATCAGTCCACCTAATTTTCAACATTCGTCTATAGCACCACATCTCAAATGCTTCGATTCTCTTCTGTTCCGGTTTTCCCACAGTCCATGTTTCACTACCATACAATGCTGTACTCCAGACGTACATCCTCAGAAATTTCTTCCTCAAATTAAGACCGATATTTGACATTAGTAGACTTCTCTTGTCCAGAAATGCCTTTTTTGCCATAGCGAGTCTGCTTTTGATGTCCTTCTTGCTCCGTCCGTCATTGGTTATTTTACTGCCTACGTAGCAGAATTTCTTAACTTCATCTACTATGTGACCATCAATCCTGATGTTAAGTTTCTCGCTGTTCTCATTTCTACTACTCATTACCCTCGTCTTTCTTCGATTTACTGTCAATCCACACTCTGTACTCATTAGACTGTTCATTCCGTTCAGCAGATCGCTCAGGATGAGAATGCCATCCGCAAATCGTATCATTGATATCCTTTCACCTTTAATTTTAATTCCACTCCTCAATCATTGCTTCCTCGATGTACAGATTGAACAGTAGAGGCGAAGGGCTACATCGTTGTCTTACACCCTTTTTAATACGAGTACTTCGTTCTTGGTCGCCCACTCTTATTATTCCTTCTTGGCTGCTCTACATATTGTATATAACCCGTCTCTCCCTGTAGCGTACCCTACTTTTTTTCAGAATTTCGACCATCTTGCACCATTTTACATGGTCGAACGCTTTATCCAGGCCGACAAATCGAATCCTGCCTCGGGCATGGATGTGTGTGATGTCCTTAGGTTAGTTAGGTTTAAGTAGTTCTAAGTTCTAGGGGACTAATTACCACAGATGTTCAGTCCCATAGTGCTCAGAGCCATTTGTCAAATTGATTATTGGAAACCGAGGATTGAATCAGCGCACTGAATGGTTTCTTACACTAGAGTTGATTGCCTTTATCTCATCAAAATCGCTCTAGAATTACGTGATTTCTAGTCCAAGTCGAGCTTAAGAAGATTTGTAATTCACGGAACTTTCCCACAAAGTAAAATTTCTCCGAAAGAAACACGTAATATATGATTTATGTCTCATCCATATTAGCCCTCAGAGCAGATATTGTTGTCGTCCGTTAACGGAAACCACGGTAACTCTGCAGGGACCGCCACCAGTCACCTAGGCGCCGGCAAACTCCAATCAGAAAACAAAGGCCGAAGAAGTCAAGATTCATGTGAAGTACTCCAGCATCGACATGAACCGCAGGTCGTCGCTATCGATCAGCTCTATATTATAAATCGTTTTTATGTGAGTGCAACGACCGACTGTTGATACCAGCGCGGGGGCGACCATGTGTGAGCCTCTTTGTGTAGAAAGATACAAGGCCTAGTCTGTCTCTGGGCACAACACGTATCTGATCTGAGTAACAGGTACAAATTACTCGTATTTACTGCTCTCAGTCATTAAGCACAGCACGGAAAATACACGAAGATGATGTACACTAATAATACGTGCCTTCACTACAGGAATGACGGTGACTGAAGTTATGAAAAGAATGTATGTCGGTTTAAAATCTTCATTGTTCATGATAGTTTGCTGCAAAAATGATTGGGTATTCCGTCAACAGAGTCGTTCACTATTGTACGAGGTGCATTCAAGTTCTAAGGCCTCCCATTTTTTTTTTTTCTCCGGACTGGAAAGAGATAGAAACATGCGCATTGTTTTAAAATGAGGCCGCGTTCATTGTCAGTACGTCCCATAGATGGCAGCACTGTACGGCAGATGGAATTTTACCGCCAGCGGCGAGAATGAGAACTGTTTTAAATACTTAAAATGGCGACGTTTTCCTTACTTGAACAGCGTGCAATCATTCGTTTTCTGAATTTGCGTGGTGTGAAAGCAATTGAAATTCATCGACAGTTGAAGGAGACATGTGGTGATGGAGTTATGGATGTGTCGAAAGGGCGTTCGTGGGTGCGACAGTTTAATGAAGGCAGAACATCGTGTGACAACAAACCGAAACAACCTCGGGCTCGCACAAGCCGGTCTGACGACATGATCGAGAAAGTGGAGAGAATTGTTTTGGGGGATCACCGAATGACTGTTGAACAGATGGCCTCCAGAGTTGGCATTTCTGTGGGTTCTGTGCACACAATCCTGCATGACGACCTGAAAATGCGAAAAGTGTCATCCAGGTGGGTGCCACAAATGCTGACGGACGACCACATGGCTGCCCGTTTGGCATGTTGCCAAGCAATGTTGACTCGAAACGACAGCATGAATGGGACTTTCTTTTCATCGGTTGTGACAATGGATGAGACGTGGATGCCATTTTTCAATCCAGGAAAAAAGCGCCAGTCAACTCAATGGAAGCACACAGATTCACCGCCACCAAAAAAATTTCGGGTAACCGCCAGTGCTGAAAAAATTATGATGTGCATGTTCTGGGACAGCGAGGGCGTAATCCTTACCCATTGCGTTCCAAAGAACACTACGGTAACAGGTGCATCCTACGAAAATGTTTTGAAGAACAAATTCCTTCCTGCACAAAAACGTCTGGGAAGGGCTGCGCGTGTGCTGTTTCACCAAGACAACGCACCCGCACATCGAGCTAACGTTACGCAACAGTTTCTTCGTGATAACAAATTTGAAGTGATTCCTCATGCTCCCTACTCACCTGACCTGGCTCCTAGTAACTTTTGGCTATTTCCAACAATGAAAGACACTCTCCGTGGCCGCACATTCACCAGCCTTGCTGCTATTGCCTCAGCGATTTTCCAGTGGTCAAAACAGACTCCTAAAGAAGCCTTCGCCGCTGCCATGGAATCATGGCGTCAACGTTGTGAAATATATGTACGTCTGCAGGCCGATTACGTCGAGAAGTAACGCCAGTTTCATCGATTTCGGGTGAATAGTTAATTAGAAAAAAAATCGGAGGCCTTAGAACTTGAATGCACCTCATACATGAGATTGTTTTCTTCACACCTTAATGCTATTTTTTGTACTAGCATTAGCTTGTACCGGTTCATTCCGATACTTAAACGGGTTTTTTTCTGTGTTGAGCCTTTCAAAACATTCCGTTATTAATGATTTAATCGCCCTTAATTGTCTTCCATAAGAGATGAATTTGAAAGTCGTTGAAGGTAAGTGAAACTAACTTTGAAACTTGGAAAGGAATGTGCAGCTGTCACTGCGGAAGTGCATTTTGACTAAAAGAAACTGTATGGAAATGAAGGAATATTTTGAACAATAATAAGGAGAAAATGTATAAGATAACTGTGTTGTTTGAATTCTGGGATGATCCAGGAACAGACCTCTTCTCTGATAGAAATGGATATAAAAGTAGCATCCTTTTTCATACATTTAATACTGTCACAAACGGGTGAACAATGACAGTTGTTCACGTAGCAGATTTCATATTGCTTGTTCCAATGCTTTGCTATGAAGCAAAGTTGTAGAATGTACAAGATGTAACGGGTATAAGTGCAGATATTTCTATTTGTGACTGAGGACGATGTACTGAACAACATTAGATCAATGTTTACGTTATGTGCAGACTAATCATTCTCGCTAGTACAAGTCGTCTGTTTTTAGGTTGGGTAGCACCTCCAAGTAAATGTGGTAAGAGAAAGCCATTAATGCTTGTTTCCCACCGGGCAGTAGGTCAGATGTAGAAATGCGGACACGTGGACGCAAAACGGTTAACCTACACTGACAGACGTAGTCGCTTACAAGTGGTGCAGTTTACAACCACGCAGAAAACATCACGTACTTAAGTTTGTGATGAGTTTGTGGGAAGATTGTTCTATGCAGGGAAAACCAACGAACACTATGATGTGCATACATATTAATGTATCACATATTAAATTATGTGCAGTTGTACCCGTTACATCCCGTATTTGAAGAGTGGATGTGCAAAACGTTCTAAGAGCCAAACCTCACATTTGTCATGAGCATAAGTAAAAAAATTCTGTTTTTTGTTCGTAACTTATTTGTATTCAAAACATAACATTGAGATGCTATTCTGATACTACAGAATTAATTTGTCCACCTATCAAGTCATATATATATTCTTTAAGAACAGTCTGAGTGCCGCACACAGGAAACTGACTGATACTAAGTGCCAATAAGGAAGAGCGATTAATGTATTCGCACTTCGTTTTATTTGTACTGAAATGCAGCAGTAATATTTTAACTAGTAGAGATGTGGCCGACAAAAACAATTTCTCATTTATTTTATCTTTTGCAAGAGAATAAAAAAAAACAAAATTACTTAAAAGTTCTCAGTATTGACTGTTCGTTACACAACTGGATGCTTGGCATCAGACGTTGCGAAGTTTACTGAAAAACTCCCTGTGCTGTTGAGGAAGAACTCGTAACGTCGTCAACGGGTCTCCCTCTGTTTTGAACCCACAAACATGAATGATCTTTCAGGTGCAATGCGGCATGGCGTACATCTGTCGTGATCCCTCCTCCTTTGTATACACATTCATTTTCCCATTCTTCTGTTTCACAATAAGAATTCTTGATAGCTATTTGAGACGGAGGCGTACGAGGCACTTTGATCGTACTGCATTTGGAGATCTCACACATCGGTATTGACGACAATGTTTTAGCAGCATTTTTAAAATCAAGGAAGTCAGTTCTATGCATTAGAATTACATGGAATGGTTTCGTAGCTGTAAATGACTCAAAAATGTTGTATAAAACAGAGACGCAGAGACGGTGACGCAAGCCACTTGGAACTCCTGGGAGAAACCTGCTTGGCAAAAATACGAGCACCGTCCATTTGTGAATGTTTGCCACATTCTGTCCGTGATTTGACACTTGCAATATGTCCAGGAACAAGCAGTGAAGTATTAGTAACACAGTACCACTCACACAAGAACTGTACACGATTATTGCAAGAATTCGTCCGGTCATGCTCTCTCTAAAGCGTATTGGCTATGTGCATTATACGATCTGACAGTTCTTTTTATTTAAAATTTACTGGTGACATGAAACGTGTAGTTCATACCTGAAATTTTTCTTGGATTTAAATAACTGTATAAGCCGCTTGTATGGTACCAAGTCTTCACTGATAGTACGTCTACGCAGAGGTGATAGATATAAAAAAAGTGCTTTAAATATTTGAGGATTTAATTTTTGTGAGAAACTTAGGAATAACTCGTAGCTAACAATATATTATTTATATCGGGATTTGAGTCAATTTTTAACTTTGATATGGCATTGCGGTAACTAGTATGTCAACATTCTTGTTGCCACAGTGACTTTATGAACAGAAAAAGAAGGACATATAATTTAACTTTATCCATTTCTGTCAGTGTTTCTCCCGTCAGTGTATTACTTTCGTAAAATAAAGAGCAACCTTCTTCAGTTTCAATCGTGATTTTATTTCAATGCACGATGCATTTGGAACCACGGAGGCCCGTCTTAGTGCGATTTGACAGTGTATTCGTCAAAGCACCTGTAGATGTGCTCCCGGGTCTAGAAACGCGTCGTGCATTGATATAAAACCATGATTGCGAAGGTTGTTCTTTATTTTAAGAACATTTAATTACGGATCGACAACAATATATGTTCTGCAACACCGTGTAATTGTTGGCAATTAACGGCAGTAGCCTATTGTCAGGAAAACGCTGTGTGATTGTTAGCATTTAACGGCAGTAGCCTATTGTCAGCAGACGAATGGAAACGTTCCGTCAGCAGTGAGGTAATAATTCATAACCAATTGCAGGGTCGACTGAAGAAACGTGAACGAAACTTTATCCCAGAGTACGCCTGAAAGCGTTTAGGAAAGCCGTGTGCAGTCATGATCAGGATGTTAGGACGGGAATTGTGGCTGCCTCTCCACACCACAATTTCAGCCAATTGACCACAAGAGTAACCCCTTAGATAGCAGTGAACCAGAGAAGAAGGAAGGATTGCGGATTTACGTTTAATGTACCATCGCCAACTAAGTCATTACAGATGGAGAAAAAGTTCTCAAGAGGAAGGTTGGGGAACGTCACCGACCGTGTCCTTTTCGATAAAATCAACCCGTTATTTACTTTAAGTGGTTTAAAGAAATCATGGAAAACCCAAATCTGGATAGTCGGACGCGGATTTAAAACGATATCATTTCGAATGTAAGTCCAATCATCGAATGCGGAGTCTTCCTCACAATGATTAATAATTTGTTCACTCCAAATTCGGTCTTCGTACCTGAACTACTAACAGCCCAAGACGGAACCTTATTTTTGCATAGATGTGCTGTTTACAGCACAATGGTCTCACACGCGCTGTCAGAAGATAGTCGGTCGCCAATACTATGGGGTTAATGCAAGACTTGGACAACATGGAAACAGCACAGCACAAAAAATTTTAGTCTTAAATACATACAATATGCACTAGGTATATATGCTGCGTACTTTTAAGCACATGCATAGTGGACCTACGTCTGCACCACCAGCATCACAAGTGATCAAGAAATTGTAAAACATATCCTAAAAATACTGCAACAATCTTCGAAGGGCTATAGAGTGCGGCTTGAGGAGCATATTGAGGATAGGAACTCGTGTCTGAAAACGTCATCCAGCGACGCTACAGAGCGTCGAAGTTATAGGCGCCGGAGCCTACCGCTAGGCTATCTCTTCGGCACCAAACGTGCGCTGTACGCTGATGCAGTGTTCTTTGTTATTGAATGATCGCAATTGACTGGCACGATGGCCAGCACAGATGGAGCTGTGAGCTGCGTGGAGAGGCCTTGTCTCCTGTGAAAGCTGTTGTTCCACTTCATGCAATTTATTTTTCTCTTGTATACAGAAACACAATGGAGATTTTAGAGGGTTCCAGGAAACCTGTAACTTAGACGCTCTGCAGCTTCGTTGGATGATTTTTCTGGACACTGCTTCCTATCCTTGATTCCTTCCTCATGACACCCTCTACAACTCTTTGACGTTTTACGCAACATTTCTTTGGAACCCTGTATATAAATTACCTAAATCAGGCTACAAACAAAACAAAAAAAGTAATATCAATTCGTATCAGAGAGGACAAGGTTGTTTCTCACTCTGTTTAAGTTCGTTTCCAACCTCTCAGTCAAAGAAATTTATTGAAATATGTTGTCTGTAGTTTGCTATAAAGATAGTAAATTACATCTGAGCAGACGTAACAAGTTTCTTAAAATTAGGTGAACTAGCACAAGAAAATTCTTGTTACAGAGTATTACCCCACAGATTAAGCTACTTTTAATGTACTCAGCGTCCTCTACTCTAAGTATATCCGGTCCATTATAGAATCTCAGTTCTTTTCATCCAAATACGAGATGAGTAGATAATGGGAGGGAATTACAAGTACCAGCATTCATCTTACAATCAATGTAGGGAGTGGATTTACAGTTTTGGCATTTTCTTTAAAACCAAAGGAAGCCTCTTGAAAACCATGACCGCAATCATGGGATGGGAACTGCTTTTTAATTTAATTCTCAGGCGGTACGTCCACACAAAAAAATTTGCAAGCTAATGTATGTGTTCTTGTGTGTTTGCTATTTTTCACTCCTTCCCCGGAAAAGGGAAAAGGCGGGAGCTTTGAGAACATTCCTCCTTCGTGACTTGTATTAACTTCTGTTTTCTGATTTCACTCAATTTACTGACAGATTTGCAAGGGTGGGTGGAGAGTGGGGGCGTACGGAAGATCCGGCATATTCCTTCCGACCAAAGACTGCCTCCGTTACAAACGTGGCTGGTTGTGAATGCGTGACGTCGGTGTTATCTAACAAATCGCTCATGTAGTCGCAACTGCGAGAATTAGTTACTCAGAATGGAAGAGTGACAACGCGTCCCTGAGATCGCGCTGTTTTTATTCGATAATGTCTATTGCAAGTATTCACTAAGCTTTTAAATAATTGATTACCGTTCAGTTTTGCAGTCCTACTTGTTTAATCGTTGCTACTGATATATACAGAGGTAGTGGGAGTGGCAGTTTTGTTTGAACGACTACAAAATCAAGGGTATTACGTTCTCCAGTGATTGCCTTACTCGCTGTTCTATTATCTGTTTATAATTATTTTTGACAGCCGATGCGCTGTTTGATGATGTTATTTTGTACCTTTAATTCCAGTATGCAAAAATACCAATTGCTCTTTCAATTTATATGTCGTGTACAAACCCTCCTTCAGATAACTTGCTGAAAACTGAAAACTAGCCTGACAGAAACACGATTCGGGGTGTGGGAGGTAATTTTTCTTTACGGGACTGAAGACTCAGGTATTTAAATTTCTGATATGTGCACAGAAACTGAAATTTCTTAACATGTGCCTGCACGTTTGGTTCTCAAAAGACCACTTAATTACGAAATCACGCCTCCACAACATTTTTATAATTGCTACTCACGCCAGCAACAGTAATTATCTTTCCTTCATTGCATTACACTTGTATTTTTAAATTAACACTGATTTCCAAAGTGCTTGGCATACTTTTTAGTTCTCTTATCCGCTTCTCGATTTCCAAAAAGTCATCAATGTGGCTACTACTCCATTTTATCATATTACATGTCGCATTACATATTAACATATTATATGTCTTTCCGCATAGCTTGGATATGATTTTTCTTGAGAATCTTGTATCATTTTACATTGTCGGATACATTTTCTAGGTCAACAAATCCTATGATTTTATTCTGATTCTGGTTAAGTCCAGAATCCATTATCAAGCACGACGTCAGAACTTCCTCTCTGGTCTATTTTAACTTTCCTGAAGCGATACTGATCGCGATTTTCCTTTCCGTTCTTTTGTATTTATTCTTGATGGCAGATCTGTAGCATGGGATTTTCAGCTGATTGTGCAATAGTCCACTTATCTGCACTTGCTGTCGTCGGGATTGTATGGATGACATTTTTCCGAAAGTCTGCTGGTATTCTCCACTCTCTCAGATTCTATAATCCAACTTGAATAGTGGATTGATTGTTACTTTTCCCAATAATTTCAGACATCCCAAACGAATGTTACCTATGCCTTCCGCCTTATTTGATCGCAAATCTTCCTAAGCTTTCTTAAACTCTAATACCGGGTCACCCGTGTCTTCCACACCGACTCTAACTTCTTCTTTTGCTACTCCAGATTCTCCCCTTGCACAGGCCTTCAGTGGACTCTTTGTACGGTTATCAACTCTTTCCTCTGCGTTTAACAGTGGAATTCCTCTAATACTTTTGATGTTGTGTATTTATAAGCACGACTAATTCGTAGTGTGATCTGCTGAAATGATCGACATATTCCGTAAATGTGTTACTATCTGCTCGATCATGTTCTGCTGAAGAGTCGTCTGTCATGCTGCGATGCGATTGGGTAATTATACTCACACATGTGTGAGGAGCAGAATCCACGCATGTGTTTCAGATCCATCTGTTTCGTTAATCGGTATTTCCGGTTCTCCGCAACGTCGTGGTTCCCCGGCTGGTAATAATCGTGTTGTTCCGGTTCTAGGCGCTGCAGTCTGGAACCGCGCGACCGCTACGGTCGCAGGTTCGAATCCTGCCTCGGGCATGGATGTGTGTTATGTCCTTAAGTTAGTTAGGTTTAGGTAGTTCTAAGTTCTAAGTTCTGAGGATGTACGTCTGGAGTACAGCATTGTATGGTAGTGAAACATGGACTGTGGGAAAACCGGAACAGAAGAGAATCGAAGCATTTGAGATGTGGTGCTATAGACGAATGTTGAAAATTAGGTGGATTGATAAGGTAAAGAATGAGGAGGTTCTACGCAGAATCGGAGAGGAAAGGAATATGTGGAAAACACTGATAAGGAGAAGGGACAGGATGATAGGACATCTGCTAAGACATGAGGGAACGACTTCCATGGTACTAGAGGGAGCTGTAGACGGCAAAAACTGTAGAGGAAGACAGAAATTGGAATACGTCAAGCAAATAATTGAGGACGTAGGTTGCAAGTGCTACTCTTAGATGAAGACGTTAGCACAGGAAAGGAATTTGTGGCGGCCCGCATCAAACCAGTCAGTAGACTGATGACAAAAAAAAGTTCTAGGGTACAGCTGACCTCACATGTTAAGTCCCATAGTGCTCAGAGCCATTTGAACTATTTTTGAATCATGTTGTTCTTCGAGTAAATGTGTAACTAGTTATTTCCCAGAAATTCTGGCAATCCTTTTGTTATGCTCGTCCTGGTTTATGTATCTCATTAGTTTGTTGGAACTACTATTTATTGGCACCGGTGAGACAGTGTCCTTACTATTAATCTGAACAACTAACTTGCGGAAGTTTCTGTAATCTACATGACATTTTATGAAAGGAACGGGTATGAAACTCATTTACTGGTGAAACTCTACGTTTATACAAGATGAAACACGACAAAAGGCTGACCTCATGAGTACGGAGATCCCCTGGGATAATCGTACATAGCGGAATGCACTCTGTTAAACACAAAGTAGACCTACCCACTTATTCAGTGTGAACCACTACTCCACCGACATGAACTCAGAGACTTTTCATTGACGCATTCTGAGTGTTTTGGTACAACGAACCCACAGCCTCCAACGGCTCATTACAGAGTAATACAGTGAGGTGAAAAAAAGTCATGTCATAGTGATATGAACATACACAGATGGCGGTAGTATCGCGTACACGAGGTATAAAAGGGCAGTGCATTGGCGGAGCTGTCATTTGTACTCAGGTGTTTCATGAGAAAAGGTTTCCGACGTGATTATGTCGGCACGACGGGAATTGACGGACTTTGAACGCAGAATGGTAGTTGCTGCTAGACGCAGGAGACATCCCATTTCGGAAATTTTAGGAATTCAATATTCCGAGTTCCTCAGCGTCAAGAGCGTGCGCAGAATACCTCTCGCTACGGACAATGCAGTGGCCAACGCCCTTCGCTTAACGACCGAGAGCAGCGGCGTTTGTGCAGAGTTGTCAGTGTTAACAGACAAACAACAATGTGTAAAATAACCGCATAAATCAATGGTGAACGTATGCCGAACTTATCCGTTAGGACAGTGCGGCGAAATTTGGCGTTGATGGGCTATGGATACGGTAGACCGACGCGAATGACTTTGCTAACAGCACGACATCGCCTACAGCGACTCTCCTGGGCTCCTGACTATGACGGTTTGAACCTAGGCGACTGGGAAACCATCGCCTGGTCAGATGAATCCCGATTTCAGGTGATAAGAGCTGACTGTAGGAATCGAGTGTGACGTAGACCCATAACAGTGTGGGTTATGTTTATATGGAATGAACTGGTTGCTCTAGTCCAACTGTACCGATCATTGACTGGGAATGATTATGTTCGCCTGCTTGGAGACCATTTGCAGCTTTCATGGACTACATGTTCGAATCAAAGATGGAATTTTTATAGATGAAAATACGACAAGTCAGAGTCGATCGCGATTTGTTTGAAGCACAGTCTGTACAATACGAGCGAATGATTTAATCACTCTGATCGCCCGACATGAATGCCATCCAGCGCTTATGGGACATAATTGAGAGTGCACCGGCAATATCTTAGCCGTTATAGACGGCTAAAGAGGCAGCACATCTCAGTATTTCTGCACGGGACTTCCAACGACTTTTTGAGACCATACCACGTTGAGTTGCTGCACTACGCCGACCAAAAGGAGGTCCGACATGCTATTAGGAGGTATACCATGACTTTTGTCACATCACTGTACTACAATTACGATTTATTTGGCTTGTTACCTCCGTATATTCATTTCACTAAAAATGCCTGCAAAATAGTGAAAAACCCGGTATTATGCCATCGTTGAAATATGGAAGGACATATTTTCTCGTATGTGCGCATGTAGAGATTCAAAAGTACTTTGAGGTTGTTAGAATTACTGCGGAAACATCTAAGAATAGTGTCAATGTATCATTCTTTCATTGGATCTACTGAAGGCGTGCAACAGGCAAATACCGGTCAACTCTTCACCAGTAAAACCTCGTATTCATACCGTGTGTGTCACAGCTAACCTGCAGTTAAGATTCATGGGGAAACAAACGTAAGCAGTTCTGAATGCAACTTTGAAGGTGAGGTGTAAAGTGGGCATTCTGCTGTCAACAGTAAAAACAACGAGTGAATGGAAAAAGTTTGTCTCCAAACAAGTTGCGTACCGCATACTGTCAATATTCGCACTGCTGTGCACTATTTTCAGTACAATAAAGCAACGAGAAGCCGGTGACCATAGGTCCCCTATGCCAAAATACTACCGAGATATCCCTGAACAACTTATGAAATTCTGGTTCACGCTGCATACGCTGGTTACTCAAGCACATGAATAATGGTTCCACGTCGACACCGCTAGAATCAGAATCGGTCAAGGAATTATGTATAAATTTCGTAGATCAGCGCAATTAAGCGAAGGAATGCTTTCCAAATAGCCTAGCGAAATTTCATCATCATCATCTCTTTCCAAGAACTAGGTGTTGTAATCACCTGTTCTGGTCTCCATCATCCATCCATCCAGCCATATGTAAGGACGTTTGTCTAGCTCTCTTTCCAGTCGGCTGATAATTCAGTACCTTTTTTGACAATCTATTTCCCCCAGAATGAGATTTTCACTTTGCAGCGTAGTGTGCGCTGATATGAAACTTCCTGGCAGATTAAAACTGTGTGCCGGACCGAGACTCGAACTCGGGACCTTCGCCTTTCTCGGGCAAGTGCTCTGCCAACTGAGCTACCCAAGCACGACTCACGCCCCGTCCTCGCAGCTTTACTTCTGCCAGTACGTCGTCTCCTACTCTCCAAACTTTACAGAAGCTCTCCTGCGAACCTTGCAGAACTAGTACTCCTGAAAGAAAGGAAGTTTCATATCAGCGCACACTCCGCTGCAGAGTGAAAATCTCATTCTGGAAACATCCCCCAGGCTGTGGCTAAGCCATGTCTCCGCAATATCGTTTCTTTCAGGAGCGACGATTTTCAGGCATTTTTAAAGTCAGTTTGGTTTTATAAACTAAGTTTTATTTAGTCTGGTTTTTCAATCTAATAATCGAAATGGTAAAAATGTTATTTTTTAAGGCTGCTGTTTAAAAATTAAGGTGCGTCTTCTAGTCCTTAACGTTTTATAGTCCGTAAATACGATAGTTGATTGGCTGTAGAGCGTTGGCTTCGTCACATGATGCAGGTGCCACAACGTAGGCGAAATTTGTTCCCCTAATGAAAGAAAAAGTAATTCTGCTATCACTTGAGGTGCAATATTCTCAGGGCGTCTGTCTCTTTTGTTCTTGTGTCCTCTTCCTCAGAACTAGAAAATGGCATGGACTGAAAAATTTTCTACTTGTCATTCCACTGTTTATTTGTCCTGAGTACAAGAGTAACTACATCTGTTTCCATCTAAAACACAAGTTCTTCACCAGGAACGAACATCGCTTGATCGGCCTGTACAGTGATCAGTTGTTATTGTACGTGTTTCACTCAGGAGATCCATAACCGCCTGCAAGAGCAGTTAGTGGAACATGCTAAACTTGACACCTCCATGGGGGCTTCGACCTCCAGGGGCACCCGTAGCTCCGGCACACCTGCCGCGGCGGATCTTTTCGGCTGTTATCTTGCGGACGTGACTAGGCCCCAGTCGCCGGAATAAGGGCGCTCTCAGCTTTTACGACAGCCAGCATGCTCACGGTGAGTGTTTATTGCGGTAGCCGCGCAGCTTTCTGCGAATTCATTAATCACCGCCGTTGGGACAGTGAACGATGACTGCGGAGCCGATAAGGCCGCGAATAGAGCGGCAGCGCGCCAGCAGCTGCCCCGCGGTCGTTCACATATCAGGGTCATTTGAATTAATACCGCGGGGGCGGCCCCGAGGGCCCCCATCACTAAGTGAAAAATTATCCACGGGGTGCGACCTTACTTGGCGTAATCCATCACCTTACGATGCACACATTTCAGGAGCGAGAGTGTCTAGATACTTTTGAGAATTTTAGAATTTCCGTAACGGAAAGAAAGTTCCTACTTTGATCAGCCTGACAGGCGCGGATCCAAGGGGAGGTACCGGAGAAGATCACTTAGATCACTTAGATCATGATCTCTGCCCCGCCCCCCTCCACCCCCCAGCAAACCAAACCACTGTGTCACCTACTGATGTAAACGATTATTATGATTACATTAAAAAATTATTATTATATGTCCCTGTGGCAAGTTAAATTTGTGGATGACGGAAAATAATATTGTGTGAAGCGGGTGGGGGGGGGGGGGGGGATTTAGGGGGGTGAGGATAGCGAGAAACTTTGCCCCCATTCAAAACCGAGCCCCGTATCCTTACCTGAATTCACTGAGGCCGTAATGATCCTCCTATGCACTCAAAGCAGCTGTAATTTGTGGGGCCATGATTTACTGTGGTACGAGAGCGAAGATGGACGCCGGCCGCGGTGGTTTCGCGTTTCTAGGCGCGCAGTCCGGAACCGTGCGACTGCTACGGTCGCAGGTTCGAATCCTGCCTCGGGCATGGATGTGTGTGATGTCCTTAGTTTAGTTAGGTTTAAGTAGTTCTACGTTCTAGGGGACTGATGACCTCAGATGTTAAGTCTCTTAGTGCTCAGAGCCATTTTTGAACTGTCCAACTCTTGTTTAAGAGAGTTTTGGATAAAATCTTGTACATAACTGGCATAAGAGATTGACTTCTGTAGTGTTGGTGTCTGCTTTATCACCTTTTTTATGCAAGAGATATAAAACAACTTTCTTCCAGTCCATTGGAGTCATTTTCGTTTTCCATATTTCTGTTGAGAGTGCGTAATTTTTTCTTGTGTCATCGTACACTCCTATTTTCAACACTTGTGCATTTATGACATCCTCTCCAGACGCTTTGCCTCTTTTATTTCATGAACTATTGCAGGATGAGAGTCTGGGTTTGTTACAGGTTCTTCAAATTATAATGTTTGTACTTGACGATCGTAGCTCAGTAAATTTTGAAAGTAATCAGCCAATGTCATGCAGTTCCCTTTATTGTCTACACTTAGATTGTCATTAATTTGACGAAAAGACAATGTTGGCAGTTTATACCGGGGTAAATCCTCGTTGAAAATCTTGTAGATATGCGGGTATTGCTTTTATGAAAATCCTGCTCTGTCCTTAAGACCTTGCATTTGCGTAGACACGTTACTAGCCGCGAAAATCTTTTAGATGTTTCGGGTATTGCTTTTATGAAAATCCTGCTCTGTCCTTAAGACCTTGCATTTTCGGAGGCAAGTCACTCACCGCGAATTGTTTGTCAGATTGATTTTTATGTCTTCATGAAGAACTCCTGACTTTTAACCGTCTGATGTCAGTTCCAGTGGTATCATCCATGCTTTGATTCTCATTGCCACCTTCATTGCAGATTGTGTTTGATGTTCTATCACCTGTGTTTACGTTCATGGTTGATGTCATTCGCAGAAAGCGTCCTCTTCGTTAATTCACACTTTTCTCAACATCCAAAACAATCATTGATTAAACAAAGCAAGAAACGGTTTTTGGACATTTCCCACTAATCGTTGAGAAATATTCCAGCAGCGTTAGAGACTGTAAATTTTTTCCTTTTGTTTTGGAAAAAATAAAATAAATATCATAGCAGAGCATAAACTGAAACTTGTCTTCTTTCTCTTTTAATAATAATAATTTCAATAAAATCGTTTCAATTATTCGATAAAATATCATACTATTTGTCCTCACCTCAGCAGTAAGAGCTCAGTGCCTTTCGTCCATGTCCGCCATAACATTCTCTCTCGCTGGTACAGCATGTTAGCTCTGAGCACTATGGGACTTAACATCAATGGTCAGCAGTCCTCTAGAACTTAGAACTACTTAAACCTAACTAACCTACGGACAGCACACAATACAGCATGTACCACTGGTGGTGCGGTGTAATGTGACAGGCTAATAACGGTTTTCCGGTGACTTCGTTTCCATCGGTGGTCTCTGTATTCATTCTACTCTCCCTTGTGCACACACTTGCTGATAACACTCTCTCCTTTTCCCACTGTGAATAGCATTAATAAACATCGTGACAGAAAGTGACCGAAATAATGTTCATAAACTATATCAGATACTGGCTGTCTTAAAAGTTTGTATGAAATGCGTGACAGAGTTATTTACATTGAAGCGCGAAAGGAAACTGGTACAGGCATGCGTATTCAAATACAGAGATATGTAAACAGGCAGAATATGGCGCTGCGGTCCGCATCGCCTATATGAGTCAACAAGTGTCTGGCGTACTTGTTAGATCGGCTACTGCTGCTACAGTGGCAGCTCGTCAAGATTTAAGTGAGTTTGGACGAGGTGTTATAGTAGGCGCACGAGCGATGTGACTCAGCACCTCCAAGGTAGCGATGAAGTGGGGATTTTCCCGTACGACCATTTCACGAGTGTACCATGAATATCAGGAATCCGGAAAATATCAAATCTCAGACATCGCTGCGGCCGAAAAAGATCCTGCTAGACCGGAAGCAACGACGACTGAAGAGAATTGTTCAACGTGACAGAAGTGCACGCTTCCGGCAAATTGCTGCAGATTTCAATGCTGAGCCATCAACAGGTGTCAGCGTGCTAAGCATTCAACGAAATATCATCGACATGGGCTTTCGAAGCCGAAGGTCCATTCGTGTATCCCTGATTGCACGACACAAAGCTTTAGGCCTCGCCAGGGCCCGTCAACACCGACATTGGACTGTTGATGAAATGGAAACATGTTTCCTGGTCGGACGAGTATCGTTTCAAATTGTATCGAGTCGATGGACGTGTACGGGTATGGAGACAACCTCATGAATTCACGGACCCTGCATGTCAACAGGAGACTATTCAAGCACGTGGAGGCTCTCTAATGGTGTTGGGCGTGTGCAGTTGGAGTGATATGGGTCCCCTGATACCTCTAGACACGACTCAGAGGTGACACGTACGTAAGCATCCAGTCTGATCACCTGCATCCATTCATGTCCATTGTGCATTCCGGGGGATTTGGGCAATTCCAGCAGCACAATGCGACACTCCACACGTCCATAATTGCTACAGGGTGGCTCCAGGAACACTCCTTTGAGTTTGAACACTTTCGCTGGTCATCAAACTCGGCACACATGAACATTATTGAACATATTTGGGATGCCTTGCAAGTGCTGCTCAGACGGGATCTTCCTCCCCTCTTAGTCTTACTGATTTATGAACAGTCCTGCACGATTCATTGTGTCATTTCCCTCGAGCACTACTTCAGACTTTATTCGAGTCCATGCCACGTCGTGTTTCGGCACTTCTGCGTGCTTGCGGGGTCCCTACACGATATTAGGCAGGTGTACCAGTTTCTTTCGCTCTTCAGTGTGTATACTCTTTGCCAAGCTGTGCTTCTCTACATAATCACCGTACCGTAAATAAAAAAAGCACGCGCAGCACATATTCCAATTTCAGGATCCTTTATAACTTCTACTTTTTATTGCACCCTTCACTGCCAATACAAAACAACTAGCCGCCTTTGAATATCATTCACCGGCTTGTTACGTCTTCTGGAAATGTTTTCTGCAGACTTGTGCCCTCATCTATTCTTTCTTATATCTTTCCATATCATTCCTCACCAACCGTCTTACTTTCTAAATTTATGGCGTATCAGATATTTCTATTTTCTTGATTTTCGGATTCAACGCTGTTCCCTTAATGCTTTCTTAAAATTCTGTATTTCTTATATAGAATTTCAGAACATCTCCTTTACTTCTACGACAGTGTTTTACAATAAATTATTTACCAAATAAATGCCCATTTATTCGTACCGCCATTCCTTTCTCTCAGTCTTATTTAATCTTGCATCTTGCTCGTTACTTCATTATTTGTGACTTATGCAGTTTTAACGATCAGCACATACCTTATGTCTATCAGTTTTAGCGTAATAATAACTATCATCCAAGTTTTTTTTCACATGCTGTCCATTTCATCAAATAAAGTCATGAGCAATAGAATTACATACCTACTTAGTGACATTTATACCATGTCCCGTGCTGATGACAATGGCGTCGTATCGTAGTATGAGTACCTCGGGATCCCGAAAGAGGTGGGGAGAGAGCCTGATCCATGAAGCTCAATTAGCGCCCACAAATAAAGGAGTACAGTCAGAGCTAAGCGGAAGGCATGCACATCTCGCGTCCCATTTGTACTCAATTGGACTGAAAACAAGTGACCTCCGAATTCATAAAAATTCCACACTGTCGGTGTGGAGTGATTTCAAACTATTCCGAGACAATTCAGGGTCGAGGAAGGCATTCATTGACTGAGGGGTGCTGTAGGAGCACAAACGGAAGCGTGTGGTGCTGGTTCAGGTCTTTCTATCACGGGCGGTGAGAGACGTGTCAAGAGCGTCGCTCCATTTCTTTACTCCTGCCAGTGTCTCGAGTTCGAGTCTTGGTCCGGCACACAGTTTTAATTTGCCAGGAAGGTTCATCCCCCACGTGGTCATACTCCACTGCAGAGTGAAGATTTCATTCTGGGAACATAAACTAGGTTGGAGCAAAGTCGTGTCTCCGCAATGTCCTTTCTTCTAGATTTGCTACTCCCGCAAATTTTGCGGGAGAACTTCTCTGAAGCTTGAAATATAGGAAACGAGGTAGTGGTGGAAGTACGGCTGTGAGGGCGGGTCATGAGTCGTTGTTGGGTGGCTCAGTTGGCAGAGCAGTTGCCCGCGAAAGGCAAAGCTCCTGAGTTCGAGTCTCGGTCCGGCACGCAGTTTTAATGTACCAGGAAGTTTCATCGCCTGCATGGTTATACCGACATCATCTCACAGAACGGTACCCAACTGGCAAACAGGATGTTTCGTCTCAAATGGCTATCGACCTTCCCATACCTCTAACAAGTACCATCTTGTACCCCGGCGCTTCAGTCTACGTAAATCTTCTTCTTCCTTGCTGCACCCAGTGGTGCTATTCATGCGACCATCAGTGCACGGTTCCACATGTTGTTTCGGTGTCCCACAGCATATAGGATGGCTGCTCGCCGATGATTGTTGTATTGCATTTAATTTGCAAGTGTTCTGCATCATTGCTTGCCCATCTACCTGTGATTAAAACGAGTGATAATCGTCGGCGCCGGCCGCGGTGGCCGAGCGGTTCTACGCACTTCAGTCAACTAGAAAAAAAAATGAAGACGGCTTCAGATTCAATACACGCCATTGAAGAAATCAGTGACAACATAATTATACCGATTCCTGTTATCGACAGAGCAAAAACAGATCTCCCCAATATTATTGTTGTTCTTCAGAAAGATGAACAGGGATTGCACAAGATTGGAACGAAATACGGGATACTCGACACATTGTATTGCAGGTATGTATTTCTGAATTGATTTCAATAATTAAGGACAAATGTCAGCCGGCTGGTGTGGCCGAGCGGTTCTAGGCGCTTCAGTCCGGTAACGCGCTGCTGCTACCGTCGCAGGTTCGACTCCTGCCTCGGGCATGGATGTGTGATGCCCTTAGGTCAGTTAGATTTAAGTAGTTCTACGGGACTGACGACCTCAGATGTTAAGTCGCATAGTGCTCAGAGCCATTTGAAGCATTTGATAAATGTCAGACATATTCATTTCTTCATTGACTTAATATTCTGAAAATGTTGCTAACCATTCAAGTATTTTATTAAAATTTAAATTTTAATACTTACATTGTAATATATTTTATAGTATGTATTAAGTACCTAATAGCCTTTCAAACAAGCTAATTAAAAGTTCTCTTCCAGATTACATGCCAGAGACAAAGGTATCATTGAGAACTGCTGCCAAGATGGCAGCCTTAAGATCAGGACAAGGATTTGTTCGCTGTGTGTGTAAGAAGGCGTGTATTTCAAAAGGGTGCTTTTGTAGGAAAAAAGGAAACCTTTTTAATTCAAAATGTCACGGCAGGTTGCCTTGCAATAACATATAATCAACATTTAATTGTCAATTCTTTTTGGTACTTTTCTCTTTTATAAAGACTGTAGCAGCTTTTGTCACTTGTATGAGTAATTAATATAACTTTACTGTATGAGTATTTTGATTCCACTTTCATAACTAATACTTTAAATATGGCTTTGTAATGTTTCTTAAAATGTTTCTTCAGTGTATGATTATTTTTGTATTGTTGTAGTTAATATTAATGACTTAGATGTATGATCAATATTCTCAATAAATATTGCGCTGCACAATACACAAATGCTGTTTTTTATGTCAGTCAACACGTAGTTGCTCTTAATTTTAGTATTTGCCTCTAAATAAATTTAGTGGAAACTAGTTCTGTCTAGTTTAGTTAGAACGCGTTCTTACTAGTTGAAACTAGTTGATACTGAAAGCCTTAGTTACAACTAGAATTTACTGCTGGTCAAAAGCGAAAGTCAGTTAGGTAAAACGCGGTTTGACGAAGTGGCTCAGTAAAAACTAGTTTAAACTAGTAAGAACGTTTTATAGCAAAAAACGGGTTTTGACTGTAACAGATCGACTTTAAGGGGAATAGGAGGCTTAAAAAAATCGATTTTTCAAAAAATTCCTTTTTTGTAGCACGTGTCTTCCTGAATAGTTTGATCTATAAAACATGTGTATTTGAGAAATTATGAGGCACATTAGTTGGTTTTAAGTGTACCAAGACTCAGCGCCACATCCCTTTGCACAGCATTCTTCTGTCATACGTAAGCGTGTTTCGCTCTGTGGAATTCGAATGTTTGTATTTTCGCCAGAGATTCTCTATCAATTGCTGTAATTGAAGCAACAAATCTATATTCAGGGACCTTGCAAATGAAAACTTATTGAACAAATGTCTTCATGGCGATACCCAAAACCCAAATGAAAGTTTTAACCAATTTGTATGGGAAAGATAGCCAAAAACAATTTTTGTGGGAAGAAACGCACTTTCTATTGGTGTTTATGAAGCAGTTTCATGTTTTAATGACGGTGTGCAAAGCAGTAAATACATTATAGATAAAATGGGAATTAAGCCCGGAGTGAATTGCATCGAAACTCTGTATGCGATAGACGGAGATCGTGTAGTGAAAACAAATAAATCGTTTTTGGAGGTGATAAAATCGAGAAGAGTGCATCATGGGAATGTGAAGAGGAAGGAAACTGATTTATAAAATTAAAAATAACCAGCTTATGGTGCTGTGCAGTTTTGAAAGAATGCCAAATACAAGCAGAAACTTTAACGGTCATTTTCCGCAAAACACAAATTTCTGAACTTAGGTACATGTAACATCCAAAATAAATACCTTATTACTTTAAAATTTCGTATACTTACTAAAAACACAAACTCCTTAATTAAAAACTGTAGAATTTTCCAAATCTATTAAAAACTTTGGTAAAAACTGAGATAATCAACTATAAAATTTCAGTTTGCTCTAAATATGAACTTTAACATGTGACAGCTCATTCATTTTTTCATAAATTAAATAAATTCTTGAGTTTCATACACCTGTAAGTATGGTTTGTGTGTTGTGCAAAATTCATCGAAGATTATATCTTACTCATGAAGAAAAGTGTACCTATAGCAACAAATGCAACCAATAGTAAGTGAAAAAGTGGTGAAATATCACGTGTAACAAACATTTATTTTGTTATGTTTTTGTAAAAGTATAGACAGCGGAAGTTAAAATGTCCTCTGGTGCCTCTCCTGTTCCAAGGCGGCCCTTTTGACGTCCTACCCCCTTTAAATAGTTTTTAATTGTAATCCTGGGTTTCATTAGCAGGCGTTTGTGAGGGTCAGTGTCAAAAGCCTTCTAGAAATTTAGAAATTTGGAATCAGTCTGAAATCCTTTGTCGACAATTCCAATGGCTTCGTATGAAAAAAAAAAAAAGAACTGATGTCAGTGACGTGGGTCTATAATTCAGCGGATTATCCCTATTTCCTGTCTTGTGTATTGGTGTGTCTTGTGCGACTTTCCAGTCACTAGGTACGGGTTTTTCGTCGAGCGAGCTGTTGTATACGACTGCTAGAAATGGAGCTATTTCATCAACATACTCCGAAAGAAACCGATTTAGTATACTCATACAACCGGACCGGGAGATTTGCCTTTACTGAGTGACTTAAGGTGCTTCGCTACACCGAATGTATCTAATTTTAATCAATTATTCATGTTGCCGCCTGTACTTGATTCGAAATCTGAATTATGTACTATATCTTCTTTGGTGAAGCAGTTGCGGAAAACCGTGTTTAGATCATCGTCGTTAGTAGCGCTGTCAGCGGTAACATTACCACTGTAGGCGCGCAGGGAGGCTATTGATTGTGTCTTGACGCTGGTATTCTTTACATACCAGCGGAATCTCTTTGAATGTGCTACCAGATTTCGCGACAAAGCTGCGTAGGGGGAACTATTAAAAGCATTTCGCACTGAAATCCGCGTGAATTTAGGGCTTCTGTAAAACGGTACCAATCTTGGAGATTTTTGCCTTCTTTTAAATGCGACATGCTTTCTTTCGTTGCTTCTGCGACAGGGCGCTGACGCGTATTGCTGCGTACCATGGGGTATCTGTTTCGCTTCATATTAAGTCACTTGATGTGAACCTTGGAGTTGTTGTCAATGATGTTTCTCTGTATATACAGGGTGAGTCACCTAACGTTACCGCTGGATATATTTCGTAAACCACATCAAATACTGACGAACCGATTCCACAGACCGAACGTGAGGAGAGGGGCTAGTGTAATTGTTTAATACAAACCATACAAAAATGCACGGAAATATGTTTTCTAACACAAACCTACGTTTTTTTAAAGGGAACCCCGTTATTTTGTTAGCACATCTGAACATATAAACAAATACGTAATCATTGTCGTTTGTTGCATTGTAAAATGTTAATTACATCCGGAGATATTGTAACCTAAAGTTGACGCTTGAGTAGCACTCCTCCGCTGTTCGATCGTGTGTATCGGAGAGCACCGAATTACGTAGAGATTCAAAAGAAACGGTGATGGACCTGAGGTACAGAAGAGACTGGAACAGCACATTACGTCCACATGCTAACACCTTTTTATAGGTCTTTTTTTTACTGACGCACATGTACATTACCATGAGGGGTAAGGTACACTTACACAAGTGGTTTCCGTTTTCAATTACGGAGTGGAATAGAGTGTGTCCCGACATGTCAGGCCAATAGATGTTCAATGTGGTGGCCATCATTTGGTGCACACAATTGCAATCCCTGGCGTAATGAATGTCGTACACGCCGCAGTACATCTGGTGTAATGTCGCCGCAGGCTGCCACAATACGTTGTTTCATATCCTCTGGGTTGTAAGCACATGACGGTACACATTCTCCTTTAACGTACCCCACAGAAAGAAGTCCAGAGGTGTAAGATCAGGAGAACGGGCTGGCCAATTTGTGCGTCCTCCACGTCCTATGAAACGCCCGTCGAACATCCTGTCAAGGGTCAGCCTAGTGTTAATTGCAGAATGTGCAGGTGCACCATCATGCTGATACCACATACGTCGACGCGTTTCCAGTGGGACATTTTCGAGCAACGTTGGCAGATCATTCTCTAGAAACGCGATGTATGTTGCAGTGCTCTCCGATACACACGATTGAACAGTGGAGGAGTGCTACTCAAGCGTCAACTTATCTCCGGATGTAATTAACATTTTACAAAGCAACAAACGGCACTGATTACGTATTTGTTTATATGTTCAGATGTGCTAACACAACTAACGTGGTTACATCTAAAAAAACTAGATTTGTGTTAAAAAACATACTTCTGTGAATTTTTGTATGGTTTGTATTAAACAATTACACTAGCCCCTCTCCTCTCGTTCGGTCTGTGGAATCGGTTCGTCAGTATTTGATGTGGTTTACGAAATATATCCAGCGGTAACGTTAGGTGACTCACCCTGTATATGGTTAACGCTCACCGGGCTTTGACCATATTCTGTGCGGATGCCCAGACAATGCCCGAACTCTTACGGGAATCGCCAGTAAAGCCGCGAGTTGTAATGGGCATGGGCACTATGAATATAGTGCGGGACAAATAAGTTGCGAATGTGGGTCTCTCGGGAGGCGTGCCAGAGATAAGTCCCTGCAGTCGCACTAACCTCTGTGCCCTCGGGGGCTCAGATGGATAGAGCGTCTGCCATGTAAGCAGGAGATCCTGGGTTCGAGTCCGCCGACACGGTAGTTCAGCGTGCTCGGTCAGAGGGTTAGCTACCCTCTGTAACAAAAAACTGAGTGAACGGATCAACGAAGAACCTCGACGGGTGTCATCGGGCTTCCACCCCGAACAAATTCAACGAACAATATAGAACAAAAATGAGATCTAAAAAAAAAAAGTCCCCGTCGGGGCACACATTTTCAACTGTCCCCGTTGACTTATATGAACGCCTGTATGCAGCTAGGGGTTAATCATTTCATTGCTGTTTCTCTGAATTGAAACCACGTCTGGTGGACACTTATACAGTCTGAAAAACTGGAGACTATCTCTTAGGAAGGCGTCAAGCATTTTATTCTTTTAATATATTTATCTGGAGTTCATGTTTGGTGCATTTGGATGTTACGGTGATTAGTCTCTGTATACATCATGATGCTCTCTGTTTGCTCAGGATTTTGTGTGTGTAAGAGGTTTGGTACGTTATCGCAAATAATTTTTGGAGAATCTATTTACAACAATTTTGGGAAATTTACACTGTTTGTATGAGTTAATGTTAACGGTAATTTAGTACATTTCATCATTGTATTGTACAATCCCCATGACGTGTAAAATAAGTAAATTGTGAACTTTCTTTTCAGTGAAGAGGATGGACACAAAGTAATGCGAAATTATGTTCAGTCAGAGGAGGTTCCATGAAAAATTATTTGGTAATTAAATATCGATGACTTATTTTCATCAGAGCTGCAATATCTATAAGATGTTTCTGCACTTCCATTTCCCATATTAACAGTGAAAAAGTGCTCAGGAAAGTCATACGAGTCTGTATGTTGTCCAATTTCAGTGTCATTCTGTGAAAATTCAAGAGAGACAAACGGTTCAGGTTTTGTTAAAGAACATATCAGTATGGTCTGGATGGATGTTGACATAGTCCCGTAGAAGATTCAGACTTCACTGAACTACTCATCCTCTTCTTTTTCCTGGCCTTATTCTGTAGCTTGGCAGGGTATGGATCTGGCAATTTTAGCAGTAAAGGACGGCCGGATGACTTTCTTGACGCCACACCTCCACCCCCGCCCCCCTCCCTCCATCCTCCTGCCTCCACTCCCCTTCCTCAGATCGAAATTTGTTTACCGAACTTGTCTGAGGTCTAGTGTTGTCCAGTGTGAAAGTATGTGAAATCTTTCTAAACGTTCGTGAATCGTGTAACTGGGGCAGTATTCGAGTACCATCCCGGTATTCGCTTTGTCGGATGTGCGAAACCGCCTGAAAACCCGCTTCCTGGCTGGACAGAACACTGGCCTTCGTCGTTAGTCTGCCGGTCAGATTCGATCCGGGATGGCACGCCTCCCCGAATCCCGGAAGACTTAGATGTTCCTTTTTCAAACGCGCCATTCGAGATTGGAATGGTAGAGAAGTGAACCCTTAAGTATGAAATGCAGAGTAACCACGCAGATGTAGATGAAGATGTAGAAGCTGCGTGCTAGTGCCCGCGGCTATAGGGGCGGGTGTTCACTGAACTACTGCATTACATGGAAACAAATTACACAACTCCATCGCGACATTTGCTGAGTACTGATTTACCAAATATTCACTTTATGTCGACACGCCATTTTCCGCCAATTTATTTCAACAAATCGTGCTAAAATACGCCAGAGAATAGAGGCAGAATTATTTTCGTCGCTAACAAATTATGATAAAAAACTATCCCATTTGGCATTTTACCTTCTCATCTATGAAAGCGAACTGACATAAAAAATAGTGAGGAACGAGTATGTTTTGCGACAACACCGAATACATACAACACAGATTTTAGTCGTTACTTTCACAGCCCTAAATACAAGCTCCGACGACATCTCACTGACATGGCACAGCAGGATAACTGATTCTCTGTCACGGGATTAGGCTGGCTCTGAGCACTATGCGACTTAACTTCTGAGGTCATCAGTCGCCTAGAACTTAGAACTAATTAAACCTAACTAAAGAACATCACACACATCCATGCCCGAGGCAGGATTCGAACCTGTGACCGTAGCGGTCGCTCGGCTCCAGACTGTAGCGCCCAGAACCGCACGGCCACACGGGATTAGGACTCAGTTTCCAACACAGCAGTTGTATATTAATGAATTGTTCATGCACGTAAATACTTTCTAGCACTTGTAGCGTAATTTAACGCAAGCATTGCAGCTGTGCCATTTCATTCACGCTTGATATATTTTCAGTTATGCATGCATATCAACAAGTATACGTTCCAGCGTGGCTACCGACTTTCTGAAGGTTTGTGTTGGAAAACGTCGTTTGAGATTCGGTCTATGTAGTGGTATTTTATTGAGTGATCCGAAGAAAACCTATCACAAGCAGTTGGGATTGTTTATTAGAGCTTAGGAAAAACAGCCTGAAGCGCTTAATCGGAAGTTCATCACGATAAGGAAAAGAGGTATGCTACATACGACGTGAATTAAAATGTGCCAGTTTACCTTACCACATACATAACCATAATTAATAGGAATGTAAGTTCCTTGAGGTCCAACTACAGATGGGAAAGTGCAAGCCTAGATGCTAATTCCTTAACTGAGGGTACTAACGATTAGGTGTAAAAGTACTACAGACGGCTATACACTATCTGATGAAAAGATCTTAGTGGGCAGTTTATGGGTTGTGTCCAACATTCCCCTTTATGATGGTTTTACCCCTCCTTTGGACAAACAGGTATGTATATATCTGTGGACGAATGGCAGCAGTCTATAATTCCCCAAGAGCCGAAATCAGAGAAGGTAGCGACGATGTGCGGTGGGGTCACTAGGGAATTCTACCTTCTAACTCAACCAGAGATGTTCCATCGGATTCAGTGTGGAACTATGGGTAGGCCATCCCACTTGCAGGAATAGTAATGTCCGCAAACCACAGTCTCATAGATACTGCTTTATGAGGTTGAGCATTGTCATGTTGATAAAAATCAGTCATCCTCACCCAACACTTCCTGTTCTGTAGTCAGTACACAATGCCGTAGAATGTGTTAGTATGTGTCCGCATTTAGCGTTTTCTTAAGCACAATAAGGGACCACATCCTAACCACGAAAAACACCCCACATGCCGTAACACCTCCTCCACTGTACTTCACTGTTGGCCCTACATCTGATGGCGAGGAACGTTCTCCAGGCATTCGCCAAACCCAGACCTTTCCATCAGGTTGCCACAGGGTATGTAGTGATTCATTACTCCAGATTACTTGTTTTTCGTCATCCACTGTGGAGTGGCTTAGCTCTTTACACCACGTGCGGCATCTCTCTGCATTTACAACTGAAATGTGTGGCTTATAGGGAGAAGCTCGGCCGTCTTACACCATTGCCTTATGAGGACTTGGTAAAAAGTAGTGTCTCCGAATTTTTTTATGTGAAAACCCTTAAAGAATTTAAAATAAAACGAACATTACTAATATCCTACATCTTTATCCTTCATATCTGCAGCCCTCTTCTGCTAGAGGGCTCCGAACTGTAGCGTGTAACATGACGGTGTGTGATGTACCTATGTCGGTGCGTGAGAAACAGCGCGCTGTAATCCAGTTTCGAATTCGAAGAGTTCGTTCACACAGGGAGCACCGTCTCCTTCAGCATGACAATGACAGACCACACTCGAACGCTACGACATCTGCTTCAAACTGACGCAATGAGTTCGCTGTCATCGATCATCCTCCGTACAGTTCCGATTTGGCCCCTCCGATTTCCGTATGTTTCCAGAAATTAAAGAATACCTTTGAGGACTTCAGTTTGATACTGACGAAGCTTTTCAAGCACAGGCGTGGTTGTGCCTACGACAACAAGGTCAAAAATCCTACGGTGACGGTAACAACAAATATAATGTTAATGAAGTTTGTTTTATTTTGAAAAGCTTTCAGAGTTTTCACATAAACTTTTCAGCACGGCCTCGCAACTCCCTAAGCTCAGTCGTTGCTTTAGCTGGATTCCTGGTAGCACTTTGGAACTCACCAGAGACTCCTCCTGTTGATTTCATACGATTTTGTACGACCAAGCTGCGTAATGCTTGGCGGTCTCTCCATTAGTACATGAGGCCTGCCTGGTTGGGATTCAGCTGTGGCTTTTGCTCATCATCAGCATCTGACTTGTTCAACTTCAGAAGGTTTCAAATGTCCTGATGGAACTGTTACTCGGACGACATTCTGTGACTAGTCCACGGTCAAAGTCACTGAACTCTCCTGAGAAACCCGTTCTGCTGTTACTGTTTCTCTACTGACAGCAAAATACTCTCCGCCTCCCATAATACTGGCAGGGCCGCTGCTCGCACATCTGGTGGTCGGTTCCACTTTACATAGATCTGTGTGGATACTTTTGATCAGCTAGCTTTGTTGGGTATCTTAGGTGTGCATAGCCTACCGGCAGCGATAAATTGCAATGTTGCAGTATTACTGAGTGTGGTACTACACCCTAGTTCATGAATACATCCTATTTTCAATCGAAAAACAGAGTGCCAAGGAATGAGTACTATTATTAGATTATCCTGGGATAATTATGCTAATGATATTGATATACACTGAAGTACCAAAGAAACTTGTATAGGCACGCGTATTCGAATATAGAGATACGTAAAAAGGAACTATACGGCGCTGCGGTCGACTACGCCTATAAAAGACGACAAATGTCTGCTGCAGTTGTTAGATCGGTTACTGCTGCTACAATGACAGCTCGTCAAGTTTTAAGTGAGTTTCAACGTGGTCTTATAGTCGGCGCAGGAGCGATGGGACACAGCATCTCCGAGGTAGCGATGAAGTGGGGATTTTCCCGTACGACGAGTCTATCAGAAATCCGGTAAAATATCAGATTTCAGAAATCACTGATACCGAAAAAGATCCTGCCGGATCGAGACTCACGACGACTGAAGAGAATTGTTCACCGTGACGGAAGTGCACCCCACCCGCAAATTGCTGCAGACACCAATGCTGGGCCATCAACAAGTGTGCGCGCGAACCGTTCAACGAAACATCATCGATCTGCGCTTTCGGAGCCGAAGGTCTACTCGTGTACCCTTGATGACTGCACGACACAAAGCTTTACGCCTCGCCTGGACCCGTCAACACCGAAGTTGGAGGCTTGACGACTGAAAACATGTTGCCTGTTCGGACGAATCTCGTTTCAAATTGTATCGAATGGATAGACGTGTACGGGTATGGAGACAACCTCATGAATCCATGGACCCTGCGTGTCACCAGGGGACTGTTCAAGCTGGTGGAGGTTCTGTAATGGTGTGGGGTGTGTGTGCAGTTGGAGTGATATGGGACCCCTGACACGTCTAGATACGAGTCTGACGGGAGACACGTACGTAAGCCTCCTGTCTGATCACCCGTATCCATTCATGTCCATTGTGCATTCCGACGGACTTGGACAATTCCAGCAGGACAATGCGCACACCACACGTCCAGAATTGCTACAGAGTGGATCCACTCTTCTGAGTTTAAACACTTCCGCTGGCCACCAGACTCCCCAGACATGAACATTATTGAGCATATATTGGATGCCTTTCAACGCGCTGTTAAGGAGAGATCTCCACCACCTCATACTCTTACGGATTTATGGACAGTCCTGAAAGTTTCATGGTGTCAGTTCCCTCTAGCACTATTTCAGATGTAAGTCGAGTCCATACGACGTCGTGTTGCGGCACTTCAGCGTCCTCGCGGGGCCCCTACACAACATTAGGTAGGTGTACCAGTTTGTTGGATCTTCAGTGTATGTTCCACTCAGTGCATAACCTATAGTTTTGTCACGTTACAAGAAAACGTCGAGTGTTCCTTATCTTAACTCTGCACATTCAAGGCACAAACAAATGCTGATACAATCAAGTTTACGTTGTTTTTCAGAGTTTATTTAAACGAGTGAGCGACTTAAATCTTCCACATTTCGTATAAGACGGAGGATGAGGAACGGATTAGTGTTTAACCTCCGGTCAACAAGGCCATTAGAGATTGAGCAGAAGCTATAATTAGGGAAGGGTGGGAAAGGCAATCGCCCGTGTCCTTTCAAAGGAACCATCCCGTCATTTGCCTGAAGCGATTTATGAAAATCAAGGAAAACCTAAATGGCGCGGCCGGAATCGGGACTGAACCTTGCTTGGTCCATGTTGTTCCATATAGTAGTTATTTTACGTTAGCGTTGCCCTTACCTAATTCGCCTTTGCAAGCCTTTCATTGTGTCTTTTACGTGGAAGCTAAGAAAAAGCGCCGATGAGGTGAAATCAAATTTTCCATTCTTTTGATATGAATTTTTATTTGTTAATTATCCCATAGTAGCAAACGACAACTATGAAAGTGTCTTCTGTGCTACTACTACGTAAATATGCCTAACGGTGAAAAGTGAGGCAATATTGAGCTACTTACTGGTGGAACAACTTTATATTCAACAATGAAATTATAAATCTGAACGCTTCACTTAATTTTATTCATCTTGCGAGAAAGATATTTGTTGTTATTTCACAGCATGGTCGATAGCCTTCAAGATACTGGTGTGGAGAAAAATATTGCAACAAACATCTTTGAGGAGTGACTGTAATAGGCTATTAACGTAAGTATATTAGGGACAGAAAATGAAGTCTTTGACAGTTTAACTGCAACAGTACGCTTGTACCTGTGCGACACGAGTTTCATTTCACAGTTACTTCTAGTATCGTACTGTGAAAGATTGCTTTTATTGCAGTCGCTGTCGTTTCAAAGTAGCTTTTGATGTTTTCCTGTATATTATCTCTTTTACGGCGATAGCCAGCTGTCACATGTTGACGACGTTGAAAGCTCTAAAAGACTCGCAACGTAAACGAGCTGGATCGGAACGTAAGGAGTTCTGTTATTCACCCACATACAGTTGCAAACTTGAAGAAAACTGGCAGTTTAGTAATTTTCCGGTAAGAGGAAGTTTGTGTATCAGCGACCTCCTTTTAAATGCTATGGTATTACGTTCTATCATTTTACCAAGGAAGTATCGCTATTGTTCATTGTAGAACTCCGTTCCACACACGATGTAGGACGATGGTAGGATTTTTAAGAACGGGTGTATGAGTCGGAAGATTTACATCTTGAGTAATATATATTTTTTTCATCCACAGGTCTCTTGATAGATATTTTTTTCATCTACAGGCACTTTACTCCTTCAGAGCTCATTATTGCTTTCTTCCACATTATGAAACGCATGAATGGAAACGTTATAAACGCTTACAACCATGTCAGCAAGGGATACTGACTTCTTTTTGCATAATCAGTAGTCGACGGCAGTCTCAGTCGTTCTTGTTGCCAACTTTTGCAGTTTTCTGAATGTATAGAAGGATCAGAAAGTGTGCTCTCCTGTTGTTACTTCACTACGTAATTGCAATTTGTAATGTTCCTATACATCCAGCCCAGCATGTATACACAGAATCGAAATTCTCTTGCACTTTCGGGGGTTCCGGAAGTTTGTCTGTATTTACGAAGTTACAAGAAAATGGAAAGAAATCAATGTGTTTTACTTTTATTTTTTGAAATTCAGCATGAACTACGAGTAACAGGTAAAAATCATTCTGTGAATGATTACTTTTTTTAATTCCCTGTCCAGTCATCTAGATTTAGATTCCACGTGGTTTCTCTAAATGCTGGGATAGTGCTTTTGAAAAGAACACGACCACTTACGACCCCCTTTACCCCGCGCGCTGTCTATGTGTTTTCTGAAATCCGAGCACGCTGAACCTTAAAATTTCTTGCTTCCTTCCTTTTGAGTGGAGTACGTAGTACCAGGCGGATGGCAGCCGTACACTGCTTGATGAGGCATTAATTGACTTGGAGGCTTTTTATTTGCTTGTGGCTCAGTACGCTTGTGAGTCTATAAACAGGCGCACAAAGTGACAGTCCCCTTCGCTGGTCTCGCCGCTGCTGCTGTTTGGGGTAACATGAGCATTCGATTGTCTTTAATGGATGACGAAAACTTAGAAGTAATACTGTTCCCACGTGAAATGACTTAAAGCGACACTGAAAAAGAACTCCACGAAACTCAAAATGTATAGAAACGCCGACAGCTGTTTCTATTTTACACCAGATTTCGTCTCTTGTACCATCTTCAGTAAAAAAAAGATCACCGCAGCAAACATATGTTCTCATTATGATGTCCTAAAATTTTTAAACTGTTGTTAAGGAAGTTTTGATGCAAACTGGCTTCATAAACATGTTTTAGAATTATAAGGTGGACTTCTGTTCACTATGGTGAATTTGTATACTTGAAGAGAATCTGAAAGGCGAAAACTGGCTGAAACATAAAAAAAAATTCGCCCAGAAACTGGTAGTGTATACACAGTAATTATCAGCTGCGTAGAACCTCTTAGCAAAATTACTGAAACGTACTTTTGGGATACCTTTTATAAAATCTGGAGCCCTATTGCGTCTTTTATAAAAGTTTTGTCTCAGATCTTTGGCCAATCTTTTATAAAAGATTGGTCGAACGTCTTTGACCATCTAAAACGGGCCATTGTACTAACGTCGCATTTTCAATTATGCATCTGTATTTGCGAGGCCCAATGAAAAAGTTTCGATCGTATAAGCAGTGGAACAGAGATGGCCAATTGAGCAGTCTTGCTCAACAGAAACCCATTAATATCACATTTTAGACTGGATGCCGTCGGCGTCAGGATGACTTGGAAGTTTCGAGGCTTTACTATTCCGGCTTAGGACTAAGTGACTTTGGAACATAAAGGAATTGGCCAAAAAAAATAGAAGCACTATCAAAAACGCATGCTTGAACGTAGAGACACATGTTAACCAATCCCGCAGGGTGCAATGTTGTATTTCACTACGAACGCCACCTGTGCAATGTCCTCAATGCGTAGCAAGAGTCACTTGTTGCCAGAACAGTGTTCTATGGGGTTGTGAGTGCGTTATGACGTGCTAAGTGCATTCGATCTTGGACAGATTGATGGTGCTTGCGTGCCGGGTTCTTCCGTAGCCAAGGTAGCAGGCGGATTGGGTGTATCGAGAGGCACCGTGTCGAAGATTTACACCGCGTACAGGGAAAGCGGAAAAGTCATCCTGTAAGTCACATCGTAGAAAAAAGTGTGTACTGAGTGATTGTAACAGACGTCTGTTGAAGTGGAAAATAAGAGAACGATAAATGCTGGAGTTCCAAAACCACACATCAGTGATACACACGTAACAGGGAAAAGTGATGCTGGACTATGGGACAATGCAAGAAAGTAATTTCGTTGGATGTATCTTTTCTTTTACACTGTTTGCAACCTCTGGCAGCATTTACGTTCCAAGAGTGAAACATGCCGAAGATCGGTGATGGTATGGCCAACCATGGCCAACCATGGTTACTCCACATTCCTACCAAGGATTACATGACCATTTAGCCTGATCTTGTTAATCCCATGCACAATGCATGTTCTCCAACGGTGATGCTGTGTACCAAGACAACAGATCTCCTGTTCATACAGCTTGCGTAGTACCGAACTGGGGAGGAATTCTCGCATCTCCATTGGCCAACGCATCCACCAGACCTAAATATTACTGAGCCTTTGTGATCTTCTTTCGAGAGAGGAGTACATGATTGCTACTCACCTCCGTCGCCGCTAACTGAACTCGGCGCTATTTACACTACTGGCTATTAAAACCGCCACACCAAGAAGAAATGCACATGATAAACGGGTATTAATTGGACAAATATATTATACTAGAACTGACATGTGATTACATTTTCACGCAATTTGGGTGCATAGATCCGGAGAAATCAGTACCCAGAGCAACCACCTCTGGCCGTAATAACAGCCTTGGTACGCCTGGCCATTGAGTCAAACAGAGCTTGGATGGCGTGTACAGGTACAGCTGTCCATGCAGCTGCAACACGATACCACAGTTCATCAAGAGTAATGACTGACGTATTGTGACGAGCCAGTTGCTCGGCCACCATTGATCAGACGTTTTCAATTGGTGAGAGATCTGGAGAATGTGCTGGCTAGGGCAGCAGTCGAACATTTTCTGCATCCAGAAAGGCCCGTACAGAACCTGCAACATGCGGTCGTGCATTATCCTGCTGAAATGTAGGGTTTCGTAGGGGTCGAATGAAGGGTAGAGTCACGGGTCGTAAGACGTCTAAAATGTAACGTCCACTGTTCAAAGTGCCGTCAATGCGAACAAGAGGTGACCGAGACGTGTAACCAATGGCACCCCATACCATCATGCGGGTGATACGCCAGTATGGCGATGACGAATACACGCTTCCAATGTGCGTTCACCGCGATGTCGCCAAACACGAATGGGACCATTATGATGCTGTAAACAGAACCTGGATTCACCTGAAAAATGACGTTTTGCAATTCGTCCACCCAGCCTCGTCGTTAAGTACACAATCGCAGGCTCTCTTGTCTGTGATGCAGCGTCAAGGGTAACAGCAGCCATGGTCTTCGAGCTGATAGTCCATGCTGCTGCAAACGTCGCCGAACTGTTCGTGCAGATGGTTTTTGTCTTGCAAACTTCCCCATCTGTTGACTCAGGGATCGAGACGTGGCTGAACAATCCGTTACAGCCATGCGGATAAGATGTCTGTCATCTTGACTGCTACTGATACGAGGCCGTTGGGATCCAGCACGGCGTTCCGTATTACCCTCCTGAACCCACCGATTCCATATTCTGCTAACAGTCATTGGATCTCGATCAACGCGAGCAGCAATGTCGCGATTCGATAAACCGCAACCGCGATAGTCTACAATCCGACCTTTATCAAAGTCGGGAACGTGATAGTACGCATTTCTCCTCCTTACACGAGGCATCACAACAACATTTCACCAGGTAACGCCGGTCAACTGCTGTTTGTGTATGAGAAATCGGTTGGAAACTTTCCTTATGTCAGCAAGTTGTAGGTGTCGCCACCGGCGCCAACCTTGTGTGAATGCTCTGAAAAGCTAGTCGTTTGCATATCACAGCATGTTCTTCCTGTCTGTTAAACTTCACGTCTGTAGCACGTCATCTTCGTGGTGTAGCAATTTTAATGGCAAGCAGTGTAGGAAGAAGAATGGTATAAGATTCTGTTGAAAATCATACAGGATCTGGATTTTCCTATCCCGAGACGACTGAAGGCTGTTTTGAATTCCAGTGGGCTTCCTACCGTACGTGTTAAGTTTGTGATGTTTCCATATTGTTGTCCACCTCCTGTATTTCATGAGTCGTCGCAGGAAGAGACGAATATGCATGCTGGCCACCTTACCGTGTGCAGTGTATGATACCTTGTTCAATTCGCTAATGGTGCATGGGAAGAATGGCTGATCTTAAGTCTTCGTTTCAGCTCTAATTTATTCTCTGCCTATTTTGTTAATTAAAACTGATAAGAGTCCGAAATTGACAGGAAACGCTCAAGAATCGGCCTTATAAGCGTTTTCTAAGTTCCTTCTTTCGTGAATGAATTCGATCTTCCATTTAAAGTGGAATACCCATTGTACTCTTAATGTTACCGCCATTGCTGTTAATTTCACCAAAGTCTGTTTTCACTTTTCTATACGCTGAGTCGGTCCATCCGACAATACTATCTTTTTCGTTTTCTTTACGTTTTCCATGCGACGTTTCGTCTTAGCTTCCGTGCACTTCCTATTTATTTCATTCCTAAGTTACTTGTATTTCTATATTCCTGAATTTCCCTCATTACCTTTGCACTTCCTTCTTTCATCGATCAAATGAAGCATATCTTCTGTTACCATGGGTTCTTTGCTGTTAACATACTTATACCTATGTTTTACTTTCCACCTTCCGTGATTGCCCTTTTTAGAGATATCCATTCTTGTTCAACTGAACTGCCTACTGAGCTATTCATCATCGCAAAATAGACTCAGAGAACTTCAAGCGTATCTCTTAATTCCTCAGCATTTCCGCATCTCACTTCTTCGCGGACTGATACTTCCTCACTAGTCTCATAAGCTTCAGCCTACTCTTCATCATTACTGAAATGTGATCTGAGTCTATATCTACCTCTGGGTACGCCTTACGCCCAGCATCTGATGTCGGGCACGCCTTGAAGTCTAAATCTGATTCTGGAATTCCCCTGTCCATGATGTAATATGACTGAAATCTGCTTGTACGTCCCGGCCTTTTTCAAGTACATCTATTTCTTTTGTGGTTACTGTACAGAAAATTCACTGTTACGAGATGAAATTTATTGCAGAGCTCAATTAGTCATTCTCCTCTCTCATTCCTACTACCAAGGCCTTATTCTCTTGTAACCCTTTCTTCTGCTCCTTCACCGACAACCACATTCCAATCCCCCATGACTATTTGCTTTCCATTTCCCTTTACGTACTGAATTGCCCGTTCAACATTTCATATACTTTCTCTACCTATTCATCTTCTGTTCCGGTGTTGGCAGGTATAACAGAACTATTGTTGTCGATGTTCGTTTGCCGCCAATTGCGATGAGAAGGACCTTATCACTGAACTACCCACAGTAAATCATTCTCTGCCTCACTTTCCTGTTCATAAGGAACTCTACTCCCGCTATATTAATTTCTGTAACTCTTGGTATTACCCTATTCTCATCTGACCAGAAATCCTTGCCTTCTCTTGGTTTCACTGTATTGACTACGTCACTACTCCATCTCGATTGAGGCATAGCATTTCCCTTTTCATATTTTATATCTTCAATTCCACTTTAAAACATCTGACATTCCATGCCCCCGACACGTAGAGCGTTGTCATTTCGATCTTTAAAAGCAAGGAGTACCGTTAAATGCAGATCAGAGAGCGGATCTGTGGACAGAGTACATTGAACGCCTCTTTGAGCGAGAGAACTTGTCTGCTAAGCTGGTAGAAGAAGAAACAAGAGATGACAGGGAATCAAGTGTTAGAATCAGAATTTAAGAGAGCTTCGAGAGACTTAAGAGCAAATGAGGCAGAATGGATCGTTAACATTCCATGGGAATTTCTAAAATCGTTGGGGGAAGTGGCAATAAAATGACAATTGACATTGATGTGTAGGATGTATCAGATTGGCGGTATACCATCCGACTTTCGGTAAAACTTCATCAAAACAGTTCCCAAGACTGCAAGAGCTGACTAGTGGGAGAATTATTGCACATAAGCTTAACAGGTCATGGATCCAAATTGCTAACAAGAATAACATACATAAAAATGGGAAAGAAAATTTAGGACTTGTTAGATAACGATCGGTTTGGATTTAGGAAAGGTAAAGGCACGAGAGACGCAATACTGACGTTGCGGTTGACAATGGAAGCAAGACTAAAGAAAAATCAAGAAACATTCACAGGATTTGTAGACATGGAAAAAGCGACAGTGTAAAATGGTGCAAGACGTTCGAAATTCTGAGAAAAATAGGGGTAAGCTTTAGGGAAAAGCGGTAATATACAATATGTACAAGAATCAAGTGGGGAAAAATAAGATTGGGAGACCAAGAAAGAAGTGCTGGAATTAAAAAAGATGTAAAACAAGGATGTAGTCTTTCGCCCTTATAGTTCAATCTACACATCGAAGAAGCAGTAAAGGAAATAGGAAAAAGGTTGTAGGGTGGGATCAAATTCAGGGTGAAAGTATATAAGTGAAAATATTCGCTAATGTCACTGCTATCCTCACTGAAAGTGAAGAGGAATTACACGACATTTTGAATGGAATGAAAAGTCCAATGGGTACATAATATGGATTGAGAGCAAATCGAAGGAAGTCGAAAGTAATGAGAAGTAGCAGAAAAGAGAATGCTGAGAAATTTAACATCAGAGTTGTTGATCACGAAGTAGATGAAGTTTAGGAAGTCTGCTACCTAGGCAGCAAAATAAGCAATGACGGACGAACCAAGGTGGACATAAAAAGCACACTAGCACAGGAAGAAAGGACATTCCTGGTCAAGGCATATCCACGGTAACTAACATAGTCCTTGATTTGAAGAAGAAATTTCTGACAAGGTACGTTTGAAGCACAGAATTGCATGACAGTGAAACATGGCCTGTGGGAAAGCCGGAACAGAAGGAAATTTGAGCATTTGACGTGTGGTGCTGCAGACGAACGTTGAATATTAGGTGCACTGATAATGTAAGGAATGGGGAAGTTCTCTGTGGAATTGGGGGAAAAGGAAATGTATACAGAACACTGACAAGAATTTGGGGCAGGATAATACAACATCTGTTAAGACATCAGGGAACAAGTTACATGGTACTGGAGATATATGTAGAAGGTAAAAAGTGAAGAGGAAGCCAGAGATTGAAATACATCCAGCAAATACACTCCTGGAAATTGAAATAAGAACACCGTGAATTCATTGTCCCAGGAAGGGGAAACTTTATTGACACATTCCTGGGGTCAGATACATCACATGATCACACTGACACAACCACAGGCACATAGACACAGGCAACAGAGCATGCACAATGTCGGCACTAGTACAGTGTATATCCACCTTTAGCAGCAATGCAGGCTGCTATTCTCCCATGGAGACGATCGTAGAGATGCTGGATGTAGTCCTGTGGAACGGCTTGCCATGCCATTTCCACCTGGCGCCTCAGTTGGACCAGCGTTCGTGCTGGACGTGCAGACCGCGTGAGACGACGCTTCATCCAGTCCCAAACATGCTCAATGGGGGACAGATCCGGAGATCTTGCTGGCCAGGGTAGTTGACTTACACCTTCTAGAGCACGTTGGGTGGCACGGGATACATGCGGACGTGCATTGTCCTGTTGGAACAGCAAGTTCCCTTGCCGGTCTAGGAATGGTAGAACGATGGTTTCGATGACGATTTGGATGTACCGTGCACTATTCAGTGTCCACTCGACGATCACCAGAGGTGTACGCCAGTGTAGGAGATCGCTCCCCACACTATGATGCCGGGTGTTGGCCCTGTGTGCCTCGGTCGTATGCAGTCCTGATTGTGGCGCTCACCTGCACGGCGCCAAACACGCATACGACCATCATTGGCACCAAGGCAGAAGCGACTCTTATCGCTGAAGACGACACGTCTCCATTCGTCCCTCCATTCACGCCTGTCGCGACACCACTGGAGGTGGGCTGCACGATGTTGGGGCGTGAGAGGAAGACGGCCTAACGGTGTGCGGGAGCGTAGCCCAGCTTCATGGAGACGGTTGCGAATGGTCCTCGCCAATACCCCAGGAGCAACAGTGTCCGTAATTTGCTGGGAAGTGGTGGTGCGGTCCCCTACGGCACTGCGAAGGATCCTACGGTCTTGGCGTGCATCCGTGCGTCGCTGCGGTCCGGTCCCAGGTCGACGGGCACGTGCACCTTCCGCCGACCACTGGCGACAACATCTATATACTGTGGAGACCTCACGCCCCACGTGTTGAGCAATTTGGCGGTACGTCCACCCGGCCTCCCGCATGCCCACTATACGCCCTCGCTCCAAGTCCGTCAACTGCACATACGGTTCACGTCCACGCTGTCGCGGCATGCTACCAGTGTTAAAGACTGCGATGGAGCTCCGTATGCCACGGCAAACTGGCTGACACTGACGACGGCGGTGCACAAATGCTGCTCAGCTAGCGCCATTCGACGGCCAACACCGCGGTTCCTGATGTGTCCGCTGTGCCGTGCGTGTGATCTTTGGTTGTACAGCCCTCTCGCAGTGTCCGGAGCAAGTATGGTGGGTCTGACACACCGGTGTCAATGTGTTCTTTTTTCCATTTCCAGGAGTGTAATTGAGTACATGGGTTTCAAGTGCTGCTCTGAGATGAAAAGACTGGCACAGGAGAAGAATTCTTGGTGGGGCTGCATGATTTTTTTTAAAAAGAAAAAGTAGAACTGAAGTCCTTTCAATGAATCTCGTATGCTCGGATTTCAAGTTCACGCGATCAATTTCACTTTAGTTTAGTTCGAACGGTTACTCCAACGTGTTAAGGTTTCCAGTGATATACCGCTAGTAGTGTTAAAGAACATTAACAGCTCACTTGCCCTAACACTATGTCTTACTTATTTACTGCCAGGGTGGAACGCCAATTCCTGCACCAATCGTCGCGCCCCTACAGATCTTCCTGTATTTCGCTACGATCATCCAGCTCTGTAACCTTTCTGTAGACAACAGCATCGGTCACGAACGGCCTCACGGTACTTCAGATATTTACATAAATTTACAAAGGCAGCTGATGTGATACCTTTATCGGATTTATTCTATACACTCAAAGATTATCAAAGCTTTTAATTGCATTGCGTTTATGTGTTTCACGTGACCTGTTGATGGGTGGGAAACTGAGACAATCTCCATATAAAATGGCCGCTCCACAAGAAAGGATACAATGTCTATTTTGGTTTACTGTAGTCTGAATTTAACTTCAGAACTAAGTATGGAAGAGATCCATCGTCATGTCTATTAAATAATGCATGGCACAATAAATTCGTGGAGACAGGGGGACTAATCGATAAAAGGAGGAGTGAACGACTGAGATAGTATGGAGAAAATATTGATGGTGTAAAAGATATCAATTGTTCTTTCAGAAAGTTCATTCGTAGCCCGTACTCCTGCCAAACTGTTAGAGCTCTTACGTGCAACAGTGTACAAAGACACACACAAAAATATGTGAATATAAAACTCGTGATTTTCATTTACAAACGGCAATTGTACAGGCACGGAAGTTAAACGATAAGAAAAGTGTTTCAGTTAACTTGCTTAAACAGGATACATGCGGTTGAAACATTCCTCAACCGAATTTATTTCTGTGTCAAGGCAACCATTCATCTTACATGAAAAATGAACACACAGTTCAATGTGATTCACACAACTCTGCACCCACAGGAGCACTGACTTCTCTGCTTCGCTGTGGCGACCTGTCCGGCACAGTCTCCTTACACTAATATCTCCGCTGCTGCTTGCTGACAAGGCGAGCGTACGAACTTTCCTTCAGCTGATTTGATTCATATTGACAGGATGCGTCGAGCACCACTAGGAATTAAACATATATAAACAGGAAGACACAACTTGGAAATTTTTTCTAAAAATCGAATTCGAAAATTTCGCCAGTCTTCTATACAGGGTGTTCCGAAATTCCTGCTACAGTTCTAGGACCTGCAGAGGTCAGTGAGTAGATAATATTTAAACTGGAACTCAAATCTGGGAATGTACCGTTTCCATGGTACAAGCATTTGAAAACATGTTGGAAATGTTACCACTCTTATAAGTAGTTGATTACGCATGACCTCGGGAATCTGACAAAACGTCTATGTGACTGGCGAACTCTAGCGAGATACTCCAAAAGTTATTGTGTGGCATCATGTGTAGCCTCATCATTCGTCCATTTTTTCTTCGGCGAGGCATCTATAGAGTTTAATTGTAGCTTTTGACTGAATACGGGGCATCGCAACTACACGACTTTCAACAAACCTTCATTACCCAGCAAGACGGTACTCCATCGCATTGGGTACTACATGTCCATGTGTTCCGAAATGAAAATTATCCAGACAGGTGGATTGGAAGGGGCTGGTCCAGTTTCCTGGCCAACTCGTTCGCCAGATATCATTCCCTTCGACTTCTTTCTATGGTTTTGTGTTGAAGACGTTACGAATAGAATACAAGAAAAGGAAATCACTGAGCTCAAGAAGAGTCATAGCGATGCCATTGCCACCAGGGACTGATACAGCGAACAAGGCAATAAATCTAGAATCACCTTCATGAGCTTCATGTAACTAATGGTGCACATATAGCAGTGTACCCGTTGCCGCGAAGAAACTTAAATATGTGTGTCTCATTTTGTAATAAATTTTGACTGTGAGATAATTTTTTGAATTTATGTGGAGGTACAACGAAATTGAACGGTACTGAATCTCTTCGCCCATCATGCGCAGTATGGTACATTTATTTACTTTAGGGATCGACTGCCATTCGCTGTACTATTCACTTGTCCTCTGCAGATCTTCCTGGATATGACTACCGCCTTCTGACGCTGCCATCTCCCTACAAAAGACAGCATCGTCTAGAAACAGCTTCATGGGACTTCCGACGATATCCACTACTTTACACAGACACTCCATTTAAATATGTGAGTTCCCCATTCCCCCCACCTCCTTTAAAAATGACATCTTAAATTGCATCTGCATAGAAGTCAATCCAGTTACAAAACGAACCCCATTCTTGGTAATCGATAATCTCGTATTTTACTGATAAATCCCATGTGAAACTTTTTCATTTGCTTCCGAAAGTCAAGGAGCATGGTATCTATCTGGGAACCGTTATTAACAGCCATCTGTATCTCACGGACGAAAAGAGTGAATAGAGTTCCACAAGATCGTCTGCGGAATCCATATCGACTTTTATAGATTTTAGTTCTCCAGAAAGGACATAACGCGTGAGCGTATAAAATATTCCATAATACTACGAGCAGTTCTTTGGCATTATGATAGTACGCTAATGACCATTAAAATTACAAAATGATCGTGGCAGCCCGTCAAATCACAACGAAGTATGCTGTTCTACTGTATGCCTGGATAAGCAAATTAGTAGCATTTCAACGCAAGCACATAAAACAGGCAGTAAAGTTTCTCATTTATAAAACGCGTTTGAATTGTGTGTGTGTAACAATATTGCGTGGCCAAGGAAAAGGGCGATTCTGGCAGAAACTTCATTGCAGTCGTGTCGCTGACCTCGGCGATTACTCGTCACACGTTGCGAGAGGAGTGTCGAAAGCACGAATAGTGTGGAGGGTAAATACCACACTAACAAGTGGTAAACGCTGAGATAGCTGTTAGAGAAGTCGGTCCACGCGGTGGCCTGGACTAGAACACCAACCCCGAGTGGTCTCGGCGATATTGGTTTACGGGTAACTGCGCGGACGGGAAAATATCACAACACCGAGAAGGAGTTGTGCGACATAAACGAAAGTTGGCACATGTGTTTCTACGCCTGAAAGTTGATGTCTATTCAGACTTTCCACCAGTCGTGTAAGAGTGCCGATAGTGACTCCTCTATGAGGATGCAAATCAGATTTGATTTAAATACGCGCTGTAAAAGTCGTGACCAATAGTTACGTTTGAGACTGGACGCGGTGAGTTGATACTACTCAAGAATGCCTCTGCGGCGACAACGACGCCATTATCAGCACCTCACTGAGTTTGAACGAGATCTGTTTTCCTTATGCAATATTGCAGAAAGACTTGACAGGAATGTGGCCACTGTACATGATGGCTGGCAGCGGTGGTCACGGGACTGTATAGTCGCAGGAAGACTGGGCTCCGAACGGTCACGCGGCACTACCCACAGAGAAGAACGTCGCATTCTGCGTATGGCTCTAGCACATCGCACTGCATCTGCAGCAGCAATAAAAGCAGCAGGTGGAACCATACTGGCACAACGAGCTTATTGCAAATCTTCAAGGACAGTTCCGAGCAAGATGACATGTAGCGCGCTTTCCTTTGACTCCAAACAACCACCATTTGCGACTTCACTGCTGCCAAGCGAGAGCTCATTGGAGGACACAGTGGAGGTCTGTAGCGTTTTGTGATGAAAGTTGGTCCTGTCTTGGTGCCAGTGATGGCCTTTTGTTGGTTAGATGATGGCCAGTCGAGGGCGTGCAACCAATCTGTCTGCGTGCTAGACACGCTGTACATACACCCGAAGTTACCGTCTGGGGTGTCAATCCGTATGACAGCAGGAGCACTCTCATGGTTACTCCACACACCATAGATACAAAATTGTATGCCACTCTGGTGATTCGACTTGTTGTGCTGCCATTCATGAGTGGTAGTCCAGGGGGTGTTTTCCAAAAGGATAACGCTTAACCACATACCGCCTTCGAAAGCCAACATACTCTACAGAGTGTCGACATGTTGCTTGGCCTGCTCGATCACGAGATCTGTCTCCAGTTGAGCACATATGGGACATCATCGGACTACAACTGGAACGTCCCCATAGAAAAATTATGAGTGGCTGTGCTGGTAAACTTCTACGTTATTTGATACAGAGACAGCTGAGTAAAACTGAACGTACTCGGAGAGTTCTCTCTTTACTTATTCTCATCATCACTAAACCAACACACAATATTTTTTAGCGCAAAGCAATCTGACTTTCAATAATCCCTACAAAAGAATGGCCAATGGCCCTGACTAACAATAACTTATACCTTTCACGAATCACTTACCTCGCAAAAATCTTCGTTACTCCAACTACTGCAATACAGCGAGCGCCAATACTGCCAGCTAAATAAAAGATTCTAACTACTGAAGGCACTAACTACTGACATTCATAGTTAGCAAATGAAAGATTTTGATGGAGAACAAACAATGTATTTACCTAAAAAGCGTTGAAAAGTAAAATATATATATATATATATATATATATATATATATATATATATATATATATATAATTTTGTTACATCCAATTAAACAAATTTCCTTTTTCTGACGGACACACGTCCAGATCGTGCTGTCATAGTGACCTCTCAAAACTCTGACATCTCTCTCCCGACATCCACCACTGCTAGAGGCTCACCTCCAACTGCACAACGCTATGCGCATGTGACATCCAGCTGCCCAACACTACACAAGCGAGTATTCCAACAAAGAGTCCAACCAGCCACAGACTGCACACAGCGCAGTCAGCGATTTTCGTACAGAGCACTACGTGGCGTTACCAACATAAAAACCTAAACAGCCTACTTACCTACTTACACAACTCCAGCGTCATCCACAGACAGTATTAACCGTCCCTGTATTGACCGACCAAGTGCCACAAGATTAGAACTCCACCCATAAAGTAACATCCGGCACCTCTACAACGCAATGAGTGCACGTTTGCATTCAATAGTGTGGCGGTTACACCTATCATTAGTGTACCAACATTTCACATTTTCAGTGGCTTATCTTGCGGTTACATTAACCTGTGATCTCTCAGTGTTAACACTTAAATACAGTATGTAACCTAGACAAGTTACTCTACATCATTTATGTTTTAGTGTTGCAATTCTTTTCCATCAATGTAGTATCCAACTTTTCTTTAAGAGATACGACGAGCTTCTAGGCAGACCGTATGGCAGTTATCCATAAGGTGTCTGCATTCTGCCTCATCTCTCGTTTTACGATGTTACAGAACAACTGGCGTCGAAGTTAGTATGAGATGTGAGGCAGAATACGCGAAATGAAATGTCTTGGGTGGTTACTCATCACACGTGGTGGGACTAACACACCGACACAAGTGTTGTTCGCAGTACACTGTATGCGTACAGTAAGTAAAATCTCATTATTTGGTATCTTCCCTGGCGTTGCACGTTAGGAATGAAAAAAACCGACTGCTTAAAATCGATACAGTATTTTAGGTCTGAATAACCGGTATTTATTTGGGCTCGGTTATAACAGGTGTTTTTATTTTTTACTAATAACCGGTTTCAAAACAGAAATATCAATTAGTCACAACAGCAGAGGTAAAAATTTTTCGTTTTTAATAACTCTTTTTTAAAAGAAAGACTAATTTCGTAATGTTTGCATTGCGTTATTATAGAAAATGGAAAAAGCGATCAGTACTATGAAGCAAACAATACCGACAGAAACGAGCAACACATTGCATAAGAATTAGCACAGGACTGCAGAGACAATAATGTGTTATGTTGCCTGACCTATTAGATGGTGTGTGCAGGACTTGCTCCATCTGGTCTGTGTGGTACTTTCTCACTGTCGTCGTCGGACACCAGTTGTAGTACAGAATGGGACCATCCTTAGCCCGGAAGTATTTCACGAAATGCTTTATCAATGAAGTACAATGCTCCATTTGCTTTTAAAGACTAAAAACGGGAGAAGCCTCAACAAACGTTTGACACAATATAACGAGAAAACATAAAACTTAGCGGTTCATTCATTTTTACAATATAAATAGACAGTAGCTGATCTGCTGCCTGTGTCTACATAATACGCCTTTATCTGCTTGTAACCTTCCCCCCCCCTCCCCCCTCCGCCCCATGAACCATGGACCTTGCCGTTGCTGGGGAGGCTTGGGTGCCTCAGCGGTACAGGTAGCCGTATCGTAGGTGCAACCACAACGGAGGGTATATGCTGAGAGGCGAGACAAACGTGTGGTTCCTGAAGAGGGGCACCAGCCTTTTAAGTAGTTGCAGAGGCAATAGTCTAGATGATTGACTGATCTGGCCTTGTAACACTAACCAAAACAGCGTTGCTCTGATGGTACTGCGAACGGCTGAAAGCAAGGGAAAACTACAGCCGTAGTTTTTCCCGAAGGGATGCAGCTTCACTGTATGGTTAAATGATGATGTCGTTCTCTTGGGTAAAATATTCCGGAGGTAAGTTCCCCATTCGAATCTCCGGGCGGGGACTACTCAGGAGGACGTCGTTATCAGGAAAAAGAAAACTAGCGTTCTACGGATCGGAGCGTGGAATGTCAGATCCCTTAATCGGACAGGTAGGTTAGAAAAATTAAAAAGGGAAATGGATAGGTTAAAGTTAGGTATAGTGGGAATTAGTGAAGTTCGGTGCCAGGAGGAACAAGACTTTTGGTCAGGCGGTTACAGGGTTATAAATACAAAATCAAATAGGGGTAATGCAGGAGTAGGTTTAATAATGAATAAAAAAATAGGAGTGCGTATAAGCTACTACAAACAGCATAGTGAACGCATTATTGTTGCCAAGATAGACAGAAGCCGACGCCTACAACAGTAGTACAAGTCTATATCCCAACTAGCGCTGCAGATGACGAAGAAATTGAAGAAATATATGATGAAATAAAAGAAACTATTCAGATAGTCAAGGGAGACGAAAATTTGATAGTCATGGGTGTCGGAATTCGGTAGTAGGAAAAGGGAGAGAAGGAAACGTAATAGGTGAATATGGATTGGAGATAAGAAATGAAAGAGTACGCCACCTGGTAGAATTTTGCACAGAGCATAACTTAATCATAGGTAACAGTTGGTTGTAGAATCATGAAAGAAGGTTGTTAACATGGCAGAAGCCTGGAGATACTGACAGGTCTCAGATACATTATATAATGGTAAGACAGAGATTTGGAAACCAGGTTTAAATTGTAAGAAACTTCCAGGGACAGATGTGGACTCTGACCACAATATATTGGTTATGAACTGTAGATTAAAACTGAAGACACTGCAAAAAGATGGGAATTTAAGGAGATGGGATCTGGATAAACTGACTAAACCAGAGGTTGTACAGAGTATCAGGGAGAGGGTAAGGAAAAAATTGTCAGGAATTGGGGAAAGAAATACAATAGAAGAAGAAGGGGTAGCTTTGAGGGACGAAGTAGTGAAGGCAGCAGAGGATCTAGTAGGTAAAAAGACGAGGGCTAGTAGAAATACTTGGGTAGCAGAAGATATATTGAATTTAATTGATGCAAGGAGGAAATATAAAAATGCAGTAAATGAAGCAGGCAAAAAGGAATGCAAACGTCTCAAAAAAGAGATCGACAGGAAGAGCAAAATGGCTAAGCAGGGATGGCTAGAGGACAAATGTAACGATGTAGAGGCTTATCTCACTGGGGGTGAGGTAGATAGTGCCACCAGGAAAATTAGAGAGACCTTTGGAGAAAAGAGAACCACTTGTATGAATATCAAGAGCTCAGATGGAAACCCAGTTTTAATTAAAGAAGGGAAAGCAGAAAGGTGGAAGGAGTATATAGAGGGTCTATACAAGTGCGATGTACTTTAGGACAATATTATGGAAATGGAAGAGGTTGTAGATGAAGATGAAATGGGAGATACGATACTGAGTGAAGAGTTTGACAGAGCACTGAAAGGCTTGAGTCGAAACAATGCCCCAAGAGTAGTTTACATTCCATTAGAACTACTGATAGCCTTGGAAGAGCCAGTCCTGACAAACCTCTACCATCTGGTGAGCAAGATGTATGAGAAAAGCGAAATACCTTCAAACTTCAAGAAGAATATAATAATTCCAATCCCAAAGAAAGCAGGTGCTGACAGATGTGAAAATTACGGAACTATCAGTTTAATAAGTCACGGCTGCAAAATACTAACGCGCATTCTTTACAGACGAATGGAAAAACTAGTAGAAGCGACCTCGGGGAAGATCAGTTTGGATTCCGTAGAAATATTGGAACACGTGAGGCAATATTGACCCTACGACTTATCTTAGAAGAAAGATTAAGGAAAGGCAAACCTACGTTTCTAGCATTTGTAGACTTAGAGAAAGCTTTTGACAATGTTGACTGGAATAGTCTCTTTGAAATTCTGAAGGTGGCAGGAGTAAAATACAGGGAGCAAAAGGCTATTTACAATTTGTGCAGAAACCAGATGGCAGTTATAAGAGTCGAGGGACATGAAAGGGAAACAGTGGTGAGGAAGGGAGTGAGACAGGGTTGTAGTCTCTCCCCGATGTTATTCAATCTGTATATTGCGCTAGCAGTAAAGGAAACAAAAGAAAAATTGGTAGTAGGTATTGAAATCCATGGAGAAGAAATAAAAACTTTAAGGTTCGCCGATGACATTGTAATTCTGTCAGAGACAGCAAAGGACTTGGAAGAGCAGTTGAACGGAATGGAAAGTGTCTTGAAAGGAGGATATAAGATGAACATCAACAAAAGCAAAACAAGGATAATGGAATGTTGTCGAATTAAGTCGGGTTATGCCGAGGGAATCAGATTATGAAATGAGACTCTTAAAGTAGTAAAGGAGTTTTGCTACTTGGGGATCAAAATAACTGATGATGGTAGAAGTAGAGAGGATATAAAATGTAGACCGGCGAACCTCAAAGTTTTTATTTCTTCTTCATAAATTTTAATACCTACTCCGAAATTTTCTTTAGTTTCCTTCACTGCTTGCTCAATATACAGATTGAATAACATCGGGGAGAGACTACAACCCTGTCTCACTCCCTTCCTCACCACTGTTTCCCTTTCATGCCCCTCGACTCTAATAACTGCCATCTGGTTTCTGCACAAATTATAAATAGCCTTTCGCTCCCTGTATTTTACCCCTGCCACCTTCAGAATCAAAGACGGTATTCCAGTCAACATTGTCAAAAAAATTTCCCTTAGTCTACAAACGTTATAAATTTTGGTTTGCCGTTAGTTAACCTATCATCTAAGGTTCAGTATTGCCTCGCGCGTTCCTACATTTCTCCGGAATCCAAACTGATCTTACCCGGCCGGCCGGGGTGGCCGAGCGGCTCTAGGCGCTACAGTCTGGAACTGCGCGACTGCTACGGTCACAGGTTCGAATCCTGCCTCGAGCATGGATGTGTGTGATGTCCTTAGGTTAGTTAGGTTTTAGTAGTTCTAAGTTCTAGGGGACTGATGACCTGAGAAATTAAGTCCCATAGTGCTCAGAGCCATTTGAACCATTTTTTTCTTATATTCCCAGTGTTCAGCTTCTACCGGCTTTCCATTCTTCTGTAACAGAAATAAATAACCTAAAATCGGTTATTTCACAAACCGGTTATTCGGACCGGTTTTAATCGTCCGCATAAACAGTTATCGGCTATTTCGGTGATTACCAACATCCCTATTACAGTTGCAATGGCCAGCAGTGTATTTGTCTACTACTAATGTAAGGGGCCTGTGTTTGCGACCTCAGGCACATAGGTGTGACGAGAGCAGGTGACGAGTGGTGACAGTGGTCTCCTGAGGTGCCGCTCAGTTTGTGCGACCAGCGCAGGTCGTTGCCCTGGCAGGTGTTCGGCGAGCTGCGGTGCTGCACTGTAACGATAGCTCACCACCGCCAGCGCCGCCGCCCCACTGTCAAGGTAATGACGGCTATATAGCTGGGGGCCGGCCCGGGGCTCGCATTTTGCACCATGCCCGCCTGCAGGCGATTGCTGCTGCTGCCTCTTCTGATGCTGGCGGCCGCCGGCGTCACCACGGATGCATCGTTCACACCTGTTGTCGAGGTAAGCATTGCCCTTAGTTTACGCAGATAGCCGATACCATTCTTTTCTGTGGCGTTCGTGTAGCAGCTACACGTTTTAGGGACTCCGCGTTACACATATCGTCCCACACTAGGACCATTGCGTTACAGGAGTAGCAATTTGTCAGTATGGTTAGGGTTTCCTGGGAACGCCGTTCTGCTGTTTTACGGATGGCAAGCGCATCTAACGAGGAGGACGACGGTTCAAACCCGCGTCCGGCCATCCTGATTTAGGATTTCAGTGATTTCCCTAAATCGCTTCAGGCAAATATCGGGATGGTTCCTTTCAAAGGGCACGATCGATTTCCTTCCCCACCCTTCCCCAATCCGATGGGACCGAAGACCTCGCTGTTTGGTCATCTCACCCAAATCAGCCAACCAGTCTCATGAGAACATGGCAAGTGCCATAACCCGATTTGCCAGAAACTTCGAGTGCCCAAGCGGTTCTAGGCGCTGCAGTCTGGAACCGCGTGACCGCTACGGTCGCAGGTTCGAATCCTGCCTCGGGCATGGATGTGTGTGTTGTCCTTAGGTTAGTTAGGTTTAAGTAGTTCTAAGTTCTAGGGGACTGATGACCTCAGAAGTTAAGTCCCATAGTGCTCAGAGCCATTTGAACCATTTGGAACCAGAAACTTCGCTCAGTGGAAGAGAGTTCAAAATAAGTGCCTCGAGGTATCCTTAGATTACTATTACTGACAAAATAACGATCAAAGTTTTCAACGTAATTTATACGCCTTTTAGTTAGGATTCAGAGCAACCGAAGTGGTGGCACAGCGGCTAGCTTCGCAACTTTAAACTTTTGCGTTCTGTGTTCGAAATCCGATCACTATTTTTATTTTTGTTTTTCATTTATCTATGCACTCCCACAGAAGTTTATTGCAGGAATATTTACCAGTGTATATTGAAGTAACGTTTTCCTTATTCGTCTATTAACTGTATGTCATTTGAATTAATTTTAAAAGAAAAGAAAAAAAATGAACGGAAAAGTTGTTTGAAGCTGTTTTCGGGAAAAAATTTATAGTGTAACTTGATTCATAATCAACTGCAAGTGCCAGTTTTGGCAAAACGATCCGTTTCGCGTGTTTTGACACGAAATTATTGCCAATCAATGGAATCTTCTGCAATGCTAATGACGTTTTTTCCCAAGTGAGTTACATACGAAGAAATGTCAGTGTTGCAAACCTGCCTTCGAGCGATGCCTACGGTGTTCAGAGTTTGTGTGTTTCGAATGTTTCTGCATCATCCGAGGGAATGCAGCACGTCTTCCTGAACAATAAATGTAACAATAAAATAAAGTAATAATGCATGTTCTAAGAATTAAATGCAGGAGAATGAGAATTTGAAAAGATTGTAACCCCTGGAAATACCACCACACATATGTATAATAATATTTTGAAACCCAGTTGTAATTTTTCAATTTATATGACGCCCTTATATGCCCTAAACTGGTAAGGGACATTCGTTTAGGAAGCTTCTACTGGCATGGAGAAATGTTTGAAAAATGTAATTAAATAATAATCGACTTTCGAACGCAGGACGCAAAAGTAAGAAGCTACGACGCCATACACTATTCCAGCAACTTACAGCGCACTAAATGGCATCTAAGTTACGCCGAAAAGTTTTGTTTTTTTCTTAGAAACGGTCGAGACACTAGTACGCTTATTTTGACCCTCTTCCACTGAGCGAAGTTTGTCTGTGTGTTACTTCAATGATCTTTTGGATATGGTAACTCTTCTTACTTTCCGTGTTTGGAAACGAAAATCAGCAATGTAATTTCCGTCTTATGGAATACACAGTTTATTTATTTTTCATTTAGCAATACATGTTTCAGCACTTTATCGGTTATCTTCAATGAGTTTTTCTGTTAATCTACCTGAAACGTTATTGTGACCTGATAACGACTTTTGGTTACGAAATTCAGATCAAAGGTATTCCTGTGTAGAAAAGGATGATAATTTGACTTCGGCCGGAGCCAGTAGTTGAGCATCCAATGCTATGTTGGAAATTTAGATAGCTACTTATAATGCTATGTTGGAAATTTAGATAGCTACTTATAATTTACCTCACATATAGGTATCTAGTTCGGGTAGTGTTTTATGTACCGTAATTTACACAAAAGTCTACTGCAAGTAACAACAGGTTTTCTGTTTTTCTGTCTTTCTTTCTTTTCAGTTTGAAAATCGCTGCCACATCGCGCTTTAGCCTGTTACCTACCTATTAACCTGCTGTCGACTTTACTGTGTGTTAGACGTGTTAAATAATAATTCGCCTACTGTTGCATTAACACTGGTACATGTATTTCTTGTTCTTTATAAAAAGATTTTTTTCACATTTTACCGTAAATTCATAATTCAATAATTCTCTTTAGTTTTAGGCATAAATGCGCACGTGGCAACGAATTTTAATCGCGGAATAAATGTAGAAACTATACGTGCTAGGCGTTCGCTTATAAGTCTTTGATTCTTGTAAAAGTTCAGGCGCTGGCTTCATGATTCCAAAGAAGACATTTAGTAGAAAATTTCTAACTGCCAAATATACCGTCACATGTGATGTATTCATTAATGTTTTCAGTATAACTTAAAGTGATGTTCATTGCGGATCACCATAAAGTATTTTAGCAACTAAGTTCAAGTGTACATATTCTACAGAAAATAGAATTGTTGTGCAAGACAGTTTATCCATGGATGTCTTTCCTTGCGATTCTCATAATATTATAGACTAAAATTCAGAATCACAATGCTAATTCTTTTTTCATGTCGAACCAATGGTTAATTATGTTTATTTTTAATTTTCCGTTTATGTTTTATTGTAGAAGTTTTGTAGTTTAATACTGACACCGCTAGCTCCTCCCAGTCATGCATGGTATTTCTTGAGAATGTACTCACCTGGAACACGACATATCCTAACACAGACACCCAAAGGATTTAACAGCAACTGTGCTTCTCTTGAACATGGGCCACCTGTTTGTTTTTACTTTTTTGAGTCACCATGAACCCATGTCCTCTGCTGTTGTAACTGAGAAAGTCTTTAGACTAACAGGAACATCTAAGAGTCGTCGTTCAGGAATTTCAACAGCAGCACTGTGCGAAGAGTAGAGTATTCGCTGGCACTTTTGCCTCCCTGAGAACTATACGCCTGTGGATTATAATTCAGTCTGCTTAAGAGATCAGAAAATCCTGTTACTCTGTAGAATGTGTCAGACACTTCCAACGTCTTGTCCCGTATTATCTAATTTATTCCGCACTCATAGACCCACTTTCGCTAGATACTGCTCGGTGAGGTCGTGCATTGTCATGCGTAAAAATAATGTCAGGGTCGAATGCAACGCTGAAAAGACGCTCAAGAGAAAGGAGTGCAGTGTCATAGTAGGTCGAATGGTCAGTGCACCACATCGAAAAGGAGCTCTTGGGAAGAGCAGATATTAGACGAATTGGCTTCCTGTCTATTTCCCCTGCATAAATACCAACGAGCAGATGTGGGATGCGTTGAGGGGACCTTTTTCCGCACGTCCACGTGCACCAACGACGATCCAGCAGTTGAAAACTGCTGGTCTACAGTCCTGAGACTGGTTTGATGCAGCTCTCCATGTTACTCTATCATATGCAAGCTTCTTCATCTCCCAGTACCTACTGCAACCTACATCCTTCTGAATCTGCTTAGTATATTCAACTCTTGGTCTCCCTCCACGCTACCCTCCATCACTAAATTGGTGATCCCTTCATGCTTCAGAACATGTCCTAACAACCGATCCCTTCTGCTAGTCAAGTTGTGCCGCAAACTCCTCTTCTCCCCAATTCTATTCAATATCTCCTCATTTGTTATGTGATCTACCCATCTAATCTTCATCATTCCTCTGTAGCACCACATTTCGAAAGTTTCTATTCTATTCTTGTCTAAACTATTTATCGTCCACGTTTCACTTCCATACATGGCTACATACAAAACAAATACTTTCAGAAACGACTTTCTGACACTTAAACCTATACTCGATGTTATCAAATTTCTCTTCTTCAGAAACGCTTTCCTTGCCATTGTCAGTCTACATTTTATATCCTTTCTATTTCAACCATCATCAGTTATTTGGATCCCCAAATAGCAAAACTCCTTTACTACTTTAAGTGTCTCATTTCATAGTCTAATTCCCTCAACATCACCCGACTTAATTCAACTACATTCCATTATCCTCGTTTTGCTTTTGTTTATGTTATTCTTATATCCTCCTTTCAAGACACTGTCCATTCCGTTCAACTGATCTTCCAAGTCCTTTGCTGTCTCTGACAGATTTACAATGTCATCGGCGAACCTCAAAGTTTTTATTTCTTCTCCATGCATTTTAATACCTACTACAAATTTTTCTTTTGTTTCCTTTACTGCTTGCTCAATATACAGATTGAATAACATCAGGGAGAGACTACAACTCTCTCTCACTCCCTTCCCAACCACTGCTTCCCTTTCATGCCCCTGGACTCTTATAACTGTCCTCTGGTTTCAAACTGTAAATAGCCTTTCGATCCCTGTATTTTACCCCTGCCACCTTCAGAATTTGAAAGAGAGTATTCCAGTCAACATTGTCAAAAGCCTTCTCTGAGTCTACAAATGCTAGGAAACGTAGGTTTGCCTTTCTTTAATCTACACCACTGTTTGTGTATGAGTAATCGGTTGGAAACTTTCCTAATGTCAGCACGTTGTATGTGTCGCCACTGGCACCAACCTTGTGTGAATGCTCTGAAAAGCATATCACAGCGTCTTCTTCCTGTGGGTTAAATTTCGCGTCTGTAGCACGTCATCTTCGTGGTGCAGCAATTTTAATGGCCAATAATGTATCTTCTAAGATAAGTCGTAGGGTCAGTATTGCCTCACTTGTTCCAATATTTCTACGGAATCCAAACTGATCTTTCCCGAGGACGGCTTCTACCAGTTTTTCCATTCGTCTGTAAAGAATTCGCGTTAATGTTTTGCAGCCATGACTTATTAAACTCATAGTTGGGTAATTTTCATATTTGACAACACCTTCTTTCTTTGGGATTGGAATTGTTATATTCTTCTTGAAGTCTGTATTTCACCTGTCTCATACATCTTGCTCACAAGATGGTAGAATTTTGTCAGGACTGGCTCTCCCAAGGCTGTCAATAGTTCTAATGGAATATTGTCTACTCCCGGGGTCTTGTTTCGAAAAAGATCCTTAGCAACCTCGTGTCCAAAGAGTGAAAACGTTGTAGAGCACGCATTGCCGTCCATGGTAATTACACACCGTATTAAGGACCAAGTCTCGCCTTTTTAATGTCCAGGGACCATCACAAATCGCAGTCTATGTCCATGTGTGTCAGAATGGCCAGCGAAGGAGTTCCTGATTTCAAAATTAAATGTTTCGAAAACTACGATTGACAGGCGAGTGTAACAAAAGCTGTGTTTATTGTAAAGCTCTAAGAATTTTGTACTGAAGTTATACAGAATTTCGAAGTAGTTCAAAAAGCTGGTAATAGGTGAGGCTGTGCGTTGTTCAGCTCTTACATCATCACCTTGCATGATTAAACTTGTCCTATGCAAGTAGCGTTTGCAGTCACGTCGGAATATTTGCGAAATGCTCAATACTCGTGAATATTGTGACTAGTCCATCCAAGTATCAGTAAATTTTAAATAATCCAATGCAATGATTCTGTTCCCGAAGTATTCATCAAGAAAACGAAACACATGTTCGATGCGATATGGTCTGGCCCCAGCTTGCATGAACCACTCGGTGTCTGGTCGATCCTCCAACGTTAGCTGTGTGGCAAAAAACTGTTACAAAATCGCAAAGTAACATTCAGTGATCGTTTATCATATGAAAAAAGTGCTAATAATGCCTCTGTTGCATACCTCAGCCAAAACAGTAACTTTGGGACAATACAGAGGTTTAGCTTCACACAAATAGCGATTTTCGGGACCTCAGAATCACCATTTTGTTTATTCACGACTTAATTCACGTGGAAGTGTGCTTCGTCTGTGAGCCAGATGCAGCCAGCATTAAATAATTCATTATGTATCATTGTGAGGGTCCGGTTCGCGAAGTCGAAACTCTTTTGCACTGCTCGTAGAGGTATGGTCTGGTGGCTTTGGATTTTGAATGGAAATATCTGTTGACTCTGTCTCGGTATTTCCTGCGTGCTGGAACGCTTCAAACAATTCCCTGCTGCAATTCTTCTGACGGATTCCCTTGGAGTCTGCTGAATATTTTCAGAAACCGCAGTAACTTTTATAGAAATAACTGCACTTTGTCTGGGGTCAAAATGTCCCATTAGGTCATCAACCACGCTGCCTGTCCGTTGGAATTCGCCGAAGAGCTTGGGAATGGTTTTCACATTGGGTCCTTTTGAAACATTAAATCGTATCTGAAAACTGCGCCTTCTTGCCGCAGCACTTTGTTGTAACCTGTTTCTCTTCTTCAGAAACGTTTTTCTTGCCATTTCCACCCTGTATTTTATATCCTCTCTACTTCAGCCATCATCTGGTATTTTGCTGATCAAACAGCAAAACTCATGTACTGCTTTTAGTGACTCATTCCTTAATCTAATTTATCCAACATCATCTCATTCAATTTGACTAAAATTCCATTACCCTTGTTACGCTCTTATTAATGTTCATCTTAAGCCCCTCTTTCAAGACAACTGTTCGCCTGAACTGTTCTTCCGAGTCATTTTCTGTCTCTGACAGAATTATGATGTCATCGCCAAACCTCTAAGTTTTTGTTTCTTTTCCCTGAACTTAAATTCCCTTTCCAAATTTCTACTTGCTTTCCTTTACTGCTTGCTCAGTGCACAGACTGAATAACATCAGAGATAGGTTACAACCCTTTCTCACTGCCTTCTCAACTACTGCTTGCCTTTCACTCCTCTCAACTGGTATCTGGTTTCCGTACAAGTTGTAAATAACCTTTCACTCCCTGTATTTTATGCCTGCTGTCTACTGAATGTTGAAGACTGTATTCCGGTAGACATTGTCGAAAGCTGTCGCTGAATTTACAAAAACTAAAAACGTAGGTTTGCCTCCCATTACCCAATTTTCTAAGATAATAATTGAAATTACGACGTCAAATACCAATTTTTGCCTACTACAACGGCTGCGAGCAGTTGGTGCTATCGCAACTGGAAGTGTCAACTGTGGTGCTCCAAGAACACCACGCACTCTCAAATTTGGAGATGACGTCCTTTGTCACGTAGAAGAGAACCCCACGACGATTACTCACAACACTAACCCTGTCATAGGCTCCTGTAGAGCACGCTGGTCGGACTTCATTGTCTCCGCTATGTGCAGAAGAAATTATATCTTCTAACTTATTATGTATCTAAATGGAACACTTCCGGAAATGTGTTCCTTTACAGATATTTGTCTACCAAGTACCCTGTACAGCCTCTAGAAACTTGCAATAGTAATTATGAAACACCATGTACATGCATGTATAGAAACCATATACTATAGCACGAGTGGTGCTATATCGAGTAGTATTTCACATGAAGAAGTGTTTAGTGATTCAAACAGTGTCCAAACCAAGAACTACCGAACATGGGTCCCGAAACGAAAAATTACGGGTTTAATGTTGCGCTCACCATATAAAGCGTTCGGCACACGCAGTCAGTGCGACCACTTTACACTGATGGCTAACGGGTTTCATAACTTTATAGGCTACCAAATATAGCTCCAAGAAGCCGTGACGTCACCGTCCTCAAATTACGACGCCTTACAACGCCGAATCTAGGCATTTCCGGACAGGGATTTGCTCCGGAAAAAGACCTGTCTGCCGATTCACAACATATTAAACGGCGTTGAAGTATTTTTATACTTCTATTCTTTTTCATTTTATAAGTTCTTTCTTTCTGTTCATATGATCATCCGAGTCAATTTCCGCTCCTAACAGAATTAATATGTCATCGACGAAACGCTTAAGTTTTCAATTATTCTGACAACATCCCATTTGTTGGATATTTAATTACGTGTCCCATAAATCATTTGAACCATTTTTTCCATCAGTATGATATGGAACAGGAGAGTTTACATTATATATATATACATTATTATTTCTAGTATTAAAGAACTTATACATTTTCGAGTCCTACTCATGCAACAACACTTAAAAACGAGTTTTTTTACAGTCTGCCATTTTTAAATAAAAATTCTTCTATAAAATAGGAAGAGTTGTCTAGAAAAAGCCGTTTTAGATTAGACTTACAACTTGCTTTGCTGCCTGTTATATATTTTATGATGTTAGGAATACGATCAAAAGTTTTTGTTGATGCGTAATGAACTCCTTTCTGACAGTTTTAATAAAGACAATGACAGATTTAGGAAAGAATGTTGAAGGGAATTGTTTCTTTTAGTTTTATAGGTACATATATCGCTATACTCCAGAAACTATGATTTATTATTTCTAAGGAATTTTATGTGAGAGTATATATATTGTGAAGGGACAATTAAAACGCCTAACTCCTTGGAGAGCTACCTGCAGTATGACTGCAGGTGAACACCATATATTATTCTTACTGCATGCTTTTGAGTAATCACTAATTACTTTGTAAGAGATAAGCTATCAAAGGAAATTATTCCACTAGACAGTGTTAAGTGGAAGTACACAACGTATGTTTGGAGGCAGATTCATTTTGCTTCCCAGAGTAACAATTACACGAAGAGAAAAAGTAGCTGAAGCTAACTGTTTGATCAGTTGAGTAGTATGCTTCTTCCAGTTAAAGTTTCCAACGATATATTCACCTAAAAATTTGGAGATTCTACCCTGTTTATTGACTCATGACCATATTCTACATCAATTGTTGGTATGACTACAGTTTTATAAAAATTTAGAGGAAGCCTATTTTCTGATAACCACTTCATAATTCTTTGAAGAATGGCATTACCAATTCACTTTTTTGTTTTATATCAAATGACATTCATTATAAGACTGTTATCGTCAGTAAAAGTACTAATACTGCTTAATGATTTATGCTTGGGAGGAGATTCACTTATATTAGTTTAAGGGATAGCAGTGAACTTAAAATTGAATCCTGTGGGACTCACTTCGTGATTTCTCCACAATTATTGATCACAACCTTTTTGCACTCTGTTATGAATGCCTTGTAAAGCCATCAGTCTCTACAAAACAAAAGTTTTTGTAAGAGGTTAACATGATCCACCCAAAAAACACCTTGGTAAGATAAAAAAAAAAACAGCTGGTGATACGTTATAATTTAAGTTTTGTAATATCTAGTGGTTGATTATATAAACAGTTGGCCAAAGCCTCTGGAATCGAAACTGCGATGGTCTAAGTAAATATGAGACCTGTCTTGAGTACACTGCTTATTATAATACTTTGGAAAAGGATGTAAGTAAGTAAACTGGACAGCAGTTATTTAAATCAATCTTGTCACCTTTCTTATAAAGAAGTTTAACAATGGCAGAGTTTGATCTGTCTGGAAAAATGCCCTGTACCATTGATGCGATATATGCACCACTAAGGAACTACAAAGTTACAAAACCTCTTCAGAATTTTTGTTTGAAATTCCATTAACATTTTACTAGCTTTTTTTTACAATTTTTATAATTTATAAAATTCAGTGAACGAACTGATGCTACTTATAGCTCCTTAAAGTTTTGTAGAATGACATTTATAAATTCTCTTGGTTCTTCAATTGGACCATAAAGCCTGCTTTTGCTGCTATGTTTAGAAACGGATTACTAAAAATAATGTGATTTTGTGAATTATCAGTCGCAACATTTTCGTTCATTTCAATAGTGATAATGTCCATGCAGAGAGTGACTCATCTATTTCCTGTTCCACAATATCCCACACAGGTTTAATCTTTGCCCAGTCCCTCCCTGGAATCCTAATGGGAGATTACTTTATGTAGAGCTTTTTATTTGTGAGGATTCAGACATTATTAAATCATGCAGTAGAGTGACATGTAGTCGAGAAATATAATAGCTGCAATGTCCACTTTGGTTAAGTCGTTCAGCAGTATCAAAGTAGCAAAGCCATGTTAGTTAATTTGAAAAGGCCCAATTAATCTTATAGACTGTTACAACCTGTGACTATTCAAAACGCTGCTCCCTCTCTTCTGGAATCATATGTTAGTCTGGCCTCTCCACAGATACTCGTTCAACGTAGTTGCATGTTTTCTCGATCAGTCTTCTGCCTGCTTCAATGATGCCCTCCACGAATTCCTCTCGAATACTAATCTCTTTGCAGAGAGCACGCTACATCCTCACTTATTTGTTACATTTATTCCAATCTCTGTCTTCCCTTACAGATTTTACGTTCTACAGCTCCCTCTAGTTCCACTGAAATTACTCCTTGATGTCGCAACACATATCCTATCATACTGTCCCTTCTTCTTGTCAGAGATTACCACATGTTCATTTCTTCGCCGATTCTGCGGAGAACTTTCATTTGCTTGCCTTACTAGCTGAGTTCTCTTCGTCAAGACTGACCTCTTCGCATGAGCTAATCTGCATTCTATGTCCCTCTCTATGTTGGGGAGGACTTATCTGATGATGTGACAAAGAAAGAGACAGGAATCGATAGGGAAGAGATAGGGGAATCAGTATTACAACTGGAATTAAAGTAGGTTTGGAAGACTTAAGATCAAATAAGGCAGAAGGAATAGATAACATTTCAACAGAATTTTTAAAATCATTGGTGAAGTGGCAAAAAAACACTTATCACCTAGGTGTGTAGAATGTATGAGAGTGGTGACATACGAGGTGCGACAAAGTAATGAGACTTATTTTCTTTGCAAGATGTGGCAGCCCTGCAGGCTTGTGTAGGCACAATACCTTTGACCTCGTTCTATAAGGTGCTTCAAGCGGCACATCGATGCAACCGCTCAGTCGTGAGTTGTGCTGTAATAAGTTAACACGCGTTTGTGTCTCTCGTCAAGGAAATGGAACCATATAATATTGCGCAACGGTATGCCATTTCTTTTTGCGTTAAATTGGGTGAAAACTCGACGAAAACTTATGGTAAGCTTCAGAAGGCTTTTGGAGAGGAAGTTACGTCAAGAGCTCAAGTTTTTCGTTGGCATAAAATGTGTAGTGAAGGCACAACGAATGTTGAAGATGAAGACCGAAGTGGATGACCATCAACCTCACGGACAGATGTCAACTTCGCCAGGATGCGTGAACTCGTACGATCTGATCGTAGATTACCCGTGAAAATGATTGCAGAAGAACTGAACATCAGTCGAGAAACGGTTCGTCTAGTAATAACTGAAGATCTTGGTATGAGAAAGATTTGTGCAAAAATGGCCCCCAAAAATCTCACATCACAACAGCGAGAAACACGGAAAAATGTGGCAGTCGATCTTTAGAGCAACGGAAATCAATCCAGAGTTGTTGAGCCGTGTTAACCCGGATGATGAAAGTTGTTTTTTTTTTCAGTAGGATCCAGAGACAAAACGCCAAAGTTCGCAATGGTGCTCAAAGGTATCACCCAGACCAAGAAAAGCTCGCATGCCAAAGTCAAAAGTGAAATGCATGCTTGTGTGCTTCTTTAATTCCAAGGGAATTATTCATAAAAACTGGGTGCCTCCTGGACAAACAGTTAACCAATATTACTAAAAAGAAATTTTAGAAAGGCTTCGTAAAAGAGTTCTTCGTGTCCGTGCAAATATTGTTGATAATTGGATTCTGCATCACGATAATGCGCCATCCCATACTGCTCTGTCAGTAGAGCAATAACCTCAAAACAAATTTCAGTACTACCACAGCCACCTTAGTCACTAGATATCGCTCCGTGCGACTTTTTTTTTTATTTCCACGAGTCAAAACGACGGCCATGGGACAACATTTTCGAACAACACAAGATGTCCAAAAAGCTGTGACGAGGGTCTTGGAGGATATTACATAACATGAGCTCCAGAAATGTTACCATCAATGGTAGAAGCGCTGGAAAAAGTGTGTGCAATTAGAAGGGAACTACTTTGAAGGAGACAACACTAAACTTGACTAAAACGTGAGCAACCTTTTTTTTTCACATCACTCATTACTTTATTGTCGCACCTTGTATCATCGGACATCGGGAAAAAATAATCCACACCATTCTGAAGATAGCAAAGCCGACAAGAGCGAGAATTATCGCACAATCAGCTTAAAAGCACAGGCACCCAAGTGGTTGACTCGATAGCCTGAAAAATGGAAAAGGAAACTGAGGATTTGATAGATGGCGATCTGTTTGGCACTAAGAACGGTAAAGGCACCAAGCAATTTTAACGTTGCGGTCGATAACGGTAGCAACACTGAAGAAAAATCTAGAAACGTTCATAGAATTTGTCGTCCTAGAAAAAACGTCCGATAGTGTAGAATGATACAAGATGTCCAAAATTCTGAGGAAGCTATAGGGAAAGACGGGTTATATACAATATGTACGAGAACCGAGAGGGAATAATAACACTAGAAGACCAAGAACGAAGTGCTCGGATTAAAAAGGTTGTAAGACAGGGATGCAGTCTTTCACCCATACTGTTCCCTCTAAACGTCGAAGAATCAATGTCTGAAGGAAAAGGTAGGTTCGATAGTGGAATTAAAAAGAAGGTAAAAGGATATCAATGGTAAGATTCGCTGATGTCATTGATATGTTGAGTGAAAGTGAGGAAGAATAAAAGGATCTTCTGAATGGAATGACAGTCTAATGAGTACATAATATGGACTGAGAGTAAATCGAAGAAGGACAAAAGTAATGAGAAGTAGTAAAAATGAGAATACCGAGAAATTTGTGACCACTAGGTAAAAGAAGTTAAGAAATTTCGCTACCTAGGCAGGAAAATAACCCATGACAGACGGACCAAGGAGGACATAAAAGCAGACCAGCACTGGTCAAGAGGAGTCTACTAGTATCAAACATAAGCCTTAATTTGACGAAGAATAGGCGAGGAAAAGAATATATGGAAAACACTGACTACAAGAAGGGACGGGATGATAGGATATCTGTTAACTCATGAGGGAATGACTTCTATGGTCCTACAAGAATCTGTTGAGCAGTAGTTTCCAACTTGGGCGTAATTACGTCTCGACGGGTAAAATGAAATTTTCTGAGGGGTAAAAACTAAACGATTAGATTTTGTTTTAGTCTCGAAAGTAAATTATTTTCAAAATATCATTACTAATATCACAAGTTTGTAAGACTCTAATACTGATTATGTAAGTTATCAATAATTATTTTTTCTCAATTAGTAGCATTAATATGGTGGAGATCACAGGTTCCTTACATAGTCCACGCACTACGCACATACACTCCTGGAAATTGAAATAAGAACACCGTGAATTCATTGTCCCAGGAAGGGGAAACTTTATTGACACATTCCTGGGGTCAGATACATCACATGATCACACTGACACAACCACAGGCACATAGACACAGGCAACAGAGCATGCACAATGTCGGCACTAGTACAGTGTATATCCACCTTTCGCAGCAATGCAGGCTGCTATTCTCCCATGGAGACGATCGTAGAGATGCTGGATGTAGTCCTGTGGAATGGCTTGCCATGCCATTTCCACCTGGCGCCTCAGTTGGACCAGCGTTCGTGCTGGACGTGCAGACCGCATGACCACGCTTCATCCAGTCCCAAACATGCTCAATGGGGGACAGATCCGGAGATCTTGCTGGCCAGGGTAGTTGACTTACACCTTCTAGAGCACGTTGGGTGGCACGGGATACATGCGGACGTGCATTGTCCTGTTGGAACAGCAAGTTCCCTTGCCGGTCTAGGAATGGTAGAACAACGGTTTCTATGACGGTTTGGATGTACCCTGCACTATTCAGTGTCCCCTCGACGATCACCAGAGGTGTACGGCCAATGTAGGAGATGGCTCCCCACACCATGATGCCGGGTGTTGGCCCTGTGTGCCTCGGTCGTATGCAGTCCTGATTGTGGCGCTCACCTGCACGGCGCCAAACACGCATACGACCATCATTGGCACCAAGGCAGAAGCGACTCTCATCGCTGAAGACAACACGTCTCCAATCGTCCCTCCATTCACGCCTGTCGCGACACCACTGGAGGCGGGCTGCAAAGTGTTGGGGCGTGAGCGGAAGACGGCCTAACGGTTTGCGGGACCGTAGCCCAGCTTCATGGAGACGGTTGCGAATGGTCCTCGCCGATACCCCAGGAGCAACAGTGTCCCTAATTTGCTGGGAAGTGGCGGTGCGGTCCCCTACGGCACTGCGTAGGATCCTACGGTCTTGGCGTGCATCCGTGCGTCTCTGCGGTCCGGTCCCAGGTCGACGGGCACGTGCACCTTCCGCCGACCACTGGCGACAACATCGATGTACTATGGAGACCTCACTCCCAACGTGTTGAGCAATTCGGCGGTACGCCCACCCGGCCTCCCGCATGCCCACTATACGCCCTCGCTCAAAGTCCGTCAACTGCACATACGGTTCACGTCCACGCTGTCGCGGCATGCTACCAGTGTTAAAGACTGCGATGGAGCTCCGTATGCCACGGCAAACTGGCTGACACTGACGGCGGCGGTGCACAAATGTTGCGGAGCTAGCGCCATTCGACGGCCAACACCGCGGTTCCTGGTGCGTGTGATCATTGCTTGTACAGCCCTCTCGCAGTGTCCGGAGCAAGTATGGTGGGTCTGACACACCGGTGTCAATGTGTTCTTTTTTCCATTTCCAGGAGTGTATGTTGTGCTTTTCTCCGTACATCACTTATGATAAAAGTGAGACATATACGTAACAAATTTTAAATATCTCAAGAAAATGTCTTCTCCAAGTTGTAGATAGTATCCGCAGTAATCCATAAATTCGTTTATTACTCGCTTCCAAACAGATAAATGAATTACTTGACAACACAGCACCTCACTACCTACATAAGGGCTACTATAGTACTTTACACAGTATTATTATTATTATTATTATTATTATTATTATTATTAGAGTTGTAAGAGATAAAGCATTAACAGCCTGAAGTCTTCCAATTTCTACCAGTTCAGAAGTAAGGAGTGCAGCAATAAAGTGATATACGAATAGAGGTATAGTGGACACATCTGAACTGGTTTGCTTTTAAATGGGGTTGCAGTGTGGAAGTCAAGCAAGTGCTACAGTGGAAAGGAGTAACGCAGGGGATGTATGTTTCGTAGTACGTGTCTACAGTCACTGTGGATAGTTAGCTATCTTATCTCAGAAGGAATTATGGGCAGCACTTGCGTTGCACCACAACTTCTTTCGTCATTCATCATAACACCCCCCTCCCCCCGTACGAAATAAATATCATTTATTTATAATCAATTTAAAAATAAAAATGTGCTAAGAAAAGTCCTTTATGGTTCAAATGGCTCTGAGCACTATGGGACTTAACGTCTAAGGTCATCAGTCCCCCTAGGACTTAGAACTACTTAAACCTAACTAACCTAAGGACATCACACACATCCATGCGCGAGGCAGGATTCGAATCTGCGACCATAGCGGTCGCGCGGTTCCAGACTGTAACGCCTAGAACCGCTCGGCCACCCCGGCCGGCGAAAAGTCCTTTATTCTACAATTTAGCTAGGTTCTAAAGTTGGTGATAATGTGGAGGTGGGGGGAGCACAACCGACGGCTGGGGGGGGGGGGGGGAGGTGGAGAGGGGGGGGGGGGACTAGCTGATGTGTGACTACACTCAAAGGCAATGGTCCAAGAAAGGTTGGGAATCACTGCTGAAGAGAGTAAAAGCTATAAGGATGACTGAGACTGGAACAGATCCTGCAAGTAATTGAGTTCGTAAGTTGCAAGTGCCACTCTGAGATGAAAAGTTTGGAACTCGGATCTGGCCGCGTTAAACTAGTCAGAAGACTGATGAGTCGAAAACAAAAAGTCCGTTTTGCTTCATCGTCCCGTGTTATTTTGCTTCCAGGCTAGAGGAATTTAATAACTTTGTCTGCTTCGTGGTCCCCAATTTTGATGTTAAGTTTATCGCTAATCTCATTCCTGCTACTCTTGCTTACTTTCGTCTATTGTTCTGTTTTTCTCAATCATTGTCTTTTGCCCTTTCTAATCGGACTATTTAGTTGTTGGTCTTCCATTGTATATATTCTTCCTTTTGTACTTGTATGTGTTTTATATTATCCGTATTCCCTCTTTAGCTTACGTTTTTACTGAGAATTTTGAAAATATTGTACCGTTTTACAGCGTCGAATGCTTTTTCTAAATAGACAAATTCTATGAATGTATATTGCATCTGTTATCAAGCTCGACGTCAGAACTGCCTCACTGATGTCTTTACCTTCCCTGAAGCCCAAAGATTCGTTAACAGTAACGATGTGGTATGCAAGCATTCCGTAACCACATTTCACTGGGCGTGTGGCCGTTATCACGTTCTTTTGGTTCCACGAGGTCGTTTATGTTCGCGTGACATGCGCTGATGCCGTGCTGCAGCTGTGTTTGTCGGCAGGCGCTGCACGAGCACATGACGGCGGACGAGCTGGCGTGGTACTTCGGCGGCGGGGCGCGCGTCTCGGTGCCCGACTACCAGGTCGTCTTCCTGCTGCCCGCCGAGCCCGAGCTGAGCGACGACGGCGGGCCCGGCGAGGGCCACCTGCGCTACAGCTTCAGCGCCTTCGGCAGGTCAGTGAGGTCACCTCGCGAGCAACGTAGTACAGCGCAGCTGCAAGCCCAGAATACAGCACTGCCCTGAACAGTTCACTGCCCCATGTGACGAGAAGCCAAACTGGAGACGTCTATTGACCAATATATTACATCACACTGGTGCTAGAGGAACACGTAACACAGGAGGCAAAGATCGACAGTGCTCAAGAGACCACACACAGAATGCTGTGTTCCTTTACTCGACGTAAATTTAAGCCAAATTGTCAAAAAAGGCACAAGGGATATCAGTACTGGCGGAATAAGAAGTTCAGAGTCTGGAGTAAGCTTAGCTCATAGGATGAACAGTGAAAGTCGTTGAAGTGAGTGCAGGTGTCGCAGCATACCGTCAAACAGACAGCCTCTGTTCTTTCCTCTTAACGCCAAAGATCGCGAGTGACGAGTCTATGTGCGACACCGAGGACGAAAGCACTCAGTGTTGACCAGAGCGATGTGCCAACGCAAACTGTATTTGGCCTGCCTCCATAGATGCCACGCCTTGATCCATCTACATGTAAGACGTTGGCTTTAAAAGCGACTGTTGACCTTCAGTTTAGAGAATTGTTGGACTGTGAAGGTGGCAGGTGCTGGTTGGTCGGTATATACTTCCCCGCACTGTTAAGGATGGCATTATGCATATGGACTATCATACCAATTGTGTGATTGGATTGAAGAGTGCCTAGATAACAGAACGCAGCATGCCATTCTGAATGGAGAGAAGTCTTCCGAAGTAAGAGCGATTTCAGGTGTGCTGCAGGGGAGAGTCGTAGGACCGTTGCTATTCACAATATATATAAATGACCTTGTGAATGACATCCGAAGTTCACTGAGTCTTTTTGCGGATGATGCTGTGGTATATCGAGAGGTTGTAACAATGGAAAATTGTACTGAAGTGGAGGAGGATCTGCAGCGAATTGACGCATGGTGCAGAGAATGGCAGTTGAATCTCAATGTAGACAAGTGTAATGTGCTGCGAATACATAGAAAGATAGATCCCTTATCATTTAGCTACAATATAGCAGGTCAGCAACTGGAAGCAGGTAATTCCATAAATTATCTGGGAGTACTCATTAGGAGTGATTTAAAATGGAATGATCACATAAAGTTGATCGTCGGTAAAGCAGATGCCAGACAGATTCATTGGAAGAATCCTAAGGAAATGCAATCCGAAAACAAAGGAAGTAGGTTACAGTACGCTTGTTCGCCCACTGCTTGAATACTGCTCAGCAGTGTGGGATCCGTACCAGATAGGGTTGATAGAAGAGATAGAGAAGATCCAACGGAGGGCAGCGCGCTTCGTTACAGGATCATTTAGTAATCACGAAAGCGTTACGGAGATGATAGATAAACTGCAGTGGAAGACTCTGCAGTGGAGACGCTCAGTAGCTCGGTACGGGCTTTTGTTGAAGTTTCGAGAACATACCTTCACCGAAGAGTCAAGCAGTATATTGTGCCCTCCTACGTATATCTCGCGAAGAGACCATGAGGATAAAATCAGAGAGATTACAACTCACACAGAAGCATACCGACCATCTTTCTTTCCACGAACAATAAGAGACTGGAATAGAAGGGAGAACCGATAGAGGTACTCAAGGTACGCTCCACCACACTCCATCAGGTGGCTTGCCGAGTATGGATGTAGATGTAGATGTAGATTGGAGACCAGAGTTTAGTATTTAGACTTAGCTCAACCTTTTAAAGGACGCGCTGTCGCTTCGAAGAGTTTTAGATGGTGTAGAATTGGTTGCAGGCGGTCAGGTGTCCTTCAAACGCTGTCTTAAATCATGATAGTAAAGTGGTGTGTATCTGGCTATTGGTTATAGGAAATCAGCGTGGTAAGACAGGTCGGCAGCAGGCGTAACAGAATAGCATGGCACTCACATGACGAAACAGAGAATAAAATTCACAGATTTGGTTATAAGCTCAAGCGCCAATGAAACTGGTGTAGGGATGCGTATTCAAATACAAAATGGAAATGAGCGTACGGCATTGTGAGGCGGGAGTCCCCCATTCGGGGAAGTGCGGTCGCCGAGGGCAAGTACTTATTGCATTCGACGCCACATTGGGCGACTTGCGCGTTGGAAATGGGGATGAAATGACGATGAGAACAACACAACACCCAGTCCCTGATCGGAGAAAATCTCCTGCCACAGCCGGGAATCCACCCCGAGAACGTTGGCGTGGCATTCCACCGCGCTGTCCACTCAGCTAACGGGGGCGGGCATTCAAATACAGAGATATGTAAACAGGCAGAATACTGCTCTGCGGTGGGCAACGCCTATATAAGACAACAATTGTCTGGCGCAATTATTAGGTCGCTTACTGCTGCATTAATGGCAGGTTATCAACATTTAAGTGAATTTAAACGTAGTATTATAGTCGGTGCACGAGCGATGGGACACAGCGTTTTCGAGGTAGCGACGAACTGGAAATTTTCCTGTACGAACATTTCATGAGTGTAACTTGAATACCAGGAATCCGGTAAAACATCAAATCTCCCACGTCACTGTGCCCGGAAAAAGATCATGCAACAACGGGACCAACGACGATTGAAGAGAATGAAGAGAATCGTTCAGCGTAACAGAAGTGCAATCCTTTGGAAAACTGCTGCAGATTTCAATGCTGGGCCATCAACTGCGTGCGAACAATTCAACGAAACATCATCTATATGGATTTTCGGAGCCGAAGGCCCACTCGTGTACCCTTGATGACTGCACGACACAAAGCTTTACACTTCATCTGGGCTTGTGATCATCGACATTGGACTGATGATGACTGGAAACATGATGCCTGGTCGGACGGATCTCGTTTCAAATTCTATCGTGAGGAAGGACGTGTACGGGTAAGGAGACAGCCTCATGAATCCATGGCCCCTGCACGTCAACAGGGGACTGTTAAGCTAGTTGTAGCTCTATAATGGGGTGGGGCGTGTGAACTTGGAGTGAAATGCCTGGAGATGGCGGTGACAGCGACTTGTTCCTGTGCCGTTCCGGGGAGTACTCATTCCCTCCTAGATCACTGCCCGTGTCGTTCCCTCTGGTAGACCGTGATGTCGGGTGCCATGATGTCATGTTGATTGCTGAATCTGACCCGCCGGTACTCTAGGCCAACAGCCTCGTCAGACGCTGGAATTTTACTCTCCAGTTTTACTACTTATTTGTCGCGTAACAGTGGCAATTAGTCTCAGTCAGTGCAAGTCCATCTAAATCAACTTCCGGGCTATCACTACGAAGGTAAAACCATGCGATTGAAATTTGCAGTCATGTACGTCACAAAAGGCTGTTATTACTAACTGCGCAGGAAACTGCACGTTTTCACTGGCTCAAACAACGCAGAATCTGTGTAGTAGCTGACTGGAGGAATTTAATGTGGTGCGATGAGTTGCAGTTTTAACTCTTTTAAAATGGTGCAAGGCCTCTACTCACCGACAGCCCAACGAGGCGCCAAAGCAGCAGGGTGTGGAAGGTGCATTTCAGTCGTAGCTATTTCTGTAATCTTTTGCGAATATTTTTCGTACCATGACTTGACACATACCGATTATTATGAATTGGTTCCACTCCATTTTGGCTGTCTGATGCCGCAATCGGTTGTGAATATTTTTGAATGAAAACAGTTTCTGTTGCAAAATTGTTTTTATTACTGACAGTTGCGCATTTCGCTACCCGCCAGGGTAGCCGAGAGCGCTAACGCGCTGCTTCCTGGACTCGGGTAGGCGCGCCGGCCCCGCTTCGAATCCGCCCGGCGGATTAACGACGAGGGCCGGTGTGCCAACCAGCCTGGATGTGGTTTATAGGCGGTTTTCCACATCCCGCTAGGTGAATACTGGGCTGGTCCCCACGTTCCGCGTCAGTTACAAGCATCGCGGACATTTGAAACACGTCCGCACTGTTTCACGATTTACACTAGACGCAGGCAGTTGGGTTACACTGATTCCGTCCTGAGGGTTGTAACCACGTTGTAACCACGCCGATCCTGCGATCGCTGCGGGACTATGGCGTAAGCGCAAGAAAGAAATAAAGAATGTTGCGCATTTCGTTCTTGTAAGGCATCGTCGGAATATCTGGAGAGAATAGAACAAATAAGTTATATGACGAAATGGGGCAAATAAAAGCGGCCCGGACGAGTGTATGCGACTGAATGTGAACGATACCCGCAGTGGAACAGCGGGTGTTCGTTGTGGAAAGTTACGTGACAGCAAAGTCATGGAAACGGTGTGGTCAGTTGTTTGCCGAGACATTTAGTGGTGTCAAAGTCTTAGTAAATAGTGCCACGCAACGCTTAGTCCGAAAATGGCGTCACACAGGACCTATTTTGAACAAGTCAAGGAACATTCTGAAACGTGCCCGCAAACTTGAAAACGTGGCTGCAGTTCACCAGAAAATGTTTCAGAATCCTACCAAATCAAACCGACTCCTGTCACAGGAGAGCGGCATATCGCGTCGATCATGCGGACGAATATTCTACCTGGACCTAAAAAAAAAAATGTTCAAATGTGTGAAATTTTATGGGACTTAATTGCTAAGCCCATCAGTTCCTAAGCTTAAACACTACTTAACCTAAATCATCACACACCCATGCCCCAGAGAGGACTCGAACCTGTGCCGGGACTAGCCGCACAGTCCACGACTGCAGCGCCCTAGACCGCTCGGCTAATCACGCGCGGCACACTTGGACCTGCACATGCATCCCTGCCGAGGGTCTGATGTTCATGCATTAACGCCAGCAGATGCTCCTCAGCGCCTATAGTTTTGTGAGTGACTGTTCACTGGGATAACAATGAATAGCTTTGACATAGATCCGTTCTTTATGCCTACTGAAGCCTGGTTTCATGTGAGTGGTTATCTCAGGTCACAGAATCACAGGTTCTGGGCAGCGAAAACTCGCGTAACTTCACGAAACACCACTGCATGATCAGAAAATTGGGGATTGGTGTGCAGCGTTGCATGCCACATTATTAGTCCCATCTTCGTTCATCAGACGCTGATTTCGGTGCGTTACATTTTCAACATTATAAATCATATGTGGCAGCATTAATGGAGGAGAAAAAGACCTACAGTTACTTGCAACAGGATGGAGCAACTGCCCACTAGAGCCGGCCGAACCTTGAAGCACACTTACACAATCTTCAGGCCTGAAAGAGTTGTTAGCAGAAGTCAGTCTGGTCGCAACACTAGATGGTGACCCAGTCACCTGATCTGTCAGTGTGTGATTACTTTATGTGGGAGTCCTCAACTCTAAGGTGTATCGCAACCCCTCATAGTCTTTGAGAACAGCAGCAGAATATCTCGGATGAGGCTGCAGCAATTCCGCAGTCCAGTTTCGATCCGCCTTCAGCAACTTGCTGATCAGAACTCAGAAGTGCCAGAAGGTGGATGGTGGTCACTTTCAACATCTGCTGTAGTCCGGTTAGTACTGTATTTCCTTTCCCTCTGCTGTGTTTCTTTGTACTACGGAACTCTGCTCTCTGGGCCACTTTTATTTGCTCCATCCTGTAGAATGAGACATGGTTCTATGTTGTGCAGCCATGAGTACAAGGGACAGTAATGTAAGCATAAACTCAAGTAAAAATATAACGCAGTGAGCTTCATCCGTCAACTGAAGAACATTGAAAATGAAAAAGAAGCATCTGGACATAACATCCGGCTGTCAGTTGACTCATCAGATACGTGAAGAACTTAAACGGGAAGTAAAAGTAGAAAAGTAAAATTACCCTGGAAAAATGGGGGTTTAAAACAGATAAAATTCTAGATCAGTGAAGTACCTTATGTATACCGATGCAGGTTTAGTATGGTGTAAACAGCACGAGTACAAGTTCGTGATGTATTGCAGTGTTGACAGCGCGATTGAGTTTCGAGTGTTGACGATAGTATCATCAGCATTTCACTAAACACCTGCTCGGAGCAGGAACTCGTTCTAGTTGACCTAAACTTGAAGTGACTCATATCGAACTAAATAACTTAGCGCGGCTAGACACTGATGTAAGAAATTGTCATGTTGCACTAAGGTGCAAGTTATGAGTCAAGATCGTAACAACAAAAGTAGGGGTAAATGGAATTGTAGTGACATGACAGTAAAGGTAAAGGTAGTCTAACGTATCTTGCAATCCCAATGTAAGGTCGCTGTAAGTTTTCATCCAATACCACATGCGAGATGGAAATTAAATGCGTATAAGGTGTGGATTCAATTGAAGTTGAATGAGGGAAAGAAGGAGCACCGGATGGGTGGAAGAGGCAAATAAAGACAAGAAGGATAAAATGGTTTCAAAACTAAATCTGGAAATGGGAGACAAATGAAATTGATTAAGTAGTCATTCAGAGCTCTTTCGGAGAAATGTCCATCCTCAGCAACATAGGAACTTTTGTCATTGTTCCTTACAGCGATTATTTTTCACATTTCACTTTTTTATGTATGGCACGTTGTTTATCCAGAAATGCGAATGTAGCTGGGATGAAAGTTAAGGAAGAAATGCAGAAAGATGGTACCACACATTCTACACTCTACATCTATTACAAAGCGAAAAAAGAGTTGATTAGTGTTTTACCGTAAGAATAAAGCAACTATAAAGCAATAGTGCTAAGGGAAATTGTTCTGAAATCTTTAGATCAAAATAGGTACAGACCTCGACTTCGCCATTACATAATTTCATTCATACTAGTACGTGTCATAAATAGCACAAAGTGGAATACCTGATCAACTGTTCTGCTGTTCTTGGAAGAAAGTGAGATATTGTAGGAAGCAACTGTGTGTGTATGCGGGAAATAATTTCGAGATGAATCCAAAACGTATACCAGAAATGCAATGTAGCTCAGTAATCATCTCTCAGGCATAATAAGTAAGAGAGGTTTTGCGAACACGGACACACTGTTCTTCAGTCTGACTTCTCCTTTTAGCGGGTTTCCTCTAGTCATCAGGTCAGTAACGTTGGATGGCCCCCACCTAGCCTTACCAAGGCAATCTGTACCTCAGTGAAGGCACCACCTGGGTAACTCATAGATGGGGAGTAGCCTTCAGAGCTATCATGGTGTTGGGAATTGAAGTCGTAGGGACATTTATATCTATGATTAATGATACTCTTTGTAAAACGTAATATGTTGTAAATTCGTCGTTAAATGTATGTTCTGTGACTTGTAAATAAAGTGGTGTGTTAGGCTGCCAATCGCTGCTTGCTACTGTGATTCACGACATAAGAATTGGTGCTGAAAAGCGGGAGATTTCCACGATTGCAGATTTTTAACGTACTTCACGCGGCAGTACCACGAGAAGCTCACTGCAGTGACTTATCACTCCACGCAACAAATTCTCCGACGACAATCACCTGCATACACAGTTAAGTTCAACTGGATTATCAAGCCTCATATTTAGTAGCGTCATTTGTAAAGGTAACTGATCGCATTATTGCTCCTCTATACTGCTATTGTAGCTGTTCGATTGGCGCTTTAACGGATCATCAGATCTTACACTACGCCTGTAGATTGTTTATGACTGTCGTTGCCATCTGTTAGTTGTTTACCAAACTACGTATTATCTTGATCAGCTTAAACGAGTGCAATCACATCGCGATGTCTGAAACGGAAAACGCTGATAGCAACTATCAGTTACAACGCTTGAAAAGAGGTAATATCACACGTATTTTGAACGAAGTACATATATTTAATGACACAACTATCATTGAGGATTATGAATATTTCTAAGATCGATTGCAGGAACTGTTGTGTACACTAACAGGTCTTGATAACAAAATACACAATCTTCTCGATGACGCTAATTGCGCTGCTGATATGCTCAAATTTTAAGAATATACAGACGCAGCCATGCGCGCTATCGTACCCACTTCACTGAGAATAGAGGAGAAACTTACGAATTCCAAGGCTCACACTACCATCAGTGATACACAACCTGCTACGACAGTCACTTCAATTGTACCATCGCCTAATACGAGATTGTCCACTTTAAAACTTGAGATGTTCCGGAAATGTTGAGAACTGGGCTCGTTTTTGGGAACAATTCTAACAATCGATTGATCAAGATTCCACAATATCCACCATTCATAAACATATTTTTCTCCGTGGTTGCTTAGAAGGGGAACCAAAGTATTTAGTTGACGCTCTTGGTGTGATCTCTGCCACATATAAAGAAACATGGAGAATCCTCACAGCACTCTATGGTGATTAAAATGGAATTATACAAGCTCACCTGGATTATTTAGAAACTATTAAACCCACTCAATTTCCGAATCCAGAAACCCTTAATTCTACATTTATCGAGTACAACCGCCGAGTTCAAGCTTTGCGCGCTCGGTGAAGACGGAAATACTTATGGTTGCCCGCTAGCTCCAAAAATTCTCAAAACTTTTCCTCTTCCTGATGATAGCTGCCGACGCTGGCTCATCCGTGTCAAGTAAACCGGTCTTTCAGAAGGGTACATACTTCGGTTGATGGAGTTCGTAGGAACGGAAATAGACGCAGCGCTTGAAATTTCCTGGCAGATTAAAACTGTGTGCCGGACCGAGACTCGAACTCGGGACCTTTGCCTTTCGCGGGAAAGTGCTCTGTGAGGACGGGGCGTGAGTCGTGCTTGGGTAGCTGAGATGGTGCCGGGACGGTAGCTCAGCGTGTTTGGTCAGATAGCCGGTTGGCCTCTGTAATAAAAACCTGAGTGGAAGGATCTACAAACGAACATGAATGGATGTCATGTAACGTCCGCAACGACCAAACACAACGAACAAAATGAAAAAAAAAAGATGTTAGAGCACTTGCTCGCGAAAGGCAAAGGTCCCGAGTTCGAGCCTCGGTCTGGCACACAGTTTTAATCTGTCAGGAAGTTTCATATCAGTGCACACTCCGCTGCAGAGTGAAAATCTCATTCTAGAAGCAGCGCTTGCTCCTCGGGAGATCCGCTGTGATAATAAAACGTTGACTTACGCTTCTATAGCTGCAGCCCGTCATGTCTGCGCTACTCAGAAATAAACATTACCCAAGGCCATTGAAAACTACGGTCCATTTGCGCCTTTTGCTAAGAATGAGGCCATTGGGCCCGATAAAGTAATAAAGTTACCGACCATGCTGGGGTTAGGTCCTCAGTGGCTAGAAATCTGCTGTCTCTGCGAATTTAGCAGTTGTTAACTTTGTACTTCAGACTCAGATGTCCACAGATGACCAGTTGAGATGAATGTGGGATCTAGATACTATTGGCATAAGTGCGCATAATGATGGGGTAAAGACTAATAGGGATTCTGCCCTCTTTCAAGAATTTCAGGCATGCTATCTTGTGCAGGATCATCGAAGAGTTGCTCGTCTTCTTAATAAACAAAATATTATTTTATATTCTAGTAAACGACTGAACGCAGAAAGAAGATTTCGAAGTTTACATAAAAGACTTCTTAGCAACGATTCCTTAAAGGACACTTACCACCGCCTTATGTTGGAGTACGTTACAAAAAATCGCGTAGAACTCGCTGCTCCTGAAGAGCCAAGTACTACCATGTTTTACCTCCCACATCCGTCAGTTAGGATGGAGAAACTTAGAAAATGAAGAGGAGGATCCATTTGATGCGTCTTCTAAAGTGATCAAAGCACCCTCTCTCAACAACACTTTAGAGACGAGACCAGATCTTCTGCTAGAAATACACTCCTGGAAATTGAAATAAGAACACCGTGAATTCATTGTCCCAGGAAGGGGAAACTTTATTGACACATTCCTGGGGTCAGATACATCACATGATCACACTGACAGAACCACAGGCACATAGACACAGGCAACAGAGCATGCACAATGTCGGCACTAGTACAGTGTATATCCACCTTTCGCAGCAATGCAGGCTGCTATTCTCCCATGGAGACGATCGTAGAGATGCTGGATGTAGTCCTGTGGAACGGCTTGCCATGCCATTTCCACCTGGCGCCTCAGTTGGACCAGCGTTCGTGCTGGACGTGCAGACCACGTGAGACGACGCTTCATCCAGTCCCAAACATGCTCAATGGGGGACAGATCCGGAGATCTTGCTGGCCAGGGTAGTTGACTTACGCCTTCTAGAGCACGTTGGGTAGCACGGGATACATGCAGACGTGCATTGTCCTGTTGGAACAGCAAGTTCCCTTGCCGGTCTAGGAATGGTAGAACGATGGGTTCGATGACGGTTTGGATGTACCGTGCACTATTCAGTGTCCCCTCGACGATCACCAGAGGTGTACGGCCAGTGTAGGAGATCGCTCCCCACACCATGATGCCGGGTGTTGGCCCTGTGTGCCTGGGTCGTATGCAGTCCTGATTGTGGCGCTCACCTGCACGGCGCCAAACAAGCATACGACCATCACTGGCACCAAGGCAGAAGCGACTCTCATCGCTGAAGACGACACGTCTCCATTCGTCCCTCCATTCACGCCTGTGGCGACACCACTGGAGGCGGGATGCACGATGTTGGGGCGTGAGCGGAAGACGGCCTAACGGTGTGCGGGACCGTGGCCCAGCTTCATGGAGACGGTTGCGAATGGTCCTCGCCGATACCCCAGGAACAACAGTGTCCCTAATTTGCTGGGAAGTGGCGGTGCGGTCCCTTAGGCACTGCGTAGGATCCTACGGTCTTGGCGTGCATCCGTGCGTCGCTGCGGTCCGGTCCCAGGTCGACGGGCACGTGCACCTTCCGCCGACCACTGGCGACAACATCGATGTACTGTGGAGACCTCACGCCCCACGTGTTGAGCAATTCGGCGGTAAGTCCAGCCGGCCTCCCGCATGCCCACTATACGCCCTCGCTCAAAGTCCGTCAACTGCACATACGGTTCACGTCCACGCTGTCGCGGCATGCTATCAGTGTTAAAGACTGCGATGGAGCTCCGTATGCCACGGCAAACTGGCTGACACTGACGGCGGCGGTGCACAAATGCTGCGCAGCTAGCGCCGTTCGACGGCCAACACCGCGGTTCCTGGTGTGTCCGCTGTGCCGTGCGTGGGATCATTGCTTGTACAGCACTCTCGCAGTGTCCGGAGCAAGTATGGTGGGTCTGACACACCGGTGTCAATGTGTTCTTTTTTCCATTTTCAGGAGTGTACTTGCTGTTCCGATACTGTCCCGAATATACCCCGTAGCTCTTATTAGCTATACTATGCAAGCATTTCTGCAACTTATCTTGCACGAAGACGATGGGGACTTGACTTTGATACAAAGTTTTTCAACACAGTCGCAGTAACTACCATACAACAAACGATGTGAAGACCTTTTCTCTAAACTTCCATTCGGCCTGACATGCAGTTCATTCTTGCTTTCGGCAACGCTGAAAGAACATGCTTCTACACATGGGACTGCATTTCCCGTCAACGCATAGGTACTAGCCAACGATGGATGACTTCGTGTTTTTGCAGATGGCGACAATGAAGCTATCGCTGTGTATTACGGACTAACGCCCCTATGAAACTATTGATTTTAATTAACGGAGTGGGTCACTACTTCAGATCAGTTACAGGACATATGGAGAACCGAAGGACAAGAGATTACAACATCTATTCAAGTTTTAGGCGTAAATTGGAACACAACAACTCACAACTTTTACATTATAAGGGATGAAGTCACAGGAAAATTATCTGATGAACCTGCTACTGAAAGGAAACTATTATTGATTTTAGCTAAATTTTACTATCCACTAGGATTATTCTCTCCTATGTCAATCATGGGAAAACTATTATTCCAATAAACCTGGTGTAGGGGAAATGACTGGAATGAACTGCTACTCAACAATCTGACAACATACTGGAATACTTGAGTGTCTAATTTACCTCCATTCCGTTGCATTAGTATCCCTCGATGGATATAAACTACCAAAGATCGCGACGTTCAGACACAAGTATTTTGTGATGTTTCGGAACGACAGTATGGCGCGCAGTTCTGTGCATCCTCATAATTGTACACGGCAACACAACGATTCACTTGGCCTGGAGCAAGAACAGACTTGCACCTGGCAACTGTCAAAAGGATGAAATTGCCACGTCTCGAACTTATAGGCGCATTTGTGGGAGCACGATTACTAAAATATTTTTGCAGAGTTACAGCGTACGACATTACACATACAATGTTGTGAGCGGACGCTGCACTGACTTTAGGCTGGATACGCAGTGATGCAAATCTATGGAAGACTTTCACCTGTAATAGAGTGACAGAAATTCGTGCATATACGTCCCTTAGTCAATGGAGGTTTTGTCCGGTAAATAATAACCTAGCGGATCACCTAATACGAAGCTTTCTTGGCAACTAAATCCAATCTGCGCGTGTTTGTTGGGAGGGTCCGTCGTGGCTTGCACTCCCAATAGAATGTTGGCCATCTGGTATTCCAAACATGTATCATGAAATCTCGAAAGAAAGAAGGAATTTAAAACAAGTGATTGCAGTTGCTGTACTCCCAGTATCATAAACATTTCCAAATTCAGTTCCTACTGGAGACCAATTTGCGCAACCGGCTGGATCCTTCGCTTCATACGTAAGATTCGTCACAAAGATAAAGTTGCTGAAAGTTGGCAGCAGTCGCGCTCGCAAATGCACACACTTAATGGATCAAAACAGTCCAACGTCAGTGCTTCATGCCGGAATTCAACGCACTCCAGAACGGTAAACTGGTCCCACAAACTCTAAAATTGGACACTTTTACCCATTCACTAAAGACGGACTCATTGGCCTGGGCGGTAGACTACAGTCTGTAGGCCTCACCAGTGAAGAACAACATCCATTACTTCTAGATGGTACACATCGCTTCAGGAGACTCCTGATATTTCACTACAACAGTTTCTGTAAGTTCGTGATCAGCACAAGTTCGAAATTAGGCTGGCGACTATAATGATGGTAGCCGAGCGGTCTAGGGCACTGCAGTCATGGACTTTGCGGCTGGTCCCAGAGGAGGTTCGAGTCCTCCCTCAGGCATGGGTGTGTGTGTGTTTGTCCTTAGGATAATTTAGGTTAAGTAGTGTGTAAGCTTAGGGACTGATGACCTTAGCAGTTAAGTCCCATAAGATTTCACACACATTTGAACATTTTTGACAATAATGATGAAACATTCAAAGTTTAATATTCACTGTTGTTGTTGTGGTCATCAGTCCCGAGAATGGTTCGATGCAGCTCTCCATGCTACTCTATCCTGTGAAAGCTTCTTCATCTCCCAGTATCTACTGCAACCTACATCCTTCTGAATCTGCTTAGTGTATTCATCTCTTGGTCTTCCTCTACGATTTTTACCCTGCACTCTAACCTCCAGTACCAAATTGGTGATCGCTTGATGTCTCAGAACATGTCCTACCAGCCGATCCCTTCTTCTAGTCAAGCTGTGCCACAATCTCCTCTTCTCCCCAATTCTGTTCAGTACCTCCTCATTAGTTATGTGATCTACCCATCTGATCTTCAGCATTCTTCTGTAGCACCACATTTCGAATGCTTCTATTCTCTTCTTGTCCAAACTATTTATCGTCCATGTTTCACTTCCATACATGGCTACACTCCATACAAATACTTTCAGAAACGACTTCCTGACACTTAAATCAATACTCGATGTTAACAAATTTCTCTTCTTCAGAAATGCTTTCCTTGCCACTGCCAGTTTACATTTTATATCTTCTCTACTTCGACCATCATCAGTTATTTTGATCCCCAAATAGCAAAACTCCTTTACTACTTTAAGCGTGTCATTTCCTAATCTAATTCCCTCAACATCACCCGCCTTAATTCGACTACATTCCATTATCTTCATTTTGCTTTTGTTGATGTTCATCTTATATCTTCCTTTCAAGACACTGTCCATTCCGTTCAACTGCTCTTCCAAGTCCTCTGACAGAATTACAATGTCATCGGCGAAACTCAAAGTTTTTTTTTTTTTTGCTCTCCATGGATTTTAATGCCAACTCCGAATTTTTCTTTTGTTTCCTCTACTGCTTGCTCAATATACTGATTGAATAACATCGGGAATAGGCTACAACCCTGTCTCACTCCCTTCCCAACCACTGCTTCCCTTTCATGTCCCTCGACTCTTATAACTGCCATCTGGTTTCTGTACAAGTTGTAAATACCCTTTCGCTCCCTGTATTTTACCCCTGCCTCGTTCAGAATTTGAAAGAGAGTATTCCAGTCAAGTTTGTCAAAAGCTTTCTCCAAGTCTACAAATGCTAGAAACGTAGGTTTGCCTTTCCTTAATCTTTTTTCTAAGATTCTAAGATTCGAAAGGTCGAAGGGTCAGTATTGCCTCACGTGTTTCAACATTTCTACGGAATCCAAACTGATCCTCCCCGAGGTCAGCTTCTACCAGTTTTTCCATTCGTCTGTAAAGAATTCACTATGAAGTAGAAAAAGATAACTAATGTAGGTCGACAGCCGATACCAGGTTCCTGCTCCTCTGTAGTGCACAGGCCAAGTCCTGGTGATGGTGAGGGCAGACACCGGCAGCTCCATTGGTGGACGGTGGCTGGCGAGCGGCACGGCGTCGTACGTAGCGCAGATTCCAAACGAGACTCTGATGGAAGGACTACGGATGCAGTTGGCGCCTGGCTCAGAGCTCGACGGAAGACTGCTTGGCTTGAATCGGCGTTTCGGCTCCATTAATATCGAGGTCACGTAGAGATACCAGAACAACTATTTGTGTCCACGTGGCCCGAGGAAGCAAACGCGTCCACGAGGCTGGCGACCTTCAGCTGCGTTCGCGCTGCCACCTGTTGGCCTAGTCAGCATGCGTGATTGAAATTCTGTCGTCTAATGATTTAACCCCTTCCGCGTTAGGCCGCATGCATATCACAAGTGGGACAGGGATTGCAGATCTGCAGGACGAGGTCCCCGTGTGTCAACGCCTATAAGCAGCTAAGGGCGTGTATTAGGTTGGTGCGGAAATTTGTTTTTGTCTTGCAGGGGTGGTATTTCGGTTGCTACGAGTACATTACAGAGTGTCATTTTTTAATTGCAGCTTGCTGTTGCTATCTGAGTTTACATATTATCATTTTGCCATCTGGAGATAGTAAGTGGAGCAGTGGACGCTAGAAAATTAGTGCCAAGTAGAAAAAACGGAACATTTCAGACATATTCTTCTGTTTGTGTTCAATACAGGTATGGCAGCAGCCAGAAACATTTGTGCTGTGCATGGGGATAATGCCACTCAAAAGTACAAGGCGATAAAATGATTTTCTCTTTTTAAAGGGAATCGTTTTGACGTTGGTGACTCTGCACGTTCGAGAGCTTCGAGGTGTGATGAAGATGGTTTAAACGCATTAATCCACAATAATCCACGTGAGTGTACTTGAGAACTCGCATGTGTGATGAACTGTGATCATTCCAACATCGTGCGACTTTTGCATGCAGTGGGAAGGTTCAAAAACTGAGTGTATGGGTACGGCATGCTATAAGCCAAAATCACAAAATTCAGCAGACGGCCATATCTACATCTGTGCTTGCTCGTCATTGATTGGCTCGTGAACAGCATCACCATTCCTGTCATGTATCGTTACGGTGACTAACATATGCCCCCACTCTGAACTACGATTCCAAGGACACCTAACATGGCCTATGTCTTGACCAGGGAAATGCAACAGTTTCAAAATGTGTAGACATGTGGATGCTCGGATCCACCTTCCTCCTACCCTTCTAACCCTCTCCTCCTTCGCTCTTCCGCCAGGTGAGATGTGTGTCCCTTGTGCCCTGATACAGCCAATTTCCGTCAGTTTAGGGCGGCGGTTGAGTGGTCATGCGATTTCTCCCTAAAGCTTCCGTTGTCTAGTGCGGACCGTTCCGCGTGCATCGGTGACTCTTCTTGGCGAAAATACGAGCGACGTTCAGTAATTTCTTTTCTGAAAGCAAGTTGCTTTTACTCAGAATTCCAATACACTATTTTATTTCCCATAATTTTGGCTACAAAAACCTATTTTTCAACATAATCTACTTTCAGTGCGACTGCCTTACGCCACCTTACTGGGAGGGCCTGTATGCCGGTTCGGTCCGTTTCTACTGGCTGATGTCGGAGCCAACGTCTTACTGCATTAATAACCTCCCCATCATCCAAGTACTGCTTCCCGCGGAGTGCATAGTGTCAAGCAGGTAGAAGGCGTGAGATCCGGCCTGTAGAATTGATGAGGAAGAACCGTCCAATGAAGTTTTGCGAGCTCCTCTCAGATGAACAGACTTGAGTGTGGCCTTGCGTTCTCATGGAGGAGGAGAAGTTAGTTTTGCATTTTTGTGGGGACGAACACGCTAAAGTCGCTTCTTCAGTTTCACAGCTGTATGCTAACGGCCGTGAGGCTTGGGATCTGGTAGGTTCGAGCGACCTTGTTGCGATGATGACAGACACCTCGGTCAATGACTCACCGTGCTCTTATTCACCGACAGGTCTCTATAGGCATAGCACACGAGTATCTGCGATGCTATGTTTTTCCGCCAAAAGGAATTCAGTAAAAGCTCTCTGCTTGGAATGCACCTCCGTTACAGACGCCATTTTGTAAGCTACGTACAGCGCCGCCACCTATCGGAACTTCATGAGACTATAGAGGCTGTAGCAGAATTATTTTACGATGTCCCGCAACAAATTCCGCAATTTTTTTTCAACCGAAATTGGCCGATAAAAAATGTATTGCTTTACTTTTTGAACGCACCTCATATACCTGTTACTAACCTCACCGAACAAAATGGCAGTCATCGACTTAAAAGAGAACAATGGTCGCTTTAGAGCTCTGTGGGTGGTGTAGAACTGGTACCAGACCGTCATGTGACCTTCCATCTCGACGTAAGATGTGGCAATGAAGTGATGTGTGTGTGTGTGTGTGTGTGTGTGTGTGTGTGTGTGCAGTCTGTTGTATGGAATCAGTGCAGGAGGAACGGTCAATATGGAGAAGTGATGCTTTAGCAGAAAGGAGCTACGTTTTGAAATGCGCAGATTTGTCAGCATTTCAACGCCAACTACAAGGAATGGTGTTAAACTCACACCCATGTAACAAATGCGTAAAGCAGTGGTCATCAAACTGATAATCCACGGGACCACACACGAGTGTAACGCCTTACGAGTGAGCATCGGTTTAAAACTGTATATAATGTGTGAACATAAAACATGTTCCATAATTTTGTTCTTCGACGTGTCGGGCACGGAAACACCTGTTCCGTCTTCACTTTACACTGCCGCTTTGTTCTGGATCTTCCTACGACTCTTCTTCCTTGTAGGCGGTGTTTCCTTGATGTTCTATTGTCTTAAGTCTTTTGCAATTATTTTATAAATATCTAGTTGCTTCCTGATACCTTGATTTGTTGCTTGTCCTTCCTTGGTAATACCTCAAACTTTCATGAGAAATTTCATTTTTACTCCTTATGGTTTACTTCTATCACGTTTTTCGTGACCCATGACTCATTTCAGTACAGCAATGCAGGTGTAGCCACAATTTATAAAATTTTAGTTTTACTTCCACCTGTATTTTTAAATTTTTTTAATTGCCTGTTGACTGATATTTGGTAATCTTATTTTCTACAGAGTGTTTCCGTGATGATGTTTCAAACTTTCAGGAATGATGGAGAAGGGTATTTGTACGAACTTGAGGTAAGGGAACACGGTCGAGTCGAAAGTTACAAGCCAATATTGTTCTGATACCTCTGATAGTGAATCTGTGAAACTCTTCTTTGCATATTTTGAGAGAAGGTAGTATGGACTACAGCATGAAAAATTTGTCTTGTAAACTTGGGATCTGAATTAATTACGTTAGGAGTTATGAGCATTTGTTCAGTAGAAGACATGTGTTTCATAGTATCAATCATGAACAAGTGCCAATAGCTCTTAAGGTATGGATTTTGGAGCCCGTACTGAATGGTAATTTTATTGTTATTTTGGTCCATATTACCACCCCTCAAAATGTAGATAGAAAACACCTTGCAGTAGAAGAGGTCCACTCTCAGGGGTATCAGAACGATTCTGGCTTTCGTGAAATTGTACATTACCCTTTCCACCATCCCTTGAAGTCTGTAACATCATCACGGAATTACCCTGTATATCATTGTTAATATCACACACTAAAAAATTTGAGCTGGATATTTGGATATTCCGCATGATGAGCCGTGATTTCAGTTTTCTTTATTGAAGGATGAAAGTAATATTCTCTTTTCCCTAATTGCAGCTTATTGATTAGTTTTTGTAGTTCAGTTTCAATTTCTTCCAAAACTGTTCCATTACCTATATACGTACGAATATAACGTATTTATTTCCGTTAATCTGTATCCCCTGATTTACATTCTGTCTCCAGTTCTTTATCATGCCATTTATACACACATTAAATAAGATGGGTGACACGATAAAGCCGACCTTAATGCCACAGAAAATATCTGGGACTACTTAGAAAATTGGGTGATGCGTAGCAATCAACATCACCGAAATTTCGTATCTCTAGGGATCTAATTACGAAAAATGGATTCAGCCAGTACGGCATAGTTACGGCTCTTTTACTGACTGAAATGATTCCATTATCAAGATTATGGACGGTGTTACGTGGTATTAGCATGATGTACACTACTGCCCCTTAAAATAGCTACACCACGAAGATGATGTGCTACAGACGTGAAATTTAACCGACAGGAAGAAGATGTTGTGATATGCAAATGATTATCTTTTCAGAGCATTCACACAAGCCGGTGGCGACACCTACAACGTGCTGACATGAGGAAAGTTTCCAACCGATTTCTCATACACAAACAGCAGTTGACCGGCGTTGCAAGGTGAAACGATCTTGTGATGCCTCGTGTAAGAAGGTCAGATTGTAGCCATTCGCGATTGCGGTTTATCGTATCGCGACATTGCTGCTCGAGATCCAATGACTGTTTGCAGAATATGGAATTGGTGGGTTCAGGAGGGTAATACGGAACGCCGTGCTGGATCCCAACGGCCTCGTATCACTAGCAATCGAGATGATAGGCATCTTATCCGCATGGCTGTAACGGATCGTGCAGCCACGTCTCGCCGGCCGCGGTGGTCTCGCGGTTCTAGGGGCGCAGTCCGGAACCGTGCGACTGCTACGGTCGCAGGTTCGAATCCTGCCTCGGGCATGGATGTGTGTGATGTCCTCAGGTTAGTTAGGCTTAATTAGTTCCAAGTTCTAGGGGACTAATGACCACAGGAGTTGAGTCCCATAGTGCTCAGAGCCATTTGAACCATTTTTTTAGCCATGTCTCGATCCGTGAGTCAACAGATGGGAACGTTTGCAAGACAACAACCATCTGCACGAACAGTTCGACGACGTTTGCAGCAGCATGGACTATCAGGTGGGAGACCATGGTTGCGGTTACCCTTGACGCTGCATCATAGACAGGAGCGCCTGCTATGGTGAACTGAACGACGAACCTGGGTGCACGAATGGCAAAACGTCATTTTGTCGGATGAATCCACGTTCTGTTTACAACATCATGATGGTGGCATCCGTGTTTGGCGACATCGCGATGAACGCACAATGAAAGTGTGTATTCGTGATCGTCATACTGCCGTATCACCGGGCGTGATTATATAGGGTGCCATTGGTTACACGTCTCGGTCACGTCTTGTTCGTATTGACTGCACTTTGAACAGTGGACGTTACATTTCAGATGTGTTACGACCCGTGGCTCCACCCTTCATTCGATCCCTGCCAAACCCTACGTTTCAGCAGAATAATTGGCATATGGCAGGTCCTGTTCGGGCCTTTCTGTATACAGAAAATGTTCGATTGCTGCCCTGATCAGCACATTCTCCAGATCTCTCATCAATTGAAAACGTCTGGTCAATGGTGGCCGAGGAACTGGATCGTCACAATACACCAGACACTAATCTTGATGAACTGTGGTATCGTGTTAAAGCTGAATGGGCAGCTGTACCTGTACACGCCATTCAAGCTCTGTTTGACTCAATGCCCAGGCGTATCAACGCCGTTATTACGGCCAGAGGTGGTTGTTCTGGGTACTGATTTCTCAGGATCTATGTACCCAAATTGCATGAAAATGTAATCACATGTCAGTTCTAGTATAATATATTTGTGCAATGAATACCTGTTTATCATCTGCATTTCTGTTTGGTGTAGCAATTTTAATGGCCAGTAGTGTATTTTCTGTCTTCAGTTCTTTATCATACCATTTATACAAACACTAAATAAGATTGGTGACACGATAGAGCCGACCTTAATGCCATACAAAATATCTAGGACAAATTAGAAGAGTGGTTGATGGGTAGCAATCCCATCACCCAAATTTCGTATCACTAGGGATCTAATCACAAAAAAATGGTTTCAGCTAGTATGACATAGTTACGGCTCCTTTACTGGCTGATCAAGATTAGGAGCTGTGTAACGCGGTATTAACGTAATGTGTTTTGGAAGGGGGGTCGATGTTTTGTTCGGTGTGGCTAGATTGCTCCTGAGTGCGTTAGAGAGAACATGTGCCACTGATGGACGCGGCAGTGGATAATTGCTGTACTTGTTGGCTGCGGACAGACCCGTGGAGCTCCGGCTGCGACCGAATACAGTGCTGGCGCCACCGTGGCTGCGCGTGTTGAGACGCGACCGCCCTGGCGCGCCGCCCCAGCAGCTGGAGGCCGGGCCGCCGCCGCCCTGCCACTACCTGCACGCCGACACCGCCGCCGTCGCCGCCGTCTCCCTCTGCCACAGCAGGGCCGTGGTGAGTGGTTATGCCAGCAGCCTGTCACGCACGACGAAAGTCATGTATCCTCAAACATACACCAAAGCGCCAAAGAAACTGGTACGTTGCTGTCGTGGTCTTCAGTCCAGAGACTGGTTTGATGCAGCTCTCCATGCTACTCTATCCTGTGCAAGTTTCCTCATCTCCCAGTATCTACTGCAACCTACATCCTTCTGAATCTGCTTAGTGTATTCATCTCTTGGTCTCCCTCTCCGATTTTTACCCTCCACGCTGCCCTCCAGTACCAAATTGGTGATCGCTTGATGTCTCCGAACATGTCCTACCAACCGATCCCTTCTTCTAGTCAAGTTGTGCCACAAACTCCTCTTCTCCCCAATTCTGTTCAATACCTCATTAATTATGTGATCTACCCATCTGATCTTCAGGATTCTTCTGTAGCACCACATTTCGAAAGCTTCTATTCTCCTCCTGTCCGAACTATTTATCGTCCATGTTTCACTTCCATAAATGGCTACATTCCATACAGATACTTTCAGAAATGACTTCCTGTCACTTAATTCTATACTCAATGTTGGCAAATTTCTCTTCTTCAGAAACGCTTTCCTTGCCATTGCCAGTATACATTTTGTATCCTCTCTACTTCGACCATCATCAGTTATTTTGCTGCCCAAACAGCAAAACTCATTTACTACTTTAAGTGTGTCATTTCCTAATCTAATACCCTCAGCATCACCCAATTTAATTAGACTACATACATTATCCTCGTTTTGCTTTTGTTGATGGTCATCTTATATCCTCCTTTCAAGACACTGTCCATTCCGTTCAGCTGTTCTTCCTGGTCATTTGCATCATTGGGGAACCTCAAAGTTTTAATTCCTTCTCCGTGGATTTTAATTCCTACTCCGAATTTTTCTATTGTTTCCTTCACTGCTTGCTCAATATACAGATCGAATAACATCGAGGAGAGGCTACAACACCATCTCACTCCCTTCCCAACCACTGCTTCCCTTTCATGCCATCTGGTTTCTATACAAATTGTAAATGGCCTTTCGCTCCCTGTATTTTACCCCTGCCACCTTCAGAATTTGGTATAGGCACGCATATTCAAATACAGAGGTATGTAAACAGGCAGAATACGGCGCTGCTGTCGTGAACGCCTACATAAGACAACAAGTGTCTGGCGCAGTTTTTAGATCGGTCACTTCTGCTACAATGGCAGGTTATCGAAATTTAAAACACAGCATCTACGAAGTAGCGATGAAGTGGGGATTTTCCCGTACGACCATTTCACGAGTGTACCGTGAATATCAGGAATCCGGTATAACATCAAATCTCCGAGTTCACTGCGGCCAGGGAAAGAACCTGCAAGAACTGGGCCAATGACGGGTGAAGAGAATCGTTTAATGTGACAGAAGTGCAACACTCCTGCAGATTGCTGCAGATTTCGGTGCTGGGTCATCAACGTGCGAACTATTCAACAAAATATCATCCATATTAACTTTCTGAGCCGAAGGCCCACTCGTGTACCCTTGATGACTTTACGCCTCGTATGGGCCCGTCACCACCGACATTGGACTGCTGATGTCTGGCAACATGTTGCCTGGTCGGACGAGTCTCTTTTCTGATTGTATCGAGATGGTCGTGTACGGGTATGGAGAAAACCTCCTGAATCCATGGACTTTACATGTCAGCAGGGGACTGTTCAAACAGGTAGAGGCTCTGTAATTGCGTGAGACGTGTGCAGTTGGAGTGATATGCTGATGTGGGACCCCTCATACGTCTAGAAACGCCTCTTGGCAGATGACATGTCCGTAAGCATCCTGTCTGATCACCTGCATCCATTCATTTCCATTGTGCGTTTCGGCGGACTTGGGCAATTCCAGCAGCACAATGCCACACTCCACAAGTCCAGAATTACTACAGAATGGCTCCAAGAACACTCTTCTGAGTTTAAAAACTTCCGCTGGCCACCAAACTCCCCAGACATGGACGTTATTGAGCGTAATTTGGATGCCTTACAACGTGTTGTTCAGAAGAGACTCCACACCCTCGTACACTTACCGATTTAAGGAAGCCCTGCAGGATTCTTGGTGTCAGTTCCCTCCAGCACTACTTCAGACATTAGTCGAGTCCATGCGGCAGTTCTGAGTGCTCGAGGGTGCTCTACACGATATTAGGCAGGCATACCAGTTTCTTTGGCTCTTCAGTGTAGTTCTACTTCCAATCTTGGCATTTATATAGCGTGCTACAGTACGATGTTCTTAAATTTTGGGAGATTATAGAGGATAAAATTCTGAACATCTTGCAATAAGCCGGAAACGTAAAATAAAGATTCCACATCTATGGCAAGTTTTTGACCTCCTAAAGCTTAGGTGACTAACCTTTCATCTACTGGCGTTATATTATTGCTGAATAGGTCAAGGCTGCAAAGACACAAACACAGTAATCTACATGAGCTTGTGAGCAGGGAGTCCTTTTCTATTGCTTCTCGTCCTTCAGTTCACCACTTCCACACATTGGAGCTGTGCTGGAAACACACGAATCATCAACCTGAGTCAGAGGACAATTGTCCCCTTGTTGTGATTTACTCACTTAAGTTCTGACTTCATGGATGTTTCACAGAGGAAGACTGCACTGTAGTTCCTTCTCTAGATTGTCGCACAGATGACAAATGGTAGATATCGAAATAGACCACAAAGGGATACAGAAACAATTAAAATCGCTCAAAAGAGGAAAGGCCGCTGGACCTGATGGGATACCAGTTGGATTTTACACAGAGTACGCGAAGGAACTTGCCCCCCTTCTTGCAGCGGTGTACCGTAGGTCTCTAGAAGAGCGTAGCGTTCCAAAGGATTGGAAAAGGGCACAGGTCATCCCCGTTTTCAAGAAGGGGCGTCGAACAGATGTGCAGACCTATAGACCTATATCTCTAACGTCGATCAGTTGTAGAATTTTGGAACACGTATTATGTTCGAGTATAATGACTTTTCTGGAGACTAGAAATCTGCTCTGTAGGAATCAGCATGGGTTTCGAAAAAGACGATTGTGTGAAACCCAGCTCGCGCTATTCATCCACGAGACTCAGAGGGCCATAGACACAGGTTCATAGGTAGATGCTGTGTTTCTTGACTTCCGCAAGGCGTTCGATACAGTTCCCCAGAGTCGTTTATGAACCAAGTAAGAGCATAGGGACTATCAGACCAATTGTGTAATTGGATTGAAGAGTTCCTAGATAACAGAACGCAGCATGTGATTCTCAATGGAGAGAAGTCTTCCGAAGATAGAGTGATTTCAGGTGTGCCGCATGGGAGTGTCATAGGACCGTTGCTATTCACAATATACATAAATGACCTGGTGGATGACATCGGAAGTTCACTGAGGCTTATTGCAGAAGATGCTGTGGTGTATCGAGAGGTTGTAACAATGGAAAATTGTACTGAAATGCAGGAGGATCTGCAGCGAATTGACGCATGATGCAGGGAATGACAGTTAAATCTCAATGTAGACAAGTGTAATGTGCTGGGAATACATAGAAAGATAGATCCCTTATCATTTAGCTACAATATAGCAGGTCAGCAACTGGAAGCAGTTAATTCCATAAATTATCTGGGAGTACTCATTAGGAGTGATTTAAAATGGAATGATCATATAAAGTTGATCGTCGGTAAAGCAGATGCCAGACAGATTCATTGGAAGAATCCTAAGGAAATGCAATCCGAAAACAAATGAAGTAGGTTACAGTACGCTTGTCCGCCCACTGCTTGAATACTGCTCAGCAATGTAGGATCCGTACCAGATAGGGTTGATAGAAGAGATACAGAAGATCCAACGGAGGGCAGCGCGCTTCGTTACAGGATCATTTAGTAATCGCGAAAGCGTTACGGAGATGATAGATAAACTGCAGTGGAAAACTCTGCAGGAGAGAGGCTCAGTAGCTCGGACCATGAGGATAAAATCAGAGAGATTACAGCTCACACAGAAGCATACCGACCATCTTTCTTTCCACGAACAATAAGAGACTGGAATAGAAGGGAGAACCGATAGAGGTACTCAGGGTACCTGCGCCACACACCGTCAGGTGGCTTGCGGAGTATGGATGTAGATGTAGATGTAGATGAGTGATCTCGAGAACTTCATGATATGCATTTGTGTTATCGGTAAAATCGGGAGAATGCTAGTCCAGCTCGTCGACTGTGTGCAGGAAAGTACCGAAAGAGACCATTCCTAGCATTCTTTATTTGCCAAAAAGATTGCCGACTGAAGGTGCTTGTTACGTCCAGGAATGGATGGCAAAGAATAAGTTGTTGCCGAGACAGAGAGCAATATAATTAGAAGCACACATAATACGTATGTAACGTCCTTTACTTAATTTTTTTCCTCAAGTCCAAATAGTTTCCCACACGAGTCCGTTACGCGTTCGTCTTGCTCCGGACACTGCGAGAGGGCTGTACAAACAATGATCACACGCACAGCACGGCGGACACACCAGGAACCGCGGTGTTGGTCGTCGAATGCCGCTAGCTGCGTAGCATTTGTGCACCGCCGCCGTCAGTGTAAGCCAGTTTGCCGTGGCATACGGAGCTCCATCGCAGTCTTTAACACTGGTAGCATGCCGCGACAGCGTGGACGTGAACCGTATGTGCAGTTGACGGACTTTGAGCGAGGGCGTATAGTGGGCAACGGGAGGCCGGGTGGACGTACCGCAGAATTGCTCAACACGTGGGGCGTGAGGTCTCCACAGTACATCGATGTTGTCGCCAGTGGTCGGCGGAAGATGCACGTGCCCGTCGACCTGGGACCAGACCGCAGCGACGCACGGATGCACGCCAAGACCATAGGATCCTACGCAGTGCCGTGGGGGACCGCACCGCCACTTCCCAGCAAATTAGGGACACTGTTGCTCCTGGGGTATCGGCGAGGACCATCCGCAACCGTCTCCATGAAGCTGGGCTACGGTCCCGCACACCGTTAGGCCGTCTTCCGCTCACGCCCCAACATCGTGCAGCCCGCCTCCAGTGGTGTCGCGACAGGCGTGAATGGAGGGACGAATGGAGACGTGTCGTCTTCAGCGATGAGAGTCGCTTCTGCCTTGGTGCCAATGATGGTCGTATGCGTCTTTGGCGCCGTGCAGGTGAGCGCCACAATCAGGACTGCATACGACCCAGGCACACAGGGCCAACACCCGGCATCATGGTGTGGGGAGCGATCTCCTACACTGACCGTACACCTCTGGTGATCGTCGAGGGGACACTGAATAGTGCACGGTACATCCAAACCGTCATCGAACCCATAGTTCTACCATTCCTAGACCGGCAAGGGAACTTGCTGTTCCAACAGGACAATGCACGTCCGCATGTATCCTGTGCCACCTAACGTGCTCTAGAAGGTGTAAGTCAACTACCCTGGCCAGCAAGATCTCCGGATCTGTCCCTCATGGAGCATGTTTGGGACTGGATGAAGCGTCGTCTCACGCGGTCTGCACGTCCAGCACGAACGCTGGTCCAACTGAGGCGCCAGGTGGAAATGGCATGGCAAGCCGTTCCACAGGACTACATCCAGCATCTCTACGATCGCCTCCATGGGAGAATAGCAGCCTGCATTGCTGCGAAAGGTGGATTTACACTGTACTAGTGCCGACATTGTGCATGCTCTGTTGCCTGTGTCTATGTGCCTGTGGTTGTGTCAGTGTGATCATGTGATGTATCTGACCCCAGGAATGTGTCAATAAAGTTTCCCCTTCCTGGGACAATGAATTCACGGTGTTCTTATTTCAATTTCCAGGAGTGTATATCCTGGTTCTTTTCGGAATGTGAAGTTACCTCTCAAGGACAGGATTCGCTAATGAAATTTCATTACGAAGTTTAAGATGGTTGTTGACTTGGCAGAATGGCTGAGAGGCGCACCTACTCAACTTGAATAATTATCCTTTAGAATGTTGCTAGATATGGTCGAGGCTGTCGCGTGTGAAATGCAGTGTAGTGTACTGTTGTTAAGGAAACATAGTGCTCGCAAGAGCGGTAGCGCACAATACCGTAATCTGCGATGACTGCTGTCTGCGCCGCTCGCTGCTGACAAACAAGATAACTCTCGTCCAATCTGGATTGACCTTCGCCAATCAAACTCTCCCTACGCCTTGATGAAGTCAAGGTTTCCTATTCGCCCCCAGTCTAACTACAGGCGTGGTACACCGGTCAGATAACCAGTCCACCGCGATGCCACTCAAAAATTCGCTCGCAGGCGTTTTTCTCTAACCCTGTCCGTTCACACCACACAATAAGTGTGTCGGCCAACACAGTGAACAACGCTTAATCGCAAGGACTTTATATTGAGTCGCCCTTCGATCCGCTCTCGACAGAGATGCTCTCCCAGTGAAGTACAGAGGAGAGACTTGTTCCCAAGAGCGACAACGGAACGGCGGCTCTCCATGCCAGACCCGAAGTGGTATATCTTTCGGTCTCTTCCATTACTCCTTCAGCTCAAGACGTCAGAAATATCGTCTGCCAATCAGCATTGCTCTTCTAAACCGAGAGAATGACGTTTCGTTTAAGGCGACCAATTCGGAAATCTGTAGCATTGGCGTTTGGCGTTTGCTGTCTCCTTGTGAAAATCTCTGAAACTGCGTGCTATGTGTAAAGAATGCACAGGCTGACCGCTCGCACACATTGTAGCGGAATTTGGTTTTAAGCCAAACATGGGGTTGTTCCTCCTTTCCCTCGGGCCCACGCTGTCCGCACCATGGGCGATCACCGGCCGACATAGGCTGGGTCGTCCTTTGAAGGGACCGGCATCCAATTTTGCGGTTTCTTCTCTCCAACTCAAAGCTCCTGTGACCGCCGTGTCTGGAATGTATGTGTGTACGCCAGCCTCGAGTATTTCAACCATGGTGCGCACTTGCGATTTATTAGTTATTTGCATGTCGTTTACATGAATTCATACAACATTGACTTTATCTTATCGAGTTTGGGTTCGAATGAAGCGTCTCGATGTGCAGAATATGATTGTGAGGTCGGAATATGTAAGCAATGAAGGTCAGGTGACCACGAAGTCTTACATATGTAGACGTAGATGTCATCCGCCATATGGCTTCACAACCAGGAGAGATGGTCTGGGGTGAAATTTCTTTTCATAACACGACCCAATTGGTTGTCAGCCGTGGCGCTGTTACAGCATAGTGGTATGTCGACAGTATTCTATGCCCCGTTTTGCTTCCCTTCATGGCAAGCCATGCTGGTCTTAGGTATCAGCAAGATAATGCCCGCCCGCACATGGCGAGAGTTTATACTGCTTGTCTACGTTCTTCTCAAAAATGGTTCAAATGGCTCTGAGCACTATAGGACAACATCTGATGTCATCAGTCCCCTAGAACTTAGAACTACTTAAACCTAACTAACCTAAGGACGTCACACACATCTATGCTCGAGGCAGGATTCGAACCTGCGACCGTAGCGGTCTCGCGGTTCCAGGCTGTAGCGCCTAGAACCGCACCACCACTCTGGCCGGCCTACGTTCTTCTCAAACCATACACTGGCCACCAAGGCAGCCAGATATCTCCGCAATTGAGAACATTTGGATCATTACGGGCAGGATCCTCCAACCACCTTGGGATTTTAACGTGCCAATTGGACAGAATTCGATGTGATGTCCCTCAGGAGGACATCCAATAACTCTATCAATTAGAGCCAAGCCGAGTAACTGCTTTCATAGGGGCCAGAGATGGACCAAAGCGTTATTGACTTGCTCAGTTTGTGAGCCTTCTTCTCTTGAGAAAAACGACCATTTTTCTGAAATTGTAAATATTGCTTTGTGTGCACATGTACACGATATCTACCGATTTTCGTCACGCTCCGAAGTCTCTGAGCAGTTGTTAGCTTTAGCCTGGGCAGCGACGAATCAACCTGAGTAGGTAAGCATTCTGTGTGATGTATTAAGAGTTTTTAGGCACGTACATACGCCACTACGGCCTTAATGTTATCTTAAAGCGCTGGTGAGTATGGAGTACTCTCCTCGTTCATGTTTCTTACGACAGTTATCACACATTAAAATGACGTATGTACATTTTAGTACGCTCATAAGGAATAACAGTGTAAATTAACGAGTTCACAAGGACGCAAATGAAAATGGTAAACGGCCAAAATCAGATGATCATGGTGTAAAAAGACAGTAGCTATGTAACAGTCAGGGTGGAAAATAGAATTATATTTTAATAAATTTGCAGTTGTGGCACCCAAAATTGAAAGAAAACGTTATTCATGTGTCGTGTACTTAGCATGTTGTCTTACTTGTGTACTGAATGGCAATTTAGAGAGACAAACACAAAAGATAAGGGGTAATGCGACAAAGGAGACTGAAAATGGAAAATAGTGCTGCATATCTTAGGTCCATACGCTCACTAAGCTCACAGGCACCTTGCCACGGTTGCCCCCCCCCCCCCCCCCCCCTCCACCGCCGTCGGAGGTTCCAGTCCTCCCTCAGGCATGGGTGCAGCAGTTTGGTTCCATAGGAACTTACCATAAATCTCCAATTTTACAAAAAGTGCACATCCCCCTTTGGGTGGCACTGAACCACGAAGCCACACTAGAATAATCAATATGGTATACACCTCGCTCCCCCCAGAGATTCTTCCATAATATATTGGAACGAATACCCACTCAATAGTGGAAAGCAGGCAGACCGGTGGACTATCGATGATAGTGTTGCTCCTGACCCTTTTAAAGGAACTGAAGGTGCGTTAGCCGAAGCCATAGCGGACTACAGTGTCATTGTGTATGGACGCAGCAAGGGTTCGTGGTGCTGGACAACGACACACTGGAGATCACGCCGCTGAGCGACAGGCTGCACGCGCTGCTGCGGCAGGCTGTCTCCGCAGACGAAGCCTCAGCAGACGCGGGCGAGGGCGCAGCCGCCCCTGCCGGCGTGCCGCACATCGTACGCCGAGCGCCATTCATCGCACCTTCCTTCGCCGGAGACGCGCGTAAGTACTGTGTTATATTTACTCTTCTCAAGCACTCGTGTAGTTCCACACAATGTCGGAAGTGATACTAAACACTATATAACAAAGTACAAAAGAGTAAACGACTCTCAAATCCGTATGCAGCTAATGCACGAGGCTCCTTCAAATACAGGATGTTTAAAAAGTGTCACTTATTCCTACAGGAGGTAGTATTGGTCAAAAACAGAAGAAGAGTTCCCACAATTACAATACTGGCCATTGAAAATGATACACCAACAAGAAATGCAGATGAAAAACGGGTACTCATTGGACAAATATATTATACTAGAACTGACATGTGATTACATTTTCACGCAATTTCGATGCATAGATCCTGAGTAATCAGTACCCAGAACAACCACCTCTGGCCATAACAAAGGCCTTGATACGCCTGGGCATTGAGTCAAACAGAGCTTGGATGGCATGTACTGGTACAGATGCCCATGCAGCTTCAACACGATACCACAGTTCATCAAGAGTAGTGACTGGCGTATTGTGACGAGCCAGTTGCTCGACCACCATTGACCATACGTTTTCAATTGGTGAGAGATCTGGAGAATGTTCTGGCCAGGGCACCAGTTGAACATTTTCTGTATCCAGAAAGGCCCGTACCGGACGTGCAACATGCGATCGTGCCTTATCCTGCTGAAATGTAGGGTTTCGCAGTGATCGAATGAAGGGTAGAGCTATGGATCGTAACACATCTGAAATTTAATGTCCACTGTTCAAAGTGCCGTCAATGCGAACAAGAGGTGACCGAGACGTGTAACCAATGGCCCCCCCTACCATCACGCTGGGTGAATCGCCAATATGGCGATGATGAATACACGCTTTCCATTTGTGTTCACCGCGATGTCACCAAACACGGATGCGACCATCATGATGCTGTAAACAGAACCTGGATTCATCCGAAACCGTGACGTTTTCCCATTCGTGCACCCAGTTTCGTCGTTGCGTACACCATCACAGGAGCTCCTGTCTATGATGCAGCGTCAAGGGTAACTGCTGCTACGTTCTCCGAGCTGATAGTCCATGCTGCTGCAAACGACGTCGAACTGTTCGTGCAGATGGTTGTTGTCTTGCAAACGTCCCCATCTGTAGACTCAGGATCGAGACGTGGCTGCACGATCCGTTACAGCCATGCGGATAAGATGCCTGTCATCTCGACTGCTAGTTACATGAGGCCGTTGGGATCCAGCACGGCGTTCCGTATTACCCTCCTGAATCTACCGATTCCATATTCTGCTAGCTGTCATTGGATCTCGACTAACGCGAGCAGCAATGTTGTGATACGATAAACCACAATCGCTATGGGCTCCAATCCGTTCTTTACCAAAGTGGGAAACGTGATGCTACGCATTTCTCCAACTTACACGAGACATCACAACAACGTTTCACCAGGCAACGCCGGTCAACTGCTGTTTGCGTATGAGAAATCGGTTGGAAACTTTCCTCATGTCAGCAAGTTATAGGTGTCGCCATCGGCACCAACTTTGTGTGAATGCTCTGAAAAGCTAATCATTTGCATATCACAACAGCTTCTTCCTGCCGGTTAAATTTCGCGTCTGTAGCACGACATCTTCGTAGTGTAGCAATTTTAATGGCCAGTAGTGTAGATACGGGACAATGCCATAGAGTACTCTCATTCCTACCTGTCTGTTATATATTCTTGAGCCCTTCTTCGCGGTGTATCACCTACTCTTTACAATACTCGCACCTCCATTCTTATATCGTCACAGGTATTGGTGTCACGGTGCAGTAACGTCTGCATATTGTTGATGAGTCGGACATACACTAATGCCTTTTAGTGGACCCACAGCCAGACACCAACGCATAGAGGTCTAGAGAACGGGGAGGCTATACTACTGCATACTCTCAACCTGTCCACCACCCATCAAACGTATCAACGAGGCACTGTCACACGATCCGTAGAAAATGGCGTGGTGTCCCGTCATGAACAAACCACAGCAGTTGTGTTTTTGCTGCGGTAACGTTACCGTGTAGCGCTGGCAATTCAACGCGCAGAATTCGATGGTTCACCTTCACAGCACTTGTTAACCTGTTTGGTAAAATGCATCGCTCTATGAGTCTGTCGCTGACAGATCCTGCCTAACAATGATCGTGATGCCTCACTTCCATGATTGCTCGAGGATTTTTGCCAGCTCTCAAGTTCTTTTCGTGGTAAGTATCCCATCTCTTGTGAACGCTGTAGCAACTTACATTAAACGCAGTCTGTGAACTTCGGATGTTCATCGGCCCACATCTTAACAGGTATTGGTTTGCGGAGAAACACAACCTCATCAAAAGTACTCGTACATATATTAGTGGATATTAATACAGGGTATGTCCGCCTTTCGCCTTTATGAAGTCTTGAACTCAGATGGACACACTTTCAGTGAGGTGTCTAAATGTCTGTGGAGGGATGACAGTCCTTTCTTCCTCAAGAGTCGAAACCAGGACGCAGGGGTCTGGAAAGAAGTCGTCTTTCTACCACTTCCCAAAGGTTGAGATCGGGACTCGGGGCAGACAAGTCCATTTCAGGAATGTTACTGACCGCAAATCATTTCCTCGTAGATCCTGCTTTATGACAGGGTGCATTGTCTTGACATCGTCTGCGAACTGTTCCTCAATTGTACGCAGTACACAATGTTCTAAAATATGTTCCTCTCCTTCCGCACTTAGCGTTTTCTTCAGCGCAACAAGGCGTCCACACCTTAACCACGAATAACACCCTCGTACCGTGACACCATGTCCTCTGTAGTTCACCGTGCCGGCCGAGGTGGCTGAGCGGTTCTAGGCGCTACAGTCTGGCACCGCGCGACCGCTGCGATCGCAGCTTCGAATCCTGCCTCGGGCATGGATGTGTGTGATGTCCTTACGTTAGTTAGGTTTAAGTCGTTCTAAGTTCTAGGTGACTCATGACCTCAGAAGTTAAGTCCTATAGTGATCAGAGCCATTTGAACCATTTAGTTCACCGCTGGCACAACACATAGTTGCAGGCCAAACTCAGACCTTACATCGGATTGCCACAGGGTACAGCGTGATAATCACTCCACGTCACTTGTTTCCAGTAATCCGCTGTGCAGTGGCGTCACTTTTTACAACACCTCATGCTTCGCTAGTCATTGACTACAGAAATCCGTCGGTTACGAGGAGTCGTTCGGCTATTGTTCACCATCCATTTTAACTCCCTACGCACAGTCTTTGTGTTAGATAGACCTATTGCATGACTTTGGAACTTACGAGCGATTCCATCCACGGATCGCATGTGACTTTGCACATGCACCTTACCTCACGCTCGGTGGTCCCTCAGCCTTAGTAGGTGTCCTTGTTCTTGCTTTATGTGTGGTTGTTCCTTCGCATTTACACTTCACATTGTCGCTGATGGATCTGTTACTTAGGTGACGACCAGTGACTAGTCAACGTGCGAAGTCAATGAGATCACCTGGCCGACTCGTTCTAATGTTTCTGCTGCTCTGCTAACACCACGCTATTCCACGCCCCCCTTTTATACTGGAGGACTTGCCTCTCGCGACGTCTCTTGGTCAGTTCCGCATTACATAGGGGTGTCCGGATACTAGTAGAAATAGGAATATGTTATCCATCTTTTAAACACCTTGAGTAAACAAAAATATCATAACATAGCTTTAATGGTGATGCAAACAATACAAACGAACGGCCTTATTTTTCTATCTAGTTTCCATAGAAAAAAATTACTTTTTTCGATCGCCTTACGAAGCTTTTTGATCCCTTAATGGAAGAAAGAACTTGGCTTTCCCAATAGCCAATTGCACATGCACTCTTAGACTGCGCTGTTGTCCGCAGAACATTCCCCCCCTAAGGCCTTTTTCAGTGGACCAAAAAAGAGGTTGTCACGAGAATGTCATTGTAGTCGTTCTGTTGTTCATGAGCTGGAGCTGCTTTATACAACCGCGTGTTTCCCACATTGCAGATCTGTTGCCGTTGGCGTTTAGTGGGGTAAGCGTTCTCAGTATCAAACAATGACTTTCAATAGGGGCCTCACTCGCTTTCCTTCGCCAATACAGTTAACTAACAAGCAATACGCCTCTTGGGTCTCAAAACGCAGTTTCCAAAACTCTCCCGTTGGACAATCGGGTACAGATCGGTACCCTGTCTCCAGCTTTCCGCCCATCTATATTCGTCTTCTTGGTCTCTGGCGTATAGTGATCTTTCCATAGTTCGTCACAGGCCACGATACGGTCCAAAAAATCTCTCCTTCAATGTACTTTTGAAGTCGCTGTCAGACTTCTTCCGCACCTTCTTTCGTGCCTTGGTGAGAAGACGTGGAACAAAACCTCCCAAAATTTTTTCCATTTCCAGGTGCGTCTTATAAAGTAGTATACACTCTTATACGCACCTGTGTTGCAATCTCGGCAACAGTAATGTGGCGATTGTCTTCCACAAGCTCACGCACAGGTTGAATATTGTCTTCATTAACGCTTGTCGCCGGGCGCTTGACTTACTCTCTTGACTAGTGGGCCACGCGAATGGATTGACCGTGTTCACGTGGACCTCATAGTAGCAAGAAAATTTTAAGGGAATCGTCTCCGAAATGAACAGATGATTTATGGGAAAAGTGTACAACAAATTATTTTTATAGACAACTTTGTATACCCCATGTTTACAGAAATTTGGAATGATGAATGTAGAATAGTACAATCATGCACAGTAAAGATGAAATGAAAATAAGAGTTTCCACGAAATTCCAGATAACACACAGAGAAATAAAAGGAATTAATTTGTGATATTACACTGTTGCCAGTTCATTCGAACATCACCTGTTTGTTACCTAATCAATAATTACAACACTAATAATTACATATTTGTTTATGTGTTTACGTACACACAACCAACACAACAACACGGTACAAATAACAGAGATAAAACATTAGTGATTGTTCGCTACTAAAGTCAAAAGTAATAACGTGGAATAGCCGGCCGCAGTGACCGAGGGGTTCCAGGCGCTTCAGTCTGGATCCGCGCGACCGCTACGGTCGCAGGGTCGAATTCTACCTCGGGCATGGATGTGTGTAATGTCCTTAGGTTAGTTAGGTTTAAGTAGTTCTAAGTTCTAGTGGACTGATGACCTCAGTCCCATAGAGCTCAGAGCCATTTGAACCATTTGAACGTGGAATAAGAGGTAAATGATCGACTGAGGTAAATAATTGGCTGGAGAAAACTTCCTATTACAGAAAAAATTGCGTTACCTTATAGTAACGTCTACTTACATCTACATACCTCATGAAATTTGCAAATGAACTCCATTGAAATGTTCTATTTTAAATAATTGGTAAGGTACCTGAGTGAGTAAATAAGAATTAGTTTGCTGTACAATTTCAGTGTGAATGCGAAGTAGTTAAGCCATCACAAAATAACAATCTGATAAATAGTATGGAAAAAAATATGAAAAATTTATGTATCTTTGTCTTGAATTCTAATTTACCGGACTTACTTCAATCAAATTTAATTTGCTGTTAAATCATAATACCGAACATTGGCCCTGGTTATCATGGAACAAATGACTGACTTGTTCAGGCGTCTTTACTGATCAGTCTCACTCACATTTTAACAAGAAAACTATTGTGAGGCATATAAAAGCAAAAATGAGAAGTCCTATTAAATGTTGCTGTGATATTAATGTTTTTCTTTTTATCGTTTCAGTTCCGCTTGTGGCTGACAGAGAGGCACTAGTCAACGAAGTATCTGACATTTTTGTGAGTATCTCTCTACTTATGTTGAGGAAATTCAGAGAAATTATTTAGACGTTTGTGTTGAGTCAGAAAAGCGGAAACATGTAGCTATCTTACCACGCTGGATTGTTTGGTCCATATGTGGGACACAATAAAGGAATCTTAAGTCTTAGAAACTGGAATTTAGAGAAACAATATAGCAAATGAAACGTAATTATTAGGGTCTGTATTATATGTAACACCAAATTAAGAAATATGTACATAAATATGTAACCTAAATTCGTGAAATATGTAACTTTGTAATGAAGTAATCACATGTTAAATCCAAAATATAATTTTTTGTTATAAAATATAAGTTCACATATAGTCTCGTAAAATATCTATGTTAATTCTTAATCAGTTGACTTTTGCTACAAAGTACTGAAGTACAAATGTGTAATGATCGGTGAGGGATTGTACTGGAATAATATTCCCAGGGGGTTCGACAATTTCACCATTAAATAAGCGAAACAAAATAACAAGATCTGAGTAACCAGGGTTCTTATGCAGCACAGACTGCAGTTTACTGGAAAGCACACCACCCACGCCACCTGGTACAACACAGTCCTTCCGAACTTCATGTTCCATTACTTCCACAGGTATACGTTCAGTCTGCAGTTTCTTCATACTTTCGGTCCGCCAGCTGTAGGGACGGTATGAAACTGAAATTAGCACTTTGGAACTGTTGAATGGGGGCAGAGACTCAGTCACAGACAATGCAGGATCAGAAGAAAACTTCTTCATCACTGACTTCACGGCTTCAAAGTGCTTACTGTAGAAAATCACAGCTTTAATCTACGCTGCCCATCTTGTTATCGCTGGCTCCTGAGGCAGAGGTACATCAGGCAGCTGCTACTTCTAGCGTTGTACACGGTAGGCACATTTCAAGAAAATTTTCTTCGTTGCTGGTATTTACTTTTGAGAATTGATGTCTGTCTTTGGCACTCATTTACACGTAACATGCACTAAATCTGAAAAAAACGTATGAAGCTAGTTTTCCGCTTTCAATACGTATGAAACAGCATCTTTGTACATCAACAGGACTCTCTCTTCTTGTACGCCATCTGGGCGTAGAACGTAAGTCCATCATTAATGAATATAGTAACATCGAACTATCTGTTGCCTCCAAAGGTCTGCAATAAATTAAATAGGGTTTAGATGCAGCTTCAGAATTCCTTATAGGTGATTTTGCCAGTGTCAGCCCTTATTTTTTTCTACTATGTTAACATGGCAAGAGTCCAGATAATTTTCCTGAGAGTGGACTCGTCGGGAATGTCGCGGGTGCAGTATTTCTGCAAGAAATGTTTAAATTCGGGTACATGAGGCTTTTTCCAGGATATTTTGCCTGCAACAAATACAAAACACTGTTCTTTGTAAAATTCACTGCCGGCCGCGGTGGTCTAGCGGTTCTAGGCGCTCAGTCCGGAACCGGGCGACTGCTGCGGTCACAGGTTCGAATCGTGCCTCGGGCATGCATGTGTGTGATGTCCTTAGGTTAGTTAGGTTTAAGTAGTTCTAAGTTCTAGGGGACTGATGACCACAGATGTTAAGTCCCATAGTGCTCAGAGCCACTTTTTTGTAAAATTCACTATCAGATGATACAGGCCGTCCCTGCAACTGTGTAAGGAGAGCCTGTTTCTTTGAAGAAATCCGTTGTTTACGGTATTCCTAATATGTAGATTGCATCGTAAATGTTGTTCTTTGAGATTCCATCCTACATCCTATACCTTTATCACATGTTTGGTTAAGGACTATTTTAACATCAGTGGTTACAGCACTGACATTAGAAATAATATTGAAGTATGTAAAATTATGTAGTATGGTGTAAAATATGTGTTCTACTTCAAAATACATAATTCAAAACTTTGTAATAAGGGTCCATTCGGTGTAATTCGTACACATTTTAGTTCTTCTTGTAAGTACATGTAAAGAGTACTTAATTATATAAAATCCGGGTTCTAGAAACAGTCTAATTATATTTGATATGAGAAAACCTCATATGATTGGTGTAATCAAGCTCACATTTTCAGGTTAGGGATCGTGAGTTAACTTCAGCCCCCAACGCCGCTACTTACAATTATTTTTAACAATTAGTTCAGAACTACACATGTTGTGTAAATGATTGCTATAAAATACATCATTTTCGCAACAAATTCTCCTGCGGGAATACAGGGAGCGTCATGACGGATACATGTAGAAAGAATGATTACTTTAACAACCGAATCCACTATAAATAAACGTAAAATGCATCTGTTTAAAAAAGTAGATAAAAATTTTCGTGATGATCTACTGAGACAGTCCTTATTTCTAGCTACGTAAGCGTGGACCAGATCTGGCTCACATTCAAATAAATGGTGCTGACGGCACCTGAGAGTTTCACACCAAGTAAATTAATAATATATCTCCCATGCACATGAATGTGGTCGGGACACTGTAGCAAAAGCAACGGAAAAGGCGTGCCAGATTTACAAGATCGAAAAACCTCTAAGATTTGCGTAAACCCGAAATATTTGCGCGCGGTTGACTGCGAGACCCTTTTAATAGTTTCCATAACGAAATTCTGTCTCGAAGTCTGGCAGAAAGTCCAAAAAGATTTCGATCGTCTGTAAAGTATATCACGGGCAAGACTCAGTAACGTGACAGCCACGATAATGTGACAAGTGGGGTTACCAAGCGCAGTTCTTTCAGATTTCTTCACTAAATAAGATGAAGTAAATATTCCAGAATTTAAATCAAGAACACATGCAAACATGAGTAACTTAGAAGTGCACTGCGCAACATAATTAAAGGATTACCTTTTGGAAGCCCCGTAATTGTCTCCCATTGCGACCCATAACTTTGAAATCTGGCGCCTAGGTGCCTAGAACATTACTCTGTAAGAGTGCAACCTTGGACGAGTCACACAATGAGAAGATGGTTACAGCCCTCTTACCTACACTTCACCCCTTGTTTTGAAGTCCCTGCTGTGATCAGGACTGCTACACACTGCATTGAAATCACGCAGTTTTATTATGGGTGATCGAGGAAAACATACCAAACACACCGTCGCTCAGAATCCAGAGGGAAATGCCTCAGGGGGAAGCACAAAGGGCGTCAATGAAACCACCCCTTCGCTTGGGGGCGCTGATTCCCCTCTACTTCGCGGTCGAAAACGAACATCTCACATTGCGATGAGCAATAGAAAGATGTTCTTGACAGCCTTTGACGCTGCTGACACCTTCGGGCGTTTCAACCCTTCTCTAAGCATAATGTGAGGCTGCACCCCCACAGAACCCATTTGGGATGCAGCGCGATCGCAATTTTTGCTCGCGTGTACAGGTTCCAACCATGCCACAGGAGGGCGGAAAACAAGAGAGTCGAAAAAGCATAAGTAACATTTGATGTCTTGGATCATGTTCAAATTTCGTCATAATGGTTCTGAACGATCCCTAGTGGTTCAACTTGTACACGAGAGCAAAAATTGCGGTCGCGCTGCACTCCAAACGGGTTCGATCACGTTCAGTGGGGGTGCAGCCCCACATTATGCTTAGAGAAGGACTGAAGCGTCCGAAGGTCTCAGCACTGTTAAAAGCTGTCAAGACCATCTCCCTGTTGATCGCACTGTGAAATGTCCTTTCCGACCTCGAAATGTGCGGGAATCAATGCCCCAAGACAAGGGGTAGTTCCATTAAGCTCTTTGTGCCACCCCCTGAGGCATTTATCTCTCGATTCTGAGAGGAGTAGTGTCTGGAATATTTTTCTCGGACACCTGTAAGAAAATAATCGTGTGATTTCAACGCTGTGTGGCGGTCGTGACCTCCACTGCAGAGATTTTAAAACAAGAGCTGAAATGTGTGTAAGAGTGGCTTTGATGACCTTATCATGTGCCACGACCACGGTGGCGTTGGACAGAACTGCGGTGAAATTTGGTGCCAATGTGACGTCATTAACCCACTTCACAGCTCACATGAACTTCTGACTTGTGGCTTTACTTTCACAAATGGCGACATCTTGCTGTTTAAAGCGTCGCAGAGCCAAAGGCTGACATCGTTGGTCGTCACGCTTTTGCACCAATCTAGAGGAAGATCGCAGGCACCTTGGAGCCAAATTTCAGACTTATACATCGCAATGGGAGGCAATTACGGGGTTCCGAAAAAGTGCTCCTTTAATTGTGTCGCGCCATGCAGACGCCCTCAGTGTAGCGAACCAGCTTAAGTCACTTGAAAAACGTAAGTGTTCCGATCCTGACTTCATACCAGTAAAGTTCTTTCAGAGTATTGTGATGTATTAGCTCCATATTTACCTATCATACACAATCGCTCACTAGGCGAAAGATCCGTGGCTAAAGACCAATTGAGAAGAAAAGAAATATAAATAACCAACTGAATTACAGACCCATATCGCTGGCATCATTTGTTGCATAATTTTGGAACATATACAGTGTTAGATTTTTATGAAATATCTCGAAGAAAACAATCTTTTGATACACAGCACGTATTCGGAAAATATTGTCCTCGTGAAACACTCCTGGCTCTTTATTCACGCGAAGTAATGATCGCTACCGACAGGGGATCTCAAGTTGATCCCATATGTCTATATTTCCAGAGGACCTTTGACACCGTTCCTCATAAGCGAATTCTATTCAAATTGCGTGGATGTGGAGTATCGTCTCATTTGTGCGACTTAGAAGACAATAAATCTACTAAGAGACTAACTACACTACGCTTGTTCGTTCTCTTCTGGGGCATTGCTGAGCAGTAAGGGGTTCTTGCCAGTAAGGATTGAAGTTCAAAGAAGGGCAGCTGGCAGCTGGAGGGAGTATGATAGATATTAAAACAGAAACAGTTTTCCTTGCAGCAGTATCTTTTCCTGAAACTTGAATCACCAGCTTTCTCCTCCGAATGCAAAAATATCTTGTTGACACCCACCTACCTAGGGAGAAATGACCATCGCAATAAAATAAGGGAAATTAGAGTGTTCACGGCCTACTCTAGAGTGGAGGGAGTAAGATATAGTCTGACAGTGGTTAGATGAACACTGTGGCCAGTACGTAAGAGCGAATTGCAGAGTAGCCACGTGAATGCAGATGAAACAAACCGCGACGCTTTCTGGTTCAGTATTTTAGCTGTTAGTCTATTTAATGTGTAGGCGAATCAGAGAATCAAATCTTCGTACAGTAGACATAGAACTGTCCTGCTTACGGTACTTTTTCACTGTGTGAGGGTGTAGTTTTCCTAATTAAACCCATGTTACAACGAATTACAGCATTCTAATCAACTTTTCGAGAGTACCATAGAGGGTAATAAATGCTCCCTTAATCAGTATTATTCAAAAAATGGTTCAAACGGCTCTGAGCACTATGGGACTTAACATCTGTGGTCAGCAGTTCCCCAGAACGTAGAACTACTTAAACCTAACTAACCTAAGGACATCACACACATCCATGCCCGAGGCAGGATTCGAAGCTGCGACCGTAGCGGTCACGCGGTTCCAGACTGAAGCGCCTAGAACCGCACGGCCACAACGGCCGGCAATCAGTATTATTTCAAGGTACTTTTACTGTCTCATTTAAAACTACCTTATTGTAATATGAACTTGTTTTGAAATCCGGTGTTTGATGTACACTCCTGGAAATGGAAAAAAGAACACATTGACACCGGTGTGTCAGACCCACCATACTTGCTCCGGACACTGCGACAGGGCTGTACAAGCAATGATCACAAGCACGGCACAGCGCACACACCAGGACCCGCGGTGTTGGCCGTCGAATGGCGCTAGCTGCGCAGCATTTGTGCACCGCCACCGTCAGTGTCAGCCAGTTTGCCGTGGCATACGGAGCTCCATCGCAGTCTTTAACACTGGTAGCATGCCGCGACAGCGTGGACGTGAACCGTATGTGCAGTTGACGGACTTTGAGCGAGGGCGTATAGCGGGCATGCGGGAGGCCGGGTGGACGTACCGCCGAATTGCTCAACACGTGGGGCGTGAGGTCTCCACAGTACATCGATGTTGTCGCCAGTGCTCGGCGGAAGGTGCACGTGCCGGTCGACCTGGGACCGGACCGCAGCGACGCACGGATGCACGCCAAGACCGTAGGATCCTACGCAGTGCCGTAGGGGACCGCACCGCCACTTCCCAGCAAATTAGGGACACTGATGCTCCTGGGGTATCGGCGAGGACCATTCGCAACCGTCTCCATGAAGCTGGGCTACAATCCCGCACACTGTTACGCCGTCTTCCGCTCACGCCCCAACATCGTGCAGCCCGCCTCCAGTGGTGTCGCGACAGGCGTGAATGGAGGGACGAATGGAGACGTGTCGTCTTCAGCGATGAGAGTCGCTTCTGCCTTGGTGCCAATGATGGTAGTATGTTTGTTTGGCGCCGTGCAGGTGAGCGCCACAATCAGGACTGCATACGACCGAGGCACACAGGGCCAACACCCGGCATCATGGTGTGGGGAGCGATCTCCTATATTTGCCGTACACCTCTGGTGATCGTCGAGGGGACACTGAATAGTGCACGGTACATCCAAACCGTCATCGAACCCATCGTTCTACCATTCCTAGACCGGCAAGGGAACTTGCTGTTCCAACAAGACAATGCACGTCCGCATATATCCCGTGCCACCCAACGTGCTCTAGAAGGTGTAAGTCAACTACCCTGGCCAGCAAGATCTCCGGATCTGTCCCCCATTGAGCATGTTTGGGACTGGATGAAGCGTCGTCTGACGCGGTCTGCACGTCCAGCACGAACGCTGGTCCAACTGAGGCGCCAGGTGGAAATGGCATGGCAAGCCGTTCCACAGGACTACATCCAGCATCTCTACGATCGTCTCCATGGGAGAGTAGCAGCCTGCATTGCTGCGAAAGGTGGATATACACTGTACTAGTGCCGACATTGTGCATGCTCTGTTGCCTGTGTCTATGTGCCTGTGGTTCTGTCAGTGTAATCATGTGATGTACCTGACCCCAGGAATGTGTCAATAAAGTTTCCCCTTCCTGGGACAATGAATTCACGGTGTTCTTATTTCAATTTCCAGGAGTGTATTTATCATGAGATAAATGAAAAGCAACATGTAGTGGGTTAGAAGGTGAAAGAAGTAGATGGAATTTGTGACTGAGTTCTGAGATTCTTAACACGTATGGCTCAATACCTTGCTCTTAATGGGAAGTAATCGACAGATGTAAAGGTAAATTTGGGAGTATGACTGGGGCCGACCAAGGTGGCCGAGCTGTTCTAGGCGCTTCAGCCCGGAACCATGTGGCTGCTACGGTTTCAGGTTCGAATCCTGCCTCGGGCATGGATGTGTGTGATGTCCTTAAGTTAGTTACGTCTACGTAGTTCTAAGTTTAGGGGACTGATGACCTAGGATGTTAAGTCCCATAGTGCTTAGAGCCATTTGAGTATGACTGGAGAGCTATAGGACCGTCACCGTTTACAGTATATAAGTATAAATGGTTGTGGGTAATGTGGGAAGCCTCATGAGATTGTTCGTGGACGCGGCCGCTGTCTGTAGGAAGTCTGCAATGCCAGATGACAGCGATCTGTCACAGAGGGGCCTACAGAGGAGGAACGGTTTATCCTGGGACTGGCAGTTGACACTGCACGTAAATAAATGTAACATATTGCTCCCATATAGGTTACTGTCCTATTACAAAATTGATAAAAAGTCACTGAACGAAGAAACAACTGTAAAATGCCTGGGCATGGTCGTACGAGGGACCTGCAGTGAGATGACAACATAAAATAGTTGTAGGAGGGGCAGATGCCGGACTGAGATTCATTGCAAGAGCCTTAAGAAGTGTAGCATACGAAGTAGGTGACCGTAGAAAAGAGTATTGCAGTCAGGAACCCATACTAGCTTATATTGGTGTAAGAGGTAGAGAGTATTCAAGAAAGAACAGGGCCATTCGTTCTGAGATCGTTTGGTTAGAGTGAGAGCGCTACATAGATGCTCCGTAATGTACGTTCCAAGCGCCGTCGGGCAACGTATTACCACTTTCTCCCAGGTATGTCTCGCGAAACTACTGCAACAAGAAATGGCAGAAATTATTGTTCATACGCAGGTTAACCTATAAACGTTCTTCCATTTCTCGATGGGAACGGGAGAATCAGGGGTATCCTTCACAACAAACCAGAAGTTGTCTTGTGCAGTAGGTGTGTAGATGCAGACTCAGATGCAGATCAGCACAGATACGGTTACGTGTTGGCAGGAACCGGAGCGGCAGCGGCGAGGCAAGGCCTCCGGCTACACTGTGGAGGCGGCGCTGTTCTTCGACGAGGCCGCCTACAAGCTGTTCGCGCCATTCTTCCACAACAGCGACGAGAGATTGCGAGACATGCTGCTCGCCTACGTCAACGGGGTACGTACCAGCCTATAATGACGTAAACACAGCGGGCGTTTGTATCTCGTCCAGTGGATTGATCACTGTCTTATTGTCTCCATTTGAACAAACAGAATAAATATGTTGCGTACGACTGAAGACTATAGATGTAGTCGTAAATTATCATAAAACTTGTCTTGTATTCGCACCAAGTAACCGCTTCGTCTTTTATTGTCTCCAAAGTACAAATATCTCCTCCCACAGCTGCCAAAAGTTCTTCGTTGGACGCAGAACGTTTTCCACCCAGAATTTCTTACCACTTCTGAGTAGGACGTAATAACGGACTAAATATAATGAATAGAGGAAATGTTCTAACGGTTAATAATGCAAATCCCACAGTTCTGTCATTGTCAATTATTCTTGGATAAATAAATGGTGCTCGTGAAACACGAATTAGTTTCTTTTGCTTTCCGGACCTCTTCTTTGTAATTTTTCACGTAGTTGATGTAGATAACCTAAACAGTGTTCCCCAGCTATCGCTTTACCCTTTGCAAGAAAATCGATGCTCCAAGGAAAACACGGGTTATAACCGTTCCAGAAGATGAAATGGACAAATCTTTTTCTGTTAGCAGTGCCACCACGTTCCTTTCTCCCAACGATTTCATTGCTGTTTTGTACCTACTCTGAAGTGATGGACTTACGTCTTTTCCATAGTAAAAAATTGTTACATAAAATTAGTTTGATTAGCCTATTTTGACATTTAGTTTTTTGTATTCGCTTTTGGTTACAATTGTTGACTAAAAAAGCGTACCCCACTATTTCTTCTACTATGCCAGTGGAGTCAAGTATTTAGTACCACTAAAAGTCGATCATCCTGTTGTTTACACGTGTGATCGTTGTTTTGGGAAGTTCTTCACGTTCATCGTCAGGAGTATTACTACGCACTTAGTTCGCACTCTAGTTTCTCGAAAGATGGAAAATAAAGCATCTCTCGTTCTAAACTACCTATATTGATTAATATACGTCGGTCAAACAGAATAATTTTTTGACGACTCACTACTCGAGTTTCTCTGCTTGAACGAAACTTAGTCCGAATGCCCACTTTAAAAAGCTGTACAAAAATCTATACGTAGACCGAATTAACACTTGTCTAGTTTATTGTGGAAACTGTACCAACATTGCTATACCAGGCCGAAATCTTTTCACGTAGCTAAGTTAAGATACGTTTTTGCTGATGCTGTAACGCAACATTTTTTTTAATTGGCCAGTTTCAGCTTCATAGTTATTATCAAGCATTTGTATGCAAATGATCTTCTGTCTAATGTTTGTGACCTATAAATGAAATAAAAGAATGTCAAGGGATTGTCTACAAACAGCAGACTTACGAGCACTTCCAAGGAAATAGTTGGTAATGACTATGAGGTTGATAGTGTCTAACAGCAAATAAAAATGCCACTTCTAGTTAGAGCCTCTGCGAAAACATGTCTTTAGTTCATCAGTATTCTATGGCTGTGAATCCACATTGAGCTAATTCTAGCATTAGACTTCCAAAAAGAGAGCCAAGTACTGGAAGCTCTAAATGGAGTTTTATCCCTGTGGTGGCAGCTCTGAAATAATGTAGTCTGAAGTATTTGACACTACTTTCACGATTACCCTGCTTTTTTCTTAACCCTTTCTGCGTCTGCTGGCCTTTTTGAGTTCCCGATGCTTGAATGATACCGTTTGGTATCGCTTCACGTAGTTCCAAGTTTGGCCAACAGATCACGGTGGCGTTTGCTTTCGTGACTAGCCGTTTGTTTGAAGTGCAAAACAGAGAAGTGTCGTGAGTTGTGGTACTGCATTTGTGAGTGAACAATAACTGTTGTCAGAATGAGATTTTCACTCTGCAGCGGAGTGTGCGCTCATATGAAACTTCCTGGCAGATTAAAACTGTGTGTCCGACCGATACTCGAACTCGGGACCTTTGCCTTTCGCGGGCAAGTGCTCTACCATCTGAGCTACCGAAGCACGACTCACGGCGGGTACTCACAGCTGCACTTCTGCCAGTATCCGTCTCCTACCTTCCAAACTTTACAGAAGCCCTCGGTCGGGCACACAGTTTTAATCTGCTAGGAAGTTTCATATCTGCGCACACTCAGCAGCAGAGTGAAAATCTCATTCTGGAAACATCTCCAAGACTGTGGCTAAGCCATGTCTCCGCAGTATCCTTTCTTTCAGGAGTGCTAGTTCTGCTAGGTTCGTAGGAGAGCTTCTGTAAAGTTTGGAAGGTAGGAGACGAGATACTGGCAGAAGTAGAGCTGCGAGTACCGGCCGTGAATCGTGCTTCGGTAGCTCAGATGGTAGAGCACTTGCCCGCGAAAGGCAATTCTTCCGAGTTCGAGTCTCGGTCGGGCACACAGTTTTAATCTGCTAGGAAGTTTCATATCAGCGCACACTCAGCTGCAGAGTGAAAATCTCATTCTGGAAACATCTCCAAGACTGTGGCTAATCCATGTCTCCGCAGTATCCTTTCTTTCAGGAGTGCTAGTTCTGCTAGGTATGTAGGAGAGCTTCTGTAAAGTTTGGAAGGTAGGAGACGAGATACTGGCAGAAGAAGAGCTGTGAGTAGCGGCCGTGAATCGTGCTTCGGTAGTTCAGATGGTAGAGCACTTGCCCGCGAAAGGCAATTCGTCCGATTTCGAGTCTCGGTCGGGCACACAGTTTTAATCTGCCAGGAAGTTTCAATAACTGTTTTGTTTAGTTTTATTCTGAGTATACTGAAATTCTTGGTTATGGAACCAACTTTACGTAGTTCCTGAAGGGCAAGGGAAAGAAATACGGTAAGTTTACACTATAGTTATGTATGCATTTTTTGAGTAATTATTATGTAATTTCTAATGATGTCATTTGGAATCATTATTTTATTTATTAACCTATAGCTTCAAAAGAAGTTTTGCAGAGGATATGGCATATGCGCAACATATACAGTAAATATTCATCACAAAAAAATTTTCCCCAATTTTTTTTCTAAATGTGAAGAACAAAGTGTTAAACTGAAACACAGCGACGGTACAATAAGTGAAATAGTTCGTAAGCTGTCCATGTTGTGAAAAACTCGACAAAAACCTCAACTGAACAAGGTCCTTTAACCATAAACCTCAATAATCGGAAGTCGAATGGTCGTACGCAGTAGCGAAGTCTCCCAAAGGAGCAATGCGTTAAGAATCGAACTGCACTGGCCATGGCAGATATTCGTGGTCACTCAAGAGACGCCGAAAGCTGATAAACGATTCGAAGTCAAACTGTACGGTCGTTGTTGGTTCCCAAATACTGGCCACAAACAGTAATTGAGAGCACTATTGGACGCGTTTCGATCGCTTCCTGGCGGTGACCGTGGAGTCTTTCCGAGCGTCTCGTAGCGCTGGCTGCAGTGTCTGTCAGTGACTCTGCGGCCTCCATACGTGTGTCTGACTCTGAGCCTGAGTCGTCATTAGGTCGAGATTAGAGATGGGCAAATTCCTTCATCCTTGGCAACTAGTTCACTGCTGATCTTTCTTTTTTGGGAACCGTTCATTTTTGCTCGTTCACCGTTCATTTGCGCTTGGTACATGGTTCTTATGAAAAACTGAAAACTAGTTGTGTAGGTGACTGAAGGATGGAGGGCAACAAGAGGGAGCACTTACCTCCCCCCCTGGAGTATAGAGATTTTTTCATTACAGAATCCTTACACACTTTTAGAAGTAATTTCCGTGATTGTGCAGAACCTCTCGTTTAGCCAACTGTAGCGTTGTATGGCTGATCGCAGGGAAATAATAAAGAGTGGCACCGGATGCTACATTGTAAATAGTAATCGTTTATACCCTATATGTACTTCACGTTGTCTCTGAGTTCGTAGGCGAAGTAGAGACTTTATGGAAGCATAAAATAAAATGTGGTTTTCTCTTCATGCTTGCGTCACACGCTTAGTAAAAATTAGGTTTTTATGTTGCATTATTAAAGTTAATGCAACAATAATAATAATAATAATTAAGTTTGGAGTAAGACAGTTTTTGGTTTGGAAGCTCCTTCTGAACAAATGTTTTTGAGATAATAAGTAAATACGATATTATGGCAATCTATGTCTTTTCGAATGGAGAGGCACCGCTTTTCCTACTGAGCCAAAATGACCCACAACCCCGCCTTTTTTTGTTTCTGTTTTGTTTGAAAGAAACCTAACTAGCAGGTAATTCAATTTGGAAACAAAGAAATTTAAAAATTATCAGAGCCTTGCTAAATGTAATGTTTTGTATATGAAAGATACACGAAAATCGTTTTAAATGTATTTTCTTACACTAAAAATTAAGCAAATTATTGAAAGTCGATGAAACCAAAAAATATATGAATAACAAAAAAACTTGCCTTGTTATGTCTTCTCCTGTTCATCGATACAATGAAGTGAGCTGATATGCCCTTTTGTTACCTGAAAAGACGTACCTATTAGATACGCCGTAATTTTTATGTAATTTACGTGACTATAAAATACTGTTTGATTACCGATCGTGGACGCTGAATAGCCGGAACCAAGTGCAAGAAGAGTTTGGAACACATGTAAATTGGGCGATCGCAGCGAACGAAACGAACAACCGGATACTGAACTAACTAGGAACAGTCGGCAGTGGAACTGAGACAGGCGGTCATGCGAAGAACGACGAGTGCGGCCGAGGGAGACCAAGACTGAGACGAGCACGCGACCGAGGCTGGAACGAGAACTGCCGAAGTGACCGCCACGACCGAAGTGAACTAGTGAACTATGAACCGATTGTTCCTCGTTCCCGGGAACTGTAAGTAGACGGCCGCGACCGATCGTTCCTTGGAAATCGTTCCTCGGTCCTTTCGTTCATCTTGAAGAACCGTTAGTTTGCACCCGTTCGTTCGCGAACTACCCATCTCCAGTCGAGTTGTTGTTGTTGTTGTTGTTGCGGTCTTCAGTGCTGAGACTGGTTTGATGCAGCTCTCCATGCTAATCTATCCTGCGCAAGCTCCTTCATCTCCCAGTACCTACTGCAACCTACATCCTTCTGAATCTTTTTCGTGTATTCATCTCTTCCTCACCCTCTACGATTTTTACCCTCCACGCTGCCCTCCAATACTAAATTGGTGATCCCTTGATGCCTCAGGACATGTCCTACCAACCGATCCCTTCTTCTAGTCAAATTGTGCCACAAAATTCTCTTCTCCCCAATCCTATTCAATATCTCCTCATTAGTTATGTGATGTACCCACCTAATCTTCAACATTCTTCTGTAGCACCACATTTCGAAAGCTTCTATTCTCTTCTCGTCTAAACTATTTATTGTCCATTTTTCACTTTCATATATGCCTACACTCCATACAAATACTTTCAGGAACGACTTCCTGACATTTAAATCCATACTCAATGTTAACAAATTTCTCTTCTTCAGAGACGCTTTCCTTGCCATAGCCAGTCTACATTTTATATCCTCTCTACTTCGACCATCATCCGTTATTATGCTCCCCAAATAGCAAAACTCCTTTACTACTTTAAGCGTCTCATTTTCTAATCTAATTCCCTTAGCAACACCCGACTTCATTCGACTACATTCCATAATCCTCGTTTTGCTTTTGTTGATGTTCATCTTATATCCTCCTTTCAAGACACTGTCCATTCCGTTCAACTGCTCTTCCAAGTCCTTTTCTGTCTCTGACAGAACTACAATGTCATCGGCGAACCTCAAAGTTTTGATATCTTCTCCATGGATTTGATTACCTACTCCGAATCTTTCTTTTGTTTCCTTCAATGCTTGCTCAATATACAGATTGAATAACATCGGGGAGTGGCTACAACCCTGTCTCACTCCCTTCCCAACCACTGCTTCCCTTTCATGCCCCTCGACTCTAATAACTGCCATTTGGTTTCTGTACGAATTATAAATAGCCTTTCGCTCCCTGTATTTTACCCCTGCCGCCTTTAGAATTTGAAAGAGAGTATTCCAGTCAACATTGTCAAAAGCTTTCTCTAAGCCTGCAAATGCTAGAAACGTAGGTTTTGCCTTTCCTTAATCTTTCTTCTAAGATAAGTCGTAAGGTCAGTATTGCCTCACGTGTTTCAACATTTCTACGGAATCCAAACTGATCTTCCCCGAGGTCGGCTTCTACTATTTTTCCCATTCGTCTGTAAAGAATTCGCGTTAGTATTTTGCAGCTGTGACTTATTAAACTGATTGTTCGGTAATTTTCACATCTGTCAACATCTGATTTCCTTGGGATTGTTATTATTATATTCTCTTTGAAGTCTGAGGGTATTTCGCCTGTCTCGTACATCTTGCTCACCAGATGGTAGAGTTTTGTCAGGACTGGCTCTCCCAAGGCCGTCAGTAGTTCTAATGGAATGTTGTCTACTCCCGGGGCCTTGTTTCGACTCCGGTCTTTCAGTGCTGTATCAAACTCTTCACGCAGTATCGTATCTCCCATTTCATCTTCATCTACATCCTCTTCCATTTTCATAATATTGTCCTCAAGTACATCGCCCTTGTATAGACCCGCTAAATACTCCTTCCACCTTTCTGCTTTCCCCTCTTTGCTTAGAACTGGGTTTCCATCTGAGTTCTTGATATTCATACAAGTGGCTCTCTTTTCTCCAAAGGTCTCTTTAATTTTCCTGTGGGCTGTTTCTATCTTACCCCTAGTGACATAAGCCTCTACATCCTTACATTTTTCCTCTAGCCATGCCTGCTTAGCCAGTTTGCACTTCCTGTCGATCTCATTTTTAAGACGTTTGTATTCCTTTTTGCCTGCTTCATTTACTGCATTTTTATATTTTCTCCTTTTATCAACTAAATTCAATATTTCTTCTGTTACCCAAGGATTTCTACAAGCCCTCGTCTTTTTACCTACTTGATCCTCTGCTGTCTTCACTACTTGATCCCTCAGAGCTACCCATTCTTCTTCTACTGTCCTTCTTTCCCCCATTCCTGTCAATTGTTCCCTTACGCTATCCCTGAAACTCTGTACAACCTCTGGTTTAGTCAGTTTATCCAGGTCCCACCTCCTTAAATTCCCACCTTTTTGCAATTTCTTCAGTTTTAATCTACAGTTCATAACCAATAGATTGTGGTCAGAGTCCACATCTGCCCCTGGAAATGTCCTACAATTTATAACCTGGTTCCTAAATCTCTGTCTTACCATTATATAATCTATCTGATACCTTTTAGTATATCCAGGATTCTTCCATGTATACAACCTTCTTAGTCGAGATGATACCAGAATAGTACTGACTGAGTAGTCCTTCAGTCCAATAAGCAAACAATTATAAGCTTACAAGCACAGGCCTTGTAGCCCCACCACATGTACCCATTAATATCTCTGGCGTCTCGATGCTAGGCCGAAAACTTTTCCCTGTGTCCTCATTTGTGTAGCGCTCTCTTCAAATGAGAGTCACATACTTGAAAGCCGGCCGCGGTGGTCTCGCGGTTAAGGCGCTCAGTCCGGAACCGCGTGACCGCTACGGTCGCAGGTTCGAATCCTGCCTCGGGCATGGATGTGTGTGATGTCCTTAGGTTAGTTAGGTTTAAGTAGTTCTAAGTTCTAGGGGACTGATGACCACAGATGTTAAGTCCCATAGTGCTCAGAGCCATTTGAACCATTTTGAACATACTTGAAGCTGGAAAGGGGCTTTTGCTGGAAGCCCTCAAGTGGCACATGGTGCGAGCCTTGACCGGATGGTGCCGCAGAACCAACATGAGACTCGACTGGTGCGCAGGTGCAGGCGCTGTACCACCATCCCAGCCTGGGCGGCCGGGTAGAGATCTCTCTGGTGCGGCTGGAGTTGATGAGCAGCCAGCCCGCCGACCTGCCCCACCACGACGGCGAGCGCGGCGCGCTGCTGGACTCCTTCTGCGCCTTCAGCGAGAAGCATAACCCCAAGGGCGACAACGACCCCAACCACTGGGACATGGCGCTCTACGTCTCAGGGTGAGTACACGCCGGCTGGCTCCTAGCTAAGTGTCCTCTTGCTACAGACCGCTCTTCTGCGATGCAGAGCAGTTGAACGGAATGGACACTGTGTTGAAAGGAGGGCATAAGATGAACATCAACACAAGCAAAACAAGGATAATGGAATGTAGTCGAATTAAGTCGGGTGATGCTGAGGCAATTAGATTAGGAAATGAGCCACTTATAGTAGTCAAGGAGTTTTGCTATTTGGGGAGCAAAATAACTGATGATGGTCGAGGTAGAGAGGATATAAAATATAGACTGGCAATGACAAGGAAAGCATTTCTGAAGAAGAGAAATTTGTTAACATCGAGTATAGATTTAAGTGTCAGGAAGTCGATTCTGAAAGTATTTGTATGGAGTGTAGCCATGTATGGAGATGAAACATGGACGATGAATAGTTTGGACAAGAAGAGAATAGAAGCTTTCGAAATGTGGTGCTACAGAAGAATGTTGAAGATTAGGTGGGTAGATCACGCAACTAATGAGGAGGTATTGAACAGAATTGGAGAGAAGAGGAGTTGGTCGCACAACTTGACAAGACAAAGGGACCGGTTGGTAGGACATGTTCTGAGGCATCGAGGGATCACAAATTTAGCATTGGAGGGCAGCATGGAGGGTAAAAATCGTAGAGGGAGACCAAGAGATGAATCACTAAACAGATTCAGAAGGATGTAGGTTGCAGTAGGTAGTGGGAGATGAAGAATCTTGCACAGGGTAGGGTAGCATGGAGAGCTGCATCAAACCAGTCTCTGGACTGAAGACCACAACAAAAACAACAAGGCGACAGGTGACTGTTTAATTACACTGAGCAGGTGCAGAGAACGTTGTCCCTCTCTTCTTTATTTAAGTGCCTCGATAGTTTCTAGTATGAGTTTTCACACGTTCGCCAGTTTTACATGCTCTCAGCAATGAAATACGCTACATACGCAAAAACAGATTGCCTTAGTTCTTTGTGGAAGTTCGCTTCTTAATACAAACACTTCCAACATATACTATACACGTAGCTTGTCGAGAAAAATACAGAGGGGCCCAAAAAATGTATCCACTGTTTAAAAGTCCATAACTGGCAAACTAATTGATGGAGTTGTTTCATCTTTAGAAGACACTGTTATCCTACACAGAGGAGACAAAGGGCCTAGATTAGATCTGTGGGAAGATTTACAAATTTTGAAACACCTTGAGCTCAAGGACGGTAATATGCTGAACGACCAGTTGAACCTTGCTTGAAGACAATTTTTCGAAGGCTTTAAACCTGTACTGTTTACGGTATAACATCGATGCTGGTAAGCTTAGTGGTTTATTTCCTCAGGAAGCTATGATGCACCTTCAGTGTTTTAAGCTCACTACCGCTTATGTAATGGTGGTTTCGTCACGATGTATGTTTCCTACTACATCGGCCCTTGTGTGATTTCGCCTGGCTCTAAAATTTTGTTTTTCTTGTGAATGTGTATTAACAGGGTCGTCTACCAGTGTTTATAATTCTTTCTTGACAAGAGCCATTATTGTCAATTTTAAAGTTCTGACATCTATACCGTTTGTTGGCTCACTGGTATAGTAATGTAATTTTTTTATATTTTGGCTGTATATGCCACTGGGCGTAAGTTTCTCGGCGTAAGCGCCACCTGCCTTTTTTGATGTGTAACTACATTATTTGTACCAATGCTCCCATACTGTTATAACGGGAGTGTTAAATTCCTTCCTTTTTTATTGTTACTCTATCTAAGGACTTTATTAATACTGATAATTTACACGTTGCCTTTGTACGCCATTTGGCACATGTTTCTCGGCACGAGTGCCACCTGCCCTGTCTTCAGAGTAACTACGCTCGCCGATTACACTCAGTCGGTTGTGAGCTCTGCCAGATCCTTTTTGACACATGGATCTATGCCGACAATTGTAAAAACGGCGATGGTACATTAGTCCTTACTATTGGAAAAATTGTAACTACCGGTGTCGTTATTATACTTCTGTAATGCAAGAGTTCTCTAATTTGTCTTAAAATTTATACTTGGCTTATAAGTTTCATACTTTTCTAATGTAAGCTGTGATGTTCATTGTCCTTAGGCTACCTTCTAAAGAAGACAAATTTATATTTGTTGAAACCTAGGTAAAGAATTTCTTTATCCATTGCAACTGGTCGGCTGTTTATAATTTTATTACTTTGGTAGTGTAACAGTTTTTAGTTCCGGCAATCGTCACACAAGCGTTGTACATTCCACGATTGCTACACGCAATGAACGAGGACGACCCAGATCGTATAATGGAGTACTGTGAGTGGTTTACTAACATTGTGCGCAACTATGAAGAGTTTGCAGAGATGATTGTGTGGTCTGATGAGGCACAGTTCAAACTCAGTGGTACAGTAAATCGCCACAGTTGCATCTACTGGGCACTCCATTATACGGTCTGGGTCGTCCTCGTTCATTGCGTGTACACCGGCCCATCTGAGCCACCGACCTGCTATCGATATAAACCCGCCAGGCGATAGCACCCTCACCTGCCGTGGGATGACTGCTAGTCAGACACACACACACTGCATGTAGTATCAGTGGGCATGCTGACGTGTGTAGAAAGGGGGAGGCACGATCTTCGTTTGACCGAGGGCAGGTCGTGATGGCCCAGAGGCTGGGCACGACTTGTCAGGTGTTGAGGAGTCCTGTGGTGACTGTTTTCAACACGTCGCGAAACCAAGGTGAAACCACAACCAGCTGTAGTTAGAATTATATTAATACCGTCAGTTGCTCACGGGCGTTGATATATATCAACGGGGACAGGTGAAAATGTGTGCCCCGACCGGGACTCCAACGTGGGATCTCCTGCTTACATGGCAGACGCTCTGTCCTGCGAGACCCACATTCTCACCTTGTAGGTCCACGCACTACATTCGTAGTGTCCCACCACAACACACTCATTACTCGTGGAAGACATTCTTACAAAGTCCCGTAAGAGCTCGGGAATATGTGTGCATCCGCACAGAAGAAGAAGGTCATGGCCGGTATTGCCAGAACTATATACTTATACGGATATAGTGTCCGTTCTTTCGGACATGTCCGAAAGAACAGGCACCATATCCATTTAACAACCAGATGTCGTGAGGTTGGGCGTCTACCCCTCATTACAGATGTTGGGCATCGTAGGCTGGGCAGACTGGTAAAACAGGACAGGCGGCGAATTGTGGCGGTACTAAGGTCAGACTTTAATGCTGGGCAGAGTACAAGAGTGTCTGAATACATAGTGAATGCAACACTCCTAACGATGGGCCTCCGTAGCCAAAGACCTATGCATGTGCCAATATTAACACCACGATTCGGCAGCTACGGTTAAAATGGGCAAGTGACCATGTTTTTTGGAGATAATTTTATATAGATGACATGATGTATGTCGAGAAAAACGGCATCAGAAAAATCACAGAAAATATGCCGCAAATAACGACAACAATGCTTAAAAACATGCTATAATGCTGTAATTTTTCCTCCTATCTATGTAATTATTTAGTTCTCAATTCGTTCGAGCAATCAATCATTCATAATAGGAAACACAATCATAACACAGTCACTCAAAATGATTCAGAAATTTTGCTTGTTAGAATGAAATCAGGCGATGATTCTACTTCTCTGCAGGCTCGTGCTTTGTGGCAGTCTGCTAATCTGTACAAATAAAATGCCTCTTATTTTTGGGAGCGTTGTATAATCAGTCGGGAAACCTCAGATCAAGCGGATATTTGGCTTTGATGAAGTTTTACCTTCCGAAGAAGTAATGGAGCTCTTGGATTTTTAAATGCAGGTTCGTATCCAGTCTTTTGGAAGTTCCCTTCTGATTAACAACTACGCAATATATCGATAAATATAATTAATTCTCAAATGTGAAATACACACCTTTTGTATGAAGGAGCAATATATATATATATATATATATATTTCCCTTTCAATCGTACAGTTTCGTATCAGTTATCTTTTGTCATAAATCTCAATATTCAGATTACAATTCTTCAAACAATACTCAGGCTAATCGGCACGAATATAATCCCGCAAGCTTTTTTTCTAACAACCACCAGAGAGAGTACTACTTTGCGCATGGATTCTGCGAGTATGAAGATAGAAAATTAGTAAACGTCATTCAAGGGTAGAATTGTATCAGAATAATTCATCGAATATAAAGAGATATTACAATGCTATAATGATAATAATGAATAAGATAGTTGAAAGCATCCACAAAAAACTATATTCAAAAAACAAACACTGATAATGTGTTACAGTGTTTGTATAACTATGCTATTTTTTGCGTGTTTTAGATTTAAAGAACCCACTGATGAAGGCGATATTTGTCGCTGAAATTATTTGGGGGATAAATAAGTAAATAAATAACAAAAAGTGTTTTGCATCAAGGCGGACATACAATTACCATATTGATGTAACATGGGGTAAGAACAGAAGTCGTGAGAAGCTCTTAACAGGCAGGGATCGGAGACGGGTTGTCACGCCTTATTTATGATAATCGCTTTGAAACCCCACAGGAATTTCTGCTGTGAGTTAGTGCAGCTACACAACTAGTTTCCAAAGGAACATTAACAAGGGAATTGCCTATATTAGACATTTGGAATAGGACACCTTGTAGAAGGCCATTGCTCACAGTGGCATATAACGCAAATCTTCGTTGAGCCAAACAACACAGAAAAGGGTCATTAGATGAGTGGAGGCGCGTAATGTTGTCTAATGACACGAAAAATTGTCAAATGATGCAAGATGTTGAGTGCATCGACGACCCAATAGTCGTTTAATCGTCTGTGCGTGGAGAGTGTAATTCAAGCCAGAGGTGATTCTATCATGTTTTGGTGGTGGTTTTAGTACCACTGTGAAAATCGTCTTATTTTGGATGCTGTTTATTTTGTCTCTTTAATAATATTTGTGCATGCTGCAGTTAGGATAATGAATTCGCTCTCTTAAGCAGAAATATAGACGGCTATCGTGGCGAGTAAGAAAGCATTCCCCACAGTTGGAAAGCAGGCTGCTAGGTAGTTATGTGACGTTTAATTATAGTAATAATTCTAATAAAGCTTTTAATAAATCTACGATACTGCGTGTGGCGTTAAAATGACGTCAGGTGTACATCAAGTCCTGCGAGCAGCTACTTGCGTGACAGGGGGCCGCATCGAGGGCTAACGGAAGTCGACAGCAGTTCCTGCGTGTGACGTCAAAATAACATTGTGTTTGCAGGAAGTATTGGGAAATGAGTATTACCCGATTGATTCACAGTGTGTTTCCGAGATTTGTGTTGAGTTGTTATTTAAATTTTCTGAAGAATGCTTCGACGACCGATCCAGCTAACTTATTCAGGACTTACGAGTCGTGCTGTTATGTGTGCTCACCACCTATTCCAACAAGACTGAACTTTTGTTGGTCTCACACCGCTATTATAGCCGAGTGTGATTCCCAAAGCTTCCTAAGCCGGTCGTTCTGACCGAGCGCTTCTAGGCGCTTCAGTCCGGAACCGCGCTGCTACTACGGTCGCAGATTCGAATCCTGCCTCGGGCATGGATGTGACTGACGTCCTTAGGTTAGATAGGTTTAAGTAGTTTTAAGTCTAGGAGCCTGGTGACCTCAGATGTTAAGTCCCATAGTACTTAGAGCCATTTCAACCATTTTATTTGAAGCTCCCTTAGCCCTTTGACGCTCTTGTTTCTCAGAGGCGTCACTCACTGGTATTTGGTCAAACACATATCCTCTCAGCGTTTTCAAACTCTGGTGGATGTGTTGGCCGGCGAGATCAAAGGGCGTAGTGGGCGTCCTGAATCGAACTCATCTATAAATGGCGGAGCGAGACCAACGTTAGTTTACAGTCTGGTTGGACCCCGGGCAGTGTGTACTCATAACAGCACAACTTGCAGCATCTGAAGAAGACGGCCGTGGCAGTCGTAGAAATATTGGGCAGAAATGGAAACAACAATGCTGCCGAACATCCGGCATCACACTATTAATTGCACGAACCAGGATTTTCAGGAAGCATTCTCGGTAACCAAGTTTCCGCTTTCTCCTCATCGAGTGTACGTGGACACTCGCGTGGTCCAAGATAACAGATGTCATCCAAGGACTGCACCTATTCCACTTGGACTGGACCACTTAAACCACTGGCCTTAACCCTGGGGAATCCCTGTAATTCGGTAGTTCTGTGGTACTAACAGCAATGGATATGACATACATGAAGAAACTTGTTGACCCTCTTCCCCGCCGAGATGAGACTGTTATAAAGGCGAGAGCTTGTGCTGCACGGTATTAGCGTGATGTCTACTGCGGCTACATTTTTTTTTTCCGTTGTGCTTAGTTTCTGGAAAGCACGACGAATGAATAGATAAAAGTCTCGCACCGTGTGCAAACAATGGGGAAAATTATTTTGATTTTAACATTTAGTACTGTCAATACTGTAGCCAACACAGTAACGCAGAGCTGAACGATTTGCAATCTGTATTGATCACAGATGAAGTTTCGTTCAACTGCGATGGGGTTATAACTGCCGCTGCAGCCATATCTGAAGCGACAAAATTTCGTCTTCCAACCTCGTCTCAGATCACGAGCAGCAATTCTCTATCCTATTGGGCGCTACGGTTGTCCAAGAGCAACTAATGGGATGTTATTTGCGGTCGCCCTTTCGAATGGTGCACTATATCAGTAGATTCGAGATGCGGTGACCCTATTGATGCACCCTGTAACTCTTCTTGTCAGCCGGAGAATGTGCTTATGACATGACTGTGCACGGTACCACTTCAGTGTTATTGTCCATGAATGCCTGGCGGAGATGTGGCCACTGTTCATGATTGCTGGCAGCGGTGGTCACGGAATGTACGGTCGCAAGAAGACCGGTGAGCCGGACTGCCACGTGATACTACCGAGAAGGAGATCATCGTGTTCGACGTATGCTGGCGCACCGTACTGCATATGGAGCAGCAATATGAACAGCATGGCACTGCAATGGCACAACGAACTGTTACAAGTTGGTTATTTCAAGGACACTTCCGAGTCAGAAGCCCTGTAGAGTTCATTCCATTGGCCCAAAACCACCGCCATTTGTGGCTTCAGTGGCATCAAAAGGGAGGTCATTGTAGTGCAGGGCAGTGGTCTGTTGTGTTTTGTGATGACCGTATCAATGGACTGCAACATGAGGTCCTACCCAAAGGACAGTGCTATCGCAGAATCTCATTCCCAGTAATTATTTTTCTTACTCGATAAATGAAGTCGTTGGTTTATGAAACCCCAACAGAAAATGAAGATGACGGTAGGGCTGTGGCTGGCTTTTTCATTGTACATCAAATAAAAGGGTTATGAGCTCGAATTTTCACTCTCAGACAACATTTTATTAGCCGTTCTATGCCTACTTGCCACGTCAAATCCTATTAAAACTTCGAGCTCTTGACGAAACCCTCCGTGGTCAGGAACAAACTGATTGTCGTGGCTGAACTTTGGTGACCATTTATAGTCCATACAGGGCTTGTGACATATTGATGTATGTCGTCATTGCCTCTTTCTTCTGCATATTGCGGATATGTTTGCCCTGAACTAAGAGTTTTGAAAGAATAGCTATGGGATTCGAGGCATAAAGTAACCACTCTCCAAGAAACTAAAACCCGAAAATGTTGAACAATCACGTGACGATCTACATATTTTGCGCATTCATTTCTTCGCGCTATATTTAAAAAATAGTTAGGTATCCTGAGAAGCAGAACCAAAACGCTATTTTCCTACCAGGAGCGCCTGCGGTGGTATACTCAACGACGAACCTGGGTGGACGAATGGCACCTGCTTGAGAGCAGTCTCTGTCTCAGGATTAATAACATTCGCTGTGACTGAGGAAGCAACTGCAACGGTGAATCTACCCGTACCGTAACTGACAGCTGTGCAGAGTACCAAAGGCACATTAAAAATCTAGAAGATGACAAATCAGCAGCAGAGCACAATATCACAAATAAACACATACATTGACGGAAGAAAATCGCAACACCAAGAAGGAATTTTGCATCATAAATAAAAGTTGGTCGGCGTGTTTCTACATCTGAAAGATATCTGTTCAAATTTCGCGCTAGTCGCATAAGAGTGGCGCTAGTGGCGCCACTATGACGATGCAAATCATGTTTACTTTAAATACACGTTGTACACTACTGGCCATTAAAATTGCTACACCACGAAGGTGACGTGCTACAGAAGCGAAACTTAACCGACAGGAATAAGATGTTGTGATATGCAAATGATTAATTTTTCAGAGCATTCACTCAAGGTTGGCGCCGGTGGCGACACCTACAACGTGCTGACATGAGGAAAGTTTCCAACCGATTTCTCATACACAAACAGCAGCTGACCGGCGTTGCCTGGTGAAACGTTGTTGTGATGCCTCGTGTAAGGAGGAGAAATGCATACCATCATGTTTCCGACTTTGATAAAGGTCGGATTGTAGCCTATCGCGACATTGCTGCTCGCTTTGGTCGAGATCCAATGACTGTTAGCAGAATATGGAATAGGTGGGTTCAGGAGGGTAATACGGAACGCCGTGCTGGATCCCAACGGCCTCGTATCACTAGCAGTGGGGATGACAGGCATCTTATCCGCATGGCTGGAACGGATCGTACAGCCACGTCTCGATCCACGAGTCAACAGATGGGGACGTTTCCAAGACAACAACCATCTGCACGAACAGTTCGACGACGTTTGCAGCAGCATGGACAATCAGCTCGGAGACCATGGCTGCGGTTACCCTTGATGCTGCATCACAAAATATGTGTGAAATCTTCTGAGACTTAACTGCTAAGGTCATCAGTCTCTAAGCTTACACACTACGTAACCTAAATTATCCTAAGGATGAATACACACACCCATGCCCGAGGGAGGACTCGAACCTCCGCCGGGAACAACCGCACAGTTCACGACTGCAGCGCCTAAGACCGCTCGGCTAAACCCCGGCGGCGCTGCATCACAGACAGGAGCGCCTGCGGTGGTGTACTCAACGACGAACCTGGGTGGACGAATGGCAAAACGTCATTTTATAGGATGAATCCAGGTTCTCTTTACAGCATCATGATGGTCGCATTCGTGTTTGGCGACATCGCGGTGAACGCACATTGGAAGCGTGTATTTGTCATCGCCATACTGGCGTATCACCTGGCGTGATGGCATGGGGAGCAACTGGTTACACGTCTCGGTCCCCTCTTGTTCGCATTGATGGTATGTGTTACGACCCGTGGTTCTGCCCTTCATTCGATCCCTGCGAAACAATCGCATGTTGCTGGTCCTGTACGGGCCTTTCTGGATTCAGAAAAATTTCGACTGCTGCCCTGGCCAGCACATTCTCCAGATCTCTCACCAACTGAAAATGTCTGGTGGGGCAAGTGGCTCGTCACAATACGCCAGTCACTACTCTTGATGAACTGTGGAATCGTGTTGAAGCTGAATGGGCAGCTGTGCCTTACACGCCATCCAAGCTCTGTTTGACTCAATGCCCAGGCGTATCAAGGCCTTTGTTATGGCCAGAGGTGGTTGTTCTGGGTACTGATTTCTCAGGATCTATGCACGCAAATTGCGTGAAAATGTAATCACATGTCAGTTCTAGTAAAATGTATTTGTCCAATGAATACCCGTTTATCATCTGCATTTCTCCTTGGTGTAGCTTTTTTAATGGCCGTTAGTGTAATAACGGCCGTGACAGTTTGTTACTCTTGAGACTGGACGTGATAAGTTGATGTTATCCAAGAATGCCTTTACGGCGACAAAGACATCATTATCAGCTCCTCACTGAATTTGAACAAGGTTTTGGCGTAGGGCTACGAGAAGCTGGAAGTTCCTTCTGTACTCTTGTAGAAGAACTTGGCGGGAATGTGGCCACTGTACATTATTTCTGGCAGCGGTGGTCACAAGAACGTACGGTCGCCAGAAATCCGGTCTCCGGACTGCCACGTGGCACCATCCAGAGGGAAGACCATCATGTTCGGCGTATGGCTCTGGCGCATCGTACTGCATATCCAGCAGAAGTTTGATCAGCAGTTGCTACCATACTGACACAAAGAACTGTTACAAATCGGTTATTTTAAGGACAGCTCCGAGTCACACGCCCTGTAGCGTGCATTCCACTGGCCCCAAACCACCGCCCTATGTGGCTTCATGGGTGTGAAGCTAGAGCTTATTGGAGTGTAGGGCAGAGGTCTGTTGTGTTTTTCGATGAAAGCTGGTTCTGCCTCGGTACCAGTGATGGCCGCGTGTTGGTTAGAAGAAGGCCAGTTGAGGGCCTGCAACCAACCTGTCTGCGTGCCGGACACACTGGACGTACACCTGGGTGCGATTTCGTAAGATAGCAGGAGCACTATAGTGGTTATCCCACGCACTCTTACTGCAAATTTGTGCATCAGTCTGACATGTTGTGCTGCCTTGCCAGGGGGTGTTTTCCAAAAGGATATAGCTCACTCACAAAGTGCTGTTTTAATTCCAATAGAGCACACAACTCCATCGTCATTCACAAACAGCATTAATCGACACTATATTGACTGATGAAGTGCTACAGGTAAGTAAGTCCATCCCACAAACTGACATCCGACACCTGTACATCACAATGCATGCACGTTTGAATGTTTGCATTCAACATTCTGGCGGTTACACCGGCTATTAATGTACCAGCATCTCACATTTGCAATGACTTTTCTCGCGCTTGCATTAACTTGTGCTCTTGCAATGTTAATCACTTAAATTTCTTACCCACACAAATATACACAAGAAATTTCATTACTCTTCCTTAACTTATTCTGGTACGGTGATTTTTCTTCCGCCAGGGTATTATGTTTGACGAAACTAAAATCTTTTCCCATGCTTCGACGTACTTGGATCCTATTACTGAAGGAGCAGTAGAAGTTAGAATTTGCGGGAACAATTTCAACAGGGACAGAGCTTATAACGTTAGTAGCGCTTGGAAGCGGCTCTTGACGCTGAGCAGACACAGAGAAACACGCTGAACTGTTTATGTTCCTATGAGAGCGCTGTTATCACTGGTCGACACTGGACCAATCAAAGGCATGATGACTTAATGATGACATATACCGACCAATCACGAGATGTCTTCTTCTTCCGCTAGTGTCCTTATTCCCACATCGTTGCCAGGATCCGCACGGTTAAGTTCGGATTTGGCATGGTTAATTTTAAGGGGTGGCCGGATGCCCTCCCTGCCCCCACTTCATGCCCCTGGGATGGAATTGGTGTACCCCAGCTGCCAGCATCATGTAACCATGAAAGAGTGCGAAAGTGTTTCAAATGTCTGCGAACCGTGCAACTGCGGTGGGACGTGGAGACCAGCCTAGTATTCACCTACTAGGATGTGGAAAACCGCCTAAAAACCATATCCAGGCCGGCCAGCTCACAGGCCCTCGTCGTTAATCCGTAGGGCGGATTCTATCCGGGCCGGCGCACCTACGGGGGTCCAGAAAGCAGCATATTAATGCTCTCGGCTAACCTGGTGCGTTACCAATCACAAGACGTCTATATACTATGAATGGTCATCACAACAGGAACATGACAGCATACTGTCCCCGACAAAGGCAGTGTGGATTTCGTCGAAAGCTCGAGATTTTATCCAGTTTGGACGCGACAAGTAAACTGAGAATGTTTTATACGCAGAACAGGGGCAATGCAGCAAAACTTTTTGCGATTTTGTAATGTGTATCTTGGGACTTGCAGTCTCTGATCTGAGCTTAAGTGGTCGGTATCAGCTGTAAGTGTGTATGTCAACATAGTTCCAAATATTCATTTCTAACCATTCGTGCCTTATCTCAGTTTAGGACATTCTAGAATCAGTATTATTTTGTCCCAAAAATTTGAGTCACCCTTTATGGAGGAGACCATTGTGTCTAGGCTGTTAGGTGTTGCACCTGACAACTATGGCGTCTGAACTAACTGAAATATTGGTATTAAGAATCGAATGAACGCTGCTTAGCAAACAATAATTTAGCAGGATCACATTTTATGAAACACTGTGATATTCCCGACGTAAATAATGCCTTAGATCAGTAATCGGAAATTTTCTTATCCAGGCACCCTAATTAGATTTGCCGGTGTTTTGCTAAATCGTTCGGATAGTCCCGTAGCAATATGAACTACTTCCAAGATTTGTCGCCCTGCCTATAATGAGTTTGTAGTTTGACGAGACGCAGAACTCAAGCCTTCCAACCCTCCTCACGGAGGAGCGAACTCAGTTTGTTGAAAGATTTTTTATCACGGATTACTGACACTGAAATTATCACATCACGAATTTCATACTGAGTCATTATTTGAAATATACTTTGTTATATACTGAGAGTCTAAATTTCAATAGTTGGCAATCAAGAGAACAACATCAATTTGAGTTTCAGTCATTCTCTTCCAAATAAACATTTTGTTTTTAATATGGTCCAAAGAAATGATACTATACACGCATCATTAAACCCTGATTCTTTACAGAAACAACTCGCATATACGGGGTGATTTTTTCCACCGTGCACAAACTCTAGAGATTGCTAGATGAGAGGATATGGAACAAAATAGGTCTAATGAACTGCGTCCGGATATGCATGGTTTCCATGCTTGAGACCATTTATTCAATCATACTTTGTTACAGAGACCGCTGTCTAGTACGCACTGTACCATGTTTCATCCTAGAGGACGGTACTCTTCCTCATACGTCATGCCCTAGCGTCCTCCCCTGCCATAGTAATTGGTAATGTTGTAAGTAGGCTGTTTACGTTTTTTTTATTGGTAACGCCACGTAGCGCTCTGTATGAAAATCACTTACTGTGCTGTGTGTAGACTGTGGCTGGTTTGCATTGTTGTTTGCTATTGTAGTGTTGGGCAGTTGGCTGTTAAAAGCGCGTAGCGTTGCGCACTTGGAGGTGAGCCGCCAGCAGTGGTGGATGTGGGGAGAGAGATGGCGGAATTTTGAGAGCGGGCGCTCTGCACGTGTGTCCATCAGAAAGAGTAAATTTGTAATATTGGATATCATGGACTGATATATATATATATATATATATATATATATATATATATATATATATATATATATAACGTCGAATAGCGCTAGCTGCGCAGCATTTGTGCACCGCCGCCGTCAGTGTCAGCCAGTTTGCCGTGGCGTACGGAGCTCCATCTCAGTCTTTAACACTGGTAGCATGCCGCGACAGCGTGGACGTGAACCGTATGTGCAGTTGACGGACTTTGAGCGAGGGCGTATAGTGGGCATGCGGGAGGCCGGGTGGACGTACCGCCGAATTGCTCAACACGTGGGGCGTGAGGTCTCCACAGTACATCGATGTTGTCGCCAGTGGTCGGCGGAAGGTGCACGTGCCCGTCGACCTGGGACCGGACCGCAGCGACGCACGGATGCACTCCAAGACCGTAGGATCCTACGCAGTGCCGTAGGGGACCGCACCGCCACTTCCCAGCAAATTAGGGACATTGTTGCTCCTGGGATATCGGCGAGGACCATTCGCAACTGTCTCCATGAAGCTGGGTTACGGTCCCGCACACCGTTAGGCCGTCTTCCGCTCACGCCCCAACATCGTGCAGCCCGCCTCCAGTGGTGTCGCGACAGGCGTGAATGGAGGGACGAATGGAGACGTGTCGTCTTCAGCGATGAGAGTCGCTTCTGCCTTGGTGCCAATGATGGTCGTATGCGTGTTTGGCGCCGTGCAGGTGAACGCCACAATCAGGACTGCATACGACCGAGGCACACAGGGCCAACACCCGGCATCATGGTGTGGGGAGCGATCTCCTACACTGGCCACACCTCTGGTGATCGTCGAGGGGACAATGAATAGTGCACGGTACATCCAAACCGTCATCGAACCCATCGTTCTACCATTCCTAGACCGGCAAGGGAACTTGCTGTTCCAACAGGACAATGCACGTCCGCATGTATTCCGTGCCACCCAACGTGCTCTAGCAGGTGTAAGTCAACTACCCTGGCCAGCAACATCTCCGGATCTGTGCCCCATTGAGCATGTTTGGGACTGGATGAAGTGTCGTCTCACGCGGTCTGCACGTCCAGCACGAACGCTGGTCCAACTGAGGCGCCAGGTGGAAATGGCATGGCAAGCCGTTCCACAGGACTACATCCAGCATCTCTACGATCGTCCCCATGGGAGAATAGCAGCCTGCATTTCTGCGAAAGGTGGATATACACTGTACTAGTGCCGACATTGTGCATGCTCTGTTGCGTGTGTCTATGTGCCTGTGATTCTGTCAGTGTGATCATGTGATGTATCTGACCCCAGGAATGTGTCAATCAAGTTTCCCCTTCCTGGGACAATGAATTCACGGTGTTCTTATTTCAATTTCCAGGAGTGTACATTGTTTGTTCTCTATCAAAATCTTTCATCAGTAGTTAGTGCCTTCAGTAGTTTGAATCTTTTATTTAGCTGGCAGTAATGACGCTCGCTGTATTGCAGTAGTTCGAGTAACGAAGTTTTTTGTGAGGTAAGTGATTTGCGAAAGGTTTAGATTAATGTTAATCAGGGTCATTATTTTGTAGGGATTATTGAAAGTCAGACTGCATTGCGCTAAAAATATTGTGTGTCAGTTTAGTGTCGATCAGAATAGGTAAAGAGCGAAATGTCTGAGTACGTTCAGTTTTGCTCAGCTGTTTGAAAATCAAATAATGTAAGAGGTTTATCAGCACAGTAATTCAATAATTTTTCTAAGGAGACGTTTCAATGTGTCCGATTCACTTCTCTTGCTAACTCACCTTATAGTGGATGTGATACAGCGTTGAACACAATGGTTCCGTATTTGAATCGAGAGCTTGTCGATATGGTGTTTACTTACGGAAAGGCATATGGAAACGGGCGGCTAGCAGCGAGGTTGTATCACGAGACCTACCCCCCCAACAACCACAGCATTCAATGTCTGAAACAGTGTTTCGCCGTTTGTCTGAAACAGGTTCGTTTCAGGAAGCAGGGAATCATGAAGTAATTACCCGAAATTTTCGGACACCAGACTTAGAGGAAATAGTGATGAACACTGTTGAAGGCGACCGCCGTTTCAGTGCCAGTCAGTTGGCCACCAGTACAGGGTAAGCCAGGCGACCATGTGGAGCATTTTCCGTGACAAAACTTTCAAGCCTTACCACTTACAGCGTGTGCAGGGCTTACTAGCAGCAGACTTTGCACATCGGGAGCAGTTTTTTCACTGGTTTCTTCACCAGGCAACCACGATTCCGGGATTGGTGTCATCCATCCTATTCATAGGTGAGGCCACGTGTACACGGAGTGGTATCATCAAGTTTCCTAACTGTTATCTGGGGGATAGTAAGCAGAACCCCATGGTATGGTGACAGCGAATCATCAGCATCGTTGCAGCCAGAATGCGTAAGCCGGGATGATTGGCGACCTTACTTTGGGACCAGTTTTCCTCCCACGTCGCCTATCAGGACGGAACTATCGGTGTTTCTTGCGGATGACTTTGCCTCCCCTGCCGGAGAAAGTGCCATTGATGACTGAGAGGGTTATGCGGCTGCTACATGATGGTGCTCCAGCCCACTTCGCCGTTAACGTCCGGACGCTTCTCATTCGTGTTTCCCCTGATCGATCGATCGGACGACGTATCTAGTTGCTTGGCCTACTCGTTCACCGGATCTCAACCCGTGCGAATTCTGGTTATGAGGCCATCTCAAAAGTATCGAGTACGCAGAGCCCATTCCAGATGTGGAGACAAGGGAGCAGCGTATTCATGCTGCCTTTGGCACTGTTGGGTTTGAACCTGGCCGATGTGAACGTGTGAGACAGAATATGCTACGGCGCGTACACACATGCGTTGAGGCACATGGAAACCATCTTTAACACATACTGTAGCTGTGGTAGCATGGTACAGCGCGTATTAGACCGTAGTCTCTGTAATAATGTATAATTGAATAAATGGGATCTAGCATGGAAACCATGCATTTCCGGACATAAGTTGATTAGACATTTTTGTTCCATATCATCTCATCGATGAATTCCTAGAGTTTGTACAAGGTGGAAAAAATCACTCTGTATAAAGCGGCTTCCAACGTGTGATTGCAATGAGTCAATGCGTTACATATTCGCCTTTAAACACGTAAGTAAAGGTTTGAGTCTGTGTTTAAAGTTGGTTGGAAATCGTTAAATGCCCTCATTATGAAACATGAGATGAATTTATTTACGTTTGCATCTACATAATACTCCACAAGCCACGTAATGTCATGTGGCGGCGGCTGTTTCTGGTACCACAAACTGATCCCCCCTACCCTGTTCCATTCGCGAACTGTACTCGCTCGAATTTTCTCTTCGTGGTCATTACGCGAGATGTGTGTAGGAAGGCGTAATATGTTGTCCGACTCTTTCTAAAAAGTACTCTCTCGAAATTTCAGTAGTAAACCTCTCCGTGATGCACAACGCCTCTCTTGTAACGAGCGCAGATGGAGTTTAATGAGCATCTCGGTAAACGCTCAGGCGCCCACTAAACGATCCCGTGACGAAACGGGCCGCTCTTCATTGGACATTCTCTGTCTCTTCTATCAGTCCTACCTGGTAATGATCCCATATTGATGAACAGTATAAACTGGATAATTTGCGTTCCATTTTAAGCGAAAGCTAGTTTTTCACGGAAGTCAATTTTTATGACACCATACCTTCTGAACTATGTGTCATACAGTGACATAATTTTGAAGGTACATCCAGTGATGTATGTAGATACTGTCTGTAAAGCGTGTTGCGAAAAGAGTTAATAGTAAAGAAGTAATAAATTAAAACGTCATGCGTGATGCTGAATCTTAACTGAGTGCCATTTAAACAAAAGCTAATTTTTCACGCATCTAAATGTTTACGACGTCATATCTCCTGAACTATGCCTCATAAAATGATATAATTTAGCAGGAACATTCAGTGGTATACGTGAATACTGTCTGTAAACTGTGTTGTGTAGAGTCTGGACTAAGGAAGTAATAAATTAAAACGTAATGCGTGATGCTGGAGTTTTACTGCGAAGATCAGAGCGAAGCTTACAGCAAAAATGTAGTAAGGGATAAACTTTTCTCCGTTCTTCATTTTGTGAACAATGTCAGCGAGAAATAATGTGTAAAGTTGGTTGGAAGTTGTTAAGTGTTCTCATTCTCAAACACTGGATGAATGGAGTCCGAGTATTTGTGCGCAGCCAGTTACACTGCCTCAAGACGGACACAGTTTCTAACTGTAACACTTGTGTATTGTGTTAAACTTTTAACACGAGATTATAGCTCTTAATGAGTAGATGATGATAGCGTTTTAAGTTTTTAAATTCGGTCAATAAATACGCTAAATATTGAGAATCAAGTTTTTGTTGCCCTTGGAAGCCGTTAGATCGGCAGCTTGCTACTTGTCTAGTTTTGCCGAAAAACGGTTTAGAAATAAAGATTACAGATGAATTCCTTATGCGAGATTCTGGTACTTTACACGTAGCGTAATGTAACTCGATCCATCGCTCGGGATTCTGCCTGTTTCTTCTCTTTCTCTGCTCCCAGCATCCCCCCTCAAAGTGTTAACTGTAAGCCAAATTCTACTTATAGTGCATTTCCTGCTGTTATGTAATAGCTGTGTCTTTCTCGTTTCAGGTTGGACTTCTTCGCATACGAGAATGGACGCAAAAGCGGTGTTACAATGGGTGAGTACAAGCACCGCGTACTTTTTAGTGCTTCGGCACACGTAATCACTGCAATTACTTTTGACGTAGCGCTTCCTTAAATAAAGTTAAAGGTTATTATTTAGGACTATTCTGTGCTCTGTATTTCCTACAAATGATGCAGTCCATTCCATTGAAGAACCATTAGTTGTTGCTGTAGATTATCATGAGAATCATGTAAACGTTTATAATAAACTGAGGACATTACCAGTGGGAAACAGCATTTCGTAATTAAACCAATAAATGTTTAGTTATCGAAGGTGTTCGCGTTAAACACGTAATATTATAAAATGTGACATTTGAGACGTAATCGATTTATTTATTGGTGATTTGCTTCTATGAGTATGGTAACTTGAAATGTTTTCTGTGCATGCTTGCGGCAGTTGGTACGCGTGCGCTTTCGAGTAACTGCTTTGCTCACGTAAACACGAGTTAGTAACAGTGTGGGACTCCACAGCAGAAAATGTTCTGTGTGCTTTCTCTAGAGGAGCTAGGGTCTCTTGCAGCTGGTGCAACGTCGTTTTCGGTGGGAGTATGGAGTGCAACCACATAGCGATGTTCCGTCCTACTTAATAACCAAGAAATGAGAAAAGCAGTTTCGGGAAACTGGGAGTTTGCTTTCGACGTCGGGCCAGCACGTCAAACACGCAGTTCTAGAGGCTACGGATGAATTAATTTGCACGTCCTTCCAACAGAACACAAGTCATTGAGTTAGACAGTGAAGTAGGCAGTTACAGTTACCTCGTTGGACAGTACACGATTTCGTCCATAAAAGATTTAGTCTATGGGTGTACAAACTGCAGTTATGACACAAAATAAAATGCAGTTAGGACACAAAATAAAGTCTGAGGACAGACTGCGACGGAAGACATTACGGAGAGAATTCTTTCAAACATGGATGAAAAGGAGGCGTTCCTCAATTTCGTTTCTCGGACGAGGCTACATTGCACACTCCCGGCACAATAAGCAAGCACAATTTCCGCATGTTTGTAACTGACACTCCTCCTCCCCCCCCCCCCCCCTTCCCCATCCCACATCTCTGCCCCTCATAGACACAGTGAGAACCTGACTGTCGGAAACTGAATATGAACTGTGAAAAAGCCATTTTGCGAACATTGTCTGGAATTTCTTGGACCATCGGTTCTCAGATCGCTGAAATGGGGGAGATAGTTGAGTGATTGCTTGACGCCTGGAAGCCTAGACACTATGCTACTTGATTTTTTTCTATGGTGGTTTATCAAGAATCAACTGTACCAGACACTGTTCATATTCTACCAGATCTGCGCCATCGCACTGGTGCAGCTGTAGCAAATGTTACGCCAGCAATGCTGAAAAACACTTGAAGGGAAGTGGAATGCAGATTAGATGCTTGTCGCGACACTAATGGTGCGCATACCGAGGTGTATTAGGTGTGAAAAAAAAAAAGATTGAGTTATTATATTTGTGGAAACATACCATCAATAAGTACCTCAGTTACTTCTCAAGTTATTAAACTTGACATTATTTACTGTTTAACCTGCACCCCCTGTATTTTTGTTAATATGACTGTAAGCTCACCGGACCAGATATTAGCCATCCTTTTAATAAAACCACAAAAAATGGCTGCTCATTACGGGACTGAACTTCTGAGGTCATCAGTCCCCTACAACTTAGAACTACTTACACCTAACTAACCTAAGGACACCACACACATCCATGCCTGAAGCAAGATTCGAACCTGCGACCGTAGCGGTCGCGCAGTTCTAAACTGTAGCGTCTAGAACCGCTCGGTCACTCCGGCCGCCAATAAAACAACGTACTGGTGATTTTGAAGCGCTATAGATAATGTAGAACGAGTATCAGGCGGTGGTGAGACCCTCCATCGCTGACGTAAGTGAAGTGTACGTGATAGTCGATTGTATGGAATCTGTGCGTAAAGGGTTGACATTGTGACGTGCCAGAATGGGAGAATGGGGTTGTCGTCTGCGTGCTCATGACTAAGTCATGAATATGGCTGTCCGTCTGGTGGCGTTTCAACACAGACGGCTCAACGTGTCTATAAGGAATGGTGTACTATCCACATGCACGTAGCACGGAGTAAGAGTGCTGGTTCTCAAGACACGGGAACGTAGACGAGTGTCACGCGTTGTTAAAGACAGGCGACTTAAAACCATACAAGACTTGTTGCTGTCAGTGAATGCAGATCTATGTCAACCAGGTTTTGGGAGAACATTATAAACGGACTGCATTCAGTGGAGTCGGGTATCTCGCAAAAGGCCTTTGCTCACAGCATCACAATAAGATGTACATCTTCAGTGGGTCAAATAACGCTTAAAGCTGCACAGTAATTGACTGGGAACCTGTGGCCTCCACCGACAAGTCACAGTTTTTCCTAACTCAAATTATGCAAGAAGTCGAATGCACCGACTGCCCAATAAAAAGTTTAAAGGGCGATATGTAAAAGGCGTAGTTCAGGCCGGACGTCGTTTTGCGATGTTTTGGGGCTCGTTTTTGTAATACGACCCACTCATTCACTTTACCGTGAAAACGAACTTCGATATTTAATTTAACAATCTCGGTGGACCGAGCGAGGTGGCGCAGTGATTATGACACTGGACTCGCATGGACCCGCGTCAGCCGTCCTGATTTAGGTTTTCTGTGATTGCCCTAAATCGCTTCAGGCAAATGCCGAGATGGTTTCTTTGAAAGAGTACAGCCGGTTTTCTTCCCCATCCTTCTCTAATCCGATGGCACCGATGACCTCGCTGATTGATCCCCTCCCCCAAATCAAGCAAAGAACCAACCTATCTCGGCAAACAAGTGTTGCCCAACCTTATACATCTGCATGGTGAGTATGCTGCGGACAGTCCTGTTTTCCAAGACAACAACAGCTGTGTTCACAGTGACGCATGCATATGTTTCTGGCTTGACCATCAGAACATGTCACATCTCGACTTGTTTCCGATCTTAATCCCGCATAATAGGTTGGGACTGTTTGGAACAGCGATTGAATCGCAGGAATCAGTATCCCCGTAGTCCGGTATCTCTACGGTATCTAGTCATCTGTAAGTGGCTTCAGCTGAATATGATGTATACGAAGAAGTTTGTATACTCTTTCCTCACCAAACGGATGGCAATGTATACGGTACAGGCGATGTTATACCGTATCAGCGTGATGTCTCCCTTGGGTGGCAAATTTTCTGCGGTGAGCGTTTCACCAGAACTGACATCGTGTACCTTAGTGGTACGCTGACGGAAAATCTGAATTGTGTGTCCTAGCTTCAGCGAAAGACTATGCTGACAGCATTGACCACTATGGAAGTATCATATCTCCGCCTAGCCACCCAGATTTGGGCTTACCATGCTTTCCCTAAATTACTTCCTACGAATGCAGGCTCCCTCTTTTCCTTTTCTTCAACTTAAGTTTATATATGTATGTATAAGGCAAGGCCTTTACTGATTGACCCATTATTTCCCAGCCCAAAAAAAGAATAGAAACTTGCAATTGGGAGATGGTACTCATCTTATACTTTTGGCATTGTTTCAGAAGGGATACTTCGTAATTCCACCCCTTAGGGGTTGAAATAGGGATTGAAAGATTTTTTGAAAATATGTTGCTATTAACTCGGTTAAGTGAAAATTGGGATCTGACTCCTCGGTTACAAATGAAAAAAGACAGATTTCAGTGTTTTTAGGAATCCAGTCCCTGCCGGGCGAAATAGGTAATGAAAATTTTCATGTAAATATTTCGTTATGAAAGCATTTTTAAAGCTAAATCTATGAAAATTCGTAATTGGCTTCTCGGTTAGAAATGAAAAAAATGTGCGTGTTTCGAAAATGCAACACATTGGGGAGTGAAATGGGGCGACAGTTATTCACTGCCTTGTCATCTCACAGCCCAAATTACTATTATAAACACAAACTTGAAATTTGGAGAGGGTGTGTATCTTATTCTGTAGGCATTGTTTAAGAAGGGATTGCTCGAAATTCCACTTCTAAGTGGGTGTAATAGGGATGAAAGCTTTTTGAAAATATGTCGCTAGTGAGGCGGTTTTGGAGCTATAAGAACTAAATTTGCTATTTCGTCTCTCACTCAGAAATAAGAAAAAAAACGTGTTACAACATTTTTGGAAATTCAGCCACTAAGGGGGTGAAATAGGGGATGAAAATTTTTAAGAAAATATTTAGTTATATTAAACAAATTAAAGCTAAATCAAGGAACCTGGTAGATATATGTTAAGACATGAAACTTTCTGTGAAAATATCACCACAAGAACGCAAAAGGTATGATTAACAGAAATCTTGGATTCCAGCTGCCAGAATCGCGTTTTGGTCAGAAGTTATTTGAAAAAAAAAAACAACATTTTTCTGTGGCCTTAATTAGCTTGAAAAGCTTAGAAGGTGTTGCAATTTGTGAATAAATAAAAAGTTGATTAAAGAAAAAAATCTATGCAGACTATACAGTCTACGTGAGCGAAGCAGCGGCTAAGCTAGTTCTATATAAGTTCGACCTCGATGAGACACGGAGTATAATTTTTCTTTCGATTTTCATGTAGATAAGTAAAGTGTTAGGTGTTTAGTGCCGCATAAGAATAAGTAATGGGTTGACAAAATCAATAGGAAACTGTCTGATGATGCTTATTATTACCTGACTTTCTTCTAACTTCAACTGTGTCCTCACAATATGACAAATTTCAACGAAATCGATCCACTCCATGCCAACGAACCAACGGTGGATATGCCATGCTGCATTCGTTCCTTAGACTGCCTGAAACATTTATGTACATCGCTTTCGGTGAAGCTGCAGTGGAGTTTCCCGTCTTTGCTTTGCAGTGAAGCACAAGAACACGCCTCTAGTAATTTGTTCGTCTGCTGCCATTGGGTTGATGGAGTTTGATGAAACTACTAATACCACAAGGCAAATAATAACGTGAGCGACCAGTCAGTATACGTTACCTCACAATGTTATCGTTAATAGAAAGCAGTCAGTGGGAAGTGGAAGCTTTGAGCCTTATCGTGGAGCATAGTCGGATATGTCAGTTCGTAAGATATGTGTACGGAACGTAATGTGAACCAGCCACAAAAGATAATTTACTGAGCTGCAGAAAATAAGCCTGCTCTTCGCTCCTCGCCGAAATTATTTCATTGAGAAGAGTTGGAAATTTCCATCGCAGTGACTGTCACCATTACCAACGAAACATATCGAATGCCCTCTAGACTGTCGCTGAGAGAAGAAGTAAAGACGGCACCTATCTTCGGCGTTACACCGTTTCTATTTCCAGCCCTTAAAAATAAGCAACCATATTTGTTGTGAGGGGACGAAAAACACAAGTGCATTAGCATGGCTGAGCCTCATGCCAGAACGAAAAACGTCTGCTGATGCACGGAACTTTTTTTCTTTCATCTCCCGCATCAGCTCTCTCACGAAGCTGCTCATTTGTTTGTAGAAACAACGCGCTGTCTGTCACAAGAAACAGTTTCTGTTTGGGATGTTTGTCTTACGCTCGTGGTAACGGGTTACAGAGGCTTATAAGCGGCGGCTTTCCTGCTAGACTGTAACTGTTACGTGTAATACGAGAATGTATCAAATACAAGGGCTAGATGTGGTAAACACTATCTCAAAGGTACATAAGTTAGAACAAGCGGTGTGAAATTGTCCACAGGTTTATCGGTACAGAAGTCAGCTTTCTGCCACGCGTAATGAAGTATCACTCCATACTGTAGATATCTGCTGATAGTTATAAGGGGGCAGCCAGATTGAAACTAGATAGACTAGGCCTATATAACGAGCATGGCACGAACGTCAGTAACGCAAGGAAGATTGTAAGGCTGTCATATCATTTTGGTGTTTGTATGTTACCGATCTACACGTCAGAGAGAGAGAGAGAGAGCAAGTTACGTTACTGTTATCCAATCTTTGGTCTTGTGGTGGGACAATATTTGTCTCTGCACAATCTGATACATTCTTAGTTGAAGTGTGGTAGGTGATGGTCGACCGCTGTGGCCGAGCAGTTCTAGGCGCTTCAGTCCGGAACCACGCGACTGCTACGATCGCAGGTTCGAATCCTGCCTCGGGCATGGATGTGTGTGATGTCCTTAGGTTAGTTACGTTTAAGTAGTTCTAAGTTCTATGGGACTGATGACCTCAGATGTTAAGTCCCACAGTGCTCAGAGCCATTTGAACCATTTTTTTTTGATAGGTGATGGACGTATTCTGCAGTGCTGTGTTGACTTGTGATTGTATCTGTTAGATGAAGAAAGATTGATTGTGAAGGTCAAGGATGATTAAGAAGTATATATTAGAAGGCGAAGAGAATATAAATTTTGAATAATATTATTATTTCCTGAAGAGAAGAAGCTTGAGGTAAGATTGCGGTACTGGGCAGCTATGAGGGCTATTCGGAAAGTAAGGAACGATAGGTCGCGAAATGGAAACTACAGTGAAAAAACAACTTTTATTTGCCACGGTTAGCTACATCTTCCAGTTACTTCTCTACACAGTCGCCGCTCAGACTTAGACATCTGTCGTAGCGTTGTACCAACTTTTCAATTCCCTCATTATAGAAGACAGTCATCAGTGCTTTTCGACAATTTTCTAGTCTGGACTGCAGCTCGTTCTCTGTGTCAAAACATTGTCTTCACAGCCAGCGGTTCATTTGAGCAGAGATGAACCTCAGTAGTAGCCAATTACGGGCTGTATTGTTGGTGATCAAGCACTTCCCATCGAAAACGTTGCAGGACCATCTTCATTGCCCCTGCAGAGTGCGACCGAGAATTGTCATGTAGAACGAACCGCATGACAGTTATGTTATGTGGATTGCATAGCTTCAGGAGAAATCTTTCCCCAGGCCCTCATACTTGGCGAGAGACTAATTTCTAGCCATCTTTACGTTCTCACTGTGAGCTCAGAACTGAAAAAAGAGACAGGATGTGATCGACGGGCGTACTAGACACAGTGCCCGACGGATCTGTGCAAAGCTTCATCAGATTTTCACTGTATTTTCCATTTCGCGACCGATCGTTCCTTACTTTCCGAATAACCCTCGTAGTTTGTCAGAATGATTATTGTCAGTTAGTCAGCTTGTAAATTTGCTCAAAGCTGAGAGGAAGACCACTCCACTTCCGTGAGTCATGCATTAACATAGTAATTGATTAAGCTGTTTGATTCTCTGTTAACATTGTACCCTCTTTCGATCATTGCCCACTTTGTTAAATATAGTATTGTTCGGACTATGTTATATGTGAAGATCAGGCAAGTTTCACTCTGTCTTTTTTAATACATACTTCGTCCTAAAATCGTTGTCTTTGAATATCATTTCGTAGGAATAGTTACTCTCCCATCCCATTGTTTATCATAACGCTTTGTCAATCTTACAGTTTGAATACAGTTTGGAAATATTATTTAGAAATAGAAATTTAGCTTAGCCGCTGCCGGCTTTCGATTTGCTGTTTTCGAGAAATCTGCATCAATGTTGTCAAGATGCGAGGTAAGTGAACATTTTTATTACAGCCAGATAATTGTTTTACTTCAGTTGCGCCTTTAATATGAGACAAGTTGGATTGAGATCAGCTACACTTCAGTTCAAATTAGGTTCTGTTTAGTCAAAGGCTAGCATACGAGTTTAAGCTGGATAACAGTTTGTGGGGACATAGTTTTGGTAATTTTTATATGGTGGGAGGTAACGTTGAGCTAAATCTCATACTGAAACAAATATAGTGTGAAGGTTACAGGATGTGTGTATAGAAGTGTCCTCTATTGGGAACCAGGAAGGAACAGCGTGAACGTTCACCGCTGAGTCATTTGTTTTTTAAGAAGTGCTCGATGTGAGGTAAGCGAGGCTTGGGTGCATCAGACATCCCAATGGACGCCGGGAGAGAGGAACAGTGAGTGTAGTGCGGTTTTTGTCTGCGAAAAGAGTGTTAGGAAATGAAATTCATGCCCGAGTGTCTGCTATATATGGCGAACGCAGTATGTCACCTGCGCATGTGTTCGCACCGAGTAAACGATTTAGAGAAGGTCAGGTGTCACTGGAAGACAGCAGTCGGTAAGGAAAGGCTCACAGTTTCATTACACCTTCTGTCATTGCTGCAGTGGACGCTGCTGTCAGGAAAGACCGGCACAAACGGTGGAAGACATTCGGCTCACGTTGGGCGTCAGTCACAGTACCGTTCATGCCATCATCACAAAATCTGTACGCAGAGGGTTACACAAAGCCTACCTGTAAAACAGGAGCAGAAGTTAAACAAAGTGTCGACATCACTGCAGCTCCTGGAACGGTACTCTGGTGCAGAAGCAGAAGATCGCTTCCTGTCCCGCATTGTTGCGCGAGAGGAAACACGGTGCCATCATTTTGAGCCGGAGAGCAAGCGTCAGCGCCAACAATGGAAGCACATGGGTTCACTCTAAAAAAAAAGGAAAAAAAAGTCCAATGCGATGCATGCCAGTTCGGGGAAAGTCATAACGACCAAGGGCTGCTGCTCATTGACTTTCCGGAACACGGATCCACAATTAAGGGACAGCGGTACGCGGACACTTTTTAAAAAATGAAGTGCGTCATCAAGTCCGAACGCCCAAGAATGTTGACGGACGGCATCATTCTGCTGCAGGACACTGCCCACGCACATATTACCATGGTTGTTACGACTACGCTGCAGAGGTCTCGCCGGGAAGCCGTTACACATCCGCCATGCAGTATCCATGTCTCCCATGCAGTTTCCATTTTTTTGGTGCCCTGAAGAAAGACATTCGTGGCCATCGATATGTTTCGGACGAAGTGCACGCCTGGCTACAATGATAGATTCGCAGGCAACCGCAAAAATTTTTCTATGAAGACGTTGACGATCTTATCTTAAGTTGGATAAATGTATTAACAGTTTTTGCGGTTACTTTTGAAATAATAAACAGTATACTTCCTTTTTTCCGCCAGTCTCATTTACATTTGACTGATCCTTATAATTTTGAATGACGAGAACGATGATCGTGTAATTCTACATCTACATCGACATCTACATTTATACTCCGCAAGCCATCCAACGGTGTGTGGTGGAGGGCACTTTACGTGCCACTGTCATTACCTCCCTTTCCTGTTCCAGTCGCGTATGGTTCGCGGGAAAAACGATTGCCGCAAAGCTTCCGTGCGCGCTCGTATCTCTCTAATTTTACATTCGTGATCTAAGTAGGGGGAAGCAATATATTCGATACCTCATCCAGAAACGCACCCCCTCGAAACCTAGACAGAAGCTACACCGCGATGAAGAGCGCCTCTCTTGCAGAGTCAGTCACTTGAGTTTGCTAAACATCTACGAAACGCTATCACGCTTACCAAATAACCCTGTGACGAAACGCGCCGCTCTCCTTTGGATCTTCTCTATCTCCTCTGTCAACCCGACCTGGTACGATGAGCAATACTCAAGTATAAGTCGAACGAGTGTTTTGTAGGCCACCTCCTTTGTTGATGGACTACATTTTTCTAAGGACTCGCCCAATGAATCTCAACCTGGCACCCGCCTGACCAACAATTAATTTTATAGGATCATTCCACTTCAAATCGTTCCGTACGCATACTCCCAGATATTTTACAGAAGTAACTGCTAGCAGTGTTTGTTCCGCTATCATATAATCATACAATAAAGAATCCTTCTTTCTATGTATTCGCAATACATTACATTCGTCTATGTTAAGCATTAGTTGCCACTCCCTGCACCAAGTGCCTATCCGCTGCAGATCTTCCTGAATTTCGCTGCAACTTTCTAATGCTGCAACTTCTCTGTATACTACAACATCAACCGCGAAAAGCCGCATGGAACTTCCGACACAATCTACTAGGTCATTTATATACACTCCTGGAAATTGAAATAAGAACACCGTGAATTCATTGTCCCAGGAAGGGGAAACTTTATTGACACATTACTGGGGTCAGATACATCACATGATCACACTGACAAAATCACAGGCACATAGACACAGGCAACAGAGCATGCACAATGTCGGCACTAGTACAGTGTATATCCACCTTTCGCAGCAATGTAGGCTGCTATTCTCCCATGGAGACGATCGTAGAGATGCTGGATGTAGTCCTGTGGAACGGCTTGCCATGCCATTTCCACCTGGCGCCTCAGTTGGACCAGCGTTCGTGCTGGACGTGCAGACCGCGTGAGACGACACTTCATCCAGTCCCAAACATGCTCAATGGGGGACAGATCCGGAGATGTTGCTGGCCAGGGTAGTTGACTTACACCTTCTAGAGCACGTTGGGTGGCACGGGATACATGCGGACGTGCATTGTCCTGTGGGAACAGCAAGTTCCCTTGCCGGTCTAGGAATGGTAGAACGATGGGTTCGATGACAGTTTGGATGTACCGTGCACTATTCAGTGTCCCCTCGACGATCACCAGAGGTGTACGGCCAGTGTAGGAGATCGCTCCCCACACCATGATGCCGGGTGTTGGCCCTGTGTGCCTCGGTCGTATGCAGTCCTGATTGTGGCGCTCACCTGCACGGTGCCAAACACGCATACGACCATCATTGGCACCAAGGCAGAAGCGACTCTCATCGCTGAAGACGACACGTCTCCATTCGTCCCTCCATTCACGCCTGTCGCGACACCACTGGAGGCGGGCTGCACGATGTTGGGGCGTGAGCGGAACACGGCCTAAGGTGTGCGGGACTGTAGCCCAGCTTCATGGAGACGGTTGCGAATGGTCCTCGCCGATACCCCAGGAGCAACAGTGTCCCTAATTTGCTGGGAAGTGGCGGTGCGGTCCCCTACGGCACTGCGTAGGATCCTACGGTCTTGGCGTGAATCCGTGCGTCGCTGCGGTCCGGTCCCAGGTCGTCGGGCACGTGCACCTTCCGCCGACCACTGGCGACAACATCGATGTACTATGGAGACCTCACGCCCCACGTGTTGAGCAACTCGGCGGTACGTCCACCTGGCCTCCCGCATGCCCACTATACGCCCTCGCTCAAAGTCCGTCAACTGCACATACGGTTCACGTCTACGCTGTCGCGGCATGCTACCAGTGTTAAAGACTGCAATGGAGCTCCGTATGCCACGGCAAACTGGCTGACACTGACGGCGGCGGTGCACAAATGCTGCGCAGCTAGCGCCATTCGACGGCCAACACCGCGGTTCCTGGTGTGTCCGCTGTGCCGTGCATGTGACCATGCTTGTACAGCCCTCTCGCAGTGTCCGGAGCAAGTATGGTGGGTCTGACACATCGGTGTCAATGTGTTCTTTTTTCCATTTCCAGGAGTGTATATTGTGAAAAGCAATGGTCCCATAACACTCCCCTGACGCACGCCATAGGTTACTTTAACGTCTGTAGACGTCTCTCCATTGAGAAAAACATTCTGTGTTCCGTTTGCTAAAAACTCTTCAATCCAACCACACAGCTGGTCTGATATTCCATAGGTGTTACTTTGTTTATCAGGCGACAGTGCGGGACAGTCAGGTTGTAACAGATAGGAACATGATTGAACGAAGTCTTTTTATGTTAACCTTAACTTTACACTGTATCATGAAGTATACATAAAGTGGTTATACATATTTGAAAGCGTTTGGTGCTGTGAGTTTCTTTCTTGCTCATATAAAAGTATAGCTAATATTTCGTCTAGTGAGCTTACGCTGCGTTTCTTCATAAACCGAATATTGCCATTGCATGGCGTAATAAGAAGGAATCATGTTGGATACCAGAACTCACCGCTAATATCTTTTCCAACAAAATACAGGGTGACTCTTACAGAGAAAACAACAGCAACCAGCCACATTTTACAATGCTATTTATTTCTAAAATAGCGCTGTTACCGGTTTCGAACCGAGACGTTCATCTACAGACGGCTAGTTCACGTCACGATACATTTTACATGTTTTGCTTCATTAGAATCATTTGTTATATCACCTAAAATCGTTGAGAGCCACAATTACAATTAAAAAGACATTGTCTCACACTTTGTTTTGTTTGTTGGACACCACCACTCCATGGAAATTCCGTCATTTGGGAAAACAAAAAGTGAAAGCTGATGTAAAATGTATTGCAACGTGAACTAGCTGTCTGGAGATAAACCTTTTGGTTCTAAACCGGTTACTTAAATAAATAAATAGCATTTAAAAAGTGTCTGGTTGCTATTGGCTTCTCTGTAAGAGCCAACCTGCGTCTTGTACACAGCCACGGGCTGAGAATGTCAGTTTTCGACAAAACAGCATCTTTCCCAGCATTGTATAGGGTCACTGGCTTCCGCACACTGCTTTGGATGGTGTTTTATTTCTGCATATTGTGGTCAAGAATCGTGTCTTCCATTGCTACGGATCGGAGCACGAAGTCCATTATGTCTCTTTTTTTAAAACTGCCAAGTATTGTTCAGAAATTATTCCAGTAAAATGTGCTTCACAACTTCTTCCGAGATATTTGTGGTGTCAGATGTTTTGTATATCAACAAGCGCTTATCAAAAATAGAGAAAGCTTATGGATAACGTCAGAAAACTGAGGAGGATTTACAGGACATGTTGAATGAAATGGTCTGCAGTATTCAGAGTGAACCAAACATTCCGAAGTAATGTAAGTGAAATGAGATTTGGGACCACGTAATAGACGAACTGAAGAAATTCTGCAACAGTGGAAGCAAAATAACACACGACGGGCGAAGCAAAGCGAACAGGCAAAGAGAGCATTATTCGCTGAAACAAAAGTCTAATAATACAAAATAAAATATGAGGTAGAAATTTCTGAGAACGTAAGTTTAGAGCTCAGAATTCTGTGTAAGTGAATCTCTGGCTGTCGTAAAGCTGATAAAGAAGAGGATCGAAACGTTTGAATTGTGCTGTTACAGAAGGTTTCCGAAAATTAAGAGGAATGGCTGGACATGCGGAGATTCTCCTTAGTGTGGGAAAAGAAAGGAACTTGTATGGTAAAGACTAACAACAAGAAGGGACAGGTTAACAAGACATGCGTTAAGACTTCGGGAAGTACCCTCCATGGTAGGGGAGACTGACGTACCTTGGAATTTTTTTCAGACTCTCTTCTCTAACCAGGTTAATGTATTTTCTTATTCCGTTTTGAAGTGATAGCACTCGTTTTTATGTGTGTTGCAGTCCTTTCCTGAAATTAGAAAAATTACTCCGGAAAATTAAGGTTTCTCCAAATTTTAAAAACTGTTCTGGACTACTACATGGTAGGTACCTAGGAACAGTTATTATATTCGGATTTAAAAATGGTGCAATCGAGGAAATCTTGCCAATCTACTCTGCTACACACCAATAACTAGGAAGTGAGATCAGATTTTAAAAAAAGTATTATGAGAAACCAGTTACAGGTTAAAGCAATTTGAAACACGAGCTTTTTGCAACAGTCACAAATTTCCAGCCTCGAGACAAAGTAAAATTGTTAAGACATTAAAGAAATTCAGTTCATTTGCAAATATCACGGGTTCCATGGTAGGAGACCGTCTTCCGTTTCAAGGTACAAGACGATGGTCGACCGACGAAGTATGATTTAACTACCCACATACTATTTACCAATTTTAAAAATATACAGAATTTACTGTAACTTTTTTTCTTTTCCGGTTAGTCGTATGATTTTCCGTCCGGATTTCCCCATGTAGCTTGGCAGTAACTTTTTATTTCGGCTGGCCGCCTTACGGCGGCTGTGCAGGTACAGTTGGATAGTTGGGCTGCCACGTCAAGGCCTTCCAACGTGAATGATTTTCTTGTAGAGTTTGCTCCCCTAGGAAAGCCGGCTACTCTACGCCTCAAGAGCCCTCCCTGCCCTATGTTGTGGGACACACTTCGTCCTGTCCGATTTGGGTGGCACTGCTTGTACCTACGCTTCTGTCGGCATATCCCTTGACTTCATCGAAGCAAGAGAACCCTCACGCCCCGTTAAGGCGGTGTCCCCTAGGAGGGACAAATCAAGATTACTACTACATTTTTGGCGATATACTCCGCAAGGTAAAAGATGCATTGAAAGACCTGCAAAACGATGGAAGGACCAGGTGTAGCTGCAACAGGTTGAGGGAAAGCCTGACGCATGACGGAAGAAGAAGACAGAATTTACTTACCATAATACTCTGTACCTGGAGAATTAAAAAAATTATCGAAACAAATTTCACATACAGGGTGAGTTAAAAAAGACTCTACAGTTTGGAATGATATAAAAATTTATTGATGTAACTTACAGAGTCAGTAGACGTGTCTTTCGGTACAAACAACCTCAAGTTTCATTCACGTTGTGGATTCAGTATCTCATTCTGCCACCAGGAGTGCCAGCATAGTGCACAGTTAAAATGGCTTCTTTCACTGGTGCAGAGCATGCTTGCTTGGTGTTTTGTTTCATCAACGACTTCCTTCTCTGGGGTTTCATTAAAGATCGTGTGTATGTTTCTCCCTTACGAAACAGTCTAGTCGACCTTAAAAATCAAATCTACGCTGCCGTTGCAAAAGTTACGCCCGATTTGGTGCAACCCCTAATGTGAGAAGAAATTGGTTACCTGTGGGATTTTTGCATCACATCGAACCAAAAAGACACTTGACACTTTCATGTGTTAACGTTGTATGCTACAAAATAACACATCTATCGATTCTGCAAGTTATCTCAATAAATTTCTATATCATTCCAAACTCGTAAAAACCTTTTTGACTCACCCTGTATTATACAGCTCTTAGATAAGTAGAAGTCCTATGTTTTACAAACGCACAAAACACAACCACATGTCTCACAAAAAACATACAGTTGAAAAATATCGGAAATTGTTTATGGCGGTTTCTACTGAGCATTCCTTCATGTAATTCTAAACTAAGTATGTGCACAGAAACACAAAGAAACATCTTGTATTTCTAGGTACACTATTCTCCAGGTACAACACTCCCCAGTATTAGAGGGAGCAGTACGGGGTAAAATTTAAGGGAGAATCGAGATTGAAATATGTCGGACCAATAACAGAGGACTGGTTTATTTGCTACTCTGACGTGAAGAATTAACCGCATAAACTATTCGCCAACCGGTTTGTCGAGGACGTTACCTAGCTGCATTCCCATTGGTTATTTGAACGTTCATACCGTGCACTATCTTCAGGCTTTCATCTGTGGTGCAATGGGTGAATTTCAAGATATGTAATACGATATTTCAATTACACTGGCAATTTTTTAACTGATGCAAATGCGGGCGTAGTCGAATTATGGAATTTTGCCAAATAGTACGAACTTCAGTTGGCGGTAGACCGTAAAAAGCGTACAGTTTACTGACTTCAAGGCGTTTCACTATATCCATTTGACGTAAACGTGGATAATGGCTTAGAAAGAAAACTATTCTGCAGGTCAGGTGCCAATGCAAGGAAAACTAATCCACGAGTCACACTAATAACTTTTTCGACGGAAAGCTGTTGACATCCTAATACTCTTGCCGCTATAGCTACTCTGCTTCAATAACGGTGCACTTGGAGTACGAACGCACTCGACGCTCGATGATCAAAGCGAGGGAGTGGAATGGAGGACGGACGTTGTGAAACAGGTCGGGCCAATTCACGCCACTAAAATCCTGCCCACGTATCCAGCTGCCTGCCGTCGGTCCTACCGTACGGCATGGGCTTTCCGTTTATAGACTCAGCGTGCACTGTGCCTGTTTATCAGTGACACAATCAAAGTCACTGTCTGCATATAAATTCCGTTATAGCTGTCAGAATGTAACGGAAAATAAAATAATCATGCCAGAAGTTAATGATATGACCAGTATTTCTCAAATGACCGTGGTTATCAGAATCATTCACCTTCGTCTTAAATAGTACAGAAAGCCCTGATATAGTTTTCTTCGTGCAATTATTTCCTATTTAAAGTCATGTGCATGACAGTAATTGGGAAAGAACTACTTACACCTGGAGGCAATGCATTTTTTTGGTGTCGTCCTTTGTACTGAGAGAAATGAATAACTTCTGGAAAAGCGATTAAAAATTTTAGCCGGAGAACTTTTTCGCAACATTTCTTCTAGACTAACAATAGCATACGTACTAAACGTACCTTGTCAAAATTTTACAGAAGAGGATCAGCTGAACTGCGAAATAACGAATCAAGTCTTGAGCACATTACGAGGGAGCGGGTTGTTGCGATGTGTACTCAGGCATCCCACTGATACGCCGGAAAGCCGAATGGGATCGGACGGGTCTAGTTTAGCAGGGGATGCGACCCGTCAGCTTTGACCAATGACGTCAGAATTGGCCAGAGATCATGTATTACAAAGATGAAAGAGCTGAGAAGAATGTTCAGAAACAAAGGAATGCAAAAGAGAAGAACTGTATTTCACATATTTAAGGGCCAGAAGTATTTCCACGTTAACGATATCGCGTGTTTGAAAAGCAAAGAATAAATCACGTTACATGTATGTCAGTTGTATCTCGAAGCTCTTTAGAACTGTATTGCTTAAGTGCAGTACAGGATACAAGTTCAGCGTACGTCGATTTCTTAGTTTCAACTAGCATTTCTGTCCTGTTGTTCACTTGAACTATGTATCCCCTGTTTCACTAAACCATAAATGAAACACCGGATACAAATTAAAAGCTCACTCAAAGTGTGTTGCTTAAATACAGTACGGAATACGAGTTTGTCGGAAGTCGATTTCTTCGTTTTCACTAGCATTACTGTCCTGTTCTTCACTTGAACGATGTATCCTCCGCTTCAGTAAACCGTAAGTGGAACACGGGATACAAATTGTAGATGTGTTGTTTATTTCGTCTCCGCTATTACTAACAGTCTTTTCTTACGTACATATCAGTACTGCTGATGACCGAAGAACCTACGTATGTAATATATGTACACCAGACTTCCGTTGACCTCTACATATGTGCACTGGTAACGAAAAGGTGGAAGTAGAAGTAAGTTACATTTGCAAGCTGTACCACAACTGAACTACACGGAGACAAGAAGACGACACATTTAGAATTTGTATCCCGTACTTCACTATGGGTACAGTTTCCTTGTTGCCTTGGACGCTAATAGTGTCCCATTCTTTACTTGGGCTATATAGCTATAGGCAACATTTGTATCTTGGTCGCCAATTGACATATATAGTGTCGGTGTGAAGGCGAAGTGAAGGACGTGATACAAATTTCAGTTGTGTCAGGGGTTTCGCCTGTGATATAGCAAGTACACATTCGAAAATGTCGTACTGATACTAGTGCTGGGAAACGAAAGAAGATCGACAGCTGAGAAATTTCTATTACATACTTCACAACACGAAAATACACATATTGCTGGAATAAAACAGTGAAATATGTCAAAATAGTGAAATACAGTGAAAGAAGCAAATGGAAAAGTGAATTTACCACACGGAAATATCGAGGAATAACCGAAGCTCGCCTAGACAGACAGTGACTAAAATTACATACCCACAGACAGACAAATACATTCCTATAAACGAAAATAAGACAGTATAAATGGTTCTACAATAACAAACTAATACTCCAAATTACCTCAATAGCATTGCGAATAATTTTAATGTACAATGATAGCGCTTATCCGGAACACAGAACTGTTTTATTATCTATGCCTCGAAGTGAATACATTACTATCTCTGACTAATGTATGACGTCATTGGTCAAAGCCGACGGGTTGTATCCCCTTTTTCACTAGACCCGTACATTCTTGCTGCGACATCTTTTCATAAAGCGTTATTGGTTTATTTGCCGCGCCTAATCTGGGTGAAATCTCAAACTTTCGCCTTCGTCAGGAACAGGTGACTGTCGTGATTGCTGCTGTGGTGACCATATACGTCTTGTGATTGTTTGGCTGTATGACGTAATGACGACGTGCGCCGACCAGTCACAAGCCTTAAATGGACTTTAAATGGCATCACGACAACGGCCACGACAGTCACTTGTTCCTGAGGAACACAATGGATGATTAGATTAGATTAGATTAGATTAATACTTGTTCCATAGATCATGAATACGACACTTCGTAATGATGTGGAACGTGTCAGGTTAATAAAAGATGTCTGTACAAGAAATTACATTACACAAAATATTGCATGACACTAATGATTAAGTTTTTTTTTTTTTTTTTTTTTTCTTACTTTATATCTAAAAATTCAGCCAATGAGTAGAAGGAGTTGTCATCTAGAAATTCTTTTAATTTATTTTTAAATGTTAGTTGGCTATCTGTCAGGCTTTTGATGCTGTTTGGTAGGTGCCCAAAGACTTTTGTGGCAGCATAATTTACCCCTTTCTGTGCCAAAGTCAGATTTAACCCTGCATAGTGAAGATCATCCTTTCTCCTGGTGTTATAGGTATGCACACTGCTATTACTTTTGAATTGGGTTGGATTATTATCAACAAATTTCATAAGGGAATATATATACTGTGAGGTTACTGTGAGGATCCCTAGATCCTTAAATAGATGTCTGCAGGATGACCGTGGGTGGGCTCCAGCAATTATTCTGATTACACGTTTTTGTGCAATGAATACTTTTCTACTCAACGATGAATTACCCCAGAATATGATGCCATACGAAAGCAGTGAATGAAAGTAGGCATAGTAAGCTAATTTACTGAGATTCTTATCACCAAAATTTGCAATAACCCTAATAGCATACGTAGCTGAACTCAGACGTTTCAGCAGACCATCAATGTGTTGCTTCCAGTTTAACCTCTCATCAATGGACACACCTAAAAATTTTGAAAATTCTACCTTAGCTACAGACTTCTGTTCAAATTCTATATTTATTACTGGAGTTTTGCCATTTACTGTACGGAACTGTATATACTGTGTTTTATCAAAATTTAAAGAGAGTCCGTTTGCTGAGAACCACTTAATAATTTTGTGAAAAACATCATTTACAATTACATCACTTAGTTCTTGGTTTTTGGATGTTATTACTATACTTGTATCATCAGCAAAAAGAACTAACTTTGCATCTTCATCAATGTGGAATGGTAAGTCATTAATGTATATCAAGAACAGTAAAGGACCTACAGTTTGAGATTTTATCCAGTTTTGACTCGGGAAGTAAACTTAGAAAGATTCATACCAGAGATACCGACTGTTCTGTTATTTTAATTTATCAAAAGACAATACGTTCCTTTTGTACACACTATTCTCAACTGTTCGCGATAATGTCAGAAACTTAATGATGGCCAAAAAGCCAACGTCGTCCTCATAGAATCAATACTGAAATTTTATTATACTCGACTGATATAGAACCAAGTCCCTATTCTTATAGTGTGTCTCCGAAGATAGGCTTGTGGTACAATACCAGTCCGATACAGAAAAATTTTAAACGCAATCGCCGGCCGTGGAGGCCGAGCGGTTCTAGACGCTACAGTCTGGAACTGCACGACCGCTACGGTCGCAGGTTCGAATCCTGCCTCGGGCATGGATGTTTGTGATGTCTTTAGGTTAGTTAGGTATAAGTAGTTCTAAGTTCTAGGGGACTGATGACCTCAGAAGTTAAGTCCCCTGGTGCTCAGAGTCATTTGAACCATTTTTTAAACGCAATCCTATTTACCGGGTATAGAATTTTTTATTATCATGTAGGTCCTGAGAATAAATTTCTAACTTTTACTAACAAACGAGAGTCACAATGGTGTTGAAGTATGTTTTAACTGAAACAGGTAGTTTCTGAGTATCGTACCGCGTCATAATGCAAAAACAAACCACCGGAGAAACAGACATTTCGGTCACGGTTACAGTGGCCTATACGTTGGCTTCTCCATTATAGTTTTTTAATCTTACGGCACGATAAAAAATATTCAGAAAACTTTTACGTCGACTGACTCTGGCCGTGGGAGCCTACGCAATTATATATTTTAACTGTTTCCATTCAATTACTGTTCCTTAATAAAAAAAATTGAATGTGATAACATTTTTATCGTATTCCACAACACCAATCCAATTCGGTAGATGTTGAGCACTATCTCAAACACAGAAACACTTCCACATCAACCGTGATATATCACGTTTTACTTGATTTACTTGGTATTGTCTCAGACGTTTTCTGTTCATACCAACAACATTTTTATAATACTTTCTGTACGCTGGATAGATTCATATACGGCAGGCTTGACGTAGAGGAACATCATCGTGTACCCTCAATTGTTATAAAGGCATTCTTGGTGGAATGCAACAATTTCATGGAAAATTCGAAATATCACCTTACATATTTATACCCGGGCCACTGAAACACGCGCGCCCGGTTACCCGGGTTCGATTCCCGGCGGGGTCGAGGATTTTCTCTGCCTCGTGATCACTGGGTGTTGTGTGATGTCCTTAGGTTAGTTAGGTTTAAGTAGTTCTAAGTTCTCGGGGACTGATACCCATAGATGTTAAGTCCCATAGTGCTCAGAGCCATTTGAACCACTGAAACACGTCATTTCATGGTCATTCCACAGGTGCAGAAAAGTTGCCAATATGACTGACAAACAAACGTGGAATGCTAGATGCTCTGTATTTTGAACCAATTAAAGCACAGCAACGACAGACGGTTCAGGCGTTGATGGTAAACGTATCGGTTTCTGTGTAAATGTTGTGTGTTAATGAGCTGCTGTCTGCTTCTGCATAGGTTTTACCGCTTGAGTACAGTTTCTGTTTATTAAAGAGTGGCACCAAAACGACATCGTTAACCAAGTGACAATCCGTTACGTCGTGGAGCGCCTTTAAGTAGTCAGGCTTTGGTGTGCTACGAAGGACGCGTGAGTTTTACGAGTAAGAAAAATGATTTTTTTTTCACTAGAATGCGTCTTTTGCTGCTGATGAAGTATTACAAGGTACCTCGAAAACTCTAGGGCTCAGACAATGAACTGTTACAAGGAAAGAGATGCTACTTCAAACCTTGCAATATAGTGTAGTAAACCGTGTGAAACATAGCCCCTGTGGAGAAAACAATGTATTTTTAAGTACACCTGGAAAGAAAAAAAAAAGCAGCAACGTCCAGTTACAGATCTTGATTCGTTCCAAATCGATGGAGGGAATGGGGAAACGTCAATTCAAATGATGTTAAAAAGGATGGACTTCCCCTTTAAAAGGTTAGTCGGACGAAAATTGTTGCTCGAAAAAGAAGCTCACCTCATTTCTTACATGAAATTGTAGGAAACGATATAATTCATTTATATGGTTAGATGAAACTTAGGGAATCGCAGGACGAGCAGCTGCTAAATGCTGGACAGATGATACTCCGAAAAGCGGTGGTCATCAGCCAACGGGAAGAAGACCTCGATAATTGTGGCTCATGCAGGTTCTTCAACCGGTTTTGTGCTTGAAGGACTTTTAGTTTTTCGACCGAGAAAAACTTGTGACCACTATTAAGACATGAACACCCACGACTTTTGCAGAGGTTTAAAAATTTGTTGCTGCAGTTTAGTGTTTCGACAGTGTTTGTAATGTATAGCGTTACCTCTCAAACAACCAGTAACTGTATTGAAACTGTGGCGCAGTGGTTGTAGGCGAGAGATATTGTTGCAGACATGAGCATGACAAAGCTGCTACTATATTCACTTGCAAAACATAATAAGCATTTGACGTCTACCACAGACGGAGTTATGAACGAGAATGAACAGTTAATTAATCATTTCTCTAGATGATGATGATGATGGTGGTGGTTCTGCCACCGATTCCGATAACATTGAAGCGGTACTGGATGGAATCGCGCCGCTGACATCGGAAATTGGTGAGTGTAAATATATACCGAATTAATCCTTTCCCTCTGCAACCGAGTAGGCTAAGCAGCTTTTTCTTTATTTCGTTCTACGATTGTGGATAGCATGCTCTTTGGCATTCTTAGGTTTACATTATTATACGACGTTTTATATGCAGCTATTGCGATAACAATTCGGGATGACATTGTCATTAAGTTCGGGTGTTGTTTATTCCCCTATTTCATGTACTGTACTGTCAAACGCTTTTTCTCCGTCGCTATTCTCTCCATTCTTAGAAAAGCGTGCCTTGTTGTACTTACGTATACGTTATTATGCGACGGCTTATATACTCGTAGCTTACATTTACAAAACATACTTCGGAGCTGTCAGCTGAGGGCGTGTGCGGTGGCAGTTATTGCAACCTCGCAATCACAATATAACCAACTACACGCGCGCTGTCAAGTGACATGTTTCAGTGGCCCCGATACAGTTGATTAGTAGCGTGGCATTTATGGTTACTTAACAGTTTTCCTTTCTTTTCCATCATGTAGCCGGTCCTCAAGGAATTTATCTTTTTGATGGCTAAATGGTTCAAATGGCTCTGAGCACTATGCGACTTAACATCTGTGGTCATCAGTCGCCTAGAACTTAGAACTAATTAAACCTAACTAACCTAAGGACATCACACACATCCATGCCCGAGGCAGGATTGGAACCTGCGACCGTCGCAGTCGCGCGGTTCCGGACTGAGCGCCTAGAACCGTGAGACCACCGCGGCCGGTATCTTTTTGATAACGACATCTCTGTCTGCAACATCGTCAGCTGCTCTCACGTTTTGATAAACACAGACAGAATACACCATCATCCCTCTTCACATTATCGTAATCGGATTTCGCACACCAAAGAAGATGCAGTCAATATTCAAAAATTCGGATCAAGAACTGGTGCCAACATGAACAATTTGTGAGTAAAATTTGGAAATTTGTGGTAAGATATTATGGGACCAAACTGCTGAGTTCGTCGGTCTCCAAGCTTACACACTACTTACTCTAACTTAAACTAACTTGCGCTAAGTACAACACACATACCCATGTCCGAGGGAGGACTCGAACCTCCGACGGGGGGAGCCTTCCGGACCGTGCCAAGACGCCCTAGACCGTGCGGCGAATTTGAGAGTAGCTACCTTCTGTATAGTGAAGCAATTTATTTAATAAATGCAAGTCTTACGATTATGTATATACCATTTAAGTTCAATTGCAGAGCCATATCTCTGACATCGATTTATAGTAGGATTTTGGAACATAAACTGTGTTAGAACATCATGAAATGTCTCTAAGAAAAACAAATAGGACGGATTTAGAAAGCATCTTTCTTGTGAGACACAAGTGGTCCTTTTTTCACACTAAGTTATGAGTGCTATCGACAGGAGCTCTCAAGTTTATTCCATCTTCGTAGACTCAGTCTTTTGTCACAGCGACTTCTAATCCAATTGCGTGCCAATGGAGTATCACCTCATACGTGCGATTGGATTCATGATTTGTTGTCAGAAAGATCCCAGTTCGTAGTAACTGAGGGAGGGTCACCAAGTTAACCGGAGTGATAGTTGGTGTTCCCCAAAGAAATGCTTCAGGCCCTATGCTGTCCCTAATCTACGTATACGATTTAGGAGACAATTTGAGCAGCCCTCTTATACTGTTTGCAGACGATTCGTTCATCAGAAAATTAATACGAATTACAAAATGGTTTAGATAAGATATCCACATGGTGTGCAAGAATAAAAAAATGTTAAGTCCTCCACATGGGCACCAAAAAGTTCTATTAAATTTCCGTTACACTTTAAATCATACAAATGTAACTAGGGATTACAGTTAGAAACAACTTACAATGGAAGTATCACATACAAAATATCGTGGGAAAGGCGAACCAAAGACAAGATATAACAAATATACAACAAATACAAGGATACTGCCTGCGTTACGTTTGTCAGTTCTTTTATGGAATACTGCTGCACAGGTATATGATCCAACCGCATAGGATTGACGCAAGACATCGAAAAAGTTCAAAGAAGGACAGCTCGTTTTCTGTTAGAGAGAGAGGGAGTGCCACAGATACGTCAAGCGATTTGGGTTGGAAATCATTAAAGCAGAGATTTTCTTCATTGCGGCGAGATCTTTTAACCAGGTTTCGGTCATAGGAAGAAGTGATTATCGTAATAAAACAAGAAAAATCAGAGATTACATGGGAAGATTGTGTCAAATTTTCCCAAGAGTTGTTTCGAGAGTGAGTCTGAAAGTGGTTTTACGAACAAACAGGTGTGATCTGCACAGTAGTCATGTAGAGGTACACGTGGAGACGTGGCTGGTTTTCATCCGTCCGAATTATCTTTTCCAGTGGTTCGCGATTGATTTCTTCGAGACCGCCCTTTATTTTCCCCTACGAAGACTGTCTCGCAACTTCCGCCCTCAGTCCTGTACTTCTTTGTGTTACTGCACAATTTAGTGTGACTGACAATCGACAAAGTGCCACGACGCTTCAACAACTGAATTGCTGGCGCAGAATTATCCTACAAATGCTGAAATTTGCTCGCGTAAAGTTTTTTCTTAGTTTTGCCTCAAGTGTGTAACCGTCTTAAAGGTCTATGTTCGATTGTTTGAGGACCAAGCTTCAGTTCCGCATCCGGTCGTAATAGTTCAGACTGCTCGTGGACTTCGGAAAATACGTAAGGGGAGAGCTCACTTTGATCTGCAACTTACTTTAATTGTAATTAAAAATGTCATCTTCACTCTTCATTGACTCACTCCTTCACAATTCTTGGGATAGGAAACACATTCGGTTAAATGATTAAAAATGAAAATATTGCTGTTCTGATGTCATTGAGTCGGGATCGATGGCCTTTGATGTCTGGTCCCTTCAACCCCCACAAACCAGCCAACCACATCATTTAGTGGCATATGCAAATCTCAGAAAGAATGATATCCTTGAGAGGTTAGGCTACAAATTGGTCAAAATAAATATCGGAATGGGGCGGAAATAAGTAGATGTGATATACATGTACAGACAAACAAATGTGGACAATTACAGAGAATTTCGATGATTTACGCAAGAGAACGACCTCCACGCATTGAGCAAGACACTAACGCTTTGGTCCATCTCTGGCCCTTATGCAAGCACTTATTCCTCTTGGCGCTGATTAAGAAAGTTATTGCATGTCCTCCTGAGAAACATCGTGCCAAATCCGGTCCAACTACTTGCTGAAATTTATGGCCAGGCCAGCTTTCCATAAAGGACAACAAAACGGGGGTAGAATATCAAATGGTTCAAATGGCTCTGAGCACTTTGGGGCTTAACATCTATGGTCATCAGTCCCCTAGAACTTAGAACTACTTAAACCTAACTAACCTAAGGGCAACACACAACACCCAGCTATCACGAGGCAGAGAAAATCCCTGACCCCGCCGGGAATCGAACCCGGGAACCCGGGCGCAGGAAGCGAGAACGCTACCGCACGACCACGAGATGCGGGCGGTAGAATACCGTCGACGTGTCACTGTGCTCTAAGGATGCCACGTATGACAGCCAAAGAGGTTCTGCTACGAAATGAAATTACACTCCAGACCATCACTCTTGGTTATGGAGTCGTATGATGGGCGACATTCAGACTGGTATCCCAATGATGCATGGGGTGTCCCCAGACATGTCCTCGCTGGTCATCGAGGTGCATTTCGAAGAGGGAATCGTCACTGAAGACAATTATACTGCAGTCAGTGAAAATCGAGGCCAGAAACGTGTCTGGAAACACCCCGCATAGCGGTGGGATACCTACCTGTCTGTCGCATGTCATATGGCGCGACAACCAAGAGTGATGGTCGAGGGCGTTACATTTCATAGCACGACCCTTCATCCGCGGAACCCTTATAGCATAGCAGTACGTCAACGATATTCTTCGCCTCGTTTTGTTGCATTTAATAGCAAGCCACCCTGGGCTTACGTTACAGCAAGATAATGCTCTCCCGCACACAGCGAGAGTATCTACTGCTTGTCTTTGTGCTTGTGAAACCTTACCTTGTCCAGCGAGGTCGCCGGACCTCTCCCCAATTGAGTACGTTTGGAGCATTAAGGGGCAGGACCCTCCAACAACACCGAGCGAGGTGGTGCAGTGACTAACACACTGGACTTGCTTTATGGAGGACGACGGTTCAATCCAGCGTCCAGCCATCCTGATTTACACTACTGGCCACTAAAATTTGCTACACCACGAAGATGACGTGCTACAGGAAGAAGATGCTGTGATATGCAAATGATTAACTTTTCAGAGCATTCACACAAGGTTGGCGCCGGTGGTGACACCTACAACGTGCTGACATGAGGAAAGTTTCCAATCGATTTCTCATACACAAACAGCAGCTGACTGGCGTTGCCTGGTGAAACGTTGTTGTGATGCCTCGTTTAAGGAGGAAAAATGCGTACCATCATGTTTCCGACTTTGATAAAGGTCGGATTGTAGCCTATTGCGATTGCGGTTTATCGTATCGCGACATTGCTGCTCGCTTTGGTCGAGATCCAATGACTGTTAGCAGAATATGGAATAGGTGGGTTCAGGAGGGTAATACGGAACGCCGTGCTGGATCCCAACGGCCTCGTATCACTAGCAGTCGAGATGACAGGCATCTTACCCACATGGCTGTAACGGATCGTGCAGCCATGAGTCAACAGATGGGGACATTTGCAAGAAAACAACCACCTGCACGAACAGTTCGACGACGTTTGCAGCAAAATGGACTATCAGCTCGGAGACCACGGCTGCGGTTACCCTTGACCCTGCAACACAGGCAGGAGTGCCTGCGATTGTGTACTCAACGACGATGCCAGATGCACGAATGGCAAAACATCATTTTTTCGGATGAATCCAGGTTCTGTTTACAGCATCATGATGGTCGCATTCGTATTTGGTGACATCGCGGTGAACACACATTGGAAGCTTGTATTCGTAGTCGCCATACTGGCGTATCCCCAGGCGTAACGGTGTGAGGTCCCATTGGTTACACCTCTTGTTCACATTGACGGCAGATGTGTTACGACCCGTGGCTCTACCCTTCATTCGATCGCTGCGAAAGCCTATATTTCAGCAGGATAATGTATTACTGCATGTTGCAGGTCCTGTACGGGCCTTACTGGGTACAGAAAATGTTCGACTGATGCCCTGGCCATCACATTCCCCAGATCTCTAACTAATTGGAAACATCTGGTCAATGGTGGCCGAGGAACTGGCTCGTCACAATACGCCAGTCACTACTTTTGATGAACCGTGATATCGTGTTGAAGCTTCATGGGCAGCTGTACCTGTACAAGCCATCCAAGCTCTGTTTGACTCAATGCCCAGGCGTATCAAGGCCGTTATTATGGCCAGAGGTGGTTGTACTGGGTACTGATGTCTCAGGATCTGTGTACCCAAATTGCGTGAAAATATAATCACGCGTCAGTTTTAGTATAATATATTTGCCCAACGAATACCCGTTTATCATCTGCATTTCTTCTTGGTGTAGCAATTTTAATGGCAAGTAGTGCAGTTTTTCGGTGATTTCCCTAAATCGCTCCACGCAAATGCCGGCATGGTTCCTTTCCCGTCCTTCCCTAATCCCTAATCCGATGAGTCCGACGACCTCGGTGTCTGGTCTCCTCCCTCAAACAAAACAACCCCTCCAACCAGCTCGGAATTTAGACAATCTAACGCACCAGCCGGACAGAATTTGACACCAACAATTCAATGTCAAGCCGAACAATTTCTTGCATGAGGGACAGAGGTAGCCCAACATGTCATTGACTTCCTAAATTTGTGAAGCTCTTTCTCTTGACTATCCTGTTTTTCGGAAATTGTAATTATTTGTTCGTCTGGTCATGTACATCACATCTACCCATATCTTTCTCATTCTGATTATGCATTCGTTGTGCGTCGTTTATACTCTGTGAGTGTGTAGTATGAGTATGAAATCGGATCTGAGATCGGAGTGGTGTAGAATAGACATATGCAAAGTGCTGTGTGATATTTTAGGCGAAGGTTAGAGATGTACTGGCGTGTTTTCAGGTCTGGCAACGGTGGGCGGTGTGTGCCTGGAGAAGTACAACTGCGTGATCGCCGAGCTGGGCACCACCAACGTGTTTGGCAAGCCCTACCCGTCGGCTGGCTTCACGTCAGTCTACGTGCTGGCACACGAGATCGGACACAAGTAAGACCTGCAACTGTAGCCAATTACACGTCCCATAGTGCCCAGTATACCTTTTATAATTGTTCGTCTTGTACTACATTGCAACAAGTTTCTTCATTTTTAAAAGAAAAAAAAATTGTTGGACCCAACGGCATTTGTGGACGTTGTAATCTGTAATTACTTAATTGCATTCATTAATTGCGTGCAGCGCTTGCATTAAACAAATAAATAAAAAAGGAATAGTTGGTCTCGTTTCAGAAATGTAAATAGCGTACGTTTACAATAGTTTTATTACCACAAAAACGCCGGCCGCGGTGGTCTCGCGGTTCTAGGCGCGCAGTCCGGAACCGTGCGACTGCTACGGTCGCAGGTTCGAATCCTGCCTCGGGCATGGATGTGTGTGATGTCCTTAGGTTAGTTAGGTTTAAGTAGTTCTAAGTTCTAGGGGACTAATGACCACAGCAGTTGAGTCCCATAGTGCTCAGAGCCATTTGAACCATTACCACAAAATATACAGGGTGTCCATAAATCAAGTTCCAGTTTCGAAACTATGTAGAAAGAGAATTCTTGCTCAGAATGACGTCAAAACTGAACAGGCTGTTATTGTCGCGGGGAGAATTGTCATGTAACAAAAAAAATAGTTAAAATTTTACCAATAGATGGCGCTGTAAGCGTCGTAATGTACACTACCGTTGGTGGAAATTGGGGCACCAAGAAGGAAATGCATGAATTCAATTAATTTAATACCACAGGTTAGGTAATGACAAGTAACAAATGATGACCTTTTCAAATCTGATCTTTTGAGCCCTACTGTTCAGTAAGTTGAGTGGCCACCATGCGCTGCAGTTAGAGCTTCTATACGCCGTGGCATTGAATCAATAAGGTTCTGAATACGTACCTGAGGGATTTTCCTCCACGTAGTTTGTATCCGAGCCCACATATCCGTGACACCAGTTATTGGAGGACCGTGACGCACCAGGTGCCGACCAACCACGTCCCAGACATGTTCGATGGGCGGAATGTCTGGCGAACGTGGAGGCCAGGGAAGCAACGCTACCCCTCGATCTTCGAAGAAGGCCTGTACATTCCTCGCAATATGTGGCCGGACATTGTTCTGTTGAAATGTGGCCTGTGGAGAGGCCTGACGCAGGGGCGTACCTCAGGCTCCAAAACCTCCGTTAGGTACCGGTTGCTGTTCAAAGTGCACGCAATACGTACGTGGTGAGATCTGTTGTTATAACCAATGGCGCCTCAAACCATCACATCTGGTTTTCGTCCGCTATGCCGCTCCACAATGCAGCCCTGCAAGTTGCGCTCATCACGGTACCGCCGGACACGTATGCGGCCATCACTGTAGGACACATTGAAGCGGGACTCATCCGAAAAGATTACAAGTTGCCGCTCAGCACGCCAGTGTCGGTGTTCACGTGCCCGTTGCAGTCGGAGGGGCTTGTGGTTTCTGGACAATGGAAACCGACGTAATGGCAGGCGTGAAACCAGTCCAACCTGCAGCAGACGTCGATGCAGACAAATTCACACTTGTTGTGGTTCTCCAGCGACGAGCCAACACTGTGGATGACGCTGTACGGTCCGTAATGGCCATTCGGACAAGATGACGGTCATATCGTGCTATGGTCATATTCCGTGGTCCGATTCCCGCTCGTGGCTGCGTACGACCTTCCTCCACTGCTTCCACACACGCATCACTGTCGTAGCAGCATGCCCCGTGTGAGCCAAAATGTCACCGTATGACACCCCTGTTTCCGATTATTCAGCCCCGTTCGAACTCGCTCACATGCAGATATGGCTTCCTTTGACGTCGACGAGGCATACTGGCACTCACTGTATTGTTTCCACCTTGTGTGACAGCTCTGCACCGACTACACTACGCCCAACACCGACCCCGTCGGACCGACACGAGAGGGCTCTGCCCGGCCTACGTGTACGCCATCTCACAGCAAAACGTATCACGTACTGATTGCACACCGTCGCCACTTCCAGCAAATGTGGCGCTATTCGGGTAATTCCTTCTCGGTGTTGCACTTTTCACAAACGGCAGTGTAAACGGAGACTGTTACAAATGACAGGGCAATCGCAATACGATGGCTATGGTTTAAGATTGACGTTACACCGAGCGTACTTCTCAACGTGGATCACTGCACAAGTTCGGCACTTAACAGTTGCGGCTGTGCTAGTTAGGTACGTCCACCATCCACGGCAAGGTTGTACCACATCGGATGGGGAAAATACGGTTTTTAATTGTTGTGAGGGTAGAAACCTCATAAAAAGGAAACTGACAACGATTTTTAATTGTCCTGGGGCCAAAAACCGTCTGTAAAGCAAAATGACATAGGTTTTCAGTTGTCCTGGGGTCAAAACCGCATAAAAAGCAGTGACATCGGTTTTTAATTTTTGTGAGACTGCCGCAAGACATGTACAATACGCTGTCCACCGTTTTGTGCCGCAGATTGAAATCGACAAACAGCATGTTACACAATAGATCGGGTTGTTCCGGTTGTTCCGGCGGTCACTTCCAGAATGCGTTGCTCAGTGCTTGCCTTCAAGTCAGGTACGTTCGTAACTTTTTTCAGATAACCACGCAGTCAGAAGTCACACGGATTAAGATCAGGTGAACCGGACGGCCAGGCTGCTGAGAAATTACTGGTTGCGCAATGATCCTACGCACACATCCACGCTGGTGGAAGATTGGAATGATGTTGGCGTGCAAAAGTCTCTTAGCATGTACCGATGATGGTGAAAGTAACAAGACCCGCAGGACTCATTTCCACGGAAAAAATACGGCAGTTGTTCCTCCAGCAAACCATACGCGACTGGAACAGGAAAGAGAGGTAATGACAGTGGCACGTAAAGTGCCCTCCGCGACACACCGTTGGGTGGCTTGTGGAGTATAAATGTTGACGTAGATGTATAAACGATGACGTCAACATGCACCACACAGTCACCTCTGCAGAAAAAAGTAGTATCGGTATGTTTGAGTTCGGATTTTCCGTTTGACATATTCTGGAATTCTGCGTATGGACATGTCCTTAGAGATAGAAACAAGCTTCGTCTATCCACAGAATGTGGCACGGTCATTTATTGTCCACTTCCATGCAAGCGAGAAAGTCCAGAGCGAACGTTTTTCTTCCTGGCAGGTCAGCAGGAAGCAACACCTGTATATGGCTGATTTTGTGTGGATTGCAATGTAGTATGTGTCGTAGAGCTTTATGACCATGCTCGTAGGCATATCGTACGTTCTGATAATTCGCAGTGCGTTGCATGCTTTTGCACACCACCGCTCGAGCCTCCTGCAACGCTGTGGCCACATCTTCGGCAGACGTCGGATCAATTGATTCTTCCCCCTGACACACTGCACTTCAAAAGAACTGTTTTTCGAATTTTGTAATCATTTTCTCCAGACCCTTAGACACATCGGACTAGCGTCTTTTTTTCACACCCTCGGGTGTCTGGAACTTCTGCAGGGCTACTGGAGCACAGTCATCATTCTTGTAAAAGAGCTTTGCCGACAGCGCGCTATCCTTCACGGAGACTGTCAAGTTGGGCTCTCGGACGCAAACAGAGGAACAGCTGTGTTCCGCGCAACTGTTGGTGTGTATATTCTGATGCTTACAGCGCAACCTATTGGTCAACTTTCCGTTAAACTATTCTGGTTCCATGACGTTTAAAACTGCGTCAATAATATTCTGTTCAAATTTGACGTCTTTTTGAGCAGCGTCTTTCTCCAGCGTTTTGTCCGCAGCTCTTGGTCTTGCGGTAGCGTTCTCGCTTCCCGCGCACGGGGTCTCGGGTTCAATTCCCGGCGGAGTCAGGGATTTTCTCTGCTTCGTCATGACTGGGTGTTGTGTGTTCATCATCATTTCATCATCATTGACTCGCAAGTCGCCGAAGTGGAATCAACTAAAAAGGACTTGCAATACGGAGGCCGAACTTCCCCGCATGGGGCCCCCCAGCCAACAATGCCATACGGTCATTGCATTTCATTTCCAGCGTTTTGAAACAGGAACGTTAATTATGGAGTCCCTGCACTTCGTTTCTCCCATAGTTAGATCGATTGCAGTTGTACTTTATAAGTGTCATGCTGAATCAGTTAATAATTTTTCATCAGACAATAGAATTAAACAAGCAATATTGTATCCATAACGTCAACAAGTATCTCAAATCAATTTACAGGCTTTTAGTTATTACTTTGAGACAAGTCAGTCAGACTATTATCCTACTGCTTCAGAGTACTTCATTACCAGCCGATGCATGGTTGCGAGTTGACACAGTGACAATTGTGGCACTTACTCCAGTTTCTGTGTCGTAGATGTGAAGGCACCACCTAGACTAAGGGGTTTTCAAATCTTGCTAGACGACAAATATGCCATTCGTGGCGAAACTCCAACTGACTGCCATTGTGTTCAGTAATACTGTCTTGAGCAGCCTCTAGGCAGTAACTGAAGCCCGCTACATTTACCATGGGTGTGTCCACACACATTGTTTGTTAATCGAATTTGTCTTCCAGCAACTTTTGTTGCTGATGCATACTGATCTCCATTCGCGTGCTAAGAGAAACACACAATCTCCAAAAATTTTCCCCTAAAGAGGCATTCTTGCTTAATTTTAACTGCTGTTTAGTGACTCCAATATCATCAAAATTTCGTATCCTGTTGAGTTATCAGTTTGTCGGATCTCTTCGACAGTTGAGTGTGCCTCCACTGTATTGATGCTGCTGAACAACACTCTTATCGTGTCGGATCTCCTTTCGTCCGACGTAGGATAGCATTTTGATGTGGCGTGGACTCAACAATTCGCTGGAAGCCCCCTGCGGAAATATTGAGCTATGTAAATGTTATGTGTGATGCATGTTGGGCGATCTGGGTGGTCAAATCATTCACTCTAATTGTCCAGAATGTTCTTCAAACCAATCGCCTGGCCCGGAGACATGGTGCATTGTCATCAATAAATATTTCGTCATTGGGAACATGAAGTCCGTGAATGGATGCAAATGGTATCCAACTAGTCGAACATAACTAACCCCTGGAAATTGAAATAAGAACACCGTGAATTCATTGTCCCAGGAAGGGGAAACTTTATTGACACATTCCTGGGGTCAGATACATCACATGATCACACTGACAGAACCACAGGCACATAGACACAGGCAACAGAGCATGCACAATGTCGGCACTAGTACAGTGTATATCCACCTTTCGCAGCAATGCAGGCTGCTATTCTCCCATGGAGACGATCGTAGAGATGCTGGATGTAGTCCTGTGGAACGGCTTGCCATGCCATTTCCACCTGGCGCCTCAGTTGGACCAGCGTTCGTGCTGGACGTGCAGACCGCGTGAGACGACGCTTCATCCAGTCCCAAACATGCTCAATGGGGGACAGATCCGGAGATCTTGCTGGCCAGGGTAGTTGACTTACACCTTCTAGAGCACGTTGGGTGGCACGGGATACATGCGGACGTGCATTGTCCTGTTGGAACAGCAAGTTCCCTTGCCGGTCTAGGAATGGTAGAACGATGACGGTTTGGATGTACCGTGCACTATTCAGTGTCCCCTCGACGATCACCAGAGGTGTACGGCCAGTGTAGGAGATCGCTCCCCACACCATGATGTCGGGTGTTGGCCCTGTGTGCCTCGGTCGTATGCAGTCCTGATTGTGGCGCTCATCTGCACGGCGCCAAATACGCATACGACCATCATTGGCGCCAAGGCAGAAGCGACTCTCATCGCTGAAGACTACACGTCTCCATTCGTCCCTCCATTCACGCCTGTCGCGACACCAATGGAGGCGGGCAGCACGATGTTGGGGCGAGAGCGGAAGACGGCCTAACGGTGTGCGGGACCGTTGCCCAGCTTCATGGAGACGGTTGCGAATGGTCCTCGTCGATACCCCAGGAGCAACAGTGTCCCTAATTTGCTGGAATGTGGCGGTGCGGTCCCCTATGGCACTGCGTAGGATCCTACGGTCTTGGCGTGCATCCGTGCGTCGCTGCGGTCCGGTCCCAGGTCGACGGGCACGTGCACCTTCCGCCGACCACTGGCGACAACATCGATGTACTGTGGAGACCTCACGCCGCACGTGTTGAGCAATTCGGCGGTACGTCCACCCGGCCTCCCGCATGCCCACTATACGCCCTCGCTCAAAGTCCGTCAACTGCACATACGGTTCACGTCCACGCTGTCGCGGCATGCTACCAGTGTTAAAGACTGCGATGGAGCTCCGTATGCCACGGCAAACTGGCTGACACTGACGGCGGCGGTGCACAAATGCTGCGCAGCTAGCGCCATTCGACGGCCAACACCGCGGTTCCTGGTGTGTCCGCTGTGCCGTGTGTGTGATCATTGCTTGTACAGCCCTCTCGCAGTGTCCGGAGCAAGTACGGTGGGTCTGACACACCGGTGTCAATGTGTTCTTTTTTCCATTTCCAGGAGTGTATTTGCAGTGAATGATCAATTGGACCAATGGATTCAGCCCACATTATGAAACCACAGCTCATATCATTATGGAGCCACCACCAGCTTGCACAGTGCCCTTCTGACAACTTTGGTCCATGACTGCGTGGGGTCTGCGCCACACTTGAACTCTACCATCAACTCTTACCAACTGAAATCGGGACTCATTTGACCAGCCTACTGTTTTCCAGTCGTCCAGGGTCCAACCGATATGGTCACGAACCCAAGAGAGGTGCTGCAGGTGATGTCATCCTAGCAAAGGCACTCGAGTTGGTGGTCCGCTGCCATAGCTCGTTAACGCTAAATTTCACCGCACTGCCCTAATGAATACGATCGCCTTACGCTCCACAGTGATTTCTTTGGCTACTTAACCCACTATTGCTTGTCTGTTAGTGTTAAGCAAACGCCACTGCTCTCTGTCTTCAAGCGACAGCCGTTGGTCACTGCGTTGTCCGTGATTGTAGTCTAGTATTCTCAGAACACTCTTGACATTGTGGATATCGGAATATTGAATTCCCTAACGATTTCAAACTACCATTCTCCGTCCAAACCTGCTAATTCCCGTCGTGCGGCTATAATCACGTCGGAAACTTTTTGACATGAATTACCTGAGCACAAATGACAGCTCAACAAGTTCACTGCCCTTTATACCTTGTAAAGGCTATACTACCGCCATCTTCATGTGTATACTGCTGTCCCAGGACTCGTATGACCTCACTGTAATACCCACTGTGTCTGACACACGTATTTGGAGGAAGTCTTGTTTCCTTTGCTTACTTGGTGTCACATTTTGAGGCAAACCTCTTACAGCTCCTCCGTTAGGACGTGACCCTGGTAATTTGATTGTAACAGACTGTCTGTGCATACCAGGGCTGTAGCTTTAGGTGTACAACATGAGCTACATATAGTAATACTTCTCAGCTGGCGTGTCTTAGAGACAGTAGATGTTGATGTCCTCTTCTCTGCAGAAGAGAGCGCCTGGCAATTGCTCAGTTTACGACGTGGCGCTGCTAAGTTAAGCTATAACAATAGGAGGAGCTGTTTTGCATTAAAGGACACTTCAGTTTTATTTTAGGGATGCCTTGCAACAGCGCACAGAATGATTACAACAATGATTACACAATCTGTAATTCGTGTAACTTGCCACTACACAGATCCAGTGGTGCTTCATTACGCTTACAATAGCGCTATACTTCTTAATACGATCGCACTCGACTCTAATAACACAAAAAAGTCACCGACAGCCATTTCATATGCAACCATTCACTTTGGCCATCACCACCATACTCCAGTAAAGCACCATAGTGATGCAGTTAACACTTTGCAAGAACTTCTCTACCAGAAGCTTTGGTTCACGACCGCTTACTGTGACCGACGAAACTCAACGCGCCTCCCTCCCCGCACCCTCACTCCATCCCCTCGTCCAGGCCATGCTCTGCCCTCAAACCTTTCGGCGAATCAGGATACAGGAGTTTCCTTGCTACCAAATAAGGTTCTGTTTCTCTCAGCCAATGGGAAGCGACTTCATTGTCTTCAGGCTTGTTATGACGCCGTAACTGGGCACCTGAACGTCTCCACCTTGTAGAAGAATCTCCCAGCAATAGGGCCTGTTACCTGTTGCGCAAAACTACATTTGTATTAACACTAATTTTACATAAATATTACACTGTGAACTCACCAGGCATATTCTTAATCTAGAAAAGGGCAATCAGACTAGTCTGCTGTGTTGGTTCGTGAGCTTCAGGTAGGCCATTGTTGTGACTCTGCCATCCCTATACAGATACACTCCATCATGAGCTTTCTTGCTGACAATACTGAGTCACTGAGAAGAAAGTGCGATATTCGTTCAGTAAACCCTAGGCATTAAATGATTTTCATTTGGGTAACAGTTCCTTAAGCATTGTACCGAAGGGTGTGAGCTATTCAACCGGTTTAATATTCAACAGTGTTCCAATAGAAGCGAAAAAAATTGAATGATAAACCCCAAGCCAGAGGGTTTCCTTGTCGCACATTCCTGTTCTGTACGGGGGTCCTCTCAGTGGTTGATAACTTTTCTCTGCAATGTTTCATTTATTCGTGAACTCTCTCACGATTTCTTTCCTGTTTCATTAACTTTTTATCTAGCTTGTTTATAAATTTTCTAATCAGCATTCTGTAAACTATGTACTGACACTTTCAGTGATGAAGCAGTTTCGGTTCGCATGACCCCACAGAACTCGATAATAAATACAAAAAAATGATATAAAAATGAAGCCAATATTCATGTTCATGAGGGCTTTAGCACTGAGCTCGTTGGTCATCCGAAACTTGCTGCAATAAGCGTACGTGACTGGAGCGGTTATGCTGACAAACATTAGAATTAAAGGAGCAGAGAGTAAGAAGCATACGGAACATTAGCATTAGTCATTAGAGAATGGCGAATCAAGAAACAAATATCAGACTCTTTGAACAGTGTGGAATAGAAATAATGCATTACCGGTGATTTTGTTTCAACTGACTACGAATTTCTACCTAGTTTGAGTCATCGATTCCACTTAAATTTCATGCATATATATTGGATTAACATTATAGGTCTACATCTATTTTCTATGCCACTTACTCTCTCCTTCACCTTAACCACTTCTGCTCTCGACGTTATCTGCTTTGTAATCATTCACCTATACGACGTCTGCCTCTCTGCATGGCCTCAACATTCTGTGTTTTATCGAATTAACCACTGACTCCAGATTCCTTCTAAATTTCAGTCATCTTGTCGGAAACCCAAGTTCTACTGGCCCACATAGAAATATACTTGTCAAAACATTCCTCAATCTTCACATGGGCTAACTAATCATGCTATGACGTTAGGACAGCAAATATCTTGTTCCAAAATTTATTTCACTTTCTCATCGTTAGCGTGGTCTACATCTTCAAGTGGTAAGGAAGTAATAAGACGAATACGTTTTGTGAACAGAGACAGAATGTAAACAGTCTTCACGGGTGTGCCGCCGAATGACTATGTGCAAATCCCACAATATTCTCTCGGAGCAACTGTCCGACATCATCAGGTGGTTGAACCTCGCTGGTGGCTAGGTGCGACGGACTCACCTGAGGATGTCGGACAGTTGCTCCGAGGAAATATTGTGGGATTTGCACAGCGTCATCCGGCGACACACCCGTGAAGACTATTTACAACATATCCGTCGGGAAAGCCTGAAGAGTCACAGAGACAGAATGTTTTACAGTGTTGTCTACTTGTTATCTGTCTCCATTCAACAAAACACGCTTCAAGTTCTCTCTCCCAGAAGCTGCCAGTGATGGGCATCCTACAAATTCTGTCATTATTTCTAGATCTAATGCTCTCTTTACAAATTATACACACGTAACACTGTCGCTCTCTGTTTCTCGTGTAATATACACTGCTGTCTATTAAAAGTGCAACATCACGAATCTTTTGTCTGTCAAGATGTTGCTGACCTTATCTTCAGACCATTTGTCTGAACAGAATCAGCACCCTCTGTACAGGTGTTTTGCTGCGGACAACCAATCATTAGTAGTTGGTAGCCTTTTACTTGACAAATTTCTTATATTATACCACATTATAAACAGCCTTTGCAGTAGGTATGAATTTCGGCGAAGATATGGCATTTTACCTATTTAATCCTTTGAAATTCTCTTGTAATCTGACACATGTGTCATCAACAGTGACTCAGTTGTTTCTGAAGTGTTTGGCTTCACTGTGTCTAACAGTTTGGGCATGCACCACGACGGCACCAGCAACAGCTGTCCCAAGGAGGGCTTCATCATGTCGCCGTCCCGCGGCACCACCGGCGAGACCCAGTGGTCCACCTGCAGTGCAGACGTCATACGCGGCCTTGGGTAAGTAGCACACTCGGTCAGGTTCATTCTGATTCATCTAGTCGAAACTGCTTTGTAGCACAGACGACTGGCCAGTCTTTCCATCCACGGAAAGAGAATCAAGGGGATAAGGTACCAAGATTGCTAAAAGACATTCGTTCTTCCATGACGGATGATTCGTATTATGGTACTGGATCTAATTACTTTTCATCATAGTTACACCAAGGCACTGGTGCCTGCGTAGAAGAAATATACTTGAAGCTCCCGCAAACCACCCAATTGCGGATGTGATGGAAGTACGTTGGAGCCAAGTTGAGGCTGTACAATGGAGGTACCGCCCGCCAGAACCGGCGCAACATTGGCCCCCTATACAGCTGCTTAATTTTCATCTCTGCGGACCACGGAAGAGGTGCATAGTGATGTGCGGTGTTTGATTGGTCAATGTGCCACACAGCGTTGTGACTGGGAAGTATGGAGCATTACTTTTATCACTTTGATGTCCAATCATCAATGATGAGAATTTTCCCCATCAACTCGTTCGAAGAGAGTAGTTATTCAGTATTAGACCGAAACAAATGTAGAGACAAATAGTTTAGATAGTCAGAGCCTATTGGGAATGAGTTCGGCTTGTTCACCGTTCGACATGACACTCACGAAGATGAATTAGAGACACCCACATAGTAGCGATCAAGTAGTAAAAAAAATGGCTCTAAGCACTATGGGACTTAACATCTGAGGTCATCAGTCCCCTAGACTTAGAACTACTTAAACCTAACTAACCTAATGACATCACACACATGCATGGCCGAGGCAGGATTCGAACCTGCGACCGTAAAAACAGCAGCGGAGTTCCGGACTGAAGCGCCTAGAACCGCTAGGCCACAGCGGCCGGCGATCAAGTAGTCCCTTTCGCCTTTCTGAGGGGGGGGGGGGGGGCGACGATGCGTGGCATGGACCACACGAAACATTGGAGGCACTGGGGCAGCATTAAGATCAATAACGGCTCCAATGTCGCTCACAGCTCGTAGGAATTGATCAGAGCAGAGTACAACGCCCGCGCGCCTCACAAGATGGGGTCGCAGATGTGCTCAACAGGTTCGAGATCAGGTGACTTGAACGGACACAAAATAGGGTCAATTAATGGCTCACAAAATCATAATTATTTTTTTTAGTTTTCGTTCCATCACTGAAAAGGATGGCGGGCCCTTTTTCGACCAGGCGATGAGTTCGTTTTGGCCAAGGATAACTGTTTCTTACTGTTGACGGTCTATAATACCTTCAGAGCAAATGGTCGTCAGCAGCGTTGTGTAGCCGAACAAATGGATTCATATGACTGGACTGAGGATTACAGATCATCCCCCCTTGTCCTCACACTCACACCTCCTGCGATACCTTGCACATCTAGCACTCCTTTTTTCAGGAGTGCTAGTTCTGCAAGGTATCGCAGGAGAGCTTCTGTTAAGTTCGGAAGGTAGGAGACGAGGTACTGGCAGAAGTAAAGCTGTGATGACGGGGCGTGAGTCGTGCTTGGGTAGCTCAGTTGGTAGAGCACTTGCCCGTGAAAGGCAAAGGTCCGGAGTTCCATTTTCGGTCCGGCACACAGTTTTAATTTGCCAGGAAGTTTCAGCTTCCTAAATAGGTTGTATCGATAAGCTGAAAATGGTTAGAATTAATTCTCTAAAAAGTAAATAAGCGTAGCACTTCACAAAAGGCTGAATATACTCGAGGAGATGAAAATGATGAATAAATGGGCGCCTTACTACGCTTTATACGAAGTTCAGAGATCAGGTATGTTGGCTGCACTGTGTAAGGACACAGGCCCTCCCTCCCTCCCCCTCCTCCCCCGCTGCTTCTTCCTCCATTGCATGCTCTTGCGTACCGAAGTTAGTTTGATGTGGTATCTGATTTCCTAGTATTTTACTTTCTCCCTTTCTAATTCTTTTTAAGCAGATCGTCTGATGATGACTTGCTAAGGAGCCGAAACATAATAATATCTGTATGACACGAGGCTGAGAAATACATTACAAATAATTCAAAATAAGGTTCTGTCTTACAGAATGCACAATGTTGCCTGGAGGTGAATTCCAAGCGATATCAGGCTCTCCTTCGCACGTCTGCCTACCTGTTTGAACAGTGCAGGCAGCTGTCACGTGCCATAGCTTCCTGGCGCCTCTTCCTTCAAACGTGTCCAGCACGTTATCATTGTGTCCACACAGCGGCAGCCGCCTAGGAACGTGCCTTCGCCTTTATTCCGTCTGACTCACGGCCGTAGATTACCTTTATTCGGGTATGCCGGGTGACTCATTCACTGTGGACGCTGTTAAGTCCAATATGCATGCTGTGAGGCACTTCAGGCGCCGCCAGAAGTTTAATACAGCACCAGCGCCGTTCGTCGGAAGAAGTCGTAACTAATAGCCAGCGACTGGCAATAATATTTCAGCTTTGAAATTTCGCGTAACACCAATGAATTTATCATTCTGATGTCAGTTTTAGTTTCTTAGTCTAACAAGGGAATGGTCAAACTTGTCATGTCGAAACCTGTGTTGCTTTTTTTACCACTGTGAGTTAACCCTGCAAGAAGTCTGTATGCAGTATTTTAGCTACTCAAATGACCTGGAAGTCTGTAAACAATTTTATGAAGTAAGACATTATTGTAATATGGTTTCGGCGCTCATAACTACCTCTTGTACAACCCTGACCTCTCTCGCTACGTTATACCAACGCCATCTAGGGACAAGGTGGCGTTAGCTACGCGCCACTCTCTTGCCACAGCAGTGAGAAAACTGATTCCCCCAGTGAAAGCGATCGTATGATAATTAAACATTCGTTGACAGATATGGCTGATATGTTATCTACAACATCCTTTCCAAACAGCTATGAAATAGACACAAATAAATATACGGTTTAGAACACGTCCAAATTTTATTTCTTGTAATTACCGCAAAAATGCGAAATATTGATACAATGTTCAAAACATAGGTTTTTTCTGCACCAAGAACATACAAGCAAAGACGACATATGACAGCCCTGCGAATCACAGGCGTTGTTAGACGTCCATAGACAAAACTGGGCTGTTGTTAGGAATGAATCAGGCCCAGTATCAGTATATTTCGAGGAGCGCCACGTATATTTCATCAAATTCTGAAACCGTGTGGAGGAAAATTGATAATGTACTACTGATTGCAGCATTCGATTGTCATGGTGATCGACAGGAAATTGCAGTGATCTGCACACAATATTTTTCTCTGTTAGTTTTCTGTAAAATGCCTTCCACGGCGGAAAAATTCTCTGTCTAAAGATTGAATTACGTTCGTAGAGCCGGGTGGAATCTGAAGTATATCTACTTCTTTGTCAGGGTGGGCTCGAAATACAGCTTTTAATGAATCAGACCTTTTATGACCTGACCACGAATCTAGAAGGAGAAGAGATTTGTTCCCGCAGAACGGACGAAAACATGACGCATGAAAAGTGTAACGTTTTCATTTCCCATTTTACCAGACTTCGATGCGTCTACCACAAGATTGTTTAGAGCCTGCGCTTGTGGCCGTGCGGTTCTAGGCGCATCAGTCTGAAACCGCGTGACCGCTACGGTCGCAGGTTCGAATCCTGCCTCGGGCATGGATGTGTGTGACGTCCTTAGGTTAGTTAGGTTTAAGTAGTTCTAAGTTCTTGGGGACTGATGACCACAGATGTTCAGTCCCATAGTGCTCAGAGCCATTTGAATCATTTTTGATTGTTTGCGTAGAACATTGTTCTTTTGACACGTGATCCAAAACGTCCAGTTGGTTCTTGAAGACACACATATAGTTTAGGCAGCAATGAACCATCCAGACTAATTATGGGCACTATAGTGTATGAACGGGTGAGTGCAGTCGTGGACTGCGCAATCGCCTCAACATGTTTTCCCCTTTGAATGACAGTGTTGTTTTCGTACCTGACTGATCTGCAGTGTTCACGTACGATTCACTAAAACTAGCGATCTTATTTTTTGCATTCGTAAGAAAAGCTTCTATCATTTCGATTTGTGTCACTTCATTTTCCGACCTGTTTCTCGATACAAATTTTGTTATTTTTCTTGCCACAATTTTATGTAATCTTATGAAGCGACTAATCCAACTTTGAGAAGCTGTAAATTCTTTAGCGCCTATCGCGTTGGCAATCTCTAACGCCCAATCACGCAAAGTTGTATGCTGACACTAAATAACTGTTGTCTGGCATCGGTAAATAGCTCAAAAAGTCGCGCATTTATCTCCGTCGCAATTTCCAGTCGACTCTTACGTCGTACAGCGACTTCCTTTTTCCATCTACACAATTCACGTTCAGAACGGACAAAGCGATACTTATTTTGAACAGTACTGACACGTAGGCGTTTCTTACCACTTTCGTCCAACCAATACGTCACCGCTTTTTCTTTATCTGATAAGGTAAGTGTAATTGTTGGTATTACTTTCGGAGATAATTGATGACGGTACGTGGCACTACCACTCGAGGAGTCTTCATGAGTGCGACTTTCGTCGGTGTCTTCGTCCTCTGTAGATTCACAGTCTGCAATATGGAGTGTTTCAGTTGTTTCTAGCCCCATGTCTGCGCCATTTACATGCTCGTCTAGAAGTTTAACAACCATGTCGCACAACACACAGTCTCCACGCGTGTTTTCTGTTGATTGCTTCATTTGGCGTCTGTGGTATATCTCCATGGCAAGCAGCAAAACATTTACAGGGTTCGCCGTCACCTGTGAGGGGAGATTGAATGTTCACCGAAAATGGCTTGCGGAGTATAGATGAACATGTACAGAACATCTTTCACATCTCTAACCAGTTTCAGGACGGTATGTTTCGAAATACGTACCAGAAATTAAAAGGACGTGCATGCCACAGAAACGAATATTCGTTTCCCCTTTCCACCAAAACCTTGCAGCGATATTCCTCTTTAGTGAATGCCGCTATAAGACGGCCCAAATTCCCGACCATGCGCACAACGCTCGCGACTCGCCATTTCCAGGGGTGGCCAGCCGTCACTACAAGCGCCAAACAGGAAACACAGCCATGTTCGTGATTTTTTTTTGGGTGACTTCCAGTTCATGTCAGCAGCTACAATTTTGCATACGGACCTTTTACACAGTTAAATAACAGTGCTAAAAAATGCAATACATGTTTCGGCATGTCAAGTCTGACCATTCCCTTGTAAGAGATCCCACGAAATATATACTGGATACAAAATTAATAGCAATACTTATTGACATGGGTGAAAGTATACGACAGTGCCAGTAAAGGAGCACTTTGGGAAATAGTGGTCAATATGTGGTTATGAGCCGCCACAGGCTTCATTAAGAAGCATTGTCGTAGTTAGAGGAAATATATTTCAATCGTAAACTTTTCAATTAACAAGTTGTACATGTTAAATACCGTCTTTTTCAACTGTAATGAAAGTCTTATGAAGACCAAACGCCGGCCGCTGTGGCCGAGCGGTTCTAGGCGTTTCAGTCTGGAACCGCGCGACCGCTACGGTCGCAGGCTTGAATCCTGTCTCGGGCATGGATGTGTGTGATGTCCTTAGGTTAGTTAGGTTTAAGTAGTTCTAACTTTTAAGGGACTGATGACCTCAGATGGGCTCGGAGCCATTTGAAGACGAAAAGCGGTTCGCTTTCTTTTAAAGCATCTCCAGTAGTCAATGTGAGACTCTGATTATCTCTTACAATTTAATTTTCTAGAATCATGAACGGTACGGGACTGATGCCTAGTTTGCGATATAATTTTGTGCTATCTAGGACATTGCCCCCTAGCTGCAATATATTGTTTTACGTCATTCTTCTTGTTCTTATACACATATGTGGTACGTTTTAGCACTCTCTCCGTCCCTCCCTCTCTCTCTCTCTCTCTCTTTCTCTCTTTCTCTCTCTCTCTCTCTCTCTCTCTCTCTCTCTCTCTCTGTGTGTGTGTGTGTGTGTGTGTGTGTGTGTGTGTGTGAAGCTAACAGATTCTAACTTCTGTGTATGTAAATTATTGCTTTTCGATGGTAGAATGATAGGCGATCTAAGGTGGGAATGGTGCCTAGTTTGTGACATTATTTTGTGGTATCTAGGGGATTTCTCTTTAGCTGCAATATATTGTGTCAGCAGAAATAATGTTTGGTTGCTGATTTTTTGTCTTTTATTATGTAATTATTCTCTATTTTTGCCTATTGGATTTGGATGTTCTCTTGTAAGGTAAGGAGATGTTTCTTGTGAGTGAATTTATTTTCACGTCCTTTTCAGTTGTCACAGGGTGGTGGTTTCCTTGCCGAAGATGTTCCGCAAATTTTGAAGGGATGGCGTTCTTTATATCTTATTTTAAAAGTTTTGTTGTAAGTGTGTACGTGCAATGCAGAAGACTTGCACCCATTTGGTAGTTTTCGCTGCCGTCCTTGGATGGAGAATAATATCATCTCTAGTTTGGAAGTATTTTGTAAACTCTCGTAGCGATGAAGTACAGTGCTACATTTGCCTTAATGACTGAAAACTGGAGGAGGCACAACAAACTAGCGACGTCATATATGGCGATAACATCCACAATGTTCCTTGGCAGAGAAGGTAAATTTGGTTACATAGCTATAATATTAACGTGATATAAACTTGGGATAATAACTGACCCTTAAATTTTTGGTTGCTTCAGAGTGAAAAATTGCCATCTAGCAAAAGGGACGATGCAGGAAAGTCGTCAGACAGCGACCTTTCGCTAAGGCTGCAGCTGCCGCCATGCCCATCTCCTTCATCTTCTCTGTCTTCGTGGGAGAGAGTAAAACCGATTTCTGCCGCAGGCTTAACCCAATATCGTTCGGGTTCTCCTTCTCCTTCACTCCGCTAGAATTTAAAGTCTTTGTCCCAAGTCTACTTTTGTTATTGGAAGTAATAACATTTAAAAACCGAAAATCGATTATTTCACATGCGGGTTATTTTGAGCGGTTTTAACAACCAGGTAAGTCTGGAGACTAAAAGAACTGGTGTGATCGAAAACCGATGTTTCAGCGATAACGGCCAGTCCTAACTTGTACATTTCACTGCTGACTTAAGACAACATCTAAAGCATCAAGATGGGTAGATCCAGCATGGCTTGTCCCTTGGTCTTCGAGATCACCTGACTTCATTTATCTGAATTTTTCTGTGCGGAACCGTCCAAGTAGTGAATTGCACAGCATTCCCGTTGATACAGTTGAAGCAATGAAGTGGCGAAATGTACAATCTTGCCAATACTTACGATATGATCCTAGGGCGTTTGAAAAATTTCGTAATTCATCCCAGATGCGACTGCAGTATTGGTTCCAAATGGAACGAAGACTTGTAAAACACGATCTATACAAATACTAGTGTACAGTAAATTGTAACGCGTAACGTGCTCAAGTAGTATTGTATTTCTTGCTAACGTACACCACGGGCTAGATTTAATCCCATTTATACGGTAACCTAATCACAAAGTTTAATTTCAAATCATGTTTGTACTAAGACAATATTTGATATTGAAGTCAGTCGTGGCCTGTAACCTCACATTCGACTCTTTATTTTGCAAACAGCTCGTTTCCGAACTCGTGTTTACTGGACTGTTTTAATTTCTGTTATCGTATACGTCCACCTACATCAGTCACTTTCAGCTATTAATTATGATGTATCCTGTAGAAAGCTAATTCTGTCCCAGATTCTGAAAATGAGTTTTGGGGCAAATGTTCAAATGTATGTGAATTCCTAAGGGACCAAACTCTTGAGGTCATCGGTCCCTAGACTTACACACTACTTAATCTGCCTTGTGCTAAGAACAACACACACACACCCGTGCCCGAGGGAGGACTCGAACCTCTGGCGGGAGGGCCCGCGCCATCCATGATTTTTTTTTTTTTTGCTCATCAGTATACTGACTGGTTTGATGCGGCCCGCCACGAATTCCTTTCCTGTGCTAACCTCTTCATCTCACAGTAGCACTTGCAACCTACGTCCTCAATTATTTGCTCGAGGTATTCCAATCTCTGTCTTCCTCTACAGTTTTTGCCCTCTACAGCTCCCTCTAGTACCATGGAAGTCATTCCCTCATGTCTTAGCAGATGTCCAATCATCCTGTCCCTTCTCCTTATCAGTGCTTTCCACATATTCCTTTCCTCTCCGATTCTGCGTAGAACCTCCTCATTCCTTATCTTATCAGTCGACCTAATTTTCAACATTCGTCTATAGCACCACATCTCAAATGCTTCGATTCTCTTCTGTTCCGGTTTTCCCACAGTCCATGTTTCACTACCATACAATGCTGTACTCCAGACGTACATCCTCAGAAATTTCTTCCTCAAATTAAGACCGGTATTTGATATTAGTAGACTTCTCTTGTCCAGAAATGCCTTTTTTGCCATAGCGAGTCTGCTTTTGATGTCCTCCTTGCTCTGTCCGTCATTGGTTATTTTACTGCCTGTTGTTGTTGTTGTCTTCAGTCCTGAGACCGGTTTGATGCAGCTCTCCATGCTACTCTATCCTGTGCAAGCTGCCTCATCTCCCAGTACCTACTGCAACCTACATCCTTCTGAATCTGCTTAGTGTACTCATCTCTCGGTCTCCCTCTACGATTTTTACCCTCCACGCTGCCCTCAAATGCTAAAATTTGTGATCCCTTGATGCCTCAAAACATGTCCTACCAACCGATCCCTTCTTCTAGTCAAGTTGTGCCACGAACTTCTCTTCTCCGCAATCCTATTCAATACCTTCTCATTAGTTACGTGATCTATCCACCTTATCTTCAGTATTCTTCTGTAGCACCACATTTCGAAAGCTACTATTCTCTTCTTGTCCAAACTAGTTATCGTCCATGTTTCACTTCCATACATGGCTACACTCCAAACAAATACTTTCAGAAACGACTTCCTGATACATAAGTCTATACTCGATGTTATCAACTTTCTCTTCTTCAGAAAGGCTTTCCTTGCCATTGCCAGTCTACATATTATATCCTCTCTACTTTGACTATCATCAGTTATTTTACTTCCTAAATAGCAAAACTCCTTTACTACTTTAAGTGTCTCATTTCCTAATCTAATTCCCTCAGCATCACCCGATTTAATTTGACTACATTCCATTATCCTCGTTTTGCTTTTGTTGGTGTTCATCTTATATCCTCCTTTCAAGACACTGTCCATTCCGTTCAACTGCTCTTCCAAGTCCTTTGCCGTCTCTGACAGAATTACAATGTCATCGGCGAACCTCAAAGTTTTTACTTCGTCTCCATGAATTTTAATACCTACTCCAAATTTTTCTTTTGTTTCCTTTACTGCTTGCTCAATATACAGATTGAATAACATCGGGGAGAGGCTACAACCATGTCTCACTCCTTTCCCAACCACTGCTTCCCTTTCATGCCCCTCGACTCTTATGACTGCCATCTGGTTTCTGTACAAATTGTAAATAGCCTTTCGCTCCCTGTATTTTACCCCTGCCACCTTTAGAATTTGAAAAAGAGTATTCCAGTCAACATTGTCAAAAGCTTTCTCTAAGTCTACAAATGCTGGAAACGTAGGTTTGCCTTTTCTTAATCTTTCTTCTAAGATAAGTCGTGAGGTCAGTATTGCCTCACGTGTTCCAACATTTCGACGGAATCCAAACTGATCCTCCCCGAGGTCCGCATCTACCAGTTTTTCCATTCGTCTGTAAAGAATTCGCGTTAGTATTTTGCAGCTGTGACTTATTAAACTGATAGTTCGGTAATTTTCACATCTGTCAGCACCTGCTTTCTTTGGGATTGGAATTATTATATTCTTCTTGAAGTCTGAGGGTAATTCGCCTGTCTCATACATCTTGCTCACCAGCTGGTAGAGTTTTGTCAGGACTGGCTCTCCCAAGGCCGTCAGTAGTTCTAATGGAATGTTGTCTACTCCGGGGGCCTTGTTTCGACTCAGGTCTTTCAGTGCTCTGTCAAACTCTACACGCAGTATCGTATCTCCCATTTCGTCTTCATCTACATCCTCTTCCATTTCCATAATATTGTCCTCAAGTACATCGCCCTTGTATAAACCTTCTATATGCTCCTTCCACCTTTCTGCCTTCCCTTCTTTGCTTAGAACTGGGTTGCCATCTGAGCTCATGATATTCATACACGTGGTTCTCTTCTCTCCAAAGGTCTCTTTAATTTTCCTGTAGGCAGTATCTATCTTACCCCTAGTGAGATAAGCTTCTACATCCTTACATTTGTCCTCTAGCCACCCCTGTTTAGCCATTTTGCACTTCCTGTCGATCTCATTTTTGAGACGTTTGTATTCCTTTTTGCCTGCTTCATTTACTGCATTTTTATATTTTCTCCTTTCATCAATTAAATTCAATATTTCTTCTGTTACCCAAGGATTTCTAGCAGCACTCTTCTTTTTACCTACTTTATCCTCTGCTGCCTTCACTACTTCATCCCTCAGAGCTACCCATTCTTCTTCTACTGTATTTCTTTCCCCTATTCCTGTCAATTGTTCCCTTATGCTCTCCCTGAAACTCTGTACAGGTCCCATCTCCTTAATTTCCCACATGTTTGCAGTTTCTTCAGTTTTAATTTACAGGTCATAACCAATAGATTGTGGTCAGAGTCCACATCTGCCCCTGGAAATGTCTTACAACTTAAAACCCGGTTCCTAAATCTCTGATACCTTTTAGTATCTCCAGGGTTCTTCCACGTATACAACCTTCTTTCATGATTCGTAAACCAAGCGTTAGCTATGATTAAGTTGTGCTCTGTGCAAAATTCTACTAGGCGGCTTCCTCTTTCATTTCTTAGCCCCAATCCATATTCACCTACTATGTTTCCTTCTCTCCCTTTTCTTACACTCGAATTCCAGTCACCCATTACTATTAAATTTTCGTCTCCCTTCACTATCTGAATAATTTCTTTTATTTCATCGTACATTTCTTCAATTTCTTCGTCATCTGCAGAGCTAGTTGGCATATAAACTTGTACTACTGTAGTAGGTGTGGGCTTCGTATCTATCTTGGCCACAATAATGCGTTCACTATGCTGTTTGTAGTAGCATACCCGCATTCCTATTTTCCTATTCATTATTAAACCTACTCCTGCATTACCCCTATTTGATTTTGTGTTTATAACCCTGTAGTCACCTGACCAGAAGTCTTGTTCCTCCTGCCACCGAACTTCACTAATTCCCACTATATCTAAATTTAACCTACCCATTTCCCTTTTTAAATTTTCTAACCTACCTGCCCAATTAAGAGATCTGACATTCCACGCTCCGATCCTAGAACGCCAGTTTTCTTTCTCCTGATAACGACATCCTCCTGAGTAGTCCCCGCCCGGAGATCCGAATGGGGGACTATTTTACCTCCGGAATATTTTACCCAAGAGGATAGGTAGCAGAATTCCTTAACTTCATTGACTTCGTGACCATCAATCCTGATGTTAAGTTTCACGCTGTTCTCATTTCTACTACTTCTCATTACCTTCGTCTTTCTCCGATTTACTCCCAAACCATACTGTGTACTCATTAGACTGTTCATTCCGTTCAGCAGATCATTTAATTCTTCTTCGCTTTCACTCAGGATAGCAATGTCATCAGCGAATCGTATCACTGATATCCTTTCACCTTGTATTTTAATTCCACTCCTGAACCTTTCTTTTATTTCCATCATTGCTTCCTCGATGTAGAGATTGAAGAGTAGGGGCGAAAGGCTACAGCCTTGTCTTACACCCTTCTTAATACGAGCACTTCGTTCTTGATCGCCCACTGTTATTATTCCCTCTTGGTTGTTGTACATATTGTATATGATCCGTCTCTCCCTATAGCTTACCCCTACTTTTTCAGAATCTCGAACAGCTTGCACCATTTTATATTGTCGAACGCTTTTTCCAGGTCGACAAATCCTATGAACGAGTCTTGATTTTTCTTGAGCCTTGCCTCCATTATTAGCCGTAACGTCAGAATTGCCTCTCTCGTGCCTTTACTTTTCCTAAAGCCAAACTGATCGTCACCTAGCGCATTCTCAATTTTCTTTTCCATTCTTCTGTATATTATTCTTGTAAGCAGCTTCGATGCATGAGCTGTTAAGCTGATTGTGCGATAATTCTCGCACTTGTCAGCTCTTGTCGTCTTCGGAATTGTGTGGATGATGCTTTTCCGACAGTCAGATGGTATGTCGCCAGACTCATATCTACTACACACCAACGTGAATAGTCGTTTTGTTGCCACTTCCCCTAATGATTTTAGAAATTCTGATGAAATGTTATCTATCCCTTCTGCCTTATTTGACCGTAAGTCCTCCAAAGCTCTTTTAAATTCCGATTCTAATACTGGATCCCCTATCTCTTCTACATCGACTCCTGTTTCTTCTTCTATCACATCAGACAAATCGTCACCCTCATATATGCTTTCAATGTATTCTTTCCACCTATCTACTCGCTCCTGTGCATTTGACAGTGGAATCCCGTTGCATTCTTAATGTTGACACCGTTGCTTTTAATGTCACCAAGGGTTGTTTTGACTTTCCTGTATGCTGAGTCTGTCCTTCCGACAATCATATCTTTTTCGATGTCTTCACATTTTCCCTGCAGCCATTTCGTCTTAGCTTCCCTGCACTTCCTATTTATTTCATTCCTCAGCGACTTGTATTTCTATATTCCTGATTTTCCCTGAACATGTTTGCACTTCCTCCTTTCATCAATCAACTGAAGTATTTCTTCTGTTACCCATGGTTTCTTCGCAGCTACCTTCTTTGTATCTATGTTTATGTTTTCCTTCCCAACTTCTGTGATGACCCTTTTTAAAGATGTCCATTCCTCTTCATCTGTAATGCCTACTGCGCTATTCCTTATTGCAGTACCTATAGCGTTAGAGAACTTCAAACGTATCTCGTCATTCCTTAGTACTTCCGTATCCCACTTCTTGATATGGCACCTCAAACCGCACGGCCACTCCGCGCGGCTTTTGGGGCAGATTCAGGATTTCTCAATTGCTGATCGGAACTGGGCTAGAGAAGGTCTTGGGGTGTGAAACCTCAGAACTTCACGTCCCTACCCAAAGAAAGTATTACCATCAACAACGTCACATGTCCTATGTTCTCAGTTCACGAGAAGCTACTGAGAAGATTTGAATTGTTCCTAGAATAGACAGGAATTTTGGTTACCAGTATCTGTCTACCATCACCTCTCCTCTTCTTACCGGAAGAAAAACCCAACACTTCAGTTTCATAAGAAATATATTTTAAATTTTTATTTTTATTTCTAGCTGCTTTTATGGCACTAATCTACTATTTTATGGTAAAATAACGTGGCACGGTCCCATGTAGGTGTCGAACAATCAAGAAAGGCGATTATAAATAAAAAATACAAAAATGCGGAAGCAATACGAATGGATTAACACCTCAAGAAAAGTTTGAGAAAGCTTACAAATGGTAATGCGTCTCTCGTTTGGGTTTCTGCTCTTCAATCTTCATTTCACAGACCTCTCTTCACATTTTGAAAAGAGAATCTTATTTCTTCTTGCACCAGTCACGGCATCCAGTCTTTGGGTATGCTCCAGGTTAATACCGCATTGCCCTCTTGAGCAATCGTCTTCTCTTGAGCAATCTTGCCCCAGAACCGCCCTATACCGTCAGGTGATCTCAGATCAAATCGCAACTCATTGGTGAACATTACTTGTTCCCATTATTCTACTCTCCTGCCGCGATATTTCATTCCGAAACGTAGTCGAGCTGGGCTGAAGATTGACTTTTCCCAGTCTTCTTCGGACGATTCTCTCTCTAATATTGCCTTTTCGTACTTCAACGGCAGTGTTGATGCCGTTGTGAAGTATTTGTAGTAGGGAGAACTGGCAACCTCTTTCGAATATTGCTCTTCTAGCGCCTGATACTGGTTTCTTGCGCACCCTCCAGTTTCCCTGTACCTTGAAATCGAGGAAGGTGTAGCATTTCGTGGCTTCACAGCATGTTTACTCCAGGAGGCTGATTATGATAGTCACAAAGTTCCTACAGACACCCGTATCGTGATGGAAAGAGGAGCAATACAAGGTATTAAATTAGATTGTACTAGCGAGGAAACAAATTGTCTCACGTTCAATGATGTGTGTTTCATGTTGTACGGGAGAAAAACAATTAAAGTTAGTGCTATACACAATCGCCGCTTAATCGTTTTCTGGCAAATCAACGCCAATAACATACCCCGTCTAAAAAAAGGGGATAAACTGCTACACTTTGATTGACTATATACTTACACATTATTTATTATGTGTTGCATTTTTTGAGCCGGTCAGCGTAGTAACGAAGAAAATGTGTTTCCCCACCAGGATCCGAATCAGCTACCTCTCACTCGAGCGGAGCTGAGCAGCCGTAAGTTAGCGGCTGTTGTGAAACTGAAGTGGAACTAAGTGAGCACTTACCGTTAGTAAATTATAGCACATAGACTAAGCGAATTCTGCATTGTTTGCTTGGGATAAGAAAAGACCGGGAACGTCCTAACGGATGATTCACAACATAAAGAAAGTATTTGGACGAACTCGGTTACAAGACTATGTAATTGTAATGGAAACGCCTGGAAGAGGCCTTTAGCAAGCAGTGGATGATAAATGGTTCAAATGGCTGTGAGCACTATGGGACTTAACATCTGTGGCCATCAGTCCCCTAGAACTTAGAACTACTTAAACCTAACTAACCTAAGGACATCACACACATCCATGCCCGGGGCAGGATTCGAACCTGCGTCCGTAGCGGTCGCGCGGTTCCGGACTGAGCGCCTAGAACCGCTCGGCCACCGCGGCCATCTTATTTGTAATGATGAAACAATAATTAAACTTCCAACAGATGGAACCGCATTATTTGAACAAAGCCAGTAGCTTTAAGGGGTCACCGCGATCTACCTAATACCTAATATACGAGGGCTATTTTTTTTCCAGCCTCTGATCGGTTGCTAAATAAAAACCACAGTGAAAATCTGTTGAAGCTTTGCACATGTGCATTTTTCAGTGTGTCTTGTAAGCCTGTCTAGCTCCTCACATTGCAATTTTCAGTTCTGACCCACACTGAGCGCATAAAGATACCTAGAAAATAGTGTCTCCACCCAAGTGTGAAGTCCTGCAGAGGGATTTCGCCTGATTTCATGCAGCCCGAATAACGTAACTCTCACTCGTTGTCTCCTTCATGGCAATTCTCGGTGGCATACAGCAACTGCAATGCAGACGCTCTTTCAGCGATTTCAATGGAAAGTATTTGCTCACCCACCGTCCGGGGCGGAAATGTCGTTCCCCCGTTCACATGAACCGTTGGCTACGAGACCGTCATTGAGGCATAGACAACGAGCTGCAGACCAGTGAAGGGAATTGGTGGAAATCATGGGCTACTGTCGTATGTGATGAGAGTAATGAAAAGTTGGGGCCACACTATGACAAATGTCTAAGCGACTATGGGGAGAAGTACGTGGAAGATGTAGCTAAATATTGCAAATAAAACATTTTTGATTTTCACTGTGCCGGTCGGTGTGGCCGTGCGGTTCTAGACGCTACAGTCTGGAAACGAGCGACCGCTACGGTCGCAGGTTCGAATCCTGCCTCGGGCATGGATGTGTGTGATGTCCTTAGGTTAGTCAGGTTTAATTAGTGCTAAGTTCTAGGCGACTGATGACCTCAGAAGTTAAGTCGCATAGTGCTCAGAGCCATTTGAACAATTTTTGAACAATATTCACTGTGCTTTCCACTTTCGGCTGATTGGAGATAGGAAAAAAATCCTAGTACATTACTAAATGGCTAAAGTGGTTACCCGGCGATCTAATCCTATTTGCAGGTTGCCCATCTAACGGCTACCAGGGGCAACAAAATGTCATTATTTCTCATAATAATTAAGCAAATTTAAAAATTTAAAATGGTATCGTAATCTACTCATGAAGATGTATAACCTTACATTAAAGATTTAAAACAATAAGTTAACTATTAAACCTAGAAACTGTGTATGCGACTAGAGGCAGCATTACTTACGATGCACAAATTACTCGGACTATATTAAACAGGTAGTAGAGAATGGCAGCACTTCGCGACTTTCAAAAAACTTCACACATTATTTCAAACAATTTAGAAACTATTTCTCGTTGACATCCCCGCAAAATTATGAAACAAAAAAGTTTACCGCTTATTAAATTTTCGCTGTTCGTGCTGTAAAGCTTCAACATCAGGCATTACGTTTTAATTTATTACTTCTTTACTATTAACTCCATTGGCAACACACTCTGCAGACACTGTCCACTTACATCACTGAATATACCTGGAAAACTACACTGAAGAGCGAAAGAAACTGGTACACTTACCTGATGTCGTCCATAAATCCGTAAGAGTACGAGGGAGTGGAGATGTCTTTTGAACAACGCGTTGTAAGGCATCGCAGATATGCTTAGTAATGTTCATGTCTAGGGCGTTTGGTGGCCAGCGGAAGTGCTTACACTCAGAAGAGTAGAAATTCTGAACGTGTGAGGTCTTGCACTGTCCTGCTGGAATTTCCCAAGTCTGTCGGGATGCACAGTGGACATGAATGGACGCAGGTGATCACACAGGATGCTTACATACTTGTCACCTGTCAGAGTCGTATCTAGACGGCTCAGGGGTCCCATATCACTCCAACTGCACACGCTCACACCATTACAGCGCCTCCGCCAGCTTGAACAGTCCCCTGCTGACATGCAGGGTCCATGGATTCATAAGGTTGTCTACATTCCCATACACGTCCATCGGCTCGATACCATTTGAAACGGGAATAGTTCGACCAGTCAACGTGTTTCCAGTCGTCAGCAGTCTAATGTAAGTTTTGACGGACCCAGGCGAGGCGTAAAGCCTTAAGTCGTACATTCATCAAGGGTATACGAGTGGGCCTATGGCTCCGAAAGTTCATATCGATAAGGTTTCATTGAATGGTTGGTACGCTGACACTTGTTGATGCCCCAGCATTGAAATCTGCAACAATTTGCGGAAGAGTTGCACTTCCGTCAGGTTGAACGTTTCTCTTCAGCCGTCGCGTTTTTGCAAGAATCTTTTTCTAGCGGCAGCGATGTCGGGGATTTGATGTTTTACCGGATTCCTGATATTCACGATACACTTGTGAAATGGTCCTCACTTCATCGCTTCCTCGGAGATGCTGTGTCCCATCGCTCGTGCGCCGACTATAACACCACGTTCAAACTCACTTAAATCTTGATAACTTGCCATTGTAGCAGCAGTAACCGATCTAACAACTCCGACAGACACTGGTAGTTTTATACTGGCGTTGCCGACTGTAGCGCCCTATTGTGCCTGTTTACATATCTCCGTATTCGAATAGAATACGCATGCCCATACCAGTTTATTTGGCGCTTCAGTGTGTATCATCGTAAGCAATATAAAAGAGGTAATATGGTGCCATAAACATTGAGATTCGTGAAAAAACAAGAACTTTTCGTCTTCGACCATAAATGTTTAATATTTAACACGATAATTTATTTGTAAAGTAATGAGACGTCTGAAACAGTTTTTTTTTCACGGAACTTCGATTATTTAAAGAATCGATGGGAGGGGTGCTTACTGGTATCTTTTTAAGAGTTTGAGATTGGTTGAGAGAAACATAAGATCTCTCGACCCAAAAGGTGCTAAACTCTAGCGAAAAATCAATATGAAGGCTTAACTCCCTGTCGATGTCGACGTCATTAGAAACGAAGCTGGAAATATTTGAGGAAGCACATCAACCATGTCGTTTTCTCACTAACTACACTACTGGCCATTTAAATTGCTACACCACGAAGATGACGTGCTGCAGACGTGAAATTTAACCAACAGGAAGAAGATGCTGTGATATGCAAATGATTAGCTTTTCAGAGCATTCACACAAGGTTGGCGGCGGTGGCGACAGCTACAACATGCTGACATGAGGAAAGTTTCGAACCGATTTCTCATTCACAAAGAGCAGTTGACAGGCGTGTCTGGTGAAACGTTGTTGTGATGCCTCGTGTAAGGAGGAGAAATGCGTACCATCTCGTTTCCGCCTTTGATAAAGGTCGGATTGTAGTCTATCGCGATTGCGGTTTATCGTATCGCGACATTGCTGCTCGCGTTGATCGATATCCAATGACTGTTAGCAGAAAACAGAATCGGTGGGTTTAGGAGGGTAATATGGAACGCCGTGCTGGATCCCAACGGCCTCGTATCACTAGCAGTCGAGATGACAGGCATCTTATCCACATGGCTGTAACGGATAGTGCAGACACGTCTCGATCCCTGAGTCAACAGATGGGGACGTTTGCAAGACAATAACCATCTGTACGAACAGTTCGAAGAAGTTTTCAGCAGCATGGACTATCGGGGAGGAGGGGGAGGAGATTAGTGTTTAACGTCCCGTCGACAACGAGGTTATTAGAGACAGAGCGCAAGCTCGGCTGAGGGAAGGATGGGGAAGGAAATCGGCCGTGCCCTTTCAAAGAAACCATCCCGGTATTTGCCTGAAGCGATTTAGGGAAATCACGGAAAACCTAAATCAGGATGGCCGGAGACGGGATTGAACCGTCGTCCTCCCGAATGGGAGTCCAGTGTGCTAACCAAGCATGGACTATCAGCTCGGAGACCATGACTGCGGTTACCCTTGACACTGCATCAAAGACAGGAGCGCCTGCGATGGTGTACTCAACGACGAACCTGGGTGCACGAATGGCTACATGTCATTTTGTTGGATGAATCCAGGTTCTGTTTACAGCACCATGATGGTCGCATCGGTATTTGCCGACATCGCGGTGAACACACATAGGAAGCTTGTATTCGTCATCGCCATACTGCCGTATCACCCGGCGTGATGGTATGGGGTGCCATTGGTTACACGTCTCGGTCACCTCTTATTCGCATTGACAGCATTTTGAGCAGTGGACGTTACATTTCAGATGTGTTACAACCCGTGGCTCTACCCTTCATTCAATCCCTGCGAAACCCTACATGTCAGCAGGATAATGCACGACCGCATCATGCAGGTCCTGAACGGGCCTTTCTGGATACAGAATATGTTCGACTGCTGCCCTGGCCAGCACATTCTCCAGATCTCTCACCAATTGAAAACGTCTGGTCAACGGTGCCCGAGGAACTGGCTTGTCACAATACGCCAGTCACTACTCTTAATGAACTGTGGTTTCGTGTTGAAGCTGCATGGGCAGCTGTACTTGTACACGTCATCCAAGATCTGTTTGACTCAATGCCCGGGCGTATCAAGGCCGTTATTACGGCCAGAGGTGATTGTTCTGGGTACTGATTTCTCAGGATCTATGCACCCAAATTGCGTGAAAATGTAATCACACGTCACTTGTAGCATAATATATTTGTCCAATGAATACCCGTTCATCATCTGCATTTATTCTTGGTGTAGCAATTTTAATGGCCAGTAGTGTAATTTGAATCAGTTTACGGAAACCAAAGGATGATATAGTTGGCTTTTGGTGAATTTGAAGCTTACTTTTCGAGAATGAGAGTCCAGAGTCTACCTCTTGCCCAACCTATAGGTACCCGGTTCAGATCCTGGTTACGGAAGAAATTTTCATTACTGTCAGCTTGAAATTATGTTGAGTTCTGAGCTGATTGTATTTCTGCTCAAGGGATTTTGGACTACGTCTATGTGTTAAAACTCGAAATAAAACATGGAAGATCCATTAATGAGACATTGTTAGTAGTAATACTCACCGCATGTAAACTGAGGATTAAGCACGCATTTCTTTCCATAACTCTCCTGTAAGTACCTCAGAGTCGATGGGATGTTAATCTCATAGTATATTTTCATTCTTATTTTGCGCGATTATTGTGAAGTTTGAACATAATGAACGTTAACGGTAATAATGTCTTTCGTTCACTAATTTGTTTTCCATATATTTCAGGCTGAAGTGTCCGATATCTCCGTCAACTTAGTGAGAAAGTGTGATGGAAATCTTTTGGTTAAGTGCTACTTCCTTGAGGCACGCATTATCAACGGTATTTACTTCCAGTTCTTGTTCTCACCATAAAATAAGTAACTGAGTAAGACTGTAGTCTGCGCCATCATCGGAAACATTTGGTCGATAAAGTTAATCTCACATCAGAGCAGCCAACAACAAGTAAGAGATGTTAGTGGTGTGAGTGATAAACTCTCCAGTTCGACGGCTGGACAAGCCATTTATTTCCTCCAGTTGGCATTAAACGCCGTACCTCATTTTATAGCGGTGTCTGTAGCTGGTATAGTACCAGCACGGCAATTGCGAAGCGAGGCCACAGTAATTACGATTAAGTGCTTAATTTCTGAAGGGCATTAAGGGAGAGGCCACTGGGAAAATGTGAGTCATTCGAATCCAAAAGTCGACAATTCAGAACAAAGACTAAGCTATATTTCTTCTGACACGAAAAAAGCTTCATTTTCGAGGCCGGATTAGTCTCAAAGAAAGACATGTCAAAGATCCTTTGAACATCTCTTAAACTTCTAATGACAAGAGTAACTGAGAGAACTGAAGATTTACAGGTATGGTGTAACAAAGATAAGAAGTAATCAAATCATACTAACACGAAGAATGTCTGCTGCAGAGTTGAAAGATTGACTAGGGAGAAGAGAAGTATGCAGGAAACGCGAAGATCAGAAATATTTGCAGATTGTTAGTTACTATACACTGCAAGTTTTCTTATGAACAGTTCCTTTCACTAAAAAAAAAAAAAAAAAAAAAAAAAAAAAAAAAAAAAATGTTCAAATGGCTTTGAGCATTATGAGACTTAACATCTATGGTCATCAGTCCCCTAGAACTTAGAACTACTTAACTACTTAAACCTAACTAACCTAAGGACATCACACAACACCCAGTCATCACGAGGCAGAGAAAATCCCTGTCCCCGCCGGGAATCGAACCCTTTTACTACTGTCTTCGTCTACCGCTTACTCTTATATTACCTCATTACGAATGAAAAGGCATTGAAGATGAACATGGCAATTTAATAACTTTTAGCAATATTTAAGTATTATTATGTAACTGCACATCTACATTTACCTTAATGATCAAGAGTCACACCCTAATGCTCCTATCACTATTATCTTTCGTTTTTAAACGTATTTCTATTCAAACTGCCGCATTATACAATTTAATTTAGTAATTATTCACGAGACACATATTCTTCGTGGTAATGTATGTTCAACTACTTCGAAATTTCAAGCAATCGATCTGTTTACTCGTTATCCACTACAGTGCTCAACAATGAATATCGCGTGTACAAAAACGTAAGTTATAAATAAACGAACTTTAATAAATAGAATCACATGGTAATTACAAGTTATATCTTATCAGCCATCTCAGCCACTAAGAAAGGATTTTACTCCTCAAACGGTAAACGCATTTCTGCATTAATATATGTTTAGATGGTCCTTCCTCCATAGAAATGGAAAGAAAAACAAAAAAAAATCACGAGGTTCCTGTGTACTTACACCTGATTCAGTTATATGGCGATGATGCACGAGATTTGCTACTGGACAATGTTCGGCACCGTCCGAGAACCATGTATCATACCGAGGCAGGCTGGCTTGGGAGCCTCAGTGATACAGATTGTTTTACCGCAGGTGCAACCATAACAGAGGGGATCTGTGGAGAGGCCAGATTAACATGCAGCTCCTCAAGATGGGCAGAAGTCTTTTCAACATTCGCAGGAGCAACAGTGTGGATGACCGACTAATTACGTCTCTTAATGTTAGCTTTGTACTACTAGTACTGCGATCGGGTGAAAATTCTTATTTTTTCACAGGGTATACAGATTTAAAGTGTGACTTAATGATGATGGCATCCTCTTCCGGAGGAAAAATAGTCTCACATTCTGATGTCCGGGTGGGGACTACTCATAACGATGTCTTCTTCGGAAAGAACAAGACTGACTTTCTACTGGTCAGAGTGTGGACTCTTAGATCCTTTAATAGAGTACGTAGATTATAGCCTCAAAAGAGGAGAATGGACAGTTTGAAGTTGGGTGTAGTAGGAATTAGTGAAATTTACTGACAGGGAGAAGAAAACCTCTCGATAGTAGAGAACAGGGTTATAAATACGAAATCAAATAGGGGTAATGTTGGAGTACGTGTAATAATGAATATGGAAAAGCAATTTGGTTAAATTATTATAAATACATAATCGTGGGCAAGACAGATACGGAGACAACTTCCACCGCACTAGAGCAAATTTACACGCCGACCAGTTCCGCAGATATTAAAGAATTGAAAGAACGTATGATGGGATAAAAAATTGTTCATATAATTAAGCGAGTCAAACTTAAATGTGATGAGGACCTGATTGATAGTACAAAAATGAAGAGAAGGAAAAAGTAGCAGAACATGGACTGGGGAAAATAAATGTAAGGGTAAGCTGCCTGTTGAATTTTGCACAGAGCATAATTTAATCACCGCTAATATTTAGTCTAAGAATCACTGTAGAAGGCTGTATAACTGGAAGAGAGCTGGAGACAAGGGAAGGCTTCAGACAAATAATTTTAAGCTAGATTAAAAACTCGAAAAATTTCCAAGGCGCGATGGAGATTTTGATCAAAATTTACTAGTTATGAACTAGAGATTAAAACTGAAGAAACTACCGAAAGATAGAAAATTAACTAAATGTAATGCAGATAAATTGAAAGTATCAGACGTGGTTGAGGGTTGAAGGGAACATCAAGCAATGAATTATTGAAATAGGGAAAGGGTTTACAGTAGAAGAGAAAGGGTAGCTTTGTGAACTGGAGTGAAGGGAACAGGTATCGTAAATTTAGTAACGAAGGGAAATGCGTGGAATACGCAGTGTAGATGGAGACCTGACGTTGAGTGCAGTGAGAAGGTTCAAATAGATATAGTTTTCTGTAAGGATGAAAGATGAGGATGTTCGTACAAGATAGAGTAACGCGGAAGACTGGGTCAAACCAGTCTTCGTATTGAAGACCACAAGAACAGTATTTTATGGTCCCTGAAACTTCATAATTTTGGATTCATTGTGTAGAACCGTGCTGTTGTTGCGGTATTCAGTCAGAAGACTAGTTTGACACAGCTCTCTATGGTACTCTACTCTTACTCTCCGAATAACTGCAGCATCCTGCTCCATTTGAACCTACCTGCTTACTGTATCAATCCCGAGGTTTGATGATTTCTTCATAACTCCTCCATGTCTAATCAACTGATCCCTTCTTTTAGACAAGTTGAGCCATAAATTTCTTTCTTCAGTTACAATCAGTATGCCCTCATTAGTTACTCGGTCTTCAGCATTCTTCTGCAGTACAAAATTTCAAAAGTTTCTATTCTGTTTTTTTTATCGTCTATGTTTTACTACTGTACAAGGCTGCATTCCAGACAAATACCTTCAGGAAAGACTTCCTAACACTTAATTTGTATTATGCGTTAAAACACTTCCTCTTTTTCTTCATATTGCCAGCCTGCATTTGACATCTTCTCTACTTTGGCCATCATCAGTTATTTTTCTGTCCGAATAGCTAAACTGATCTGCTACTTACAATGTCTTGTTTCCTAATCTAAATCCTTCAGCATCAGCTTATTTGAGTCGGTTACATTTCATTACCCTTCTTATACTTCTGTTGACTTACATCTTATAAAGTCTTTTCATGACACTATAAATTTCATTCAACTGCTCTTGCAAGTCTTTTACCATCTCTGACAGAATAACAGTGTCTGTGGCAAACCTCCAAATTATTATTACGTTTCGCTGAACGTTAATTATATCTCCAAATTGTTTTTGATTTCCTATACTGCTTTCAGAATGAACAGATTGAAAAATGTCTGGGAAAGACTACATTCCTGCCTCACACTCTCCTCAACCACCGCTTCCCTTTCATGTTCATCAGATCTTATAACTTCAGCTTGCCTTCTTTGCAAGTTGTAAATAACCTTTCGCTCTCTGTATTTTATACTAA